>NC_092608.1:9053982-9762224 GCF_047663525.1 Anas platyrhynchos | reverse complement strand
TGCGTAAAGGCTCCCCTGGGGAGTTCACTTGTACCCAAAGCCTTCCTTTGGGGGCACTTTTGGATGGGCGAAAAGGGCTCGCAACGCATTTCCTGGGGCCTGATTTTTCAGTCCTCTACGATGACGGCTAGGGCTAAGTTTAGGTTGGCTCAGGAACAGCGAACACGGAGGGTCCAGTTGCATGTGGGGCTGCGTAAAGGCTCCCCTGGGGAGTTCTATTGTACACAAAGCCTTCCTTTGGGGGCACTTTTGGATGGGCGAAAAGGGATCGCAACGCATTTCCTGGGGCCTGATTTTTCAGTCGTCATCAATGCCGGCTAGGGCTATGTTTAGGGATGCTTGGAAACAGCGAACCCGGAGGGTCCAGTTCCATGTGGGGCTGCGTAACGGCTCCCCTGGGGAGTTCACTTGTACCCATAGTCTTCCTTTGGGGGCACTTTTGGATGGGCGAAAAGGGCTCGCAACGCATTTCCTGGGGCCTGATTTTTCACATGTCTCCAAAGACGACTAGGGCTACGTTTAGGTTTGCTCATGAACAGCGAACCCGGAGGGTCCAGTTGCATGTGGGGCTGCGTAAAGGCTCCCCTGGGGAGTTCACTTGTACCCAAAGCCTTCCTTTGGGGGCACTTTTGGATGGGCGAAAAGGGCTCGCAACGCATTTCCTGGGGCCTGATTTTTCAGTCGTCTTCGATGCCGGCTAGGGCTATGTTTAGTGATGCTCGGAAACAGCGAACCCGGAGGGTCCAGTTGCATGTGGGGCTGCGTAAAGGCTCCCCTGGGGAGTTCACTTGTACCCAAAGCCTTCCTTTGGGGGCACTTTTGGATGGGCGAAAAGGGCTCGCAACGCATTTCCTGGGGCCTGATTTTTCAGTCGTCTTTGATGCCGGCTAGGGCTATGTTTAGGGATGCTCGGAAACAGCGAACCCGGAGGGTCCAGTTGCATGTGGGGCTGCGTAAAGGCTCCCCTGGGGAGTTCTCTTGTACCCAAAGCTTTCATTTGGGGGCACTTTTGGATGGGCGAAAAGGGCTCGGAACGCATTTCCTGGGGCCTGATTTTTCAGTCGTCATCGATGCTGGCTAGGGATATGTTTAGGGTTGCTCGGAAAAATCGAACCCGGAGGGTCCAGTTGCATGTGGGGTTGCGTAAAGGCTCCCCTGGGGAGTTCTCTTGTACCCAAAGCCTTCCTTTGGTGACACTTTGGAATGGTCCAAAGGGGCTTGCAACGCGTTTTCTGGGGCCCGGGTTTTCAGTCTTCTCCCATGCCGGCTAGGGATATATTTAGGGTTGCTCGGAAAAATCGAACCCGGAGGGTCCAGTTGCATGTGGGGCTGCGTAAAGGCTCCCCTGGGGAGTTCTCTTGTACCCAAAGCCTTCCTTTGGTGACACTTTGGAATGGTCCAAAGGGGCTTGCAACGCGTTTTCTGGGGCCCGGGTTTTCAGTCTTCTCCCATGCCGGCTAGGGATATATTTAGGTTTGCTCGGAAAAATCGAACCCGAAGGGTCCAGTTGCATGTGGGGCTGCGTAAAGGCTCCCCTGGGGAGTTCACTTGTACCCAAAGCCTTCCTTTGGGGGCACTTTTGGATGGGCGAAAAGGGCTCGTAACGCATTTCCTGGGGCCTGATTTTTCAGTCATCTTCTATGCCGGCTAGCGCTATGTTTAGGGATGCTCGGGAACAGCGAACCCGGAGGGTCCAGTTGCATGTGGGGCTGCGTAAAGGCTCCCCTGGGGAGTTCACTTGTACCCAAAGCCTTCCTTTGGGGGCACTTTTGGATGGGCGAAAAGGGCTCGCAACGCATTTCCTGGGGCCTGATTTTTCAGTCCTCTCCGATGACGGCTAGGGCTAAGTTTAGGTTGGCTCAGGAACAGCGAACACGGAGGGTCCAGTTGCATGTGGGGCTGCGTAAAGGCTCCCCTGGGGAGTTCTATTGTACAAAAAGCCTTCCTTTGGGGGCACTTTTGGATGGGCGAAAAGGGATCGCAACGCATTTCCTGGGGCCTGATTTTTCAGTCTTCATCGATGCCGGCTAGGGCTATGTTTAGGGATGCTCGGAAACAGCGAACCCGGAGGGTCCAGTTGCATGTGGGGCTGCGTAAAGGCCCACTGGGGAGTTCTCTTGTTCCCAAAGCCTTCCTTTGGGGGCACTTTTGGATGGGCGAAAAAGACTTGCAACGCATTTCCTGGGGCCTGATTTTTCAGTCGTTTTCGATGCCGGCTAGATATGTGTTTAGGGATGCTCGGAAACAGCGAACCCGGATGGTCCAGTTGCATGTGGGGCTGCGTAAAGGCTCCCCTGGGGAGTTCTCTTGTACCCAAAGCCTTCCTTTGGTGACACTTTGGGATGGTCCAAAGGGGCTTGCAACGCGTTTCCTGGGGCCTGATTTTTCAGTCGTCTTCTATGCCGGCTAGGGATATGTTTAGGGATGCTCGGAAACAGTGAACCCAGAGGGTCCAGTTGCATGTGGGGCTGCGTAAAGGCTCCCCTGGGGAGTTCACTTGTACCCAAAGCCTTCCTTTGGGGGCACTTTTGGATGGGCGAAAAGGGCTTGGAACGCATTTCCTGGGGACTGATTTTTCAGTCGTCATCGATGCTGGCTAGGGATATGTTTAGGGTTGCTCGGAAAAATCGAACCCGGAGGGTCCAGTTGCATGTGGGGCTGCGTAAAGGCTCCCCTAGGGAGTTCTCTTGTACCCAAAGCCTTCCTTTGGTGACACTTTGGAATGGTCCAAAGGGGCTTGCAACTCGTTTTCTGGGGCCCGGGTTTTCAGTCTTCTCCCATGCCGGCTAGGGATATATTTAGGGTTGCTCGGAAAAATCGAACCCGGAGGGTCCAGTTGCATGTGGGGCTGCGTAAAGGCTCCCCTGGGGAGTTCTCTTGTACCCAAAGCCTTCCTTTGGTGACACTTTGGAATGGTCCAAAGGGGCTTGCAACGCGTTTTCTGGGGCCCGGGTTTTCAGTCTTCTCCCATGCCGGCTAGGGATATATTTAGGTTTGCTCGGAAAAATCGAACCCGAAGGGTCCAGTTGCATGTGGGGCTGCGTAAAGGCTCCCCTGGGGAGTTCACTTGTACCCAAAGCCTTCCTTTGGGGACACTTTTGGATGGGCGAAAAGGGCTCGTAACGCATTTCCTGGGGCCTGATTTTTCAGTCATCTTCTATGCCGGCTAGCGCTATGTTTAGGGATGCTCGGGAACAGCGAACCCGGAGGGTCCAGTTGCATGTGGGGCTGCGTAAAGGCTCCCCTGGGGAGTTCACTTGTACCCAAAGCCTTCCTTTGGGGGCACTTTTGGATGGGCGAAAAGGGCTCGCAACGCATTTCCTGGGGCCTGATTTTTCAGTCCTCTCCGATGACGGCTAGGGCTAAGTTTAGGTTGGCTCAGGAACAGCGAACCCGGAGGGTCCAGTTGCATGTGGGGCTGCGTAAAGGCTCCCCTGGGAAGTTCTCTTGTACCCAAAGCCTTCCTTTGGGGGCACTTTTGGATGGTTCAAAGGGGCTTGCAACGCGTTTCCTGGGGCCTGATATTTCACTCGTCTCCGAGGACTGCTAGGGATATGTTTAGGGATGCTCGGAAACAGCGAACCCGGAGGGTCCAGTTGCATGTGGGGCTGCGTAAAGGCTCCCCTGGGGAGTTCACTTGTACCCAAAGCCTTCCTTTGGGGGCACTTTTGGATGGGCGAAAAAGGCTTGCAACGCATTTCCTGGGGCCTGATTTTTCATTCGTCATCGATGCCGGCTAGGGCTATGTTAAGGGATGCTCGGAAACAGCGAACCCGGAGGGTCCAGTTGCATGTGGGGCTGCGTAAAGGCTCCCCTGGGGAGTTCACTTGTACCCAAAGCCTTCCTTTGGGGGCACTTTTGGATGGGCGAAAAAGGCTTGGAAAGCATTTCCTGGGGCCTGATTTTTCAGTTGTCTTCGATGCCGGCTAGGGCTATGTTTAGGGATGCTCGGAAACAGCGAACCCGGAGGGTCCAGTTGCATGTGGGGCTGCGTAAAGGCTCCCCTGGGGAGTTCACTTGTACCCAAAGCCTTCCTTTGGGGGCACTTTTGGATGGGCGAAAAGGGCTCGTAACGCATTTCCTGGGGCCTGATTTTTCAGTCGTCTTTGATGCCGTCTAGGGATATGTTTAGGGATGCTCGGAAACAGCGAACCCGGATGGTCCAGTTGCATGTGGGGCTGCGTAAAGGCTCCCCTGGTGAATTCTCTTTTACCCAAAGCCTTCCTTTGGGGGCAGTTTTGGATGTGCGAATGGGGCTTGTAACGCATTTCCGTGGGCCTGATTTTTCAGTCGTCTTCGATGCCGGCAAGGGCTATGTTTATGGATGCTCGGAAACAGCGAACCCGGAGTGTCCAGTTGCATGTGGGGCTGCGTAAAGGCTCCCCTGGGGAGTTCTCTTGTACCCAAAGCCTTCCTTTGGTGACAGTTTTGGATGGTCCAAAGGGCCTTGCAACGCGATTCCTGGAGCCTGATTTTTCAGTCGTCTTCGATGCCGGCTAGGGCTATGTTTAGGGATTCTCGGAAACAGCGAACCCGGAGGGTCCAGTTGCATGTGGGGCTGCGTAAAGGCTCCCCTGGGGAGTTCACTTGTACCCAAGTCCTTCCTTTGGGGGCACTTTTGGATGGGCTAAAAGGGCTCGCAACGCATTTCCTGGGGCCTGATTTTTCAGTCCTCTCCGATGACGGCTAGGGCTAAGTTTAGGTTGGCTCAGGAACAGCGAACCCGGAGGGTCCAGTTGCATGTGGGGCTGCGTAAAGGCTCCCCTGGGGAGTTCTCTTGTACCCAAAGCCTTCCTTTGGTGACACTTTGGAATGGTCCAAAGGGGCTTGCAACGCGTTTTCTGGGGCCCGGGTTTTCAGTCTTCTCCCATGCCGGCTAGGGATATATTTAGGGTTGCTCGGAAAAATCGAACCCGGAGGGTCCAGTTGCATGTGGGGCTGCGTAAAGGCTCCCCTGGGGAGTTCTCTTGTACCCAAAGCCTTCCTTTGGTGACACTTTGGAATGGTCCAAAGGGGCTTGCAACGCGTTTTCTGGGGCCCGGGTTTTCAGTCTTCTCCCATGCCGGCTAGGGCTATGTTTAGGGATGCTCAGAAACAGCGAACCCGGAGGGTCCAGTTGCATGTGGGGCTGCGTAAAGGCTCCCCTGGGGAGTTCACTTGTACCCAAAGCCTTCCTTTGGGGGCACTTTTGGATGGGCGAAAAGGGCTCGCAACGCATTTCCTGGTGCCTGATTTTTCATTCGTCTTCGATTCCGGCTAGAGATATGTTTAGGGATGCTCAGAAACAGCGAACCCGGAGGGTCCAGTTGCATGTGGGGCCGCGTAAAGACTCCCCTGGGGAGTTCACTTGTACCCAAAGCCTTCCTTTAGTTACACTTTTGGATGGTACAAAGGGGCTTGAAACTCGATTTCTGGGGCCCGGGTTTTCAGTCTTCTCCCATGCCGGCTAGGGATATATTTAGGGTTGCTCGGAAAAATCGAACCCGGAGGGTCCAGTTGCATGTGGGGCTGCGTAAAGGCTCCCCTGGGGAGTTCACTTGTACCCAAAGTCTTCCTTTGGGGGCAATTTTGGATGGGCGAAAAAGGCTCGCAACGCATTTCCTGGGGCATGATTTTTCAGTCGTCTTCGATGCCGGCTAGGTCTATGTTTAGGGATGTTCAGAAACAGCGAACCCGGAGGGTCCAGTTGCATGTGGGGCTGCGTAAAGGCTCCCCTGAGGAGTTCTCTTGTACCCAAAGCCTTCCTTCCTTTGGGGGCACTTTTGGATGGGCGAAAAGGGCTCGGAACGCATTTCCTGGGGCCTGATTTTTCAGTCGTCATCGATGCCGGCTAGGGCTATGTTTAGGGATGCTCGGAAACAGCGAACCCGGAGGGTCCAGTTGCATGTGGGGCTGCGTAAAGGCTCCCCTGGGGAGTTCACTTGTACCCAAAGCCTTCCTTTGGGGGCACTTTTGGATGGGCGAAAAGGGCTGGCAACGCATTTCCTGGGGCCTGATTTTTCAGTCGTCTCCGATGACGGCTAGGGCTAAGTTTAGGTTGACTCAGGAACAGCGAACCCGGAGGGTCCAGTTGCATGTGGGGCTGCGTAAAGGCTCCCCTGGGGAGTTCTCTTGTACCCAAAGCCTTCCTTTGGGGGCACTTTTGGATGGGCGAAAAGGGCTCGCAATGCATTTCCTGGGGCATGATTTTTCAGTCGTCTCCGATGACGGCTAGGGTTACTTTTAGGTTTGCTCAGGAACAGCGAACCCGGAGGGTCCAGTTACATGTGGGGCTGCGTAAAGGCTCCCCTGGGGAGTTCTCTTGTACCTAAAGCCTTCCTTTGGTGACAGTTTTGGATGGTCCAAAGAGGCTTGCAACGCGATTCCTGAAGCCTGATTTTTCAGTCGTCTTCGATGCCGGTTAGGGCTATGTTTAGGGATGCTTGGAAACAGCGAACCCGGAGGGTCCAGTTGCATGTGGGGCTGCGTAAAGGCTCCCATGGGGAGTTCACTTGTACCCAAAGCCTTCCTTTGGTGACACTTTTGGATGGTCCAAAGGGGCTCACAACGCGTTTTCTGGGGCCCGGGTTTTCAGTCTTCTCCCATGCCGGCTAGGGATATATTTAGGGTTGCTCGGAAAAATCGAACCCGGAGGGTCCAGTTGCATGTGGGGCTGCGTAAAGGCTCCCCTGGGGAGTTCTCTTGTACCCAAAGCCTTCCTTTGGTGACACTTTGGAATGGTCCAAAGGGGCTTGCAACGCGTTTTCTGGGGCCCGGGTTTTCAGTCTTCTCCCATGCCGGCTAGGGCTATGTTTAGGGATGCTCAGAAACAGCGAACCCGGAGGGTCCAGTTGCATGTGGGGCTGCGTAAAGGCTCCCCTGGGGAGTTCACTTGTACCCAAAGCCTTCCTTTGGGGGCACTTTTGGATGGGCGAAAAGGGCTCGCAACGCATTTCCTGGTGCCTGATTTTTCATTCGTCTTCGATTCCGGCTAGAGATATGTTTAGGGATGCTCAGAAACAGCGAACCCGGAGGGTCCAGTTGCATGTGGGGCCGCGTAAAGACTCCCCTGGGGAGTTCACTTGTACCCAAAGCCTTCCTTTAGTTACACTTTTGGATGGTACAAAGGGGCTTGAAACTCGATTTCTGGGGCCCGGGTTTTCAGTCTTCTCCCATGCCGGCTAGGGATATATTTAGGGTTGCTCGGAAAAATCGAACCCGGAGGGTCCAGTTGCATGTGGGGCTGCGTAAAGGCTCCCCTGGGGAGTTCACTTGTACCCAAAGTCTTCCTTTGGGGGCAATTTTGGATGGGCGAAAAAGGCTCGCAACGCATTTCCTGGGGCATGATTTTTCAGTCGTCTTCGATGCCGGCTAGGTCTATGTTTAGGGATGTTCAGAAACAGCGAACCCGGAGGGTCCAGTTGCATGTGGGGCTGCGTAAAGGCTCCCCTGAGGAGTTCTCTTGTACCCAAAGCCTTCCTTCCTTTGGGGGCACTTTTGGATGGGCGAAAAGGGCTCGGAACGCATTTCCTGGGGCCTGATTTTTCAGTCGTCATCGATGCCGGCTAGGGCTATGTTTAGGGATGCTCGGAAACAGCGAACCCGGAGGGTCCAGTTGCATGTGGGGCTGCGTAAAGGCTCCCCTGGGGAGTTCACTTGTACCCAAAGCCTTCCTTTGGGGGCACTTTTGGATGGGCGAAAAGGGCTGGCAACGCATTTCCTGGGGCCTGATTTTTCAGTCGTCTCCGATGACGGCTAGGGCTAAGTTTAGGTTGACTCAGGAACAGCGAACCCGGAGGGTCCAGTTGCATGTGGGGCTGCGTAAAGGCTCCCCTGGGGAGTTCTCTTGTACCCAAAGCCTTCCTTTGGGGGCACTTTTGGATGGGCGAAAAGGGCTCGCAATGCATTTCCTGGGGCATGATTTTTCAGTCGTCTCCGATGACGGCTAGGGTTACTTTTAGGTTTGCTCAGGAACAGCGAACCCGGAGGGTCCAGTTACATGTGGGGCTGCGTAAAGGCTCCCCTGGGGAGTTCTCTTGTACCTAAAGCCTTCCTTTGGTGACAGTTTTGGATGGTCCAAAGAGGCTTGCAACGCGATTCCTGAAGCCTGATTTTTCAGTCGTCTTCGATGCCGGTTAGGGCTATGTTTAGGGATGCTTGGAAACAGCGAACCCGGAGGGTCCAGTTGCATGTGGGGCTGCGTAAAGGCTCCCATGGGGAGTTCACTTGTACCCAAAGCCTTCCTTTGGTGACACTTTTGGATGGTCCAAAGGGGCTCACAACGCGTTTTCTGGGGCCCGGGTTTTCAGTCTTCTCCCATGCCGGCTAGGGATATATTTAGGGTTGCTCGGAAAAATCGAACCCGGAGGGTCCAGTTGCATGTGGGGCTGCGTAAAGGCTCCCCTGGGGAGTTCTCTTGTACCCAAAGCCTTCCTTTGGTGACACTTTGGAATGGTCCAAAGGGGCTTGCAACGCGTTTTCTGGGGCCCGGGTTTTCAGTCTTCTCCCATGCCGGCTAGGGATATATTCAGGTTTGCTCGGAAAAATCGAACCCGAAGGGTCCAGTTGCATGTGGGGCTGCATAAAGGCTCCCCTGGGGAGTTCACTTGTACCCAAAGCCTTCCTTTGGGGGCACTTTTGGATGGGCGAAAAGGGCTCGTAACGCATTTCCTGGGGCCTGATTTTTCAGTCATCTTCTATGCCGGCTAGCGCTATGTTTAGGGATGCTCGGAAACAGCGAACCCGGAGGGTCCAGTTGCATGTGGGGCTGCGTAAAGGCTCCCCTGGGGAGTTCTCTTGTACCCAAAGCCTTCCTTTGGGGGCACTTTTGGATGGGCGAAAAGGGCTCGCAATGCATTTCCTGGGGCATGATTTTTCAGTCGTCTCCGATGACGGCTAGGGTTACTTTTAGGTTTGCTCAGGAACAGCGAACCCGGAGGGTCCAGTTGCATGTGGGGCTGCGTAAAGGCTCCCCTGGGGAGTTCTCTTGTACCCAAAGTCATACTTTGGGTGCACTTTTGTATGGGCGAAAAGGGCTCGGAACGCATTTCCTGGGGCCTGATTTTTCAGTCGTCATCGATGCCGGCTAGGGTTATATTCAGGGATGCTCGGAAACAGCGAACCCGGAGGGTCCAGTTGCATGTGGGGCTGCGTAAAGGCTCCCCTGGGGAGTTCACTTGTACCCAAAGCCTTCCTTTGGTGACACTTTTGGATGGTCCAAAGGGGCTTGCAACGCGTTTCCTGGGGCCTGATTTTTCAGTCGTCTTCCATGCCGGCTAGGGCTACGTTTAGGGATGCTCGGAAATAGCGAACCCGGAGGGTCCAGTTGCATGTGGGGCTGCGTAAAGGCTCCCCTGGGGAGTTCACTTGTACCCAAAGCCTTCCTTTGGGGGCACTTTTGGATGGGCGAAAAGGGCTCGTAACGCGTTTCCTGGGGCCTGATTTTTCAGTCGTCTTCGAAGACGGCTAGGACTATGTTTAGGGATGCTCGGAAACAGCGAACCCGGAGGGTCCAGTTGCATGTGGGGCTGCGTAAAGGCTCCCCTGGGGAGTTCACTTGTACCCAAAGCCTTCCTTTAGTGACACTCTTGGATGGTACAAAGGGGCTTGAAACTCGTTTTTTGGGGCCCGGGTTTTCAGTCTTCTCCCATGCCGGCTGGGGATATATTTAGGGTTGCTCGGAAAAATCGAACCCGGAGGGTCCAGTTGCATGTGGGGCTGCGTAAAGGCTCCCCTGGGGAGTTCTCTTGTACCCAAAGTCTTCCTTTGGGTGCACTTTTGTATGGGCGAAAAGGGCTCGGAACGCATTTCCTGGGGCCTGATTTTTCAGTCGTCATCGATGGCGGCTAGGGATATGTTCAGGGATGCTCGGAAACAGCGAACCCGGAGGGTCCAGTTGCATGTGGGGCTGCGTAAAGGCTCCCCTGGGGAGTTCTCTTGTACCCAAAGCCTTCCTTTGGGGGCACTTTTGGATGGGAGAAAAGGGCTCAGAACGCATTTCCTGGGGCCTGATTTTTCAGTCGTCATCGATGCCGGCTAGGGCTATGTTTAGGGATGCTCGGAAACAGCGAACCCGGAGGGTCCAGTTGCATGTGGGGCTGCGTAAAGGCTCCCCTGGGGAGTTCTCTTGTACCCAAAGCCTTCCTTTGGGGGCACTTTTGGATGGGCGAAAAGGGCTCCCAACGCATTTCCTGGGGCCTGATTTTTCATTCGTCATCGATGCCGGCTAGGGCTATGTTCAGGGATGCTCGGAAACAGCGAACCCGGAGGGTCCAGTTGCATGTGGGGCTGCGTAAAGGCTCCCCTGGGGAGTTCTCTTGTACCCAAAGCCTTCCTTTGGTGACACTTTGGGATGGTCCATAGGGGCTTGCAACGCGTTTCCTGGGGCCTGATTTTTCAGTCGTCTTCTATGCCGGCTAGGGCTATGTTTAGGGATGCTCGGAAACAGCGAACCCGGAGGGTCCAGTTGCATGTGGGGCTGCGTAAAGGCTCCCCTGGGGAGTTCTCTTGTTCCCAAAGCCTTCCTTTGGGGGCACTTTTGGATGTGCGAATGGGGCTTGTAACGCATTTCCTGGGGCCTGATTTTTCAGTCGTCTTCGATGCCGGCAAGGGCTATGTTTAGGGATGCTCGGAAACAGCGAACCCGGAGGGTCCAGTTGCATGTGTGGCTGCGTAAAGGCTCCCCTGGGGAGTTCACTTGTACCCAAAGCCTTCCTTTGGGGGCACTTTTGGATGGGCGAAAAGGGCTCGTAACGCATTTCCTGGGGCATGATTTTTCAGTCGTCTTCGATGCCGGCTAGGGCTATGTTTAGGGATGCTCGGTAACAGCGAACCCGGAGGGTCCAGTTGCATGTGGGGCTGCGTAAAGGCTCCCCTGGGGAGTTCTCTTGTACCCAAAGCCTTCCTTTGGTGACACCTTTGATGGTCCAAAGGGGCTTGCAACGCGTTTTCTGGGGCCCGGATTTTCAGTCTTCTCCCATGCCGGCCAGGGATATATTTAGGGTTGCTCGGAAAAATCGAACCCGGAGGGTCCAGTTGCATGTGGGGCTGCGTAAAGGCTCCCCTGGGGAGTTCTCTTGTACCCAAAGCCTTACTTTGGTGACTCTTTGGAATGGTCCAAAGGGGCTTGCAACGCGTTTTCTGGGGCCCGGGTTTTCAGTCTTCTCCCATGCCGGCTAGGGATATATTTAGGTTTGCTCGGAAAAATCGAACCCGAAGGGTCCAGTTGCATGTGGGGCTGCGTAAAGGCTTCCCTGGGGAGTTCTCTTGTACCCAAAGCCTTCCTTTGGGGGCACTTTTGGATGTTCAAAAGGGGCTTCTAACGCGTTTTCTGTGGCCGGGGTTTTCAGTCTACTCCCATGCCGGCTAGTGATATATTTAGCGTTGCTCGGAAAATCGAACCCGGAGGGTCCAGTTGCATGTGGGGCTGCGTAAAGGCTCCCCTGGGGAGTTCTCTTGTACCCAAAGCCTTCCTTTGGGGGCACTTTTGGATGGGCGAATGGGGCTCGTAACGCATTTCCTGGGGCATGATTTTTCAGTCGTCATCGATGCCGGCTAGGGCTATGTTTAGTGAAGCTCGGATACAGCGAACCCGGATGGTGCAGTTGCATGTGGGGCTGCGTAAAGGCTCCCCTGGGGAGTTCACTTGTACCCAAAGCCTTCCTTTGGGGGCACTTTTGGATGGGCGAAAAGGGCTCGTAACGCATTTCCTGGGGCCTGATTTTTCAGCCGTCTTCGATGCCGGCTAGGGCTATGTTTAGTGATGCTCGGAAACAGCGAACCCGGAGGGTCCAGTTGCATGTGGGGCTGCATAAAGGCTCCCCTGGGGAGTTCTCTTGTACCCAAAGCCTTCCATTGGGGGCACTTTTGGATGGGCGAAAAGGGCTCGTAATGCATTTCCTGGGGCCTGATTTTTCAATCGTCATCGATGCCGGCTAGGGCTATGTTTAGGGATGCTCGGAAACAGCGAACCCAGAGTGTCCAGTGGCATGTGGGTCTGCGTAAAGGCTCCCCTGGGGAGTTCACTTGTACCCAAAGCCTTCCTTTGGGTGCAATTTTGGATTGGCGAAAAGGGCTCGCAACGCATTTCCTGGGGCCTGATTTTTCAGTCCTCTCCCATGACGGCTAGGGCTAAGTTTAGGTTGGCTCAGGAACAGCGAACCCGGAGGGTCCAGTTGCATGTGGGGCTGCGTAAAGGCTCCCCTGGGGAGTTCTCTTGTACCCAAAGCCTTCCTTTGGGGGCACTTTTGGATGGGCGAAAAGGGCTCGCAACGCATTTCCTGGGGCCTGATTTTTCAGTCGTCATCGATGCCGTCTAGGGATATGTTTAGGGATGCTCAGAAACAGCGAACCCGGAGGGTCCAGTTGCATGTGGGGCTGCGTAAAGGCTCCCCTGGGGAGTTCACTTGTACCCAAAGCCTTCCTTTGGGGGCACATTTGGATGGGCGAAAAGGGCTCGCAACGCATTTCCTGGGGCCTGATTTTTCAGTCGTCTCCGATGACGGCTAGGGCTAAGTTTAGGTTTGCTCAGGAACAGCGAACCCGGAGGGTCCAGTTGCATGTGGGGCTGCGTAAAGGCTCCCCTGGGGAGTTCTCTTGTATCCAAAGCCTTCCTTTGGGGGCACTTTTGGATGGGCGAAAAGGGCTCCCAACGCATTTCCTGGGGCCTGATTTTTCAGTTGTCTCCGATGACGGCTAGGGTTACGTTTAGGTTTGCTCAGGAACAACGAACCCGGAGGGTCCAGTTGCATGTGGGGCTGCGTAAAGGCTCCCCTGGGGAGTTCACTTGTACCCAAAGCCTTCCTTTGGGGGCACTTTTGGATGGGCGAAAAGGGCTCGCAACGCATTTCCTGGGGCCTGATTTTTCAATCGTCATCGATGCCGGCTAGGGATATGTTCAGGGATGTTCGGAAACAGCGAACCCGGAGGGTCCAGTTGCATGTGGGGCTGCGTAAAGGCTCCCCTGGGGAGTTCTCTTGTACCCAAAGCCTTCCTTTGGTAACACCTTTGGATGGTCCAAAGGGGCTTGCAACAAGTTTCCTGGGGCCTGATTTTTCATTCGTCTTCGATTCCGGCTAGAGATATGTTTAGGGATGCTCAGAAACAGCGAACCCGGAGGGTCCAGTTGCATGTGGGGCCGCGTAAAGACTCCCCTGGGGAGTTCACTTGTACCCAAAGCCTTCCTTTAGTTACACTTTTGGATGGTACAAAGGGGCTTGAAACTCGATTTCTGGGGCCCGGGTTTTCAGTCTTCTCCCATGCCGGCTAGGGATATATTTAGGGTTGCTCGGAAAAATCGAACCCGGAGGGTCCAGTTGCATGTGGGGCTGCGTAAAGGCTCCCCTGGGGAGTTCACTTGTACCCAAAGTCTTCCTTTGGGGGCAATTTTGGATGGGCGAAAAAGGCTCGCAACGCATTTCCTGGGGCATGATTTTTCAGTCGTCTTCGATGCCGGCTAGGTCTATGTTTAGGGATGTTCAGAAACAGCGAACCCGGAGGGTCCAGTTGCATGTGGGGCTGCGTAAAGGCTCCCCTGAGGAGTTCTCTTGTACCCAAAGCCTTCCTTCCTTTGGGGGCACTTTTGGATGGGCGAAAAGGGCTCGTAACGCATTTCCTGGGGCCTGATTTTTCAGTCGTCATCGATGCCGGCTAGGGCTATGTTTAGGGATGCTCGGAAACAGCGAACCCGGAGGGTCCAGTTGCATGTGGGTCTGCGTAAAGGCTCCCCTGGGGAGTTCACTTGTACCCAAAGCCTTCCTTTGGGTGCAATTTTGGATTGGCGAAAAGGGCTCGCAACGCATTTCCTGGGGCCTGATTTTTCAGTCCTCTCCCATGACGGCTAGGGCTAAGTTTAGGTTGGCTCAGGAACAGCGAACCCGGAGGGTCCAGTTGCATGTGGGGCTGCGTAAAGGCTCCCCTGGGGAGTTCTCTTGTACCCAAAGCCTTCCTTTGGGGGCACTTTTGGATGGGCGAAAAGGGCTCGCAACGCATTTCCTGGGGCCTGATTTTTCAGTCGTCATCGATGCCGTCTAGGGATATGTTTAGGGATGCTCTGAAACAGCGAACCCGGAGGGTCCAGTTGCATGTGGGGCTGCGTAAAGGCTCCCCTGGGGAGTTCACTTGTACCCAAAGCCTTCCTTTGGGGGCACATTTGGATGGGCGAAAAGGGCTCGCAACGCATTTCCTGGGGCCTGATTTTTCAGTCGTCTCCGATGACGGCTAGGGCTAAGTTTAGGTTTGCTCAGGAACAGCGAACCCGGAGGGTCCAGTTGCATTTGGGGCTGCGTAAAGGCTCCCCTGGGGAGTTCACTTGTACCCAAAGCCTTCCTTTGGGGGCACTTTTGGATGGGCGAAAGGGTCTCGCAACGCATTTCCTGGGGCCTGATTTTTCAGTCGTCATCGATGCCGGCTAGGGCTATGTTTAGGGATGCTCGGAAACAGCGAACCCGGAGTGTCCAGTTGCATGTGGGGCTGCGTAAAGGCTCCCCTGGGGAGTTCTCTTGTACCTAAAGCCTTCCTTTGGTGACAGTTTTGGATGGTCCAAAGGGGCTTGAAACGCGATTCCTGGAGCCTGATTTTTCAGTCGTCTTCGATGCCGGCTAGGGCTATGTTTAGGGATGCTTGGAAACAGCGAACCCGGAGGGTCCAGTTGCATGTGGGGCTGCGTAAAGGCTCCCATGGGGAGTTCACTTGTACCCAAAGCCTTCCTTTGGTGACACTTTTGGATGGTCCAAAGGGGCTCGAAACGCGATTTCTTGGGCCCGGGTTTTCAGTCTTCTCCCATGCCGGCCTGGGATATATATAGGGTTGCTCTGAAAAATCGAACCCGGAGGGTCCAGTTGCATGTGGGGCTGCGTAAAGGCTCCCCTGGGGAGTTCTCTTGTACCCAAAGCCTTCCTTTGGTGACACTTTGGAATGGTCCAAAGGGGCTTGCAACGCATTTTCTGGGGCCCGGGTTTTCAGTCTTCTCCCATGCCGGCTAGGGATATATTTAGGTTTGCTCTGAAAAATCGAACCCGAAGGGTCCAGTTGCATGTGGGGCTGCGTAAAGGCTCCTCTGGGGAGTTCTCTTGTACCCAAAGCCTTCCTTTGGGGACACTTTTGGATGGGCGAAAAGGGCTCGTAACGCATTTCCTGGGGCCTGATTTTTCAGTCATCTTCTATGCCGGCTAGGGCTATGTTTAGGGATGCTCGGAAACAGCGAACCCGGAGGGTCCAGTTGCATGTGGGGCTGCGTAAAGGCTCCCATGGGGAGTTCACTTGTACCCAAAGCCTTCCTTTGGGGGCACTTTTGGATGGGCGAAAAGGGCTCGTAACGCATTTCCTGGGGCCTGATTTTTCAGTCATCTTCTTTGCCGGCTAGGGCTATGTTTAGGGATGCTCGGAAACAGCGAACCCGGAGGGTCCAGTTGCATGTGCGGCTGCGTAAAGGCTCCCATGGGGAGTTCACTTGTACCCAAAGCCTTCCTTTGGGGGCACTTTTGGATGGGCGAAAAGGGCTGGCAACGCATTTCCTGGGGCCTGATTTTTCAGTCGTCTCCGATGACGGCTAGGGATACGTTTAGTTTTGCTCAGGAACAGCGAACCCGGAGGGTCCAGTTGCATGTGGGGCTGCGTAAAGGCTCCCATGGGGAGTTCACTTGTACCCAAAGCCTTCCTTTGGGGGCACTTTTAGATGGGCGAATGGGGCTTGTAACGCATTTCCTGGGGCCTGATTTTTCAGTCGTCATCGATGCCGGCTAGGGCTATGTTCAGGGATGCTCGGAAACAGCGAACCCGGAGGGTCCAGTTGCATGTGGGGCTGCGTAAAGGCTCCCCTGGGGAGTTCACTTGTACCCAAAGCCTTCCTTTGGGGGCACTTTTGGATGGGCGAAAAGGGCTCGGAACGCATTTCCTGGGTCCTGATTTTTCATTCGTCTTCGATGCCGGCTACGGATATGTTCAGGGATGCTCAGAAACAGCGAACCCGGAGGGTCCAGTTGCATGTGGGGCTGCGTAAAGGCTCCCCTGGGGAGTTCACTTGTACCCAAAACCTTCCTTTGGGGACACTTTTGGATGGTCCAAAGGGGCTCGCAACGCATTTCCTGGGGCCTGATTTTTCAGTCGTCATCGATGCCGGCTAGGGCTATGTTTAGGGATGCTTGGAAACAGCGAACCCGGAGGGTCCAGTTCCATGTGGGGCTGCATAACTGCTCCCCTGGGGAGTTCACTTGTACCCAAAGCCTTCCTTTGGGGGCACTTTTGGATGGGCGAAAAGGGCTCGCAACGCATTTCCGGGGGCCTGGTTTTTCAGTCATCTTCTATGCCGGCAAGGGCTATGTTTAGGGATGCTCGGAAACAGCGAACCCGGAGGGTCCAGTTGCATGTGGGGCTGCGTAAAGGCTCCCCTGGGGAGTTCACTTGTACCCAAAGCCTTCCTTTGGTGACAGTTTTGGATGGGCGAATGGGGCTTGCAACGCATTTCCTGGGGCCTGATTTTTCAGTCCTCTCCGATGACGGCTAGGGATACGTTTAGTTTTGCTCAGGAACAGCGAACCCGGAGGGTCCAGTTGCATGTGGGGCTGCGTAAAGGCTCCCCTGGGGAGTTCACTTGTACCCAAAGCCTTCCTTTGGGGGCACTTTTGAATGGGCGAATGGGGCTTGTAACGCATTTCCTGGGGCCTGATTTTTCAGTCGTCATCGATGCCGGCTAGGGCTATGTTTAGGGATGCTTGGAAACAGCGAACCCGGAGGGTCCAGTTCCATGTGGGGCTGCATAACTGCTCCCCTGGGGAGTTCACTTGTACCCAAAGCCTTCCTTTGGTGACAGTTTTGGATGGGCGAATGGGGCTTGCAACGCATTTCCTGGGGCCTGATTTTTCAGTCCTCTCCGATGACGGCTAGGGATACGTTTAGTTTTGCTCAGGAACAGCGAACCCGGAGGGTCCAGTTGCATGTGGGGCTGCGTAATGGCTCCCCTGGGGAGTTCACTTGTACCCAAAGCCTTCCTTTGGGGGCACTTTTGAATGGGCGAATGGGGCTTGTAACGCATTTCCTGGGGCCTGATTTTTCATTCGTCATCGATGCCGGCTAGGGATATGTTTACGGATGCTCAGAAACAGCGAACCCGGATGGTCCAGTTGCATGTGGGGCTGCGTAAAGGCTCCCCTGGGGAATTCTCTTGTACCCAAAGTCTTCCTTTGGGGGCAGTTTTGGATGTGCGAATGGGGCTTGTAACACATTTCCGTGGGCCTGATTTTTCAGTCGCCTTCGATGCCGGCAAGGGCTAGGTTTAGGGATGCTCGGAAACAGCGAACCCGGAGGGTCCAGTTGCATGTGGGGCTGCGTAAAGGCTCCCCTGGGGAGTTCACTTGTACCCAAAGCCTTCCTTTGGTGACACTTTTGGATGGTCCAAAGGGGCTTGCAACGCGTTTCCTGGGGCCTGATTTTTCAGTCGTCTTCGATGCCGGCTAGGGCTATATTTAGGGACGCTCAGAAACAGCGAACCCGGAGGGTCCAGTTGCATTTGGGGCTGCGTAAAGGCTCCCATGGGGAGTTCACTTGTACCCAAAGCCTTCCTTTGGGGGCACTTTTGGATGGGCGAATGGGGCTCGCAACGCATTTCCTGGGGCCTGATTTTTCAGTCGTCATCGATGCCGGCTAGGGCTATGTTTAGGGATGCTCGGAAACAGCGAACCCGGATGGTCCAGTTGCATGTGGGGCTGCGTAAAGGCTCCCCTGGGGAGTTCTCTTGTACCTAAAGCCTTCTTTTGGTGACAGTTTTGGATGGTCCAAAGGGGCTTGCAACGCGATTCCTGGAGCCTGATTTTTCAGTCGTCTTCGATGCCGGCTAGGGCTATGTTTAGGGATGCTTGGAAACAGCGAACCCGGAGGGTCCAGTTGCATGTGGGGCTGCGTAAAGGCTCCCCTGGGGAGTTCACTTGTACCCAAACCCTTCCTTTGGTGACACTTTTGGATGGTCCATAGGGGCTCGCAACGCGATTTCTTGGGCCCGGGTTTTCAGTCTTCTCCCATGCCGGCCAGTGATATATTTAGGGTTGCTCTGAAAAATCGAACCCGGAGGGTCCAGTTGCATGTGGAGCTGCGTAAAGGCTCCCCTGGGGAGTTCTCTTGTACCCAAAGCCTTCCTTTGGGGACAGTTTTGGATGGGCGAATGGGGCTCGCAACGCATTTCCTGGGGCCTGATTTTTAAGTCGTCTTCGATGCTGGCTAGGGATATGTTTAGGGATGGTCTGAAACAGCGAACCCGGAGGGTCCAGTTGCATGTGGGGCGTCATAAAGTCTCCCCTGGGGAGTTCACTTGTTCCCATAGTCTTCCTTTGGGGGCACTTTTGGATGGGAGAAAAGGGCTCGTAACGCACTTCCTGGGGCCTGATTTTTCAGTCGTCATCGATGCCGGCAGGGGTTATGTTTAGGGATGCTCGGAAACAGCGAACCCGGAGGGTCCAGTTGCATGTGGGGCTGCATAAAGGCTCCCCTGGGGAGTTCACTTATACCCAAAGCCTTCCTTTGATGACACTTTTGGATGGTCCAAATGGGCTCGGAACACATTTCCTGGGGCCTGATTTTTCACTCGTCTCCGATGACGGCTAGTGCTACGTTTAGTTTTGCTCATGAACAGCGAACCCGGAGGATCAAGTTGCATGTGGGGCAGTGTAAAGGCTCCCCTGGGAGTTCACTTGTACCCAAAGCCTTCCTTTGGTGACACTTTTGGATGGTCCTAAGGGGCATGCAAAACATTTTCTGGGGCCCGGGTTTTAAGTCTTCTCCCATGCCGGCTAGGGATATATTTAGGGATGCTCGGAAACAGCGAACAAGGAGGGTCCAGTTGCACGTGGGGCTGCGTAAAGGCTCCCCTGGGGAGTTCACTTGTACCCAAAGCCTTCCTTTGGGGGCACTTTTGGTTGGTCCAAAGGGGCTCGGAACGCATTTCCTGGGGCCTGATTTTTCACTCGTCTCCGATGACTGCTAGGGCTATGTTTAGGGTTGCTCCGAAACAGCGAACCCGAGGGGTCCAGTTGCATATGGGGCTGCGTAAAGGCTCCCCTGGGGAGTTCACTTGTACCCAAAGCCTTCCTTTGGGGGCACTTTTGGATGGGCGAAAAGGGCTCGCAACGCATTTCCTGGGGCCTGATTTTTCACTCGTCTCCGATGACGGCTAGGGCTACGTTTAGGTTTGCTCATGAACAGCGAACCCGGAGGGTCCAGTTGCATGTGGGGCTGCGTAAAGGCTCCCCTGGGGAGTTCACTTGTACCCAAAGCCTTCCTTTGGGGGCACTTTTGTATGGGCGAAAAGGGCTCGTAACGCATTTCCTGGGGCCTGATTTTTCAGTCGTCTTCGATGACGGCTAGGGCTACGTTTAGGGATGCTCAGAAACAGCGAACCCGGAGGGTCCAGTTGCATGTGGGTCTGCGTAAAGGCTCCCCTGGGGAGTTCACTTGTACCAAAGCCTTCCTTTGGGGGCACTTTTGGATGGGCGAAAAGGGCTTGCAACGCATTTCCTGGGGCATGATTTTTCACTCGTCTCCAATGACGGCTAGAGCTACGTTTAGTTTTGCTCAGGAACAGCGAACCCGGAGGGTCCAGTTGCATGTGGGGCTGCGTAAAGGCTCCCCAGGGTTGTTCACTTGTACCCATAGTCTTCATTTGGGGGGACTTTTGGAAGGTAAAAAGGGCTCGGAACTCATTTCCTGCGGCCTGATTTTTCAGTCGTCATCGATGCCGGCTAGGGATATGTTTAGGAATGCTCGGAAACAGCGAACCCGGAGGGTCCAGTTGCATGTGGGGCTGCATAAAGGCTCCCCTGGGGAGTTCACTTGTACCCAAAGCCTTCCTTTGGGGGCACTTTTGGATGGGCGAAAAGGGCTCGCAACGCATTTCCTGTGGCTTGATTTTTCAGTCGTCTTCGATGCCTGCTAGGGATATGTTCAGGGATGCTCGGAAACAGCGAACCCGGAGGGTCCAGTTGCATGTGGGGCTGCGTAAAGGCTCCCCTGGGGAGTTCACTTGTACCCAAAACCTTCCTTTCGGGACACTTTTGGATGGTCCAAAGGGGCTCGCAACGCATTTCCTGGGGCCTGATTTTTCAGTCGTCATCGATGCCGGCTAGGGATATGTTTAGGGATGCTTGGAAACAGCGAACCCGGAGGGTCCAGTTCCATGTGGGGCTGCGTAACTGCTCCCCTGGGGAGTTCACTTGTACCCATCGTCTTCCTTTGGGGGCACTTTTGGATGGGCGAAAAGGGCTCGCAACGCATTTCCTGGGGCCTGATTTTTCAGTCGTCTTCGATGCCGGCAAGGGATATGTATAGGGACGCTCGGAAACAGCGAACCCGGAGGGTCCAGTTGCATGTGGGGCTGCGTAAAGGCTCCCCTGGGGAGTTCACTTGTACCGAAAGCCTTCCTTTGGTGACACTTTTGGATGGTCCAAAGGGGCTTGCAACGCGTTTCCTGGGGCCTGATTTTTCAGTCGCCTTCGATGACGGCTAGGGCTATGTTTAGGGATGCTCAGAAACAGCGAACCCGGAGGGTCCAGTTGCATGTGGGGCTGCGTAAAGGCTCCCCTGGGGAGTTTACTTGTACCCAAAGCCTTCCTTTGGGGGCACTTTTGGATGGGCGAATGGGGCTCGCAACGCATTTCCTGGGGCCTGACTTTTCAGTCGTCATCGATGCCGGCTAGGGTTATGTTTATGGATGCTCGGAAACAGCGAACCCGGAGTGTCCAGTTGCATGTGGGGCTGCGTAAAGGCTCCCCTGGGGAGTTCTCTTGTACCCAAAGATTTCCTTTGGTGACAGTTTTGGATGGTCCAAAGGGGCTTGCAACGCGATTCCTGGAGCCTGATTTTTCAGTCGTCTTCGATTCCGGATAGGGCTATGTTTAGGGATGCTCGGAAACAGCGAACCCGGAGTGTCCAGTTGCATGTGGGGCTGCGTAAAGGCTCCCCTGGGGAGTTCACTTGTACCCAAGTCCTTCCTTTGGTGACACTTTTGGATGGTTCAAAGGGGCTCGCAACGCGTTTTCTGGGGCCCGGGTTTTCAGTCTTCTCCCATGCCGGCTAGGGATATATTTAGGGTTGCTCGAAAAAATCGAACCCGGAGGGTCCAGTTGCATGTGGGGCTGCGTAAAGGCTCCCCTGGGGAGTTCTCTTGTACCCAAAGCCTTCCTTTGGTGACATTTTGGAATGGTCCAAAGGGGCTTGCATCGCGTTTTCTGGGGCCCGGGTTTTCAGTCTTCTCCTATGCCGGCTAGGGCTACGTTTAGGGATGCTCAGAAACAGCGAACCCGAAGGGTCCAGTTGCATGTGGGGCTGCGTAAAGGCTCCCCTGGGGAGTTCACTTGTACCCAAAGCCTTCCTTTGGGGGCACTTTTGGATGGGCGAAAAGGGCTCGCAACGCATTTCCTGGGGCCTGATTTTTCACTCGTCTCCGATGACGGCTAGGGCTACGTTTAGGTTTGCTCATGAACAGCGAACCCGGAGGGTCCAGTTGCATGTGGGGCTGCGTAAAGGCTCCCCTGGGGAGTTCACTTGTACCCAAAGCCTTCCTTTGGGGGCACTTTTGGATGGGCGAAAAGGGCTCGCAACGCATTTCCTGTGGCCTGATTTTTCAGTCGTCTTCGATGCCGGCTAGGGCTACGTTTAGGGATGCTCAGAAACAGCGAACCCGGAGGGTCCAGTTGCATGTGGGTCTGCGTAAAGGCTCCCCTGGGGAGTTCACTTGTACCAAAGCCTTCCTTTGGGGGCACTTTTGGATGGGCGAAAAGGGCTTGCAACGCATTTCCTGGGGCATGATTTTTCACTCGTCTCCAATGACGGCTAGAGCTACGTTTAGTTTTGCTCAGGAACAGCGAACCCGGAGGGTCCAGTTGCATGTGGGGCTGCGTAAAGGCTCCCCAGGGTTGTTCACTTGTACCCATAGTGTTCATTTGGGGGGACTTTTGGAAGGCAAAAAGGGCTCGGAACTCATTTCCTGCGGCCTGATTTTTCAGTCGTCATCGATGCCGGCTAGGGATATGTTTAGGAATGCTCGGAAACAGCGAACCCGGAGGGTCCAGTTGCATGTGGGGCTGCATAAAGGCTCCCCTGGGGAGTTCACTTGTACCCAAAGCCTTCCTTTGGGGGCACTTTTGGATGGGCGAAAAGGGCTCGCAACGCATTTCCTGTGGCTTGATTTTTCAGTCGTCTTCGATGCCTGCTAGGGATATGTTCAGGGATGCTCGGAAACAGCGAACCCAGAGGGTCCAGTTGCATGTGGGGCTGCGTAAAGGCTCCCCTGGGGAGTTCACTTGTACCCAAAACCTTCCTTTCGGGACACTTTTGGATGGTCCAAAGGGGCTCGCAACGCATTTCCTGGGGCCTGATTTTTCAGTCGTCATCGATGCCGGCTAGGGATATGTTTAGGGATGCTTGGAAACAGCGAACCCGGAGGGTCCAGTTCCATGTGGGGCTGCGTAACTGCTCCCCTGGGGAGTTCACTTGTACCCATCGTCTTCCTTTGGGGGCACTTTTGGATGGGCGAAAAGGGCTCGTAACGCATTTCCTGGGGCCTGATTTTTCAGTCGTCTTCGATGCCGGCAAGGGATATGTATAGGGACGCTCGGAAACAGCGAACCCGGAGGGTCCAGTTGCATGTGGGGCTGCGTAAAGGCTCCCCTGGGGAGTTCACTTGTACCGAAAGCCTTCCTTTGGTGACACTTTTGGATGGTCCAAAGGGGCTTGCAACGCGTTTCCTGGGGCCTGATTTTTCAGTCGCCTTCGATGACGGCTAGGGCTATGTTTAGGGATGCTCAGAAACAGCGAACCCGGAGGGTCCAGTTGCATGTGGGGCTGCGTAAAGGCTCCCCTGGGGAGTTTACTTGTACCCAAAGCCTTCCTTTGGGGGCACATTTGGATGGGCGAATGGGGCTCGCAACGCATTTCCTGGGGCCTGACTTTTCAGTCGTCATCGATGCCGGCTAGGGTTATGTTTATGGATGCTCGGAAACAGCGAACCCGGAGTGTCCAGTTGCATGTGGGGCTGCGTAAAGGCTCCCCTGGGGAGTTCTCTTGTACCCAAAGATTTCCTTTGGTGACAGTTTTGGATGGTCCAAAGGGGCTTGCAACGCGATTCCTGGAGCCTGATTTTTCAGTCGTCTTCGATTCCGGATAGGGCTATGTTTAGGGATGCTCGGAAACAGCGAACCCGGAGTGTCCAGTTGCATGTGGGGCTGCGTAAAGGCTCCCCTGGGGAGTTCACTTGTACCCAAGTCCTTCCTTTGGTGACACTTTTGGATGGTTCAAAGGGGCTCGCAACGCGTTTTCTGGGGCCCGGGTTTTCAGTCTTCTCCCATGCCAGCTAGGGATATATTTAGGGTTGCTCGAAAAAATCGAACCCGGAGGGTCCAGTTGCATGTGGGGCTGCGTAAAGGCTCCCCTGGGGAGTTCTCTTGTACCCAAAGCCTTCCTTTGGTGACATTTTGGAATGGTCCAAAGGGGCTTGCATCGCGTTTTCTGGGGCCCGGGTTTTCAGTCTTCTCCTATGCCGACTAGGGATATATTTAGGTTTGCTCGGAAAAATCGAACCCGAAGGGTCCAGTTGCATGTGGGGCTGCGTAAAGGCTCCCCTGGGGAGTTCTCTTGGACCCAAAGCCTTCCTTTGTGGGCACTTTTGCATGGGCGAAAAGGGCTCGGAACGCATTTCCTGGGGCCTGATTTTTCAGTCGTCTCCGATGACGGCTAGGGATACGTTTAGTTTTGCTCAGGAACAGCGAACCCGGAGGGTCCAGTTGCATGTGGGTCTGCGTAAAGGCTCCCCTGGGGAGTTCACTTGTACCCAAAGCCTTCCTTTGGGGGCACTTTTGGATGGGCGAAAAGGGCTTGTAACGCATTTCCTGGGTCCTGATTTTTCAGTCGTCATCAATGCCGGCTAGGGCTATGTTTAGTGATGGTCTGAAACAGCGAACCCGGAGGGTCCAGTTGCATGTGGGGCTGCGTAAAGGCTCCCCTGGTGAGTTCACTTGTACCCAAGTCCTTCCTTTGGGGGCACTTTTGGATGGGCGAAAAGGGCTCAGAACGCCTTTCCTGGGTCCTGATTTTTCATTCGTCTTCGATGCCGGCTAGGGCTATGTTTAGGGATGCTCGGAAACAGCGAACCCAGAGGGTCCAGTTGCATTTGGGGCTGCGTAAAGGCTCCCCTGGGGAGTTCACTTGTACCCAAAGCCTTCCTTTGGGGGCACTTTTGGATGGGCGAATGGGGCTCGCAACGCATTTCCTGGGGCCTGATTTTTCAGTCGTCATCGATGCCGGCTAGTGCTATGTTTAGGGATGCTCGGAAACAGCGAACCCGGAGTGTCCAGTTGCATGTGGGGCTGCGTAAAGGCTCCCCTGGGGAGTTCTCTTGTACCTAAAGCCTTCTTTTGGTGACAGTTTTGGATGGTCCAAAGGGGCTTGCAACACGATTCCTGGAGCCTGATTTTTCAGTCGTCTTCGATGCCGGCTAGGGCTATGTTTAGGGATGCTTGGAAACAGCGAACCCGGAGGGTGCAGTTGCATGTGGGGCTGCGTAAAGGCTCCCCTGGGGAGTTCACTTGTACCCAAAGCCTTCCTTTGGGGGCACTTTTGTATGGGCGAAAAGGGCTCGTAACGCATTTCCTGGGGCCTGATTTTTCAGTCGTCTTCGATGACGGCTAGGGCTACGTTTAGGGATGCTCAGAAACAGCGAACCCGGAGGGTCCAGTTGCATGTGGGGCTGCGTAAAGGCTCCCCTGGGGAGTTCTCTTGTACCCAAAGCCTTCCTTTGGGGGCACTTTTGGATGGGCGAAAAGGGCTTGCAACGCATTTCCTGGGGCCTGATTTTTCACTCGTCTCCAATGACGGCTAGAGCTACGTTTAGTTTTGCTCAGGAACAGCGAACCCGGAGGGTCCAGTTGCATGTGGGGCTGCGTAAAGGCTCCCCTGGGGAGTTCACTTGTACCCAAAGCCTTCCTTTGGGGGCACTTTTGGATGGGCGAAAAGGGCTCGCTACGCATTTCCTGGGGCCTGATTTTTCAGTCGTCTTCGATGACGGCTAGGGCTACGTTTAGGGATGCTCAGAAACAGCGAACCCGGAGGGTCCAGTTGCATGTGGGGCTGCGTAAAGGCTCCCCTGGGGAGTTCTCTTGTACCCAAAGCCTTCCTTTGGGGGCACTTTTGGATGGGCGAAAAGGGCTTGCAACGCATTTCCTGGGGCCTGATTTTTCACTCGTCTCCAATGACGGCTAGAGCTACGTTTAGTTTTGCTCAGGAACAGCGAACCCGGAGGGTCCAGTTGCATGTGGGGCTGCGTAAAGGCTCCCCTGGGGAGTTCACTTGTACCCAAAGCCTTCCTTTGGGGGCACTTTTGGATGGGCGAAAAGGGCTCGCTACGCATTTCCTGGGGCCTGATTTTTCAGTCGTCTTCGATGCCGGCTAGGGATATGTTCAGGGATGCTCGGAAACAGCGAACCCGGAGGGTCCAGTTGCATGTGGGGCTGCGTAAAGGCTCCCCTGGGGAGTTCACTTGTACCCAAAACCTTCCTTTGGGGGCACTTTTGGATGGTCCAAAGGGGCTCGCAACGCATTTCCTGGGGCCTGATTTTTCAGTCGTCATCGATGCCGGCTAGGGTTATGTTTAGGGATGCTCGGAAACAGCGAACCCGGAGTGTCAAGTTGCATGTGGGGCTGCGTAAAGGCTCCCCTGGGGAGTTCACTTGTACCCAAAGATTTCCTTTGGTGACAGTTTTGGATGGTCCAAAGGGGCTTGCAACGCGATTCCTAGAGCCTGATTTTTCAGTCGTCTTCGATGCCGGCTAGGGCTATGTTTAGGGATGCTCGGAAACAGCGAACCCGGAGGGTCCAGTTGCATGTGGGGCTGCGTAAAGGCTCCCCTGGGGAGTTCACTTGTACCCAAGTCCTTCCTTTGGTGACACTTTTGGATGGTACAAAGGGGCTCGCAACGCGTTTTCTGGGGCCCGGGTTTTCAGTCTTCTCCCAAGCCGGCTAGGGATATATTTAGGTTTGCTCGGAAAAATCGAACCCGAAGGGTCCAGTTGCATGTGGGGCTGCGTAAAGGCTCCCCTGGGGAGTTCTCTTGTACCCAAAGCCTTCCTTTGGGGGCACTTTTGGATGGGTGAAAAGGGCTTGCAACGCATTTCCTGGGGCCTGATTTTTCAGTCATCTTCTATGCCGGGTAGCGCTATGTTTAGGGATGCTCGGAAACAGCGAACCCGGAGGGTCCAGTTGCATGTGGGGCTGCGTAAAGGCTCCCCTGGGGAGTTCACTTGTACCCAAAGCCTTCCTTTGGGGGCACTTTTGGATGGGTGAAAAGGGCTTGCAACGCATTTCCTGGGGCCTGATTTTTCAGTCGTCTCCGATGACGGCTAGGGATATGTTTAGTGATGCTCGGAAACAGCTAACCCGGAGGGTCCAGTTGCATGTGGGGCTGCGTAAAGGCTCCCCTGGGGAGTTCACTTGTACCCAAAGCCTTCCTTTGGGGGCACTTTTGGATGGGCGAAAAGGGCTCGCAACGAATTTCCTGGGGCCTGATTTTTCAGTCGTCTTCGATGCCGGCTAGCGCTATGTTTAGGGATGCTCAGAAACAGCGAACCCGGAGGGTCCAGTTGCATGTGGGGCTGCGTAAAGGCTCCCCTGGGGAGTTCACTTGTACCCAAAGCCTTCCTTTGGGGGCACTTTTGGATGGGCGAAAAGGGCTCAGAACGCATTTCCTGGGTCCTGATTTTTCATTCGTCTTCGATGCCGGCTAGGGCTATGTTTAGGGATGCTCGGAAACAGAGAACCCGGAGGGTCCAGTTGCATGTGGGGCTGCGTAAAGGCTCCCCTGGGGAGTTTTATTGTATCCAAAGACTTCCTTTGGGGGCACTTTTGGATGTTCAAAAGGGGCTTCTAACGCGTTTTCTGGGGCCCGGTTTTTCAGTCTTCTCCCATGCCGGCTAGTGATATATATAACGTTGCTCGGAAAATCGAACCCGTAGAGTCCAATTGCATGTGAGGCTGCGTAAAGGCTCCCCTGGGGAGTTCACTTGTACCCAAAGCCTTCCTTTGGGGGCACTTTTGGATGGGCGAAAAGGGCTTGGAACGCATTTCCTGGGGCCTGATTTTTCAGTCGTCATCGATGCCGGCAAGGGCTATGTTTAGGGATGCTCGGAAACAGCGAACCCAGAGGGTCCAGTTGCATGTGGGGCTGCGTAAAGGCTCCCATGGGGAGTTCTCTTGTACCCAAAGCCTTCCTTTGGGGGCATTTTTGGATGGTCGAAAAGGGCTCGCAACGCATTTCCTGCGGCCTGATTTTTCACTCGTCTCAGATGACAGCTAGTGCTACGTTTAGTTTTGCTCATGAACAGCGAACCCGGAGGGTCCAGTTGCATGTGGGGCTGCGTAAAGGCTCCCCTGGGAGTTCACTTGTACCCAAAGCCTTCCTTTGGTGACACTTTTGGATGGTCCAAAGGGGCTTGCAAAAATTTTTCTGGGGCCCGGGTTTTCAGTCTTCTCCCATGCCGGCTAGGGCTATGTTTAGTGATGGTCTGAAACAGCGAACCCGGAGGGTCCAGTTGCATGTGGGGCTGCGTAAAGGCTCCCCTGGGGAGTTCACTTGTACCCAAAGCCTTCCTTTGGGGGCACTTTTGGATGGGCGAAAAGGGCTCGTAACGCATTTCCTGGGGCCTGATTTTTCAGTCGTCATCGATGCCGGCTAGGGTTATGTTTAGGGATGCTCGGAAACAGCGAACCAGGAGGGTCCATTTGCACGTGGGGCTGCGTAAAGGCTCCCCTGTGGAGTTCACTTGTTCCCAAAGCCTTCCTTTGGGGGCACTTTTGGATGGTCCAAAGGGGCTCGGAACGCATTTCCTGGGGCCTGATTTTTCACTCGTCTCCGATGACTGCTAGGGCTATGTTTAGGGTTGCTCGGAAACAGCGAACCCGGGGGGGTCCAATTGCATATGGGGCTGCGTAAAGGCTCCCCTGGGAACTTCAGATGTACCCAAAGCCTTCGTTTGGTGACACTTTTGGATGGTCCAAAGGGGCTCGCAACGCATTTCCTGGGGCCTGATTTTTCACTCGTCTCCGATTACAGCTAGGGCTACGTTTAGGTTTGCTCATGAACAGCGAACCCGGAGGGTCCAGTTGCATGTGGGGCTGCGTAAAGGCTCCCCTGGGGAGTTCACTTGTACCCAAAACCTTCCTTTGGGAACACTTTTGGATGGTCCAAAGGGGCTCGCAACGCATTTCCTGGGGCCTGATTTTTCAGTCGTCATCGATGCCGGCTAGGGCTATGTTTAGGGATGCTTGGAAACAGCGAACCCGGAGGGTCCAGTTCCATGTGGGGCTGCGTAACGGCTCCCCTGGGGAGTTCACTTGTACCCATAGTCTTCCTTTGGGGGCACTTTTGGATGGGCGAAAAGGGCTCGCAACGCATTTCCTGGGGCCTGATTTTTCACATGTCTCCAAAGACGACTAGGGCTACGTTTAGGTTTGCTCATGAACAGCGAACCCGGAGGGTCCAGTTGCATGTGGGGCTGCGTAAAGGCTCCCTTGGGGAGTTCACTTGTACCCAAAACCTTCCTTTGGGGGCACTTTTGGATGGGCGAAAAGGGCTCGCAACGCATTTCCTGGGGCCTGATTTTTCAGTCGTCTTCGATGCCAGCAAGGGAATATGTTTAGGGATGCTCGGAAACAGCGAACCCGGAGGGTCCAGTTGTATGTGGGGCCGGGTAAAGACTCCCCTGGGGAGTTCACTTGTACCCAAAGCCTTCCTTTGGGGGCACTTTTGGATGGGCGAAAAGGGCTCGTAACGCCTTTCCTGGGGCCTGATTTTTCAGTCGTCTTCGATGCCGGCTAGGGTTATGTTTAGGGATGCTCGGAAACAGCGAACCCGGAGGGTCCAGTTGCATGTGGGGCTGCGTAAAGGCTCCCCTGGGGAGTTCACTTGTATCCAAAGCCTTCCTTTGGGGGCACTTTTGGATGGGCGAAAAGGGCTCGCAACGCATTTCCTGGGGCCTGATTTTTCACATGTCTCCAAAGACGACTAGGGATACATTTAGGTTTGCTCATGAACAGCAAACCCGGAGGGTCCAGTTGCATGTGGGGCTGCGTAAAGGCTCCCCTGGGGAGTTCACTTGTACCCAAAGCCTTCCTTTGGGGGCACTTTTGGATGGGCGAAAAGGGCTCGCAACGCATTTCCTGGGGCCTGATTTTTCAGTCGTCTTCGATGCCGGCTAGGGCTGTGTTTAGGGATGCTCGGAAACAGCGAACCCGGAGGGTCCAGTTGCATGTGGGGCTGCGTAAAGGCTCCCCTGGGGAGTTCACTTGTACCCAAAGCCTTCCTTTGGGGGCACTTTTGGATGGGCGAAAAGGCCTCCCAACGCATTCCCTGGGGCCTGATTTTTCAGTCGTCTTCGATGCCGGCTAGGGCTATGTTTAGGGATGCTCGGAAACAGCGAACCGTAGGGTCCAGTTGCATGTGGGGCCGCGTAAAGGCTCCCCTGGGGAGTTCACTTGTACCCAAAGCCTTCCTTTAGTGACACTTTTGGATGGTACAAAGGGGCTTGAAACTCGTTTTCTGGGGCCCGGGTTTTCAGTCTTCTCCCATGCCGGCTAGGGATATATTTAGGGTTGCTCGGAAAACTCCAACCCGGAGGGTCCAGTTGCATGTGGGGCTGCGTAAAGGCTCCCCTGGGGAGTTCACTTGTACCCAAAGCCTTCCTTTGGGGGCACTTTTGGATGGGCGAATGGCGCTCGTAACGCATTTCCTGGGGCATGATTTTTCAGTCCTCATCGATGCCGGCTAGAGATATGTTTAGTGATGCTCGGAAACAGCTAACCCGGAGGGTCCAGTTGCATGTGGGGCTGCGTAAAGGCTCCCCTGGGGAGTTCACTTGTACCCAAAGCCTTCCTTTGGGGGCACTTTTGGATGGGCGAAAAGGGCTCGCAACGAATTTCCTGGGGCCTGATTTTTCAGTCGTCTTCGATGCCGGCTAGGGCTATGTTTAGGGATGCTCAGAAACAGCGAACCCGGAGGGTCCAGTTGCATGTGGGTCTGCGTAAAGACTCCCCTGGGGAGTTCTCTTGTACCTAAAGCCTTCCTTTGGGGGCACTTTTGGATGGGCGAAAAGGGCTCGGAACGCATTTCCTGGGGCCTGATTTTTCAGTCGTCATCGATGCCGGCTAGGGCTATGTTTAGGGATGCTCAGAAACAGCGAACCCGGAGGGTCCAGTTGCATGTGGGGCTGCGTAAAGGCTCCCCTGGGGAGTTCACTTGTACCCAAAGCCTTCCTTTGGGGGCACTTTTGGATGGGCGAAAAGGGCTCGGAACGCATTTCCTGGGGCCTGATTTTTCAGTCGTCTCCGATGACGGCTAGGGCTACGTTTAGGTTTGCTCAGGAACAGCGAACCCGGAGGGTCCAGTTGCATGTGGGGCTGCGTAAAGGCTCCCCTGGGGAGTTCTCTTGTACCCAAAGCCTTCCTTTGGGGCACTTTTGGATGGGTGAAAAGGGCTCGCAACGCATTTCCTGGGGCCTGATTTTTCAGTCGTCTCCGATGACGGCTAGGGTTACGTTTAGGTTTGCTCAGGAACAGCGAACCCGGAGGGTCCAGTTGCATGTGGGGCTGCGTAAAGGCTCCCCTGGGGAGTTCTCTTGTACCCGAAGTCTTCCTTTGGGTCCACTTTTGTATGGGCGAAAAGGGCTCAGAACGCATTTCCTGGGGCCTGATTTTTCAGTCGTCTTCGATGCCGGCTAGGTCTATGTTTAGGGATGCTCGGAAACAGCGAACCCGGAGGGTCCAGTTGCATGTGGGGCTGCGTAAAGGCTCCCCTGGGGAGTTCTCTTGTACCCAAAGCCTTCCTTTGGGGGCACTTTTGGATGGGCCAAAGGGGCTCGGAACGCATTTCCTGGGGCCTGATTTTTCACTCGTCTCCGATGACTGCTAGGGCTATGTTTAGGGTTGCTCGGAAACAGCGAACCCGGGGGGGTCCAGTTGCATATGGGGCTGCGTAAAGGCTCCCCTGGGAACTTCAGATGTACCCAAAGCCTTCCTTTGGTGACACCTTTGGATGGTCCAAAGGGGCTCGCAACGCATTTCCTGGGGCCTGATTTTTCACTCGTCTCCGATGACGGCTAGGGCTACGTTTAGGTTTGCTCATGAACAGCGAACCCGGAGGGTCCAGTTGCATGTGGGGCTGCGTAAAGGCTCCCCTGGGGAGTTCACTTGTACCCAAAGCCTTCCTTTGGGGGCACTTTTGGATGGGCGAAAAGGGCTCGCAACGCATTTCCTGGGGCCTGATTTTTCAGTCGTCTTCGATGCCGGCTAGGGCTATGTTTAGGGATGCTCGGAAACAGCGAACCCGGAGGGTCCAGTTGCATGTGGGGCTGCGTAAAGGCTCCCCTGGGGAGTTCACTTGTACCCAAAGCCTTCCTTTGGGGGCACTTTTGGATGGGCGAAAAGGGCTCGCAACGCATTTCCTGGGGCCTGATTTTTCAGTCGTCTTTGATGCCGGCTAGGGCTATGTTTAGGGATGCTCGGAAACAGCGAACCGTAGGGTCCAGTTGCATGTGGGGCCGCGTAAAGGCTCCCCTGGGGAGTTCACTTGTACCCAAAGCCTTCCTTTAGTGACACTTTTGGATGGTACAAAGGGGCTTGAAACTCGTTTTCTGGGGCCCGGGTTTTCAGTCTTCTCCCATGCCGGCTAGGGATATATTTAGGGTTGCTCGGAAAAATCGAACCCGGAGGGTCCAGTTGCATGTGGGGCTGCGTAAAGGCTCCCCTGGGGAGTTCACTTGTACCCAAAGCCTTCCTTTGGGGGCACTTTTGGATGGGCGAATGGCGCTCGTAACGCATTTCCTGGGGCATGATTTTTCAGTCCTCATCGATGCCGGCTAGAGATATGTTTAGTGATGCTCGGAAACAGCTAACCCGGAGGGTCCAGTTGCATGTGGGGCTGCGTAAAGGCTCCCCTGGGGAGTTCACCTGTACCCAAAGTCTTCCTTTGGGGGCACTTTTGGATGGGCGAAAAGGGCTCGCAACGCATTTCCTGGGGCCTGATTTTTCAGTCGTCTTCGATGCCGGCTAGGGCTATGTTTAGGGATGCTCAGAAACAGCGAACCCGGAGGGTCCAGTTGCATGTGGGTCTGCGTAAAGGCTCCCCTGGGGAGTTCTCTTGTACCTAAAGCCTTCCTTTGGGGGCACTTTTGGATGGGCGAAAAGGGCTCGTAACGCATTTCCTGGGGCCTGATTTTTCAGTCGTCATCGATGCCGGCTAGGGCTATGTTTAGGGATGCTCAGAAACAGCGAACCCGGAGGGTCCAGTTGCATGTGGGGCTGCGTAAAGGCTCCCCTGGGGAGTTCACTTGTACCCAAAGCCTTCCTTTGGGGGCACTTTTGGATGGGCGAAAAGGGCTCGGAACGCATTTCCTGGGGCCTGATTTTTCAGTCGTCTCCGATGACGGCTAGGGCTAAGTTTAGGTTTGCTCAGGAACAGCGAACCCGGAGGGTCCAGTTGCATGTGGGGCTGCGTAAAGGCTCCCCTGGGGAGTTCTCTTGTACCCAAAGCCTTCCTTTGGGGCACTTTTGGATGGGTGAAAAGGGCTCGCAACGCATTTCCTGGGGCCTGATTTTTCAGTCGTCTCCGATGACGGCTAGGGTTACGTTTAGGTTTGCTCAGGAACAGCGAACCCGGAGGGTCCAGTTGCATGTGGGGCTGCGTAAAGGCTCCCCTGGGGAGTTCTCTTGTACCCGAAGTCTTCCTTTGGGTCCACTTTTGTATGGGCGAAAAGGGCTCGGAACGCATTTCCTGGGGCCTGATTTTTCAGTCGTCTTCGATGCCGGCTAGGTCTATGTTTAGGGATGCTCGGAAACAGCGAACCCGGAGGGTCCAGTTGCATGTGGGGCTGCGTAAAGGCTCCCCTGGGGAGTTCTCTTGTACCCAAAGCTTTCATTTGGGGGCACTTTTGGATGGGCGAAAAGGGCTCGTAACGCATTTCCTGGGGCCTGATTTTTCAGTCGTCATCGATGCCGGCTAGGGCTATGTTCAGGGATGCTCGGAAACAGCGAACCCGGAGGGTCCAGTTGCATGTGGGGCTGCGTAAAGGCTCCCCTGGGGAGTTCACTTGTACCCAAAGCCTTCCTTTGGGGGCACTTTTGGATGGGCAAAAAAGGCTCGCAACGCATTTCCTGGGGCCTGATTTTTCAGTCGTCTTCTATGCCGGCTAGGGATATGTTTAGGGATGCTCGGAAACAGTGAACCCGGAGGGTCCAGTTGCATGTGGGGCTGCGTAAAGGCTCCCCTGGGGAGTTCACTTGTACCCAAAGCCTTCCTTTGGGGGCACTGTTGGATGGGTGAAAAGGGCTTGGAACGCATTTCCTGGGGACTGATTTTTCAGTCGTCATCGATGCTGGCTAGGGATATGTTTAGGGTTGCTCGGAAAAATCGAACCCGGAGGGTCCAGTTGCATGTGGGGTTGCGTAAAGGCTCCCCTGGGGAGTTCTCTTGTACCCAAAGCCTTCCTTTGGTGACACTTTGGAATGGTCCAAAGGGGCTTGCAACGCGTTTTCTGGGGCCCGGGTTTTCAGTCTTCTCCCATGCCGGCTAGGGATATATTTAGGGTTGCTCGGAAAAATCGAACCCGGAGGGTCCAGTTGCATGTGGGGCTGCATAAAGGCTCCCCTGGGGAGTTCTCTTGTACCCAAAGCCTTCCTTTGGTGACACTTTGGAATGGTCCAAAGGGGCTTGCAACGCGTTTTCTGGGGCCCGGGTTTTCAGTCTTCTCCCATGCCGGCTAGGGATATATTTAGGTTTGCTCGGAAAAATCGAACCCGAAGGGTCCAGTTGCATGTGGGGCTGCGTAAAGGCTCCCCTGGGGAGTTCACTTGTACCCAAAGCCTTCCTTTGGGGGCACTTTTGGATGGGCGAAAAGGGCTCGTAACGCATTTCCTGGGGCCTGATTTTTCAGTCATCTTCTATGCCGGCTAGCGCTATGTTTAGGGATGCTCGGGAACAGCGAACCCGGAGGGTCCAGTTGCATGTGGGGCTGCGTAAAGGCTCCCCTGGGGAGTTCACTTGTACCCAAAGCCTTCCTTTGGGGGCACTTTTGGATGGGCGAAAAGGGCTCGCAACGCATTTCCTGGGGCCTGATTTTTCAGTCCTCTCCGATGACGGCTAGGGCTAAGTTTAGGTTGGCTCAGGAACAGCGAACACGGAGGGTCCAGTTGCATGTGGGGCTGCGTAAAGGCTCCCCTGGGGAGTTCTATTGTACACAAAGCCTTCCTTTGGGGGCACTTTTGGATGGGCGAAAAGGGATCGCAACGCATTTCCTGGGGCCTGATTTTTCAGTCTTCATCGATGCCGGCTAGGGCTATGTTTAGGGATGCTCGGAAACAGCGAACCCGGAGGGTCCAGTTGCATGTGGGGCTGCGTAAAGGCCCACTGGGGAGTTCTCTTGTTCCCAAAGCCTTCCTTTGGGGGCACTTTTGGATGGGCGAAAAAGACTTGCAACGCATTTCCTGGGGCCTGATTTTTCAGTCGTTTTCGATGCCGGCTAGATATATGTTTAGGGATGCTCGGAAACAGCGAACCCGGATGGTCCAGTTGCATGTGGGGCTGCGTAAAGGCTCCCCTGGGGAGTTCTCTTGTACCCAAAGCCTTCCTTTGGTGACACTTTGGGATGGTCCAAAGGGGCTTGCAACGCGTTTCCTGGGGCCTGATTTTTCAGTCGTCTTCTATGCCGGCTAGGGATATGTTTAGGGATGCTCGGAAACAGTGAACCCAGAGGGTCCAGTTGCATGTGGGGCTGCGTAAAGGCTCCCCTGGGGAGTTCACTTGTACCCAAAGCCTTCCTTTGGGGGCACTTTTGGATGGGCGAAAAGGGCTTGGAACGCATTTCCTGGGGACTGATTTTTCAGTCGTCATCGATGCTGGCTAGGGATATGTTTAGGGTTGCTCGGAAAAATCGAACCCGGAGGGTCCAGTTGCATGTGGGGCTGCGTAAAGGCTCCCCTAGGGAGTTCTCTTGTACCCAAAGCCTTCCTTTGGTGACACTTTGGAATGGTCCAAAGGGGCTTGCAACTCGTTTTCTGGGGCCCGGGTTTTCAGTCTTCTCCCATGCCGGCTAGGGATATATTTAGGGTTGCTCGGAAAAATCGAACCCGGAGGGTCCAGTTGCATGTGGGGCTGCGTAAAGGCTCCCCTGGGGAGTTCTCTTGTACCCAAAGCCTTCCTTTGGTGACACTTTGGAATGGTCCAAAGGGGCTTGCAACGCGTTTTCTGGGGCCCGGGTTTTCAGTCTTCTCCCATGCCGGCTAGGGATATATTTAGGTTTGCTCGGAAAAATCGAACCCGAAGGGTCCAGTTGCATGTGGGGCTGCGTAAAGGCTCCCCTGGGGAGTTCACTTGTACCCAAAGCCTTCCTTTGGGGGCACTTTTGGATGGGCGAAAAGGGCTCGTAACGCATTTCCTGGGGCCTGATTTTTCAGTCATCTTCTATGCCGGCTAGCGCTATGTTTAGGGATGCTCGGGAACAGCGAACCCGGAGGGTCCAGTTGCATGTGGGGCTGCGTAAAGGCTCCCCTGGGGAGTTCACTTGTACCCAAAGCCTTCCTTTGGGGGCACTTTTGGATGGGCGAAAAGGGCTCGCAACGCATTTCCTGGGGCCTGATTTTTCAGTCCTCTCCGATGACGGCTAGGGCTAAGTTTAGGTTGGCTCAGGAACAGCGAACCCGGAGGGTCCAGTTGCATGTGGGGCTGCGTAAAGGCTCCCCTGGGGAGTTCTCTTGTACCCAAAGCCTTCCTTTGGGGGCACTTTTGGATGGTTCAAAGGGGCTTGCAACGCGTTTCCTGGGGCCTGATATTTCACTCGTCTCCGAGGACTGCTAGGGATATGTTTAGGGATGCTCGGAAACAGCGAACCCGGAGGGTCCAGTTGCATGTGGGGCTGCGTAAAGGCTCCCCTGGGGAGTTCACTTGTACCCCAAGCCTTCCTTTGGGGGCACTTTTGGATGGGCGAAAAAGGCTTGCAACGCATTTCCTGGGGCCTGATTTTTCATTCGTCATCGATGCCGGCTAGGGCTATGTTAAGGGATGCTCGGAAACAGCGAACCCGGAGGGTCCAGTTGCATGTGGGGCTGCGTAAAGGCTCCCCTGGGGAGTTCACTTGTACCCAAAGCCTTCCTTTGGGGGCACTTTTGGATGGGCGAAAAAGGCTTGGAAAGCATTTCCTGGGGCCTGATTTTTCAGTTGTCTTCGATGCCGGCTAGGGCTATGTTTAGGGATGCTCGGAAACAGCGAACCCGGAGGGTCCAGTTGCATGTGGGGCTGCGTAAAGGCTCCCCTGGGGAGTTCACTTGTACCCAAAGCCTTCCTTTGGGGGCACTTTTGGATGGGCGAAAAGGGCTCGTAACGCATTTCCTGGGGCCTGATTTTTCAGTCGTCTTTGATGCCGTCTAGGGATATGTTTAGGGATGCTCGGAAACAGCGAACCCGGATGGTCCAGTTGCATGTGGGGCTGCGTAAAGGCTCCCCTGGTGAATTCTCTTTTACCCAAAGCCTTCCTTTGGGGGCAGTTTTGGATGTGCGAATGGGGCTTGTAACGCATTTCCGTGGGCCTGATTTTTCAGTCGTCTTAGATGCCGGCAAGGGCTATGTTTATGGATGCTCGGAAACAGCGAACCCGGAGTGTCCAGTTGCATGTGGGGCTGCGTAAAGGCTCCCCTGGGGAGTTCTCTTGTACCCAAAGCCTTCCTTTGGTGACAGTTTTGGATGGTCCAAAGGGGCTTGCAACGCGATTCCTGGAGCCTGATTTTTCAGTCGTCTTCGATGCCGGCTAGGGCTATGTTTAGGGATTCTCGGAAACAGCGAACCCGGAGGGTCCAGTTGCATGTGGGGCTGCGTAAAGGCTCCCCTGGGGAGTTCACTTGTACCCAAGTCCTTCCTTTGGGGGCACTTTTGGATTGGCTAAAAGGGCTCGCAACGCATTTCCTGGGGCATGATTTTTCAGTCCTCTCCGATGACGGCTAGGGCTAAGTTTAGGTTGGCTCAGGAACAGCGAACCCGGAGGGTCCAGTTGCATGTGGGGCTGCGTAAAGGCTCCCCTGGGGAGTTCTCTTGTACCCAAAGCCTTCCTTTGGTGACACTTTTGGATGGTCCAATGGGGCTCGCAACGCGTTTTCTGGGGCCCGGGTTTTCAGTCTTCTCCCATGCCGGCTAGGGATATATTTAGGGTTGCTCGGAAAAATCGAACCCGGAGGGTCCAGTTGCATGTGGGGCTGCGTAAAGGCTCCCCTGGGGAGTTCTCTTGTACCCAAAGCCTTCCTTTGGTGACACTTTGGAATGGTCCAAAGGGGCTTGCAACGCGTTTTCTGGGGCCCGGGTTTTCAGTCTTCTCCCATGCCGGCTAGGGCTATGTTTAGGGATGCTCAGAAACAGCGAACCCGGAGGGTCCAGTTGCATGTGGGGCTGCGTAAAGGCTCCCCTGGGGAGTTCACTTGTACCCAAAGCCTTCCTTTGGGGGCACTTTTGGATGGGCGAAAAGGGCTCGCAACGCATTTCCTGGTGCCTGATTTTTCATTCGTCTTCGATTCCGGCTAGAGATATGTTTAGGGATGCTCAGAAACAGCGAACCCGGAGGGTCCAGTTGCATGTGGGGCCGCGTAAAGACTCCCCTGGGGAGTTCACTTGTACCCAAAGCCTTCCTTTAGTTACACTTTTGGATGGTACAAAGGGGCTTGAAACTCGATTTCTGGGGCCCGGGTTTTCAGTCTTCTCCCATGCCGGCTAGGGATATATTTAGGGTTGCTCGGAAAAATCGAACCCGGAGGGTCCAGTTGCATGTGGGGCTGCGTAAAGGCTCCCCTGGGGAGTTCACTTGTACCCAAAGTCTTCCTTTGGGGGCAATTTTGGATGGGCGAAAAAGGCTCGCAACGCATTTCCTGGGGCATGATTTTTCAGTCGTCTTCGATGCCGGCTAGGTCTATGTTTAGGGATGTTCAGAAACAGCGAACCCGGAGGGTCCAGTTGCATGTGGGGCTGCGTAAAGGCTCCCCTGAGGAGTTCTCTTGTACCCAAAGCCTTCCTTCCTTTGGGGGCACTTTTGGATGGGCGAAAAGGGCTCGTAACGCATTTCCTGGGGCCTGATTTTTCAGTCGTCATCGATGCCGGCTAGGGCTATGTTTAGGGATGCTCGGAAACAGCGAACCCGGAGGGTCCAGTTGCATGTGGGGCTGCGTAAAGGCTCCCCTGGGGAGTTCTCTTGTACCCAAAGCCTTCCTTTGGGGGCACTTTTGGATGGGCGAAAAGGGCTGGCAACGCATTTCCTGGGGCCTGATTTTTCAGTCGTCTCCGATGACGGCTAGGGCTAAGTTTAGGTTGACTCAGGAACAGCGAACCCGGAGGGTCCAGTTGCATGTGGGGCTGCGTAAAGGCTCCCCTGGGGAGTTCTCTTGTACCCAAAGCCTTCCTTTGGGGGCACTTTTGGATGGGCGAAAAGGGCTCGCAATGCATTTCCTGGGGCATGATTTTTCAGTCGTCTCCGATGACGGCTAGGGTTACTTTTAGGTTTGCTCAGGAACAGCGAACCCGGAGGGTCCAGTTGCATGTGGGGCTGCGTAAAGGCTCCCCTGGGGAGTTCTCTTGTACCTAAAGCCTTCCTTTGGTGACAGTTTTGGATGGTCCAAAGAGGCTTCCAACGCGATTCCTGAAGCCTGATTTTTCAGTCGTCTTCGATGCCGGTTAGGGCTATGTTTAGGGATGCTTGGAAACAGCGAACCCGGAGGGTCCAGTTGCATGTGGGGCTGCGTAAAGGCTCCCATGGGGAGTTCACTTGTACCCAAAGCCTTCCTTTGGTGACACTTTTGGATGGTCCAAAGGGGCTCACAACGCGTTTTCTGGGGCCCGGGTTTTCAGTCTTCTCCCATGCCGGCTAGGGATATATTTAGGGTTGCTCGGAAAAATCGAACCCGGAGGGTCCAGTTGCATGTGGGGCTGCGTAAAGGCTCCCCTGGGGAGTTCTCTTGTACCCAAAGCCTTCCTTTGGTGACACTTTGGAATGGTCCAAAGGGGCTTGCAACGCGTTTTCTGGGGCCCGGGTTTTCAGTCTTCTCCCATGCCGGCTAGGGATATATTCAGGTTTGCTCGGAAAAATCGAACCCGAAGGGTCCAGTTGCATGTGGGGCTGCGTAAAGGCTCCCCTGGGGAGTTCACTTGTACCCAAAGCCTTCCTTTGGGGGCACTTTTGGATGGGCGAAAAGGGCTCGTAACGCATTTCCTGGGGCCTGATTTTTCAGTCATCTTCTATGCCGGCTAGCGCTATGTTTAGGGATGCTCGGAAACAGCGAACCCGGAGGGTCCAGTTGCATGTGGGGCTGCGTAAAGGCTCCCCTGGGGAGTTCTCTTGTACCCAAAGCCTTCCTTTGGGGGCACTTTTGGATGGGCGAAAAGGGCTCGCAATGCATTTCCTGGGGCATGATTTTTCAGTCGTCTCCGATGACGGCTAGGGTTACTTTTAGGTTTGCTCAGGAACAGCGAACCCGGAGGGTCCAGTTGCATGTGGGGCTGCGTAAAGGCTCCCCTGGGGAGTTCTCTTGTACCCAAAGTCATACTTTGGGTGCACTTTTGTATGGGCGAAAAGGGCTCGGAACGCATTTCCTGGGGCCTGATTTTTCAGTCGTCATCGATGCCGGCTAGGGTTATATTCAGGGATGCTCGGAAACAGCGAACCCGGAGGGTCCAGTTGCATGTGGGGCTGCGTAAAGGCTCCCCTGGGGAGTTCACTTGTACCCAAAGCCTTCCTTTGGTGACACTTTTGGATGGTCCAAAGGGGCTTGCAACGCGTTTCCTGGGGCCTGATTTTTCAGTCGTCTTCCATGCCGGCTAGGGCTACGTTTAGGGATGCTCGGAAATAGCGAACCCGGAGGGTCCAGTTGCATGTGGGGCTGCGTAAAGGCTCCCCTGGGGAGTTCACTTGTACCCAAAGCCTTCCTTTGTTAACACCTTTGGATGGTCCAAAGGGGCTTGCAACAAGTTTCCTGGGGACTGATTTTTCAGTCGTCTTCGATTCCGGCTAGAGATATATTTAGGGATGCTCAGAAACAGCGAACCCGGAGGGTCCAGTTGTGTGTGGGGCCGCGTAAAGACTCCCCTGGGGAGTTCACTTGTACCCAAAGCCTTCCTTTGGGGGCACTTTTGGATGGGCGAAAAGGGCTCGTAACGCGTTTCCTGGGGCCTGATTTTTCAGTCGTCTTCGAAGACGGCTAGGACTATGTTTAGGGATGCTCGGAAACAGCGAACCCGGAGGGTCCAGTTGCATGTGGGGCTGCGTAAAGGCTCCCCTGGGGAGTTCACTTGTACCCAAAGCCTTCCTTTAGTGACACTCTTGGATGGTACAAAGGGGCTTGAAACTCGTTTTTTGGGGCCCGGGTTTTCAGTCTTCTCCCATGCCGGCTGGGGATATATTTAGGGTTGCTCGGAAAAATCGAACCCGGAGGGTCCAGTTGCATGTGGGGCTGCGTAAAGGCTCCCCTGGGGAGTTCTCTTGTACCCAAAGTCTTCCTTTGGGTGCACTTTTGTATGGGCGAAAAGGGCTCGTAACGCATTTCCTGGGGCCTGATTTTTCAGTCGTCATCGATGGCGGCTAGGGATATGTTCAGGGATGCTCGGAAACAGCGAACCCGGAGGGTCCAGTTGCATGTGGGGCTGCGTAAAGGCTCCCCTGGGGAGTTCTCTTGTACCCAAAGCCTTCCTTTGGGGGCACTTTTGGATGGGAGAAAAGGGCTCAGAACGCATTTCCTGGGGCCTGATTTTTCAGTCGTCATCGATGACGGCTAGGGCTATGTTTAGGGATGCTCGGAAACAGCGAACCCGGAGGGTCCAGTTGCATGTGGGGCTGCGTAAAGGCTCCCCTGGGGAGTTCTCTTGTACCCAAAGCCTTCCTTTGGGGGCACTTTTGGATGGGCGAAAAGGGCTCCCAACGCATTTCCTGGGGCCTGATTTTTCATTCGTCATCGATGCCGGCTAGGGCTATGTTCAGTGATGCTCGGAAACAGCGAACCCGGAGGGTCCAGTTGCATGTGGGGCTGCGTAAAGGCTCCCCTGGGGAGTTCTCTTGTACCCAAAGCCTTCCTTTGGTGACACTTTGGGATGGTCCATAGGGGCTTGCAACGCGTTTCCTGGGGCCTGATTTTTCAGTCGTCTTCTATGCCGGCTAGGGCTATGTTTAGGGATGCTCGGAAACAGCGAACCCGGAGGGTCCAGTTGCATGTGGGGCTGCGTAAAGGCTCCCCTGGGGAGTTCTCTTGTTCCCAAAGCCTTCCTTTGGGGGCACTTTTGGATGTGCGAATGGGGCTTGTAACTCATTTCCTGGGGCCTGATTTTTCAGTCGTCTTCGATGCCGGCAAGGGCTATGTTTAGGGATGCTCGGAAACAGCGAACCCGGAGGGTCCAGTTGCATGTGTGGCTGCGTAAAGGCTCCCCTGGGGAGTTCACTTGTACCCAAAGCCTTCCTTTGGGGGCACTTTTGGATGGGCGAAAAGGGCTCGTAACGCATTTCCTGGGGCATGATTTTTCAGTCGTCTTCGATGCCGGCTAGGGCTATGTTTAGGGATGCTCGGTAACAGCGAACCCGGAGGGTCCAGTTGCATGTGGGGCTGCGTAAAGGCTCCCCTGGGGAGTTCTCTTGTACCCAAAGCCTTCCTTTGGTGACACCTTTGATGGTCCAAAGGGGCTTGCAACGCGTTTTCTGTGGCCCGGATTTTCAGTCTTCTCCCATGCCGGCCAGGGATATATTTAGGGTTGCTCGGAAAAATCGAACCCGGAGGGTCCAGTTGCATGTGGGGCTGCGTAAAGGCTCCCCTGGGGAGTTCTCTTGTACCCAAAGCCTTACTTTGGTGACTCTTTGGAATGGTCCAAAGGGGCTTGCAACGCGTTTTCTGGGGCCCGGGTTTTCAGTCTTCTCCCATGCCGGCTAGGGATATATTTAGGTTTGCTCGGAAAAATCGAACCCGAAGGGTCCAGTTGCATGTGGGGCTGCGTAAAGGCTTCCCTGGGGAGTTCTCTTGTACCCAAAGCCTTCCTTTGGGGGCACTTTTGGATGTTCAAAAGGGGCTTCTAACGCGTTTTCTGTGGCCGGGGTTTTCAGTCTACTCCCATGCCGGCTAGTGATATATTTAGCGTTGCTCGGAAAATCGAACCCGGAGGGTCCAGTTGCATGTGGGGCTGCGTAAAGGCTCCCCTGGGGAGTTCTCTTGTACCCAAAGCCTTCCTTTGGGGGCACTTTTGGATGGGCGAATGGGGCTCGTAACGCATTTCCTGGGGCATGATTTTTCAGTCGTCTTCGATGCCGGCTAGGGCTATGTTTAGTGATGCTCGGATACAGCGAACCCGGATGGTCCAGTTGCATGTGGGGCTGCGTAAAGGCTCCCCTGGGGAGTTCACTTGTACCCAAAGCCTTCCTTTGGGGGCACTTTTGGATGGGCGAAAAGGGCTCGTAACGCATTTCCTGGGGCCTGATTTTTCAGCCGTCTTCGATGCCGGCTAGGGCTATGTTTAGTGATGCTCGGAAACAGCGAACCCGGAGGGTCCAGTTGCATGTGGGGCTGCATAAAGGCTCCCCTGGGGAGTTCTCTTGTACCCAAAGCCTTCCATTGGGGGCACTTTTGGATGGGCGAAAAGGGCTCGTAATGCATTTCCTGGGGCCTGATTTTTCAATCGTCATCGATGCCGGCTAGGGCTATGTTTAGGGATGCTCGGAAACAGCGAACCCAGAGTGTCCAGTTGCATGTGGGTCTGCGTAAAGGCTCCCCTGGGGAGTTCACTTGTACCCAAAGCCTTCCTTTGGGTGCAATTTTGGATTGGCGAAAAGGGCTCGCAACGCATTTCCTGGGGCCTGATTTTTCAGTCCTCTCCGATGACGGCTAGGGCTAAGTTTAGGTTGGCTCAGGAACAGCGAACCCGGAGGGTCCAGTTGCATGTGGGGCTGCGTAAAGGCTCCCCTGGGGAGTTCTCTTGTACCCAAAGCCTTCCTTTGGGGGCACTTTTGGATGGGCGAAAAGGGCTCGCAACGCATTTCCTGGGGCCTGATTTTTCAGTCGTCATCGATGCCGTCTAGGGATATGTTTAGGGATGCTCTGAAACAGCGAACCCGGAGGGTCCAGTTGCATGTGGGGCTGCGTAAAGGCTCCCCTGGGGAGTTCACTTGTACCCAAAGCCTTCCTTTGGGGGCACATTTGGATGGGCGAAAAGGGCTCGCAACGCATTTCCTGGGGCCTGATTTTTCAGTCGTCTCCGATGACGGCTAGGGCTAAGTTTAGGTTTGCTCAGGAACAGCGAACCCGGAGGGTCCAGTTGCATGTGGGGCTGCGTAAAGGCTCCCCTGGGGAGTTCTCTTGTATCCAAAGCCTTCCTTTGGGGGCACTTTTGGATGGGCGAAAAGGGCTCCCAACGCATTTCCTGGGGCCTGATTTTTCAGTTGTCTCCGATGACGGCTAGGGTTACGTTTAGGTTTGCTCAGGAACAACGAACCCGGAGGGTCCAGTTGCATGTGGGGCTGCGTAAAGGCTCCCCTGGGGAGTTCACTTGTACCCAAAGCCTTCCTTTGGGGGCACTTTTGGATGGGCGAAAAGGGCTCGCAACGCATTTCCTGGGGCCTGATTTTTCAATCGTCATCGATGCCGGCTAGGGATATGTTCAGGGATGTTCGGAAACAGCGAACCCGGAGGGTCCAGTTGCATGTGGGGCTGCGTAAAGGCTCCCCTGGGGAGTTCTCTTGTACCCAAAGCCTTCCTTTGGTAACACCTTTGGATGGTCCAAAGGGGCTTGCAACAAGTTTCCTGGGGCCTGATTTTTCATTCGTCTTCGATTCCGGCTAGAGATATGTTTAGGGATGCTCAGAAACAGCGAACCCGGAGGGTCCAGTTGCATGTGGGGCCGCGTAAAGACTCCCCTGGGGAGTTCACTTGTACCCAAAGCCTTCCTTTAGTTACACTTTTGGATGGTACAAAGGGGCTTGAAACTCGATTTCTGGGGCCCGGGTTTTCAGTCTTCTCCCATGCCGGCTAGGGATATATTTAGGGTTGCTCGGAAAAATCGAACCCGGAGGGTCCAGTTGCATGTGGGGCTGCGTAAAGGCTCCCCTGGGGAGTTCACTTGTACCCAAAGTCTTCCTTTGGGGGCAATTTTGGATGGGCGAAAAAGGCTCGCAACGCATTTCTTGGGGCATGATTTTTCAGTCGTCTTCGATGCCGGCTAGGTCTATGTTTAGGGATGTTCAGAAACAGCGAACCCGGAGGGTCCAGTTGCATGTGGGGCTGCGTAAAGGCTCCCCTGAGGAGTTCTCTTGTACCCAAAGCCTTCCTTCCTTTGGGGGCACTTTTGGATGGGCGAAAAGGGCTCGTAACGCATTTCCTGGGGCCTGATTTTTCAGTCGTCATCGATGCCGGCTAGGGCTATGTTTAGGGATGCTCGGAAACAGCGAACCCGGAGGGTCCAGTTGCATGTGGGGCTGCGTAAAGGCTCCCCTGGGGAGTTCACTTGTACCCAAAGCCTTCCTTTGGGGGCACTTTTGGATGGGCGAAAAGGGCTGGCAACGCATTTCCTGGGGCCTGATTTTTCAGTCGTCTCCGATGACGGCTAGGGCTAAGTTTAGGTTGACTCAGGAACAGCGAACCCGGAGGGTCCAGTTGCATGTGGGGCTGCGTAAAGGCTCCCCTGGGGAGTTCTCTTGTACCCAAAGCCTTCCTTTGGGGGCACTTTTGGATGGGCGAAAAGGGCTCGCAATGCATTTCCTGGGGCATGATTTTTCAGTCGTCTCCGATGACGGCTAGGGTTACTTTTAGGTTTGCTCAGGAACAGCGAACCCGGAGGGTCCAGTTGCATGTGGGGCTGCGTAAAGGCTCCCCTGGGGAGTTCTCTTGTACCTAAAGCCTTCCTTTGGTGACAGTTTTGGATGGTCCAAAGAGGCTTGCAACGCGATTCCTGAAGCCTGATTTTTCAGTCGTCTTCGATGCCGGTTAGGGCTATGTTTAGGGATGCTTGGAAACAGCGAACCCGGAGGGTCCAGTTGCATGTGGGGCTGCGTAAAGGCTCCCCTGGGGAGTTCTCTTGTACCCAAAGATTTCCTTTGGTGACACTTTTGGATGGTCCAAAGGGGCTCACAACGCGTTTTCTGGGGCCCGGGTTTTCAGTCTTCTCCCATGCCGGCTATGGATATATTTAGGGTTGCTCGGAAAAATCGAACCCGGAGGGTCCAGTTGCATGTGGGGCTGCGTAAAGGCTCCCCTGGGGAGTTCTCTTGTACCCAAAGCCTTCCTTTGGTGACACTTTGGAATGGTCCAAAGGGGCTTGCAACGCGTTTTCTGGGGCCCGGGTTTTCAGTCTTCTCCCATGCCGGCTAGGGATATATTCAGGTTTGCTCGGAAAAATCGAACCCGAAGGGTCCAGTTGCATGTGGGGCTGCGTAAATGCTCCCCTGGGGAGTTCACTTGTACCCAAAGCCTTCCTTTGGGGGCACTTTTGGATGGGCGAAAAGGGCTCGTAACGCATTTCCTGGGGCCTGATTTTTCAGTCATCTTCTATGCCGGCTAGCGCTATGTTTAGGGATGCTCGGAAACAGCGAACCCGGAGGGTCCAGTTGCATGTGGGGCTGCGTAAAGGCTCCCCTGAGGAGTTCTCTTGTACCCAAAGCCTTCCTTCCTTTGGGGGCACTTTTGGATGGGCGAAAAGGGCTCGTAACGCATTTCCTGGGGCCTGATTTTTCAGTCGTCATCGATGCCGGCTAGGGCTATGTTTAGGGATGCTCGGAAACAGCGAACCCGGAGGGTCCAGTTGTGTGTGGGGCCGCGTAAAGACTCCCCTGGGGAGTTCACTTGTACCCAAAGCCTTCCTTTGGGGGCACTTTTGGATGGGCGAAAAGGGCTCGTAACGCGTTTCCTGGGGCCTGATTTTTCAGTCCTCTCCGATGACGGCTAGGGCTAAGTTTAGGTTGGCTCAGGAACAGCGAACCCGGAGGGTCCAGTTGCATGTGGGGCTGCGTAAAGGCTCCCCTGGGGAGTTCTCTTGTACCCAAAGCCTTCCTTTGGGGGCACTTTTGGATGGGCGAAAAGGGCTCGCAACGCATTTCCTGGGGCCTGATTTTTCAGTCGTCATCGATGCCGTCTAGGGATATGTTTAGGGATGCTCTGAAACAGCGAACCCGGAGGGTCCAGTTGCATGTGGGGCTGCGTAAAGGCTCCCCTGGGGAGTTCACTTGTACCCAAAGCCTTCCTTTGGGGGCACATTTGGATGGGCGAAAAGGGCTCGCAACGCATTTCCTGGGGCCTGATTTTTCAGTCGTCTCCGATGACGGCTAGGGCTAAGTTTAGGTTTGCTCAGGAACAGCGAACCCGGAGGGTCCAGTTGCATGTGGGGCTGCGTAAAGGCTCCCCTGGGGAGTTCTCTTGTATCCAAAGCCTTCCTTTGGGGGCACTTTTGGATGGGCGAAAAGGGCTCCCAACACATTTCCTGGGGCCTGATTTTTCAGTTGTCTCCGATGACGGCTAGGGTTACGTTTAGGTTTGCTCAGGAACAACGAACCCGGAGGGTCCAGTTGCATGTGGGGCTGCGTAAAGGCTCCCCTGGGGAGTTCACTTGTACCCAAAGCCTTCCTTTGGGGGCACTTTTGGATGGGCGAAAAGGGCTCGCAACGCATTTCCTGGGGCCTGATTTTTCAATCGTCATCGATGCCGGCTAGGGATATGTTCAGGGATGTTCGGAAACAGCGAACCCGGAGGGTCCAGTTGCATGTGGGGCTGCGTAAAGGCTCCCCTGGGGAGTTCTCTTGTACCCAAAGCCTTCCTTTGGTAACACCTTTGGATGGTCCAAAGGGGCTTGCAACAAGTTTCCTGGGGCCTGATTTTTCATTCGTCTTCGATTCCGGCTAGAGATATGTTTAGGGATGCTCAGAAACAGCGAACCCGGAGGGTCCAGTTGCATGTGGGGCCGCGTAAAGACTCCCCTGGGGAGTTCACTTGTACCCAAAGCCTTCCTTTAGTTACACTTTTGGATGGTACAAAGGGGCTTGAAACTCGATTTCTGGGGCCCGGGTTTTCAGTCTTCTCCCATGCCGGCTAGGGATATATTTAGGGTTGCTCGGAAAAATCGAACCCGGAGGGTCCAGTTGCATGTGGGGCTGCGTAAAGGCTCCCCTGGGGAGTTCACTTGTACCCAAAGTCTTCCTTTGGGGGCAATTTTGGATGGGCGAAAAAGGCTCGCAACGCATTTCTTGGGGCATGATTTTTCAGTCGTCTTCGATGCCGGCTAGGTCTATGTTTAGGGATGTTCAGAAACAGCGAACCCGGAGGGTCCAGTTGCATGTGGGGCTGCGTAAAGGCTCCCCTGAGGAGTTCTCTTGTACCCAAAGCCTTCCTTCCTTTTGGGGGCACTTTTGGATGGGCGAAAAGGGCTCGTAACGCATTTCCTGGGGCCTGATTTTTCAGTCGTCATCGATGCCGGCTAGGGCTATGTTTAGGGATGCTCGGAAACAGCGAACCCGGAGGGTCCAGTTGCATGTGGGGCTGCGTAAAGGCTCCCCTGGGGAGTTCACTTGTACCCAAAGCCTTCCTTTGGGGGCACTTTTGGATGGGCGAAAAGGGCTGGCAACGCATTTCCTGGGGCCTGATTTTTCAGTCGTCTCCGATGACGGCTAGGGCTAAATTTAGGTTGACTCAGGAACAGCGAACCCGGAGGGTCCAGTTGCATGTGGGGCTGCGTAAAGGCTCCCCTGGGGAGTTCTCTTGTACCCAAAGTCTTCCTTTGGGGGCACTTTTGGATGGGCGAAAAGGGCTCGCAATGCATTTCCTGGGGCATGATTTTTCAGTCGTCTCCGATGACGGCTAGGGTTACTTTTAGGTTTGCTCAGGAACAGCGAACCCGGAGGGTCCAGTTGAATGTGGGGCTGCGTAAAGGCTCCCCTGGGGAGTTCACTTGTACCCAAAGCCTTCCTTTAGTGACACTCTTGGATGGTACAAAGGGGCTTGAAACTCGTTTTTTGGGGCCCGGGTTTTCAGTCTTCTCCCATGCCGGCTAGGGATATATTTAGGGTTGCTCGGAAAAATCGAACCCGGAGGGTCCAGTTGCATGTGGGGCTGCGTAAAGGCTCCCCTGGGGAGTTCTCTTGTACCCAAAGTCTTCCTTTGGGTGCAATTTTGTATGGGCGAAAAGGGCTCGGAACGCATTTCCTGGGGCCTGATTTTTCAGTCGTCATCGATGGCGGCTAGGGATATGTTCAGGGATGCTCGGAAACAGCGAACCCGGAGGGTCCAGTTGCATGTGGGGCTGCGTAAAGGCTCCCCTGGGGAGTTCTCTTGTACCCAAAGCCTTCCTTTGGGGGCACTTTTGGATGGGCGAAAAGGGCTCGCAATGCATTTCCTGGGGCATGATTTTTCAGTCGTCTCCGATGACGGCTAGGGTTACTTTTAGGTTTGCTCAGGAACAGCGAACCCGGAGGGTCCAGTTGCATGTGGGGCTGCGTAAAGGCTCCCCTGGGGAGTTCTCTTGTACCCAAAGTCATACTTTGGGTGCACTTTTTTATGGGCGAAAAGGGCTCGGAACGCATTTCCTGGGGCCTGATTTTTCAGTCGTCATCGATGCCGGCTAGGGCTATGTTCAGGGATGCTCGGAAACAGCGAACCCGGAGGGTCCAGTTGCATGTGGGGCTGCGTAAAGGCTCCCCTGGGGAGTTCACTTGTACCCAAAGCCTTCCTTTGGTGACAGTTTTGGATAGTCCAAAGGGGCTTGCAACGCGTTTCCTGGGGCCTGATTTTTCAGTCGTCTTCCATGCCGGCTAGGGCTACGTTTAGGGATGCTCGGAAATAGCGAACCCGGAGGGTCCAGTTGCATGTGGGGCTGCGTAAAGGCTCCCCTGGGGAGTTCACTTGTACCCAAAGCCTTCCTTTGGTAACACCTTTGGATGGTCCAAAGGGGCTTGCAACAAGTTTCCTGGGGACTGATTTTTCAGTCGTCTTCGATTCCGGCTAGAGATATATTTAGGGATGCTCAGAAACAGCGAACCCGGAGGGTCCAGTTGTGTGTGGGGCCGCGTAAAGACTCCCCTGGGGAGTTCACTTGTACCCAAAGCCTTCCTTTGGGGGCACTTTTGGATGGGCGAAAAGGGCTCGTAACGCGTTTCCTGGGGCCTGATTTTTCAGTCGTCTTCGAAGACGGCTAGGACTATGTTTAGGGATGCTCGGAAACAGCGAACCCGGAGGGTCCAGTTGAATGTGGGGCTGCGTAAAGGCTCCCCTGGGGAGTTCACTTGTACCCAAAGCCTTCCTTTAGTGACACTCTTGGATGGTACAAAGGGGCTTGAAACTCGTTTTTTGGGGCCCGGGTTTTCAGTCTTCTCCCATGCCGGCTAGGGATATATTTAGGGTTGCTCGGAAAAATCGAACCCGGAGGGTCCAGTTGCATGTGGGGCTGCGTAAAGGCTCCCCTGGGGAGTTCTCTTGTACCCAAAGTCTTCCTTTGGGTGCACTTTTGTATGGGCGAAAAGGGCTCGGAACGCATTTCCTGGGGCCTGATTTTTCAGTCGTCATCGATGGCGGCTAGGGATATGTTCAGGGATGCTCGGAAACAGCGAACCCGGAGGGTCCAGTTGCATGTGGGGCTGCGTAAAGGCTCCCCTGGGGAGTTCTCTTGTACCCAAAGCCTTCCTTTGGGGGCACTTTTGGATGGGAGAAAAGGGCTCAGAACGCATTTCCTGGGGCCTGATTTTTCATTCGTCATCGATGCCGGCTAGGGCTATGTTTAGGGATGCTCGGAAACAGCGAACCCGGAGGGTCCAGTTGCATGTGGGGCTGCGTAAAGGCTCCCCTGGGGAGTTCTCTTGTACCCAAAGCCTTCCTTTGGGGGCACTTTTGGATGGGCGAAAAGGGCTCCCAACGCATTTCCTGGGGCCTGATTTTTCATTCGTCATCGATGCCGGCTAGACTATGTTCAGGGATGCTCGGAAACAGCGAACCCGGAGGGTCCAGTTGCATGTGGGGCTGCGTAAAGGCTCCCCTGGGGAGTTCTCTTGTACCCAAAGCCTTCCTTTGGTGACACTTTGGGATGGTCCATAGGGGCTTGCAACGCGTTTCCTGGGGCCTGATTTTTCAGTCGTCTTCGATGCCGGCTAGGGCTATGTTTAGGGATGCTCGGAAACAGCGAACCCGGAGGGTCCAGTTGCATGTGGGGCTGCGTAAAGGCTCCCCTGGGGAGTTCTCTTGTACCCAAAGCCTTCCTTTGGGGGCACTTTTGGATGTGCGAATGGGGCTTGTAACGCATTTCCTGGGGCCTGATTTTTCAGTCGTCTTCGATGCCGGCAAGTGCTATGTTTAGGGATGCTCGGAAACAGCGAACCCGGAGGGTCCAGTTGCATGTGTGGCTGCATAAAGGCTCCCCTGGGGAGTTCACTTGTACCCAAAGCCTTCCTTTGGGGGCACTTTTGGATGGGCGAAAAGGGCTCGTAACGCATTTCCTGCGGCATGATTTTTCAGTCGTCTTCGATGCCGTCTAGGGCTATGTTTAGGGATGCTCGGTAACAGCGAACCCGGAGGGTCCAGTTGCATGTGGGGCTGCGTAAAGGCTCCCCTGGGGAGTTCTCTTGTACCCAAAGCCTTCCTTTGGTGACACCTTTGATGGTCCAAAGGGGCTTGCAACGCGTTTTCTGGGGCCCGGATTTTCAGTCTTCTCCCATGCCGGCTAGGGATATATTTAGGGTTGCTCGGAAAAATCGAACCCGGAGGGTCCAGTTACATGTGGGGCTGCGTAAAGGCTCCCCTGGGGAGTTCTCTTGTACCCAAAGCCTTACTTTGGTGACTCTTTGGAATGGTCCAAAGGGGCTTGCAACGCGTTTTCTGGGGCCCGGGTTTTCAGTCTTCTCCCATGCCGGCTAGGGATATATTTAGGTTTGCTCGGAAAAATCGAACCCGAAGGGTCCAGTTGCATGTGGGGCTGCGTAAAGGCTTCCCTGGGGAGTTCTCTTGTACCCAAAGCCTTCCTTTGGGGGCACTTTTGGATGTTCAAAAGGGGCTTCTAACGCGTTTTCTGTGGCCGGGGTTTTCAGTCTACTCCCATGCCGGCTAGTGATATATTTAGCGTTGCTCGGAAAATCGAACCTGGAGGGTCCAGTTGCATGTGGGGCTGCGTAAAGGCTCCCCTGGGGAGTTCTCTTGTACCCAAAGCCTTCCTTTGGGGGCACTTTTGGATGGGCGAATGGGGCTCGTAACGCATTTCCTGGGGCATGATTTTTCAGTCGTCATCGATGCCGGCTAGGGCTATGTTTAGTGATGCTCGGATACAGCGAACCCGGATGGTCCAGTTGCATGTGGGGCTGCGTAAAGGCTCCCCTGGGGAGTTCACTTGTACCCAAAGTCTTCCTTTGGGGGCACTTTTGGATGGGCGAAAAGGGCTCGGAACGCATTTCCTGGGGCCTGATTTTTCAGCCGTCTTCGATGCCGGCTAGGGCTATGTTTAGTGATGCTCGGAAACAGCGAACCCGGAGGGTCCAGTTGCATGTGGGGCTGCATAAAGGCTCCCCTGGGGAGTTCTCTTGTACCCAAAGCCTTCCATTGGGGGCACTTTTGGATGGGCGAAAAGGGCTCGTAATGCATTTCCTGGGGCCTGATTTTTCAATCGTCATCGATGCCGGCTAGGGCTATGTTTAGGGATGCTCGGAAACAGCGAACCCATAGTGTCCAGTTGCATGTGGGTCTGCGTAAAGGCTCCCCTGGGGAGTTCTCTTGTACCCAAAGCCTTCCTTTGGGTGCAATTTTGGATTGGCGAAAAGGGCTCGCAACGCATTTCCTGGGGCCTGATTTTTCAGTCCTCTCCGATGACGGCTAGGGCTAAGTTTAGGTTGGCTCAGGAACAGCGAACCCGGAGGGTCCAGTTGCATGTGGGGCTGCGTAAAGGCTCCCCTGGGGAGTTCTCTTGTACCCAAAGCCTTCCTTTGGGGGCACTTTTGGATGGGCGAAAAGGGCTCGCAACGCATTTCCTGGGGCCTGATTTTTCAGTCGTCATCGATGCCGTCTAGGGATATGTTTAGGGATGCTCTGAAACAGCGAACCCGGATGGTCCAGTTGCATGTGGGGCTGCGTAAAGGCTCCCCTGGGGAATTCTCTTGTACCCAAAGTCTTCCTTTGGGGCAGTTTTGGATGTGCGAATGGGGCTTGTAACGCATTTCCGTGGGCCTGATTTTTCAGTCACCTTCGATGCCGGCAAGTGCTATGTTTAGGGATGCTCGGAAACAGCGAACCCGGAGGGTCCAGTTGCATGTGGGGCTGCGTAAAGGCTCCCCTGGGGAGTTCTCTTGTACCCAAAGCCTTCCTTTGGTGACAGTTTTGGATAGTCCAAAAGGGCTTGCAACGCGATTCCTGGGGCCTGATTTTTCAGTCGTCTTCGATGCCGGCTAGGGCTATGCTTAGGGATGCTCAGAAACAGAGAACCCGGAGGGTCCAGTTGCATGTGGGGCTGCGTAAAGGCTCCCCTGGGGAGTTCACTTGTACCCAAGTCCTTCCTTTGGTGACACCTTTGATGGTCCAAAGGGGCTCGCAACGCGTTTTCTGGGGCCCGGGTTTTCAGTCTTCTCCCATGCCGGCTAGGGATATATTTAGTGTTGCTCGGAAAAATCGAACCCGGAGGGTCCAGTTGCATGTGGGGCTGCGTAAAGGCTCCCCTGGGGAGTTCTCTTGTACCCAAAACCTTCCTTTGGTGACACTTTGGAATGGTCCAAAGGGGCTTGCAACGCGTTTTCTGGGGCCCGGGTTTTCAGACTTCTCCCATGCCGGCTAGGGATATATTCAGGTTTGCTCGGAAAAATCGAACCCGAAGGGTCCAGTTGCATGTGGGGCTGCGTAAAGGCTTCCCTGGGGAGTTCTTTTGTACCCAAAGCCTTCCTTTGGGGGCACTTTTGGATGTTCAAAAGGGGCTTCTAACGCGTTTTCTGTGGCCGGGGTTTTCAGTCTACTCCCATGCCGGCTAGTGATATATTTAGCGTTGCTCGGAAAATCGAACCTGGAGGGTCCAGTTGCATGTGGGGCTGCGTAAAGGCTCCCCTGGGGAGTTCTCTTGTACCCAAAGCCTTCCTTTGGGGGCACTTTTGGATGGGCGAATGGGGCTCGTAACGCATTTCCTGGGGCATGATTTTTCAGTCGTCATCGATGCCGGCTAGGGCTATGTTTAGTGATGCTCGGATACAGCGAACCCGGATGGTCCAGTTGCATGTGGGGCTGCGTAAAGGCTCCCCTGGGGAGTTCACTTGTACCCAAAGTCTTCCTTTGGGGGCACTTTTGGATGGGCGAAAAGGGCTCGTAACGCATTTCCTGGGGCCTGATTTTTCAGCCGTCTTCGATGCCGGCTAGGGCTATGTTTAGTGATGCTCGGAAACAGCGAACCCGGAGGGTCCAGTTGCATGTGGGGCTGCATAAAGGCTCCCCTGGGGAGTTCTCTTGTACCCAAAGCCTTCCATTGGGGGCACTTTTGGATGGGCGAAAAGGGCTCGCAACGCATTTCCTGGGGCCTGATTTTTCAGTCGCCTTCGATGCCGGCAAGTGCTATGTTTAGGGATGCTCGGAAACAGCGAACCCGGAGTGTCCAGTTGCATGTGGGGCTGCGTAAAGGCTCCCCTGGGGAGTTCTCTTGTACCCAAAGCCTTCCTTTGGTGACAGTTTTGGATAGTCCAAAGGGGCTTGCAACGCGATTCCTGGGGCCTGATTTTTCAGTCGTCTTCGATGCCGGCTAGGGCTATGCTTAGGGATGCTCAGAAACAGAGAACCCGGAGGGTCCAGTTGCATGTGGGGCTGCGTAAAGGCTCCCCTGGGGAGTTCACTTGTACCCAAGTCCTTCCTTTGGTGACACCTTTGATGGTCCAAAGGGGCTCGCAACGCGTTTTCTGGGGCCCGGGTTTTCAGTCTTCTCCCATGCCGGCTAGGGATATATTTAGTGTTGCTCGGAAAAATCGAACCCGGAGGGTCCAGTTGCATGTGGGGCTGCGTAAAGGCTCCCCTGGGGAGTTCTCTTGTACCCAAAACCTTCCTTTGGTGACACTTTGGAATGGTCCAAAGGGGCTTGCAACGCGTTTTCTGGGGCCCGGGTTTTCAGACTTCTCCCATGCCGGCTAGGGATATATTCAGGTTTGCTCGGAAAAATCGAACCCGAAGGGTCCAGTTGCATGTGGGGCTGTGTAAAGGCTCCCCTGGGGAGTTCTCTTGTACCCAAAGTCTTCCTTTGGGTGCACTTTTGTATGGGCGAAAAGGGCTCGGAACGCATTTCCTGGGGCCTGATTTTTCAGTCGTCATCGATGGCGGCTAGGGATATGTTCAGGGATGCTCGGAAACAGCGAACCCGGAGGGTCCAGTTGCATTTGGGGCTGAGTAAAGGCTCCCCTGGGGAGTTCTCTTGTACCCAAAGCCTTCCTTTGGGGGCACTTTTGGATGGGCGAAAAGGGCACGTAACGCATTTCCTGGGGCATGATTTTTCAGTCGTCATCTATGCCGGCTAGGGTTATGTTTAGGGATGCTCGGAAACAGCGAACTCGGAGGGTCCAGTTGCATGTGGGGCTGCGTAAAGGCTCCCCTGGGGAGTTCTCTTGTACCCAAAGCCTTCCTTTGGGGGCACTTTTGGATGGGCGAAAAGGGCTTGCAACGCATTTCCTGGGGCCTGATTTTTCAGTCGTTTTCGATGCCGGCTAGAGATATGTTTAGGGATGCTCGGAAACAGCGAACCCGGAGGGTCCAGTTGCATGTGGGGCTGCGTAAAGGCTCCCCTGGGGAGTTCACTTGTACCCAAAGCCTTCCTTTGGTGACACTTTGGGATGGTCCATAGGGGCTTGCAACGCGTTTCCTGGGGCCTGATTTTTCAGTCGTCTTCTATGCCGGCTAGGGCTATGTTTAGGGATGCTCGGAAACAGCGAACACCGAGGGTCCAGTTGCATGTGGGGCTGCGTAAAGGCTCCCCTGGGGAGTTCACTTGTACCCAAAGCCTTCCTTTGGGGGCACTTTTGGATGGGCGAAAAGGGCTTGGAACGCGTTTCCTGGGGCCTGATTTTTCAGTCGTCATCGATGCTGGCTAGGGATATGTTTAGGGATACTCGGAAACAGCGAACCCGGAGGGTCCAGTTGCATGTGGGGCTGCGTAAAGGCTCTCCTGGGGAGTTCTCTTGTACCCAAAGTCTTCCTTTGGGGGCACTTTTGGATGTGCGAATGGGGCTTGTAACGCATTTCCTGGGGCCTGATTTTTCAGTCGTCTTCAAAGCCGGCTAGGGCTATGTTTAGGGATGCTCGGAAACAGCGAACCCGGAGGGTCCAGTTGCATGTGTGGCTGCATAAAGGCTCCCCTGGGGAGTTCACTTGTACCCAAAGCCTTCCTTTTGTGACAGTTTTGGATGGTCCAAAGGGGCTTGCAACGCGTTTCCTGGAGCCTGATTTTTCAGTCTTCTCCCATGCCGGCTAGGGATATATTTAGGGTTGCTCGGAAAAATCGAACCCGGAGGGTCCAGTTGCATGTGGGGCTGCGTAAAGGCTCCCCTGGGGAGTTCTCTTGTACCCAAAGCCTTCCTTTGGTGGCACTTTGGAATGGTCCAAAGGGGCTTGCAACGCGTTTTCTGGGGCCCGGATTTTCAGTCTTCTCCCATGCCGGCTAGGGATATATTTAGGGTTGCTCGGAAAAATCGAACCCGGAGGGTCCAGTTGCATGTGGGGCTGCGTAAAGGCTCCCCTGGGGAGTTCTCTTGTACCCAAAGCCTTCCTTTGGTGACACTTTGGAATGGTCCAAAGGGGCTTGAAACGCGTTTTCTGGGGCCCGGGTTTTCAGTCTTCTCCCATGCCGGCTAGGGATATATTTAGGTTTGCTCGGAAAAATCGAACCCGAAGGGTCCAGTTGCATGTGGGGCTGCATAAAGGCTCCCCTGGGGAGTTCTCTTGTACCCAAAGCCTTTCATTGGGGGCACTTTTGGATGGGCGAAAAGGGCTCGCAACGCATTTCCTGGGGCCTGATTTTTCAGTCGTCTTCGATGCCGGCTAGGGCTATGTTTAGGGATGCTCGGAAACAGCGAACCCAGAGTGTCCAGTTGCATGTGGGTCTGCGTAAAGGCTCCCCTGGGGAGTTCACTTGTACCCAAAGCCTTCCTTTGGTGACACTTTGGAATGGTCCAAAGGGGCTTGCAACGCGTTTCCTGGGGCCTGATTTTTCAGTCGTCTTCGATGCCGGCTAGGGCTATGTTTAGGGATGCTCGGAAACAGCGAACCCGGAGGGTCCAGTTGCATGTGGGGCTGCGTAAAGGCTCCCCTGGGGAGTTCTCTTGTACCCAAAGCCTTCCTTTGGGGGCACTTTTGGATGGGCGAAAAGGGCTCGCAACGCATTTCCTGGGGCCTGATTTTTCAGTCATCTGCGATGACTGCTAGGCCTACGTTTAGTTTTGCTCGGGAACAGCGAACCCGGAGGGTCCAGTTGCATGTGGGGCTGCGTAAAGGCTCCCCTGGGGAGTTCTCTTGTACCCAAAGCCTTCCTTTGGGGGCACTTTTGGATGGGCGAAAAGGGCTCGCAACGCATTTCCTGGGGCCTGATTTTTCAGTCATCTCCGATGACTGCTAGGGCTACGTTTAGTTTTGCTCGGGAACAGCGAATCCGGAGGGTCCAGTTGCATGTGGGGCTGCGTAAAGGCTCCCCTGGGGAGTTCTCTTGTACCCAAAGCCTTCCTTTGGGGGCACTTTTGGATGGGCGAAAAGGGCTTGGAACGCATTTCCTGGGGCCTGATTTTTCAGTCGTCATCGATGCTGGCTAGGGTTATGTTTAGGGATGCTCGTAAACAGCGAACCCGGAGGGTCCAGTTGCATGTGGGGCTGCGTAAAGGCTCCCCTGGGGAGTTCACTTGTACCCAAAGCCTTCCTTTGGGGGCACTTTTGGATGGGTGAAAAGGGCTCGTAACGCATTTCCTGGGGCCTGATTTTTCAGTCGTCTTCGATGCCGTCTAGGGATATGTTTAGGGATGCTCAGAAACAGCGAACCCGCATGGTCCAGTTGCATGTGGGGCTGCGTAAAGGCTCCCCTGGGGAATTCTCTTGTACCCAAAGTCTTCCTTTGGGGGCACTTTTGGATGTGCGAATGGGGCTTGTAACGCATTTCCGTGGGCCTGATTTTTCAGTCGCCTTCTATGCGGGCAAGTGCTATATTTAGGGATGCTCGGAAACAGCGAACCCGGAGGGTCCAGTTGCATGTGGGGCTGCGTAAAGGCTCCCCTGGGGAGTTCTCTTGTACCCAAAGCCTTCCTTTGGTGACAGTTTTGGATGGTCCAAAGGGGCTTGCAACGCGATTCCTGGGGCCTGATTTTTCAGTCGTCTTCGATTCCGGCTAGAGATATGTTTAGGGATGCTCAGAAACAGCGAACCCGGAGGGTCCAGTTGCATGTGGGGCCGCGTAAAGACTCCCCTGGGGAGTTCACTTGTACCCAAAGCCTTCCTTTAGTTACACTTTTGGATGGTACAAAGGGGCTTGAAACTCGATTTCTGGGGCCCGGGTTTTCAGTCTTCTCCCATGCCGGCTAGGGATATATTTAGGGTTGCTCGGAAAAATCGAACCCGGAGGGTCCAGTTGCATGTGGGGCTGCGTAAAGGCTCCCCTGGGGAGTTCACTTGTACCCAAAGTCTTCCTTTGGGGGCAATTTTGGATGGGCGAAAAAGGCTCGCAACGCATTTCTTGGGGCATGATTTTTCAGTCGTCTTCGATGCCGGCTAGGTCTATGTTTAGGGATGTTCAGAAACAGCGAACCCGGAGGGTCCAGTTGCATGTGGGGCTGCGTAAAGGCTCCCCTGAGGAGTTCTCTTGTACCCAAAGCCTTCCTTCCTTTTGGGGGCACTTTTGGATGGGCGAAAAGGGCTCGTAACGCATTTCCTGGGGCCTGATTTTTCAGTCGTCATCGATGCCGGCTAGGGCTATGTTTAGGGATGCTCGGAAACAGCGAACCCGGAGGGTCCAGTTGCATGTGGGGCTGCGTAAAGGCTCCCCTGGGGAGTTCACTTGTACCCAAAGCCTTCCTTTGGGGGCACTTTTGGATGGGCGAAAAGGGCTGGCAACGCATTTCCTGGGGCCTGATTTTTCAGTCGTCTCCGATGACGGCTAGGGCTAAATTTAGGTTGACTCAGGAACAGCGAACCCGGAGGGTCCAGTTGCATGTGGGGCTGCGTAAAGGCTCCCCTGGGGAGTTCTCTTGTACCCAAAGTCTTCCTTTGGGGGCACTTTTGGATGGGCGAAAAGGGCTCGCAATGCATTTCCTGGGGCATGATTTTTCAGTCGTCTCCGATGACGGCTAGGGTTACTTTTAGGTTTGCTCAGGAACAGCGAACCCGGAGGGTCCAGTTGAATGTGGGGCTGCGTAAAGGCTCCCCTGGGGAGTTCACTTGTACCCAAAGCCTTCCTTTAGTGACACTCTTGGATGGTACAAAGGGGCTTGAAACTCGTTTTTTGGGGCCCGGGTTTTCAGTCTTCTCCCATGCCGGCTAGGGATATATTTAGGGTTGCTCGGAAAAATCGAACCCGGAGGGTCCAGTTGCATGTGGGGCTGCGTAAAGGCTCCCCTGGGGAGTTCTCTTGTACCCAAAGTCTTCCTTTGGGTGCAATTTTGTATGGGCGAAAAGGGCTCGGAACGCATTTCCTGGGGCCTGATTTTTCAGTCGTCATCGATGGCGGCTAGGGATATGTTCAGGGATGCTCGGAAACAGCGAACCCGGAGGGTCCAGTTGCATGTGGGGCTGCGTAAAGGCTCCCCTGGGGAGTTCTCTTGTACCCAAAGCCTTCCTTTGGGGGCACTTTTGGATGGGCGAAAAGGGCTCGCAATGCATTTCCTGGGGCATGATTTTTCAGTCGTCTCCGATGACGGCTAGGGTTACTTTTAGGTTTGCTCAGGAACAGCGAACCCGGAGGGTCCAGTTGCATGTGGGGCTGCGTAAAGGCTCCCCTGGGGAGTTCTCTTGTACCCAAAGTCATACTTTGGGTGCACTTTTGTATGGGCGAAAAGGGCTCGGAACGCATTTCCTGGGGCCTGATTTTTCAGTCGTCATCGATGCCGGCTAGGGCTATGTTCAGGGATGCTCGGAAACAGCGAACCCGGAGGGTCCAGTTGCATGTGGGGCTGCGTAAAGGCTCCCCTGGGGAGTTCACTTGTACCCAAAGCCTTCCTTTGGTGACAGTTTTGGATAGTCCAAAGGGGCTTGCAACGCGTTTCCTGGGGCCTGATTTTTCAGTCGTCTTCCATGCCGGCTAGGGCTACGTTTAGGGATGCTCGGAAATAGCGAACCCGGAGGGTCCAGTTGCATGTGGGGCTGCGTAAAGGCTCCCCTGGGGAGTTCTCTTGTACCCAAAGCCTTCCTTTGGTAACACCTTTGGATGGTCCAAAGGGGCTTGCAACAAGTTTCCTGGGGACTGATTTTTCAGTCGTCTTCGATTCCGGCTAGAGATATATTTAGGGATGCTCAGAAACAGCGAACCCGGAGGGTCCAGTTGTGTGTGGGGCCGCGTAAAGACTCCCCTGGGGAGTTCACTTGTACCCAAAGCCTTCCTTTGGGGGCACTTTTGGATGGGCGAAAAGGGCTCGTAACGCGTTTCCTGGGGCCTGATTTTTCAGTCGTCTTCGAAGACGGCTAGGACTATGTTTAGGGATGCTCGGAAACAGCGAACCCGGAGGGTCCAGTTGAATGTGGGGCTGCGTAAAGGCTCCCCTGGGGAGTTCACTTGTACCCAAAGCCTTCCTTTAGTGACACTCTTGGATGGTACAAAGGGGCTTGAAACTCGTTTTTTGGGGCCCGGGTTTTCAGTCTTCTCCCATGCCGGCTAGGGATATATTTAGGGTTGCTCGGAAAAATCGAACCCGGAGGGTCCAGTTGCATGTGGGGCTGCGTAAAGGCTCCCCTGGGGAGTTCTCTTGTACCCAAAGTCTTCCTTTGGGTGCACTTTTGTATGGGCGAAAAGGGCTCGGAACGCATTTCCTGGGGCATGATTTTTCAGTCGTCATCGATGGCGGCTAGGGATATGTTCAGGGATGCTCGGAAACAGCGAACCCGGAGGGTCCAGTTGCATGTGGGGCTGCGTAAAGGCTCCCCTGGGGAGTTCTCTTGTACCCAAAGCCTTCCTTTGGGGGCACTTTTGGATGGGAGAAAAGGGCTCAGAACGCATTTCCTGGGGCCTGATTTTTCATTCGTCATCGATGCCGGCTAGGGCTATGTTTAGGGATGCTCGGAAACAGCGAACCCGGAGGGTCCAGTTGCATGTGGGGCTGCGTAAAGGCTCCCCTGGGGAGTTCTCTTGTACCCAAAGCCTTCCTTTGGGGGCACTTTTGGATGGGCGAAAAGGGCTCCCAACGCATTTCCTGGGGCCTGATTTTTCATTCGTCATCGATGCCGGCTAGACTATGTTCAGGGATGCTCGGAAACAGCGAACCCGGAGGGTCCAGTTGCATGTGGGGCTGCGTAAAGGCTCCACTGGGGAGTTCTCTTGTACCCAAATCCTTCCTTTGGGGGCACTTTTGGATGGGCGAAAAAGGCTTGCAACGCATTTCCTGGGGCCTGATTTTTCAGTCGTTTTCGATGCCGGCTAGAGATATGTTTAGGGATGCTCGGAAACAGCGAACCCGGAGGGTCCAGTTGCATGTGGGGCTGCGTAAAGGCTCCCCTGGGGAGTTCTCTTGTACCCAAAGCCTTCCTTTGGTGACACTTTGGGATGGTCCATAGGGGCTTGCAACGCGTTTCCTGGGGCCTGATTTTTCAGTCGTCTTCGATGCCGGCTAGGGCTATGTTTAGGGATGCTCGGAAACAGCGAACCCGGAGGGTCCAGTTGCATGTGGGGCTGCGTAAAGGCTCCCCTGGGGAGTTCTCTTGTACCCAAAGCCTTCCTTTGGGGGCACTTTTGGATGTGCGAATGGGGCTTGTAACGCATTTCCTGGGGCCTGATTTTTCAGTCGTCTTCGATGCCGGCAAGTGCTATGTTTAGGGATGCTCGGAAACAGCGAACCCGGAGGGTCCAGTTGCATGTGTGGCTGCATAAAGGCTCCCCTGGGGAGTTCACTTGTACCCAAAGCCTTCCTTTGGGGGCACTTTTGGATGGGCGAAAAGGGCTCGTAACGCATTTCCTGGGGCATGATTTTTCAGTCGTCTTCGATGCCGTCTAGGGCTATGTTTAGGGATGCTCGGTAACAGCGAACCCGGAGGGTCCAGTTGCATGTGGGGCTGCGTAAAGGCTCCCCTGGGGAGTTCTCTTGTACCCAAAGCCTTCCTTTGGTGACACCTTTGATGGTCCAAAGGGGCTTGCAACGCGTTTTCTGGGGCCCGGATTTTCAGTCTTCTCCCATGCCGGCTAGGGATATATTTAGGGTTGCTCGGAAAAATCGAACCCGGAGGGTCCAGTTACATGTGGGGCTGCGTAAAGGCTCCCCTGGGGAGTTCTCTTGTACCCAAAGCCTTACTTTGGTGACTCTTTGGAATGGTCCAAAGGGGCTTGCAACGCGTTTTCTGGGGCCCGGGTTTTCAGTCTTCTCCCATGCCGGCTAGGGATATATTTAGGTTTGCTCGGAAAAATCGAACCCGAAGGGTCCAGTTGCATGTGGGGCTGCGTAAAGGCTTCCCTGGGGAGTTCTCTTGTACCCAAAGCCTTCCTTTGGGGGCACTTTTGGATGTTCAAAAGGGGCTTCTAACGCGTTTTCTGTGGCCGGGGTTTTCAGTCTACTCCCATGCCGGCTAGTGATATATTTAGCGTTGCTCGGAAAATCGAACCTGGAGGGTCCAGTTGCATGTGGGGCTGCGTAAAGGCTCCCCTGGGGAGTTCTCTTGTACCCAAAGCCTTCCTTTGGGGGCACTTTTGGATGGGCGAATGGGGCTCGTAACGCATTTCCTGGGGCATGATTTTTCAGTCGTCATCGATGCCGGCTAGGGCTATGTTTAGTGATGCTCGGATACAGCGAACCCGGATGGTCCAGTTGCATGTGGGGCTGCGTAAAGGCTCCCCTGGGGAGTTCACTTGTACCCAAAGTCTTCCTTTGGGGGCACTTTTGGATGGGCGAAAAGGGCTCGGAACGCATTTCCTGGGGCCTGATTTTTCAGCCGTCTTCGATGCCGGCTAGGGCTATGTTTAGTGATGCTCGGAAACAGCGAACCCGGAGGGTCCAGTTGCATGTGGGGCTGCATAAAGGCTCCCCTGGGGAGTTCTCTTGTACCCAAAGCCTTCCATTGGGGGCACTTTTGGATGGGCGAAAAGGGCTCGTAATGCATTTCCTGGGGCCTGATTTTTCAATCGTCATCGATGCCGGCTAGGGCTATGTTTAGGGATGCTCGGAAACAGCGAACCCAGAGTGTCCAGTTGCATGTGGGTCTGCGTAAAGGATCCCCTGGGGAGTTCTCTTGTACCCAAAGCCTTCCTTTGGGTGCAATTTTGGATGGGCGAAAAGGGCTCGCAACGCATTTCCTGGGGCCTGATTTTTCAGTCCTCTCCGATGACGGCTAGGGCTAAGTTTAGGTTGGCTCAGGAACAGCGAACCCGGAGGGTCCAGTTGCATGTGGGGCTGCGTAAAGGCTCCCCTGGGGAGTTCTCTTGTACCCAAAGCCTTCCTTTGGGGGCACTTTTGGATGGGCGAAAAGGGCTCGCAACGCATTTCCTGGGGCCTGATTTTTCAGTCGTCATCGATGCCGTCTAGGGATATGTTTAGGGATGCTCTGAAACAGCGAACCCGGATGGTCCAGTTGCATGTGGGGCTGCGTAAAGGCTCCCCTGGGGAATTCTCTTGTACCCAAAGTCTTCCTTTGGGGCAGTTTTGGATGTGCGAATGGGGCTTGTAACGTATTTCCGTGGGCCTGATTTTTCAGTCGCCTTCGATGCCGGCAAGTGCTATGTTTAGGGATGCTCGGAAACAGCGAACCCGGAGTGTCCAGTTGCATGTGGGGCTGCGTAAAGGCTCCCCTGGGGAGTTCTCTTGTACCCAAAGCCTTCCTTTGGTGACAGTTTTGGATAGTCCAAAGGGGCTTGCAACGCGATTCCTGGGGCCTGATTTTTCAGTCGTCTTCGATGCCGGCTAGGGCTATGCTTAGGGATGCTCAGAAACAGAGAACCCGGAGGGTCCAGTTGCATGTGGGGCTGCGTAAAGGCTCCCCTGGGGAGTTCACTTGTACCCAAGTCCTTCCTTTGGTGACACCTTTGATGGTCCAAAGGGGCTCGCAACGCGTTTTCTGGGGCCCGGGTTTTCAGTCTTCTCCCATGCCGGCTAGGGATATATTTAGTGTTGCTCGGAAAAATCGAACCCGGAGGGTCCAGTTGCATGTGGGGCTGCGTAAAGGCTCCCCTGGGGAGTTCTCTTGTACCCAAAACCTTCCTTTGGTGACACTTTGGAATGGTCCAAAGGGGCTTGCAACGCGTTTTCTGGGGCCCGGGTTTTCAGACTTCTCCCATGCCGGCTAGGGATATATTCAGGTTTGCTCGGAAAAATCGAACCCGAAGGGTCCAGTTGCATGTGGGGCTGTGTAAAGGCTCCCCTGGGGAGTTCTCTTGTACCCAAAGTCTTCCTTTGGGTGCACTTTTGTATGGGCGAAAAGGGCTCGGAACGCATTTCCTGGGGCCTGATTTTTCAGTCGTCATCGATGGCGGCTAGGGATATGTTCAGGGATGCTCGGAAACAGCGAACCCGGAGGGTCCAGTTGCATTTGGGGCTGAGTAAAGGCTCCCCTGGGGAGTTCTCTTGTACCCAAAGCCTTCCTTTGGGGGCACTTTTGGATGGGCGAAAAGGGCACGTAACGCATTTCCTGGGGCCTGATTTTTCAGTCGTCATCTATGCCGGCTAGGGTTATGTTTAGGGATGCTCGGAAACAGCGAACTCGGAGGGTCCAGTTGCATGTGGGGCTGCGTAAAGGCTCCCCTGGGGAGTTCTCTTGTACCCAAAGCCTTCCTTTGGGGGCACTTTTGGATGGGCGAAAAGGGCTTGCAACGCATTTCCTGGGGCCTGATTTTTCAGTCGTTTTCGATGCCGGCTAGAGATATGTTTAGGGATGCTCGGAAACAGCGAACCCGGAGGGTCCAGTTGCATGTGGGGCTGCGTAAAGGCTCCCCTGGGGAGTTCACTTGTACCCAAAGCCTTCCTTTGGTGACACTTTGGGATGGTCCATAGGGGCTTGCAACGCGTTTCCTGGGGCCTGATTTTTCAGTCGTCTTCTATGCCGGCTAGGGCTATGTTTAGGGATGCTCGGAAACAGCGAACACCGAGGGTCCAGTTGCATGTGGGGCTGCGTAAAGGCTCCCCTGGGGAGTTCACTTGTACCCAAAGCCTTCCTTTGGGGGCACTTTTGGATGGGCGAAAAGGGCTTGGAACGCGTTTCCTGGGGCCTGATTTTTCAGTCGTCATCGATGCTGGCTAGGGATATGTTTAGGGATACTCGGAAACAGCGAACCCGGAGGGTCCAGTTGCATGTGGGGCTGCGTAAAGGCTCTCCTGGGGAGTTCTCTTGTACCCAAAGTCTTCCTTTGGGGGCACTTTTGGATGTGCGAATGGGGCTTGTAACGCATTTCCTGGGGCCTGATTTTTCAGTCGTCTTCGAAGCCGGCTAGGGCTATGTTTAGGGATGCTCGGAAACAGCGAACCCGGAGGGTCCAGTTGCATGTGTGGCTGCATAAAGGCTCCCCTGGGGAGTTCACTTGTACCCAAAGCCTTCCTTTTGTGACAGTTTTGGATGGTCCAAAGGGGCTTGCAACGCGTTTCCTGGAGCCTGATTTTTCAGTCTTCTCCCATGCCGGCTAGGGATATATTTAGGGTTGCTCGGAAAAATCGAACCCGGAGGGTCCAGTTGCATGTGGGGCTGCGTAAAGGCTCCCCTGGGGAGTTCTCTTGTACCCAAAGCCTTCCTTTGGTGGCACTTTGGAATGGTCCAAAGGGGCTTGCAACGCGTTTTCTGGGGCCCGGATTTTCAGTCTTCTCCCATGCCGGCTAGGGATATATTTAGGGTTGCTCGGAAAAATCGAACCCGGAGGGTCCAGTTGCATGTGGGGCTGCGTAAAGGCTCCCCTGGGGAGTTCTCTTGTACCCAAAGCCTTCCTTTGGTGACACTTTGGAATGGTCCAAAGGGGCTTGAAACGCGTTTTCTGGGGCCCGGGTTTTCAGTCTTCTCCCATGCCGGCTAGGGATATATTTAGGTTTGCTCGGAAAAATCGAACCCGAAGGGTCCAGTTGCATGTGGGGCTGCATAAAGGCTCCCCTGGGGAGTTCTCTTGTACCCAAAGCCTTTCATTGGGGGCACTTTTGGATGGGCGAAAAGGGCTCGCAACGCATTTCCTGGGGCCTGATTTTTCAGTCGTCTTCGATGCCGGCTAGGGCTATGTTTAGGGATGCTCGGAAACAGCGAACCCAGAGTGTCCAGTTGCATGTGGGTCTGCGTAAAGGCTCCCCTGGGGAGTTCACTTGTACCCAAAGCCTTCCTTTGGGGGCACGTTTGGATGGGCGAAAAGGGCTCGCAACGCATTTCCTGGGGCCTGATTTTTCAGTCGTCTTCGATGCCGGCAAGGGATATGTATAGGGATGCTCGGAAACAGCGAACCCGGAGGGTCCAGTTGCATGTGGGGCTGCGTAAAGACTCCCCTGGGGAGTTCTCTTGTACCCAAAGCCTTCCTTTGGTGACACTTTGGAATGGTCCAAAGGGGCTTGCAACGCGTTTCCTGGGGCCTGATTTTTCAGTCGTCTTCGATGCCGGCTAGGGCTATGTTTAGGGATGCTCGGAAACAGCGAACCCGGAGGGTCCAGTTGCATGTGGGGCTGCGTAAAGGCTCCCCTGGGGAGTTCTCTTGTACCCAAAGCCTTCCTTTGGGGGCACTTTTGGATGGGCGAAAAGGGCTCGCAACGCATTTCCTGGGGCCTGATTTTTCAGTCATCTGCGATGACTGCTAGGCCTACGTTTAGTTTTGCTCGGGAACAGCGAACCCGGAGGGTCCAGTTGCATGTGGGGCTGCGTAAAGGCTCCCCTGGGGAGTTCTCTTGTACCCAAAGCCTTCCTTTGGGGGCACTTTTGGATGGGCGAAAAGGGCTCGCAACGCATTTCCTGGGGCCTGATTTTTCAGTCATCTCCGATGACTGCTAGGGCTACGTTTAGTTTTGCTCGGGAACAGCGAATCCGGAGGGTCCAGTTGCATGTGGGGCTGCGTAAAGGCTCCCCTGGGGAGTTCTCTTGTACCCAAAGCCTTCCTTTGGGGGCACTTTTGGATGGGCGAAAAGGGCTTGGAACGCATTTCCTGGGGCCTGATTTTTCAGTCGTCATCGATGCTGGCTAGGGTTATGTTTAGGGATGCTCGTAAACAGCGAACCCGGAGGGTCCAGTTGCATGTGGGGCTGCGTAAAGGCTCCCCTGGGGAGTTCACTTGTACCCAAAGCCTTCCTTTGGGGGCACTTTTGGATGGGTGAAAAGGGCTCGTAACGCATTTCCTGGGGCCTGATTTTTCAGTCGTCTTCGATGCCGTCTAGGGATATGTTTAGGGATGCTCTGAAACAGCGAACCCGGATGGTCCAGTTGCATGTGGGGCTGCGTAAAGGCTCCCCTGGGGAATTCTCTTGTACCCAAAGTCTTCCTTTGGGGGCACTTTTGGATGTGCGAATGGGGCTTGTAACGCATTTCCGTGGGCCTGATTTTTCAGTCGCCTTCTATGCCGGCAAGTGCTATATTTAGGGATGCTCGGAAACAGCGAACCCGGAGGGTCCAGTTGCATGTGGGGCTGCGTAAAGGCTCCCCTGGGGAGTTCTCTTGTACCCAAAGCCTTCCTTTGGTGACAGTTTTGGATGGTCCAAAGGGGCTTGCAACGCGATTCCTGGGGCCTGATTTTTCAGTCGTCATCGATGCCGGCTAGGGCTATGCTTAGGGATGCTCAGAAACAGAGAACCCGGAGGGTCCAGTTGCATGTGGGGCTGCGTAAAGGCTCCCCTGGGGAGTTCACTTGTACCCAAGTCCTTCCTTTGGTGACACCTTTGATGGTCCAAAGGGGCTCGCAACGCGTTTTCTGGGGCCCGGGTTTTCAGTCTTCTCCCATGCCGGCTAGGGATATATTTAGGGTTGCTCGGAAAAATCGAACCCGAAGGGTCCAGTTGCATGTGGGGCTGCGTAAAGGCTCCCCTGGGGAGTTCTCTTGTACCCAAAGCCTTCCTTTGGTGACACTTTGGAATGGTCCAAAGGGGCTTGCAACGCGTTTTCTGGGGCCCGGGTTTTCAGTCTTCTCCCATGCCGGCTAGGGATATATTCAGGTTTGCTCGGAAAAATCGAACCCGAAGGGTCCAGTTGCATGTGGGGCTGCGTAAAGGCTCCCCTGGGGAGTTCTCTTGTACCCAAAGCCTTCCTTTGGGGGCACTTTTGGATGGGCGAAAAGGGCTCGTAACGCATTTCCTGGGGCCCGATTTTTCAGTCATCTTCTATGCCGGCTAGGGCTATGTTTAGGGATGCTCGGAAACAGCGAACCCGGAGGGTCCAGTTGCATGTGGGGCTGCGTAAAGGCTCCCCTGGGGAGTTCACTTGTACCGAAAGCCTTCCTTTGGGGGCACTTTTGGATGAGAGAAAACGGCTCGCAACGCATTTCCTGGGGCCTGATTTTTCAGTCCTCTCCAATGACGGCTAGGGCTAAGTTTAGGTTGACTCAGGAACAGCGAACCCGGAGGGTCCAGTTGCATGTGGGGCTGCGTAAAGGCTCCCCTGGGGAGTTCACTTGTACCCAAAGCCTTCCTTTGGGGGCACTTTTGGATGGGCGAAAAGGGCTCAGAACGCATTTCCTGGGGCCTGATTTTTCAGTCCTCTCCGATGACGGCTAGGGATAAGTTTAGTTTTGCTCAGAAACAGCGAACCCGGAGGGTCCAGTTGCATGTGGGGCTGCGTAAAGGCTCCCCTGGGGAGTTCACTTGTACCCAAAGCCTTCCTTTGGGGGCACTTTTGGATGGGCGAATGGGGCTTGTAACGCATTTCCTGGGGCCTGGTTTTTCAGTCGTCATCGATGCCGGCTAGGGATATGTTTAGTGATGGTCTGAAACAGCGAACCCGGAGTGTCCAGTTGCATGTGGGGCTGCGTAAAGGCTCCCCTGGGGAGTTCACTTGTACCCAAAGCCTTCCTTTGGGGGCACGTTTGGATGGGCGAAAAGGGCTCGCAACGCATTTCCTGGGGCCTGATTTTTCAGTCGTCTTCGATGCCGGCAAGGGATATGTATAGGGATGCTCGGAAACAGCGAACCCGGAGGGTCCAGTTGCATGTGGGGCTGCGTAAAGACTCCCCTGGGGAGTTCTCTTGTACCCAAAGCCTTCCTTTGGTGACACTTTGGAATGGTCCAAAGGGGCTTGCAACGCGTTTCCTGGGGCCTGATTTTTCAGTCGTCTTCGATGCCGGCTAGGGCTATGTTTAGGGATGCTCGGAAACAGCGAACCCGGAGGGTCCAGTTGCATGTGGGGCTGCGTAAAGGCTCCCCTGGGGAGTTCTCTTGTACCCAAAGCCTTCCTTTGGGGGCACTTTTGGATGGGCGAAAAGGGCTCGCAACGCATTTCCTGGGGCCTGATTTTTCAGTCATCTGCGATGACTGCTAGGCCTACGTTTAGTTTTGCTCGGGAACAGCGAACCCGGAGGGTCCAGTTGCATGTGGGGCTGCGTAAAGGCTCCCCTGGGGAGTTCTCTTGTACCCAAAGCCTTCCTTTGGGGGCACTTTTGGATGGGCGAAAAGGGCTCGCAACGCATTTCCTGGGGCCTGATTTTTCAGTCATCTCCGATGACTGCTAGGGCTACGTTTAGTTTTGCTCGGGAACAGCGAATCCGGAGGGTCCAGTTGCATGTGGGGCTGCGTAAAGGCTCCCCTGGGGAGTTCTCTTGTACCCAAAGCCTTCCTTTGGGGGCACTTTTGGATGGGCGAAAAGGGCTTGGAACGCATTTCCTGGGGCCTGATTTTTCAGTCGTCATCGATGCTGGCTAGGGTTATGTTTAGGGATGCTCGTAAACAGCGAACCCGGAGGGTCCAGTTGCATGTGGGGCTGCGTAAAGGCTCCCCTGGGGAGTTCACTTGTACCCAAAGCCTTCCTTTGGGGGCACTTTTGGATGGGTGAAAAGGGCTCGTAACGCATTTCCTGGGGCCTGATTTTTCAGTCGTCTTCGATGCCGTCTAGGGATATGTTTAGGGATGCTCTGAAACAGCGAACCCGGATGGTCCAGTTGCATGTGGGGCTGCGTAAAGGCTCCCCTGGGGAATTCTCTTGTACCCAAAGTCTTCCTTTGGGGGCACTTTTGGATGTGCGAATGGGGCTTGTAACGCATTTCCGTGGGCCTGATTTTTCAGTCGCCTTCTATGCCGGCAAGTGCTATATTTAGGGATGCTCGGAAACAGCGAACCCGGAGGGTCCAGTTGCATGTGGGGCTGCGTAAAGGCTCCCCTGGGGAGTTCTCTTGTACCCAAAGCCTTCCTTTGGTGACAGTTTTGGATGGTCCAAAGGGGCTTGCAACGCGATTCCTGGGGCCTGATTTTTCAGTCGTCATCGATGCCGGCTAGGGCTATGCTTAGGGATGCTCAGAAACAGAGAACCCGGAGGGTCCAGTTGCATGTGGGGCTGCGTAAAGGCTCCCCTGGGGAGTTCACTTGTACCCAAGTCCTTCCTTTGGTGACACCTTTGATGGTCCAAAGGGGCTCGCAACGCGTTTTCTGGGGCCCGGGTTTTCAGTCTTCTCCCATGCCGGCTAGGGATATATTTAGGGTTGCTCGGAAAAATCGAACCCGGAGGGTCCAGTTGCATGTGGGGCTGCGTAAAGGCTCCCCTGGGGAGTTCTCTTGTACCCAAAGCCTTCCTTTGGTGACACTTTGGAATGGTCCAAAGGGGCTTGCAACGCGTTTTCTGGGGCCCGGGTTTTCAGTCTTCTCCCATGCCGGCTAGGGATATATTCAGGTTTGCTCGGAAAAATCGAACCCGAAGGGTCCAGTTGCATGTGGGGCTGCGTAAAGGCTCCCCTGGGGAGTTCTCTTGTACCCAAAGCCTTCCTTTGGGGGCACTTTTGGATGGGCGAAAAGGGCTCGTAACGCATTTCCTGGGGCCCGATTTTTCAGTCATCTTCTATGCCGGCTAGGGCTATGTTTAGGGATGCTCGGAAACAGCGAACCCGGAGGGTCCAGTTGCATGTGGGGCTGCGTAAAGGCTCCCCTGGGGAGTTCACTTGTACCGAAAGCCTTCCTTTGGGGGCACTTTTGGATGAGAGAAAACGGCTCGCAACGCATTTCCTGGGGCCTGATTTTTCAGTCCTCTCCAATGACGGCTAGGGCTAAGTTTAGGTTGACTCAGGAACAGCGAACCCGGAGGGTCCAGTTGCATGTGGGGCTGCGTAAAGGCTCCCCTGGGGAGTTCACTTGTACCCAAAGCCTTCCTTTGGGGGCACTTTTGGATGGGCGAAAAGGGCTCAGAACGCATTTCCTGGGGCCTGATTTTTCAGTCCTCTCCGATGACGGCTAGGGATAAGTTTAGTTTTGCTCAGAAACAGCGAACCCGGAGGGTCCAGTTGCATGTGGGGCTGCGTAAAGGCTCCCCTGGGGAGTTCACTTGTACCCAAAGCCTTCCTTTGGGGGCACTTTTGGATGGGCGAATGGGGCTTGTAACGCATTTCCTGGGGCCTGGTTTTTCAGTCGTCATCGATGCCGGCTAGGGATATGTTTAGTGATGGTCTGAAACAGCGAACCCGGAGTGTCCAGTTGCATGTGGGGCTGCGTAAAGGCTCCCCTGGGGAGTTCACTTGTACCCAAAGCCTTCCTTTGGTGACACTTTTGGATGGTACAAAGGGGCTTGCAACGCGATTCCTGGGGCCTGATTTTTCAGTCGTCTTCGATGCCGGCAAGGGATATGTTTAGGGATGCTCGGAAACAGCGAACCCGGAGGGTCCAGTTGCATGTGGGGCTGCGTAAAGGCTCCCCTGGGGAGTTCACTTGTACCCAAAGCCTTCCTTTGGTGACACTTTGGAATGGTCCAAAGGGGCTTGCAACGCGTTTCCTGGGGCCTGATTTTTCAGTCGTCTTCGATGCCTGCTAGGGCTATGTTTAGGGATGCTCGGAAACAGCGAACCCGGAGTGTCCAGTTGCATGTGGGGCTGCATAAAGGCTCCCCTGGGGAGTTCTCTTGTACCCAAAGCCTTCCTTTGGGGGCACTTTTGGATGGGCGAAAAGGGCTCGTAACGCATTTCCTGGGGCCTGATTTTTCAGTCATCTCCGGTGACTGCTAGGGCTACGTTTACTTTTGCTCGGGAACAGCGAACCCGGAGGGTCCAGTTGCATGTGGGGCTGCGTAAAGGCTCCCCTGGGGAGTTCTCTTGTACCCAAAGCCTTCCTTTGGGGGCACTTTTGGATGGGCGAAAAGGGCTAGTAACGCATTTCCTGGGGCCTGATTTTTCAGTCGTCATCGATGCTGGCTAGGGCTATGTTTAGGGATGCTCGGAAAAAGCGAACCCGGAGGGTCCAGTTGCATGTGGGGCTGCGTAAAGGCTCCCCTGGGGAGTTCACTTGTACCCAAAGCCTTCCTTTGGGGGCACTTTTGTATGGGCGAAAAGGGCTAGTAACGCATTTCCTGGGGCCTGATTTTTCAGTCGTCTTCGATGCCGTCTAGGGATATGTTTAGGGATGCTCAGAAACAGCGAACCCGGATGGTCCAGTTGCATGTGGGGCTGCGTAAAGGCTCCCCTGGGGAATTCTCTTGTACCCAAAGTCTTCCTTCCTTTGGGGGCACTTTTGGATGTGCGAATGGGGCTTGTAACGCATTTCCGTGGGCCTGATTTTTCAGTCGCCTTCGATGCCGGCAAGTGCTATGTTTAGGGATGCTCGGAAACAGCGAACCCGGAGTGTCCAGTTGCATGTGGGGCTGCGTAAAGGCTCCCCTGGGGAGTTCTCTTGTACCCAAAGCCTTCCTTTGGTGACAGTTTTGGATGGTCCAAAGGGGCTTGCAACGCGATTCCTGGGGCCTGATTTTTCAGTCGTCTTCGATGCCGGCTAGGGCTATGTTTAGGGATGCTTGGAAACAGCGAACCCGGAGTGTCCAGTTGCATGTGGGGCTGCGTAAAGGCTCCCCTGGGGAGTTCTCTTGTACCTAAAGCCTTCCTTTGGTGACAGTTTTGGATGGGCGAATGGGGCTTGCAACGCATTTCCTGGGGCCTGATTTTTCAGTCGTCTTCGATGCCGGCAAGGGATATATATAGGGATGCTCGGAAACAGCGAACCCGGAGGGTCCAGTTGCATTTGGGGCTGCGTAAAGGCTCCCCTGGGGAGTTCACTTGTACCCAAAGCCTTCCTTTGGGGGCACTTTTGGATGGGCGAATGGGGCTCGAAACGCATTTCCTGGGGCCTGATTTTTCAGTCGTCATCGATGCCGGCTCTTGCTATGTTTAGTGATGGTCTGAAACAGCGAACCCGGAGTGTCCAGTTGCATGTGGGTCTGCGTAAAGGCTCCCCTGGGGAGTTCTCTTGTACCTAAAGCCTTCCTTTGGTGACAATTTTGGATGGTCCAAAGGGGCTTGCAACGCGATTCCTGGAGCCTGATTTTTCAGTCGTCTTCGATGCTGGCTAGGGCTATGTTCAGGGATGCTTGGAAACAGCGAACCCGGAGGGTACAGTTGCATGTGGGGCTGCGTAAAGGCTCCCCTGGGGAGTTCACTTGTACCCAAAGCCTTCCTTTGGGGACACTTTTGGATGGTCCAAAGGGGCTTGCAACGCGTTTCCTGGGGCCTGATTTTTCAGTCGTCTTCGATGCCGGCTAGGGCTATGTTTAGGGACGCTCAGAAACAGCGAACCCGGAGGGTCCAGTTGCATATGGGGCTGCGTAAAGGCTCCCCTGGGGAGTTCACTTGTACCCAAAGCCTTCCTTTGGGGGCACTTTTGGATGGGCGAATGGGGCTCGCAACGCATTTCCTGGGGCCTGATTTTTCAGTCGTCATCGATGCCGGCTAGGGCTATGTTTAGGGATGCTCGGAAACAGCGAACCCGGAGTGTCCAGTTGCATGTGGGGCTGCGTAAAGGCTCCCCTGGGGAGTTCTCTTGTACCTAAAGCCTTCCTTTGGTGACAGTTTTGGATGGTCCAAAGGGGCTTGAAACGCGATTCCTGGAGCCTGATTTTTCAGTCGTCTTCGATGCCGGCTAGGGCTATATTTAGGGATGCTCGGAAACAGAGAACCCGGAGGGTCCAGTTGCATGTGGGACTGCGTAAAGGCTCCCCTGGGGAGTTCACTTGTACCCAAAGCCTTCCTTTGGTGACACTTTGGAATGGTCCAAAGGGGCTTGCAACGCGTTTCCTGGGGCCTGATTTTTCAGTCGTCTTCGATGCCTGCTAGGGCTATGTTTAGGGATGCTCGGAAACAGCGAACCCGGAGTGTCCAGTTGCATGTGGGGCTGCATAAAGGCTCCCCTGGGGAGTTCTCTTGTACCCAAAGCCTTCCTTCCTTTGGGGGCACTTTTGGATGGGCGAAAAGGGCTCGCAACGCATTTCCTGGGGCCTGATTTTTCAGTCATCTCCGGTGACTGCTAGGGCTACGTTTACTTTTGCTCGGGAACAGCGAACCCGGAGGGTCCAGTTGTATGTGGGGCTGCGTAAAGGCTCCCCTGGGGAGTTCACTTGTACCCAAAGCCTTCCTTTGGGGGCACTTTTGGATGGGCGAAAAGGGCTTGGAACGCATTTCCTGGGGCCTGATTTTTCAGTCGTCATCGATGCCGGCTAGGGCTAAGTTTAGGGATGCTCGTAAACAGCGAACCCGGAGGGTCCAGTTGCATGTGGGGCTGCGTAAAGGCTCCCCTGGGGAATTCTCTTGTACCCAAAGTCTTCCTTCCTTTGGGGGCACTTTTGGATGTGCGAATGGGGCTTGTAATGCATTTCCGTGGGCCTGATTTTTCAGTCGCCTTCGATGCCGGCAATTGCTATGTTTAGGGATGCTCGGAAACAGCGAACCCGGAGCGTCCAGTTGCATGTGGGGCTGCGTAAAGGCTACCCTGGGGAGTTCTCTTGTACCCAAAGCCTTCCTTTGGTGACAGTTTTGGATGGTCCTAAGGGGCTTGCAACGCGATTCCTGGGGCCTGATTTTTCAGTCGTCTTCGATGCCGGCTAGGGCTATGTTTAGGGATGCTTGGAAACAGCGAACCCGGAGGGTCCAGTTGCATGTGGGGCTGCGTAAAGGCTCCCCTGGGGAGTTCACTTATACCCAAGTCCTTCCTTTGGTGACACCTTTGATGGTCCAAAGGGGCTCGCAACGCGTTTTCTGGGGCCCGGGTTTTCAGTCTTCTCTCATGCCGGATAGGGATATATTTATGGTTGCTCGGAAAAATCGAACCCGGAGTGTCCAGTTGCATGTGGGGCTGCGTAAAGGCTCCCCTGGGGAGTTCTCTTGTACCCAAAGCCTTCCTTTGGTGACACTTTGGAATGGTCCAAAGGGGCTTGCAACGCGTTTTCTGGGGCCCGGGTTTTGAGTCTTCTCCCATGCCGGCTAGGGATATATTCAGGTTTGCTCAGAAAAATCGAACCCGAAGGGTCCAGTTGCATGTGGGGCTGCGTAAAGGCTCCCCTGGGGAGTTCTCTTGTACCCAAAGCCTTCCTTTGGGGGCACTTTTGGATGGGCGAAAAGGGCTCGTAACGCATTTCCTGGGGCCTGATTTTTCAGTCATCTTCTATGCCGGCTAGCGCTATGTTTAGGGATGCTCGGAAACAGCGAACCCGGAGGGTCCAGTTGCATGTGGGGCTGCGTAAAGGCTCCCCTGGGGAGTTCACTTGTACCCAAAGCCTTCCTTTGGGGGCACTTTTGGATGGGCGAAAAGGGCTCGCAACGCATTTCCTGGGGCCTGATTTTTCAGTCCTCTCCGATGACGGCTAGGGATATGTTCAGGGATGCTCGGAAACAGCGAACCCGGAGGGTCCAGTTGCATGTGGGGCTGCGTAAAGGCTCCGCTGGGGAGTTCTCTTGTACCCAAAGTCTTCCTTTGGGTGCACTTTTGGATGGGCGAAAAGGGCTCGCAACGCATTTCCTGGGGCCTGATTTTTCAGTTGTCTTCGATGACGGCAAGGGATATGTATAGGGATGCTCGGAAACAGCGAACCCGGAGGGTCCAGTTGCATGTGGGGCTGCGTAAAGGCTCCCCTGGGGAGTTCACTTGTACCCAAAGCCTTCCTTTGGTGACACTTTTGGATGGTCCAAAGGGGCTTGCAATGCGTTTCCTGGGGCCTGATTTTTCAGTCGTCTTCGATGCCGGCTAGGGCTATGTTTAAGGATGGTCTGAAACAGCGAACCCGGAGTGTCCAGTTGCATGTGGGTCTGCGTAAAGGCTCCCCTGGGGAGTTCTCTTGTACCTAAAGCCTTCCTTTGGTGACAGTTTTGGATGGGCGAATGGGGCTTGCAACGCATTTCCTGGGGCCTGATTTTTCAGTCGTCTTCGATGCCGGCAAGGGATATATATAGGGATGCTCGGAAACAGCGAACCCGGAGGGTCCAGTTGCATTTGGGGCTGCGTAAAGGCTCCCCTGGGGAGTTCACTTGTACCCAAAGCCTTCCTTTGGGGGCACTTTTGGATGGGCGAATGGGGCTCGCAACGCATTTCCTGGGGCCTGATTTTTCAGTCGTCATCGATGCCGGCTAGTGCTATGTTTAGTGATGGTCTGAAACAGCGAACCCGGAGTGTCCAGTTGCATGTGGGGCTGCGTAAAGGCTCCCCTGGGGAGTTCTCTTGTACCTAAAGCCTTCCTTTGGTGACAGTTTTGGATGGTCCAAAGGGGCTTGCAACGCGATTCCTGGAGCCTGATTTTTCAGTCGTCTTCGATGCCGGCTAGGGCTATGTTTAGGGATGCTTGGAAACAGCGAACCCGGAGGGTCCAGTTGCATGTGGGGCTGCGTAAAGGCTCCCCTGGGGAGTTCACTTGTACCCAAAGCCTTCCTTTGGTGACACTTTTGGATGGTCCAAAGGGGCTCAAAACGCGTTTTCTGGGGCCCGGGTTTTCAGTCTTCTCCCATGCCAGCTAGGGATATATTTAGGGTTGCTCGGAAAAATCGAACCCGGAGGGTCCAGTTGCATGTGGGGCTGCGTAAAGGCTCCCCTGGGGAGTTCTCTTGTACCCAAAGCCTTCCTTTGGTGACACTTTGGAATGGTCCAAAGGGGCTTGCAACGCGTTTTCTGGGGCCCGGGTTTTCAGTCTTCTTCCATGCCGGCTAGGGATATATTTAGGTTTGCTCGGAAAAATCGAACCCGAAGGGTCCAGTTGCATGTGGGGCTGCGTAAAGGCTCCCCTGGGGAGTTCCCTTGTACCCAAAGCCTTCCTTTGGGGGCACTTTTGGATGGGCGAAAAGGGCTCGTAACGCATTTCCTGGGGCCTGATTTTTCAGTCATCTTCTATGCCGGCTAGGGCTATGTTTAGGGATGCTCGGAAACAGCGAACCCGGAGGGTCCAGTTGCATGTGGGGCTGCATAAAGGCTCCCCTGGGGAGTTCACTTGTACCCAAAGCCTTCCTTTGGTGACAGTTTTGGATGGGCGAATGGGGCTTGCAACGCATTTCCTGGGGCCTGATTTTTCAGTCCTCTCCGATGACGGCTAGGGATACGTTTAGTTTTGCTCAGGAACAGCGAACCCGGAGGGTCCAGTTGCATGTGGGGCTGCGTAAAGGCTCCCATGGGGAGTTCACTTGTACCCAAGTCCTTCCTTTGGTGACACTTTTGATGGTCCAAAGGGGCTCGCAACGCGTTTTCTGGGGCCCGGGTTTTCAGTCTTCTCCCATGCCAGCTAGGGATATATTTAGGGTTGCTCGGAAAAATCGAACCCGGAGGGTCCAGTTGCATGTGGGGCTGCGTAAAGGCTCCCCTGGGGAGTTCACTTGTACCCAAAGCCTTCCTTTGGGGGCACTTTTGGATGGGCGAAAAGGGCTCGCAACGCATTTCCTGGGGCCTGATTTTTCAGTCCTCTCCGATGACGGCTAGGGCTAAGTTTAGGTTGGCTCAGGAACAGCGAACCCGGAGGGTCCAGTTGCATGTGGGGCTGCGTAAAGGCTCCCCTGGGGAGTTCTCTTGTACCCAAAGCCTTCCTTCCTTTGGGGGCACTTTTGGATTGGCGAAAAGGGCTCAGAACGCATTTCCTGGGGCCTGATTTTTCAGTCGTCTTCGATGCCGGCAAGGGATATGTATAGGGATGCTCGGAAACAGCGAACCCGGAGGGTCCAGTTGCATGTGGGGCTGCGTAAAGGCTCCCCTGGGGAGTTCACTTGTACCCAAAGCCTTCCTTTGGAGACACTTTTGGATGGTCCAAAGGGGCTTGCAACGCGTTTCCTGGGGCCTGATTTTTCAGTCGTCTTCAATGCCGGCTAGGGCTATGTTTAGGGACGCTCAGAAACAGCGAACCCGGAGGGTCCAGTTGCATATGGGGCTGCGTAAAGGCTCCCCTGGGGAGTTCACTTGTACCCAAAGCCTTCCTTTGGTGACACTTTTGGATGGTCCAAAGGGGCTGGCAACGCGATTTCTGGGGCCCGGGTTTTCAGTCTTCTCCCATGCCGGCTAGGGATATATTTAGGGTTGCTCTGAAAAATCGAACCCGGATGGTCCAGTTGCATGTGGGGCTGCGTAAAGGCTCCCCTGGGGAGTTCTCTTGTACCCAAAGCCTTCCTTTGGTGACACTTTGGAATGGTCCAAAGGGGCTTGCAACGCGTTTTCTGGGGCCCGGGTTTTCAGTCTTCTCCCATGCCGGCTAGGGATATATTTAGGTTTGCTCGGAAAAATCGAACCCGAAGGGTCCAGTTGCATGTGGGGCTGCGTAAAGGTTCCCTTGGGGAGTTCTCTTGTACCCAAAGCCTTCCTTTGGGGGCACTTTTGGATGGGCGAAAAGGGCTCGTAACGCATTTCCTGGGGCCTGATTTTTCAGTCATCTTCTATGCCGGCTAGGGCTATGTTTAGGGATGCTCGGAAACAGCGAACCCGGAGGGTCCAGTTGCATGTGGGGCTGCGTAAAGGCTCCCCTGGGGAGTTCACTTGTACCCAAAGCCTTCCTTTGGGGGCACTTTTGGATGGGCGAAAAGGGCTTGGAACGCATTTCCTGGGGCCTGATTTTTCAGTCGTCTCCGATGACGGCTAGGGATACGTTTAGTTTTGCTCAGGAACAGCGAACCCGGAGGTTCCAGTTGCATGTGGGGCTGCGTAAAGGCTCCCCTGGGGAGTTCACTTGTACCCAAAGCCTTCCTTTGGGGGCACTTTTGGATGGGCGAATGGGGCTTGTAACGCATTTCCTGGGGCCTGATTTTTCAGTCGTCATCGATGCCGGCTATGGCTGTTTTTAGTGATGGTCTGAAACAGCGAAACCGAAGGGTCCAGTTGCATGTGGGGCTGCGTAAAGGCTCCCCTGGGGAGTTCACTTTTACCCAAAGCCTTCCTTTGGGGGCACTTTTGGATGGGCGAAAAGGGCTCGGAACGCATTTCCTGGGTCCTGATTTTTCATTCGTCTTCGATGCCGGCTAGGGCTATGTTTAGGGATGCTCGGAAACAGCGAACCCGGAGGGTCCAGTTGCATGTGGGGCTGCGTAAAGGCTCCCCTGGGGAGTTCACTTGTACCCAAAGCCTTCCTTTGATGACACTTTTTGATGGTCCAAATGGGCTCGGAACACATTTCCTGGGGCCTGATTTTTCACTCGTCTCCGATGACTGCTAGGGCTATGTTTAGGGTTGCTGGGAAACAGCGAACCCGGAGGGTCCAGTTGCATGTGGGGCTGCGTAAAGGCTCCCCTAGGAACTTCAGATGTACCCAAAGCCTTCCTTTGGTGACACTTTTGGATGGTCCTAAGGGGCATGCAAAACATTTTCTGGGGCCCGGGTTTTAAGTCTTCTCCCATGCCGGCTAGGGATATATTTAGGGATGCTCGGAAACAGCGAACCAGGAGGGTCCAGTTGCACGTGGGGCTGCGTAAAGGCTCCCCTGGGGAGTTCACTTGTACCCAAAGCCTTCCTTTGGGGGCACTTTTGGTTGGTCCAAAGGGGCTCGGAACGCATTTCCTGGGGCCTGATTTTTCACTCGTCTCCGATGACTGCTAGGGCTATGTTTAGGGTTGCTCGGAAACAGCGAACCCGGGGGGTCCAGTTGCATATGGGGCTGCGTAAAGGCTCCCCTGGGGAGTTTACTTGTACCCAAAGCCTTCCTTTGGGGGCACTTTTGGATGGGCGAAAAGGGCTCGCAATGCATTTCCTGAGGCCTGATTTTTCACTCGTCTCCGATGACGGCTAGGGCTACGTTTAGGTTTGCTCATGAACAGCGAACCCGGAGGGTCCAGTTGCATGTGGGGCTGCGTAAAGGCTCCCCTGGGTAGTTCACTTGTACCCAAAGCCTTCCTTTGGGGGCACTTTTGTATGGGCGAAAAGGGCTCGTAACGCATTTCCTGGGGCCTGATTTTTCAGTCGTCTTCGATGCCGGCTAGGGCTACATTTAGGGATGCTCAGAAACAGCGAACCCGGAGGGTCCAGTTGCATGTGGGGCTGCGTAAAGGCTCCCCTGGGGAGTTCTCTTGTACCCAAAGCCTTCCTTTGGGGGCACTTTTGGATGGGCGAAAAGGGCTCGCAACGCATTTCCTGGGGCCTGATTTTTCACTCGTCTCCAATGACGGCTAGAGCTACGTTTAGTTTTGCTCAGGAACAGCGAACCCGGAGGGTCCAGTTGCATGTGGGGCTGCGTAAAGGCTCCCCTGGGGAGTTCAGTTGTACCCAAAGCCTTCCTTTGGGGGCACTTTTGGATGGGCGAAAAGGGCTCGCAACGCATTTCCTGGGGCCTGATTTTTCAGTAGTCTTCGATGCCGGCTAGGGCTATGTTTAGGGATGCTCAGAAACAGCGAACCCGGAGGGTCCAGTTGCATGTGGGGCTGCGTAAAGGCTCCCCAGGGTTGTTCACTTGTACCCATAGTCTTCATTTGGGGGGACTTTTGGAAGGCAAAATGGGCTCGGAACTCATTTCCTGCGGCCTGATTTTTCAGTCGTCATCGATGCCGGCTAGGGATATGCTTAGGAATGCTCGGAAACAGCGAACCCGGAGGGTCCAGTTGCATGTGGGGCTGCGTAAAGGCTCCCCTGGGGAGTTCACTTGTACCCAAAGCCTTCCTTTGGGGGCACTTTTGGATGGGCGAAAAGGGCTCGCAACGCATTTCCTGTGGCCTGATTTTTCAGTCGTCTTCGATGCCGGCTAGGGATATGTTCAGGGATGCTCGGAAAAAGCGAACCCGGAGGGTCCAGTTGCATGTGGGGCTGCGTAAAGGCTCCCCTGGGGAGTTCACTTGTACCCAAAACCTTCCTTTGGGGACACTTTTGGATGGTCCAAAGGGGCTCGCAACGCATTTCCTGGGGCCTGATTTTTCAGTCGTCATCGATGCCGGCTAGGGCTATGTTTAGGGATGCTTGGAAACAGCGAACCCGGAGGGTCCAGTTCCATTTGGGGCTGCGTAACTGCTCCCCTGGGGAGTTCACTTGTACCCAAAGCCTTCCTTTGGGGGCACTTTTGGATGGGCGAAAAGGGCTCGCTACGCATTTCCTGGGGCCTGATTTTTCAGTCATCTTCTATGCCGGCTAGCTCTATGTTTAGGGATGCTCGGAAACAGCGAACCCGGAGGGTCCAGTTGCATGTGGGGCTGCGTAAAGGCTCCCCTGGGGAGTTCACTTGTACCCAAAGCCTTCCTTTGGTGACAGTTTTGGATGGGCGAATGGGGCTTGTAACACATTTCCGTGGGCCTGATTTTTCAGTCGCCTTCGATGCCGGCTAGCGCTATGTGTAGGGATGCTCGGAAACAGCGAACCCGGAGTGTCCAGTTGCATGTGGGGCTGCGTAAAGGCTCCCCTGGGGAGTTCTCTTGTACCCAAAGCCTTCCTTTGGTGACACTTTTGGATGGTCCAAAGGGGCTTGCAACGCGATTCCTGGGGCCTGATTTTTCAGTCGTCTTCGATTATGGCTAGGGCTATGTTTAGGGATGCTCGGAAACAGCGAACCCGGAGTGTCCAGTTGCATGTGGGGCTGCGTAAAGGCTCCCATGGGGAGTTCACTTGTACCCAAGTCCTTCCTTTGGTGACACTTTTGATGGTCCAAAGGGGCTCGTAACGCGTTTTCTGGGGCCCGGGTTTTCAGTCTTCTCCCATACCGGCTAGGGATATATTCAGGTTTGCTCGGAAAAATCGAACCCGAAGGGTCCAGTTGCATGTGGGGCTGCGTAAAGGCTCCCCTGGGGAGTTCACTTGTACCCAAAGCCTTCCTTTGGGGCACTTTTGGATGGGCGAAAAGGTCTCGCAACGCATTTCCTGGGGCCTGATTTTTCAGTCCACTCCGATGACGGCTAGGGCTAAGTTTATGTTGGCTCAGGAACAGCGAACCCGGAGGGTCCAGTTGCATGTGGGGCTGCGTAAAGGCTCCCCTGGGGAGTTCACTTGTACCCAAAGCCTTCCTTTGGGGGCACTTTTGAATGGTCCAAAGGGGCTCGCAACGCATTTCCTGGGGTTTGATTTTTCACTCGTCTCCGGAGACGGCTAGGGCTACGTTTAGGTTTGCTCAGGAACAGCGAACCCGGAGGGTCCAGTTGCATGTGGGGCTGCGTAAAGGCTCCCCTGGGGAGTTCTCTTGTACCCAAAGCTTTCCTTTGGGGGTACTTTTGGATGGGCGAAAAGGGCTCGCAACGCATTTCCTGGGGCCTGATTTTTCAGTCGTCTTCGATGCCGGCAAGGGATATGTATAGGGATGCTCAGAAACAGCGAACCCGGAGGGTCCAGTTGCATGTGGGGCTGCGTAAAGGCTCCCGTCAGGAGTTCACTTGTACCCAAAGCCTTCTTTTCGGGGCACTTTTGGATGGGCGAAAAGGGCTCGTAACGCATTTCCTGGGGCCTGATTTTTCAGTCGTCTTCGATGCCGGCTAGGGCTATGTTTAGGGACGCTCAGAAACAGCGAACCCGGAGGGTCCAGTTGCATTTGGGGCTGCGTAAAGGCTCCCCTGGGGAGTTCACTTGTACCCAAAGCCTTCCTTTGGGGGCACTTTTGGATGGGCGAAAGGGTCTCGCAACGCATTTCCTGGGGCCTGATTTTTCAGTCGTCATCGATGCCGGCTAGGGCTATGTTTAGGGATGCTCGGAAACAGCGAACCCGGAGTGTCCAGTTGCATGTGGGGCTGCGTAAAGGCTCCCCTGGGGAGTTCTCTTGTACCTAAAGCCTTCCTTTGGTGACAGTTTTGGATGGTCCAAAGGGGCTTGAAACGCGATTCCTGGAGCCTGATTTTTCAGTCGTCTTCGATGCCGGCTAGGGCTATGTTTAGGGATGCTTGGAAACAGCGAACCCGGAGGGTCCAGTTGCATGTGGGGCTGCGTAAAGGCTCCCATGGGGAGTTCACTTGTACCCAAAGCCTTCCTTTGGTGACACTTTGGAATGGTCCAAAGGGGCTTGCAACGCATTTTCTGGGGCCCGGGTTTTCAGTCTTCTCCCATGCCGGCTAGGGATATATTTAGGTTTGCTCTGAAAAATCGAACCCGAAGGGTCCAGTTGCATGTGGGGCTGCGTAAAGGCTCCCCTGGGGAGTTCTCTTGTACCCAAAGCCTTCCTTTGGGGACACTTTTGGATGGGCGAAAAGGGCTCGTAACGCAATTCCTGGGGCCTGATTTTTCAGTCATCTTCTATGCCGGCTAGGGCTATGTTTAGGGATGCTCGGAAACAGCGAACCCGGAGGGTCCAGTTGCATGTGGGGCTGCGTAAAGGCTCCCATGGGGAGTTCACTTGTACCCAAAGCCTTCCTTTGGGGGCACTTTTGGATGGGCGAAAAGGGCTCGCTACGCATTTCCTGGGGCCTGATTTTTCAGTCGTCTCCGATGACGGCTAGGGATACGTTTAGTTTTGCTCAGGAACAGCGAACCCGGAGGGTCCAGTTGCATGTGGGGCTGCGTAAAGGCTCCCCTGGGGAGTTCACTTGTACCCAAAGCCTTCCTTTGGGGGCACTTTTGGATGGGCGAATGGGGCTTGTAACGCATTTCCTGGGGCCTGATTTTTCAGTCGTCATCGATGCCGGCTAGGGCTATGTTTAGTGATGGTCTGAAACAGCGAAACCGAAGGGTCCAGTTGCATGTGGGGCTGCGTAAAGGCTCCCCTGGGGAGTTCACTTGTACCCAAAGCCTTCCTTTGGGGGCACTTTTGGATGGGCGAAAAGGGCTCGGAACGCATTTCCTGGGGCCTGATTTTTCAGTCCTCTCCGATGACGGCTAGGGATACGTTTAGTTTTGCTCAGGAACAGCGAACCCGGAGGGTCCAGTTGCATGTGGGGCTGCGTAAAGGCTCCCCTGGGGAGTTCACTTGTACCCAAAGCCTTCCTTTGGTGACACTTTTGGATGGTCCAAAGGGGCTTGCAACGCGTTTCCTGGGGCCTGATTTTTCAGTCGTCTTCGATGCCGGCTAGGGCTATGTTTAGGGACGCTCAGAAACAGCGAACCCGGAGGGTCCAGTTGCATTTGGGGCTGCGTAAAGGCTCCCCTGGGGAGTTCACTTGTACCCAAAGCCTTCCTTTGGGGGCACTTTTGGATGGGCGAATGGGGCTCGCAACGCATTTCCTGGGGCCTGATTTTTCAGTCGTCATCGATGCCGGCTAGGGCTATGTTTAGGGATGCTCTGAAACAGCGAACCCGGATGGTCCAGTTGCATGTGGGGCTGCGTAAAGGCTCCCCTGGGGAGTTCTCTTGTACCTAAAGCCTTCTTTTGGTGACAGTTTTGGATGGTCCATAGGGGCTCGCAACGCGATTTCTTGGGCCCGGGTTTTCAGTCTTCTCCCATGCCGGCCAGTGATATATTTAGGGTTGCTCTGAAAAATCGAACCCGGAGGGTCCAGTTGCATGTGGGGCTGCGTAAAGGCTCCCCTGGGGAGTTCTCTTGTACCCAAAGCCTTCCTTTGGTGACAGTTTTGGATGGGCGAATGGGGCTCGCAACGCATTTCCTGGGGCCTGATTTTTAAGTCGTCTTCGATGCTGGCTAGGGATATGTTTAGGGATGGTCTGAAACAGCGAACCCGGAGGGTCCAGTTGCATGTGGGGCGTCATAAAGTCTCCCCTGGGGAGTTCACTTGTTCCCATAGTCTTCCTTTGGGGGCACTTTTGGATGGGAGAAAAGGGCTCGTAACGCATTTCCTGGGGCCTGATTTTTCAGTCGTCATCGATGCCGGCAAGGGTTATGTTTAGGGATGCTCGGAAACAGCGAACCCGGAGGGTCCAGTTGCATGTGGGGCTGCATAAAGGCTCCCCTGGGGAGTTTACTTATACCCAAAGCCTTCCTTTGATGACACTTTTGGATGGTCCAAATGGGCTCGGAACACATTTCCTGGGGCCTGATTTTTCACTCGTCTCCGATGACGGCTAGTGCTACGTTTAGTTTTGCTCATGAACAGCGAACCCGGAGGATCAAGTTGCATGTGGGGCAGTGTAAAGGCTCCCCTGGGAGTTCACTTGTACCCAAAGCCTTCCTTTGGTGACACTTTTGGATGGTCCTAAGGGGCATGCAAAACATTTTCTGGGGCCCGGGTTTTAAGTCTTCTCCCATGCCGGCTAGGGATATATTTAGGGATGCTCGGAAACAGCGAACCAGGAGGGTCCAGTTGCACGTGGGGCTGCGTAAAGGCTCCCCTGGGGAGTTCACTTGTACCCAAAGCCTTCCTTTGGGGGCACTTTTGGATGGTCCAAAGGGGCTCGGAACGCATTTCCTGGGGCCTGATTTTTCACTCGTCTCCGATGACTGCTAGGGCTATGTTTAGGGTTGCTCCGAAACAGCGAACCCGAGGGGTCCAGTTGCATATGGGGCTGCGTAAAGGCTCCCCTGGGGAGTTCACTTGTACCCAAAGCCTTCCTTTGGGGGCACTTTTGGATGGGCGAAAAGGGCTCGCAACGCATTTCCTGGGGCCTGATTTTTCACTCGTCTCCGATGACGGCTAGGGCTACGTTTAGGTTTGCTCATGAACAGCGAACCCGGAGGGTCCAGTTGCATGTGGGGCTGCGTAAAGGCTCCCCTGGGGAGTTCACTTGTACCCAAAGCCTTCCTTTGGGGGCACTTTCGTATGGGCGAAAAGGGCTCGTAACGCATTTCCTGGGGCCTGATTTTTCAGTCGTCTTCGATGCCGGCTAGGGCTACGTTTAGGGATGCTCAGAAACAGCGAACCCGGAGGGTCCATTTGCATGTGGGTCTGCGTAAAGGCTCCCCTGGGGAGTTCACTTGTACCAAAGCCTTCCTTTGGGGGCACTTTTGGATGGGCGAAAAGGGCTTGCAACACATTTCCTGGGGCATGATTTTTCACTCGTCTCCAATGACGGCTAGAGCTACGTTTAGTTTTGCTCAGGAACAGCGAACCCGGAGGGTCCAGTTGCATGTGGGGCTGCGTAAAGGCTCCCCAGGGTTGTTCACTTGTACCCATAGTCTTCATTTGGGGGGACTTTTGGAAGGCAAAAAGGGCTCGGAACTCATTTCCTGCGGCCTGATTTTTCAGTCGTCATCGATGCCGGCTAGGGATATGTTTAGGAATGCTCGGAAACAGCGAACCCGGAGGGTCCAGTTGCATGTGGGGCTGCATAAAGGCTCCCCTGGGGAGTTCACTTGTACCCAAAGCCTTCCTTTGGGGGCACTTTTGGATGGGCGAAAAGGGCTCGCAACGCATTTCCTGTGGCCTGATTTTTCAGTCGTCTTCGATGCCGGCTAGGGATATGTTCAGGGATGCTCGGAAACAGCGAACCCGGAGGGTCCAGTTGCATGTGGGGCTGCGTAAAGGCTCCCCTGGGGAGTTCACTTGTACCCAAAACCTTCCTTTGGGGACACTTTTGGATGGTCCAAAGGGGCTCGCAACGCATTTCCTGGGGCCTGATTTTTCAGTCGTCATCGATGCCGGCTAGGGATATGTTTAGGGATGCTTGGAAACAGCGAACCCGGAGGGTCCAGTTCCATGTGGGGCTGCGTAACTGCTCCCCTGGGGAGTTCACTTGTACCCATAGTCTTCCTTTGGGGGCACTTTTGGATGGGCGAAAAGGGCTCGCAACGCATTTCCTGGGGCCTGATTTTTCAGTCGTCTTCGATGCCGGCAAGGGATATGTATAGGGACGCTCGGAAACAGCGAACCCGGAGGGTCCAGTTGCATGTGGGGCTGCGTAAAGGCTCCCCTGGGGAGTTCACTTGTACCGAAAGCCTTCCTTTGGTGACACTTTTGGATGGTCCAAAGGGGCTTGCAACGCGTTTCCTGGGGCCTGATTTTTCAGTCGCCTTCGATGACGGCTAGGGCTATGTTTAGGGATGCTCAGAAACAGCGAACCCGGAGGGTCCAGTTGCATGTGGGGCTGCGTAAAGGCTCCCCTGGGGAGTTTACTTGTACCCAAAGCCTTCCTTTGGGGGCACTTTTGGATGGGCGAATGGGGCTCGCAACGCATTTCCTGGGGCCTGACTTTTCAGTCGTCATCGATGCCGGCTAGGGTTATGTTTAGGGATGCTCGGAAACAGCGAACCCGGAGTGTCCAGTTGCTTGTGGGGCTGCGTAAAGGCTCCCCTGGGGAGTTCTCTTGTACCCAAAGATTTCCTTTGGTGACAGTTTTGGATGGTCCAAAGGGGCTTGCAACGCGATTCCTGGAGCCTGATTTTTCAGTCGTCTTCGATTCCGGATAGGGCTATGTTTAGGGATGCTCGGAAACAGCGAACCCGGAGTGTCCAGTTGCATGTGGGGCTGCGTAAAGGCTCCCCTGGGGAGTTCACTTGTACCCAAGTCCTTCCTTTGGTGACACTTTTGGATGGTTCAAAGGGGCTCGCAACGCGTTTTCTGGGGCCCGGGTTTTCAGTCTTCTCCCATGCCGGCTAGGGATATATTTAGGGTTGCTCGAAAAAATCGAACCCGGAGGGTCCAGTTGCATATGGGGCTGCGTAAAGGCTCCCCTGGGGAGTTCTCTTGTACCCAAAGCCTTCCTTTGGTGACACTTTGGAATGGTCCAAAGGGGCTTGCATCGCGTTTTCTGGGGCCCGGGTTTTCAGTCTTCTCCTATGCCGGCTAGGGATATATTTAGGTTTGCTCGGAAAAATCGAACCCGAAGGGTCCAGTTGCATGTGGGGCTGCGTAAAGGCTCCCCTGGGGAGTTCTCTTGTACCCAAAGCCTTCCTTTGTGGGCACTTTTGCATGGGCGAAAAGGGCTCGGAACGCATTTCCTGGGGCCTGATTTTTCAGTCGTCTCCGATGACGGCTAGGGATACGTTTAGTTTTGCTCAGGAACAGCGAACCCGGAGGGTCCAGTTGCATGTGGGGCTGCGTAAAGGCTCCCCTGGGGAGTTCACTTGTACCCAAAGCCTTCCTTTGGGGGCACTTTTGGATGGACGAATCGGGCTTGTAACGCATTTCCTGGGTCCTGATTTTTCAGTCGTCATCAATGCCGGCTAGTGCTATGTTTAGTGATGGTCTGAAACAGCGAACCCGGAGGGTCCAGTTGCATGTGGGGCTGCGTAAAGGCTCCCCTGGGGAGTTCACTTGTACCCAAAGCCTTCCTTTGGGGTCACTTTTGGATGGGCGAAAAGGGCTCAGAACGCCTTTCCTGGGTCCTGATTTTTCATTCGTCTTCGATGCCGGCTAGGGCTATGTTTAGGGATGCTCGGAAACAGAGAACCCGGAGGTTCCAGTTGCATGTGGGGCTGCGTAAAGGCTCCCCTGGGGAGTTCACTTGTATCCAAAGCCTTCCTTTGGGGGCACTTTTGGATGTTCAAAAGGGGCTTCTAACGCGTTTTCTGGGGCCCGGGTTTTCAGTCTTCTCCAATGCCGGCTAGTGATATATATAACGTTGCTCGGAAAATCGAACCCGTAGGGTCCAATTGCATGTGAGGCTGCGTAAAGGCTCCCCTGGGGAGTTCACTTGTACCCAAAGCCTTCCTTTGGGGGCACTTTTGGATGGTCGAAAAGGGCTTGGAACGCATTTCCTGGGGCCTGATTTTTCAGTCGTCATCGATGCAGGCAAGGTCTATGTTTAGGGATGCTCGGAAACAGCGAACCCAGAGGGTCCAGTTGCATTTGGGGCTGCGTAAAGGCTCCCCTGGGGAGTTCACTTGTACCCAAAGCCTTCCTTTGGGGGCACTTTTGGATGGGCGAATGGGGCTCGCAACGCATTTCCTGGGGCCTGATTTTTCAGTCGTCATCGATGCCGGCTAGGGCTATGTTTAGGGATGCTCGGAAACAGCGAACCCGGAGTGTCCAGTTGCATGTGGGGCTGCGTAAAGGCTTCCCTGGGGAGTTCTCTTGTACCTAAAGCCTTCTTTTGGTGACAGTTTTGGATGGTCCAAAGGGGCTTGCAACGCGATTCCTGGAGCCTGATTTTTCAGTCGTCTTCGATGCCGGCTAGGGCTATGTTTAGGGATGCTTGGAAACAGCGAACCCGGAGGGTGCAGTTGCATGTGGGGCTGCGTAAAGGCTCCCCTGGGGAGTTCACTTGTACCCAAAGCCTTCCTTTGGGGGCACTTTTGGATGGGCGAAAAGGGCTCGTAACGCATTTCCTGGGGCCTGATTTTTCAGTCGTCTTCGATGCCGGCTAGGGCTACGTTTAGGGATGCTCAGAAACAGCGAACCCGGAGGGTCCAGTTGCATGTGGGGCTGCGTAAAGGCTCCCCTGGGGAGTTCTCTTGTATCCAAAGCCTTCCTTTGGGGGCACTTTTGGATGGGCGAAAAGGGCTTGCAACGCATTTCCTGGGGCCTGATTTTTCACTCGTCTCCAATGACGGCTAGAGCTACGTTTAGTTTTGCTCAGGAACAGCGAACCCGGAGGGTCCAGTTGCATGTGGGGCTGCGTAAAGGCTCCCCTGGGGAGTTCACTTGTACCCAAAGCCTTCCTTTGGGGGCACTTTTGGATGGGCGAAAAGGGCTCGCTACGCATTTCCTGGGGCCTGATTTTTCAGTCGTCTTCGATGCTGGCTAGGGATATGTTCAGGGATGCTCGGAAACAGCGAACCCGGAGGGTCCAGTTGCATGTGGGGCTGCGTAAAGGCTCCCCTGGGGAGTTCACTTGTACCCAAAACCTTCCTTTGGGGGCACTTTTGGATGGTCCAAAGGGGCTCGCAACGCATTTCCTGGGGCCTGATTTTTCAGTCGTCATCGATGCCGGCTAGGGTTATGTTTAGGGATGCTCGGAAACAGCGAACCCGGAGTGTCCAGTTGCATGTGGGGCTGCGTAAAGGCTCCCCTGGGGAGTTCACTTGTACCCAAAGATTTCCTTTGGTGACAGTTTTGGATGGTCCAAAGGGGCTTGCAACGCGATTCCTGGAGCCTGATTTTTCAGTCGTCTTCGATGCCGGCTAGGGCTATGTTTAGGGATGCTCGGAAACAGCGAACCCGGAGGGTCCAGTTGCATGTGGGGCTGCGTAAAGGCTCCCCTGGGGAGTTCACTTGTACCCAAGTCCTTCCTTTGGTGACACTTTTGGATGGTACAAAGGGGCTCGCAACGCGTTTTCTGGGGCCCGGGTTTTCAGTCTTCTCCCAAGCCGGCTAGGGATATATTTAGGTTTGCTCGGAAAAATCGAACCCGAAGGGTCCAGTTGCATGTGGGGCTGCGTAAAGGCTCCCCTGGGGAGTTCTCTTGTACCCAAAGCCTTCCTTTGGGGGCACTTTTGGATGGGTGAAAAGGGCTTGCAACGCATTTCCTGGGGCCTGATTTTTCAGTCATCTTCTATGCCGGGTAGCGCTATGTTTAGGGATGCTCGGAAACAGCGAACCCGGAGGGTCCAGTTGCATGTGGGGCTGCGTAAAGGCTCCCCTGGGGAGTTCACTTGTACCCAAAGCCTTCTTTTGGGGGCACTTTTGGATGGACGAATGGGGCTTGTAACGCATTTCCTTGGGCCTGACTTTTCAGTCGTCATCGATGCCGGCTAGGGCTATGTTTAGTGATGGTCTGAAACAGCGAACCCGGAGGGTCCAGTTGCATGTGGGGCTGCGTAAAGGCTCCCCTGGGGAGTTCACTTGTACCCAAAGCCTTCCTTTGGGGGCACTTTTGGATGGGCGAAAAGGGCTTGGAACGCATTTCCTGGGGCCTGATTTTTCAGTCGTCATCGATGCCGGCAAGGTCTATGTTTAGGGATGCTCGGAAACAGCGAACCCAGAGGGTCCAGTTGCATGTGGGGCTGCGTAAAGGCTCCCATGGGGAGTTCTCTTGTACCCAAAGCCTTCCTTTGGGGGCACTTTTGGATGGTCGAAAAGGGCTCGCAACGCATTTCCTGCGGCCTGATTTTTCACTCGTCTCAGATGACAGCTAGTGCTACGTTTAGTTTTGCTCATGAACAGCGAACCCGGAGGATCCAGTTGCATGTGGGGCTGCGTAAAGGCTCCCCTGGGAGTTCACTTGTACCCAAAGCCTTCCTTTGGTGACACTTTTGGATGGTCCAAAGGGGCTTGCAAAAATTTTTCTGGGGCCCGGGTTTTCAGTCTTCTCCCATGCCGGCTAGTGATATATTTAGCTTTGCTCGGAAAAATCGAACCCGGAGGGTCCAGTTGCATGTGGGGCTGCGTAAAGGCTCCCCTGGGGAGTTCACTTGTACCCAAAGCCTTCCTTTGGGGGCACTTTTGGATGGGCGAAAAGGGCTCGTAACGCATTTCCTGGGGCCTGATTTTTCAGTCGTCATCGATGCCGGCTAGGGTTATGTTTAGGGATGCTCGGAAACAGCGAACCAGGAGGGTCCATTTGCACGTGGGGCTGCGTAAAGGCTCCCCTGTGGAGTTCACTTGTTCCCAAAGCCTTCCTTTGGGGGCACTTTTGGATGGTCCAAAGGGGCTCGTAACGCATTTCCTGGGGCCTGATTTTTCACTCGTCTCCGATGACTGCTAGGGCTATGTTTAGGGTTGCTCGGAAACAGCGAACCCGGGGGGGTCCAGTTGCATATGGGGCTGCGTAAAGGCTCCCCTGGGAACTTCAGATGTACCCAAAGCCTTCCTTTGGTGACACTTTTGGATGGTCCAAAGGGGCTCGCAACGCATTTCCTGGGGCCTGATTTTTCACTCGTCTCCGATGACGGCTAGGGCTACGTTTAGGTTTGCTCATGAACAGCGAACCCGGAGGGTCCAGTTGCATGTGGGGCTGCGTAAAGGCTCCCCTGGGGAGTTCACTTGTACCCAAAACCTTCCTTTGGGAACACTTTTGGATGGTCCAAAGGGGCTCGCAACGCATTTCCTGGGGCCTGATTTTTCAGTCGTCATCGATGCCGGCTAGGGCTATGTTTAGGGATGCTTGGAAACAGCGAACCCGGAGGGTCCAGTTCCATGTGGGGCTGCGTAACGGCTCCCCTGGGGAGTTCACTTGTACCCATAGTCTTCCTTTGGGGGCACTTTTGGATGGGCGAAAAGGGCTCGCAACGCATTTCCTGGGGCCTGATTTTTCACATGTCTCCAAAGACGACTAGGGCTACGTTTAGGTTTGCTCATGAACAGCGAACCCGGAGGGTCCAGTTGCATGTGGGGCTGCGTAAAGGCTCCCCTGGGGAGTTCACTTGTACCCAAAACCTTCCTTTGGGGGCACTTTTGGATGGGCGAAAAGGGCTCGCAACGCATTTCCTGGGGCCTGATTTTTCAGTCGTCTTCGATGCCGGCTAGGGCTATGTTTAGGGATGCTCGGAAACAGCGAACCCGGAGGGTCCAGTTGCATGTGGGGCTGCGTAAAGGCTCCCCTGGGGAGTTCACTTGTATCCAAAGCCTTCCTTTGGGGGCACTTTTGGATGGGCGAAAAGGGCTCGCAACGCATTTCCTGGGGCCTGATTTTTCACATGTCTCCAAAGACGACTAGGGCTACGTTTAGGTTTGCTCATGAACAGCGAACCCGGAGGGTCCAGTTGCATGTGGGGCTGCATAAAGGCTCCCCTGGGGAGTTCACTTGTACCCAAAGCCTTCCTTTGGGGGCACTTTTGGATGGGCGAAAAGGGCTCGCAACGCATTTCCTGGGGCCTGATTTTTCAGTCGTCTTCGATGCCGGCTAGGGCTATGTTTAGGGATGCTCGGAAACAGCGAACCCGGAGGGTCCAGTTGCATGTGGGGCTGCATAAAGGCTCCCCTGGGGAGTTCACTTGTACCCAAAGCCTTCCTTTGGGGGCACTTTTGGATGGGCGAAAAGGGCTCGCAACGCATTCCCTGGGGCCTGATTTTTCAGTCGTCTTCGATGCCGGCTAGGGCTATGTTTAGGGATGCTCGGAAACAGCGAACCGTAGGGTCCAGTTGCATGTGGGGCCGCGTAAAGGCTCCCCTGGGGAGTTCACTTGTACCCAAAGCCTTCCTTTAGTGACACTTTTGGATGTTACAAAGGGGCTTGAAACTCGTTTTCTGGGGCCCGGGTTTTCAGTCTTCTCCCATGCCGGCTAGGGATATATTTAGGGTTGCTCGGAAAAATCCAACCCGGAGGGTCCAGTTGCATGTGGGGCTGCGTAAAGGCTCCCCTGGGGAGTTCACTTGTACCCAAAGCCTTCCTTTGGGGGCACTTTTGGATGGGCGAATGGCGCTCGTAACGCATTTCCTGGGGCATGATTTTTCAGTCCTCATCGATGCCGGCTAGAGATATGTTTAGTGATGCTCGGAAACAGCTAACCCGGAGGGTCCAGTTGCATGTGGGGCTGCGTAAAGGCTCCCCTGGGGAGTTCACTTGTACCCAAAGCCTTCCTTTGGGGGCACTTTTGGATGGGCGAAAAGGGCTCGCAACGAATTTCCTGGGGCCTGATTTTTCAGTCGTCTTCGATGCCGGCTAGGGATATGTTTAGGGATGCTCAGAAACAGCGAACCCGGAGGGTCCAGTTGCATGTTGGTCTGCGTAAAGGCTCCCCTGGGGAGTTCTCTTGTACCCAAAGCCTTCCTTTGGGGGCACTTTTGGATGGGCGAAAAGGGCTCGCTACGCATTTCCTGGGGCCTGATTTTTCAGTCGTCTTCGATGCTGGCTAGGGATATGTTCAGGGATGCTCGGAAACAGCGAACCCGGAGGGTCCAGTTGCATGTGGGGCTGCGTAAAGGCTCCCCTGGGGAGTTCACTTGTACCCAAAACCTTCCTTTGGGGGCACTTTTGGATGGTCCAAAGGGGCTCGCAACGCATTTCCTGGGGCCTGATTTTTCAGTCGTCATCGATGCCGGCTAGGGTTATGTTTAGGGATGCTCGGAAACAGCGAACCCGGAGTGTCCAGTTGCATGTGGGGCTGCGTAAAGGCTCCCCTGGGGAGTTCACTTGTACCCAAAGATTTCCTTTGGTGACAGTTTTGGATGGTCCAAAGGGGCTTGCAACGCGATTCCTGGAGCCTGATTTTTCAGTCGTCTTCGATGCCGGCTAGGGCTATGTTTAGGGATGCTCGGAAACAGCGAACCCGGAGGGTCCAGTTGCATGTGGGGCTGCGTAAAGGCTCCCCTGGGGAGTTCACTTGTACCCAAGTCCTTCCTTTGGTGACACTTTTGGATGGTACAAAGGGGCTCGCAACGCGTTTTCTGGGGCCCGGGTTTTCAGTCTTCTCCCAAGCCGGCTAGGGATATATTTAGGTTTGCTCGGAAAAATCGAACCCGAAGGGTCCAGTTGCATGTGGGGCTGCGTAAAGGCTCCCCTGGGGAGTTCTCTTGTACCCAAAGCCTTCCTTTGGGGGCACTTTTGGATGGGTGAAAAGGGCTTGCAACGCATTTCATGGGGCCTGATTTTTCAGTCATCTTCTATGCCGGGTAGCGCTATGTTTAGGGATGCTCGGAAACAGCGAACCCGGAGGGTCCAGTTGCATGTGGGGCTGCGTAAAGGCTCCCCTGGGGAGTTCACTTGTACCCAAAGCCTTCTTTTGGGGGCACTTTTGGATGGACGAATGGGGCTTGTAACGCATTTCCTTGGGCCTGACTTTTCAGTCGTCATCGATGCCGGCTAGGGCTATGTTTAGTGATGGTCTGAAACAGCGAACCCGGAGGGTCCAGTTGCATGTGGGGCTGCGTAAAGGCTCCCCTGGGGAGTTCACTTGTACCCAAAGCCTTCCTTTGGGGGCACTTTTTAATGGGCGAAAAGGGCTTGGAACGCATTTCCTGGGGCCTGATTTTTCAGTCGTCATCGATGCCGGCAAGGTCTATGTTTAGGGATGCTCGGAAACAGCGAACCCAGAGGGTCCAGTTGCATGTGGGGCTGCGTAAAGGCTCCCATGGGGAGTTCTCTTGTACCCAAAGCCTTCCTTTGGGGGCACTTTTGGATGGTCGAAAAGGGCTCGCAACGCATTTCCTGCGGCCTGATTTTTCACTCGTCTCAGATGACAGCTAGTGCTACGTTTAGTTTTGCTCATGAACAGCGAACCCGGAGGATCCAGTTGCATGTGGGGCTGCGTAAAGGCTCCCCTGGGAGTTCACTTGTACCCAAAGCCTTCCTTTGGTGACACTTTTGGATGGTCCAAAGGGGCTTGCAAAAATTTTTCTGGGGCCCGGGTTTTCAGTCTTCTCCCATGCCGGCTAGTGATATATTTAGCTTTGCTCGGAAAAATCGAACCCGGAGGGTCCAGTTGCATGTGGGGCTGCGTAAAGGCTCCCCTGGGGAGTTCACTTGTACCCAAAGCCTTCCTTTGGGGGCACTTTTGGATGGGCGAAAAGGGCTCGTAACGCATTTCCTGGGGCCTGATTTTTCAGTCGTCATCGATGCCGGCTAGGGTTATGTTTAGGGATGCTCGGAAACAGCGAACCAGGAGGGTCCATTTGCACGTGGGGCTGCGTAAAGGCTCCCCTGTGGAGTTCACTTGTTCCCAAAGCCTTCCTTTGGGGGCACTTTTGGATGGTCCAAAGGGGCTCGTAACGCATTTCCTGGGGCCTGATTTTTCACTCGTCTCCGATGACTGCTAGGGCTATGTTTAGGGTTGCTCGGAAACAGCGAACCCGGGGGGGTCCAGTTGCATATGGGGCTGCGTAAAGGCTCCCCTGGGAACTTCAGATGTACCCAAAGCCTTCCTTTGGTGACACTTTTGGATGGTCCAAAGGGGCTCGCAACGCATTTCCTGGGGCCTGATTTTTCACTCGTCTCCGATGACGGCTAGGGCTACGTTTAGGTTTGCTCATGAACAGCGAACCCGGAGGGTCCAGTTGCATGTGGGGCTGCGTAAAGGCTCCCCTGGGGAGTTCACTTGTACCCAAAACCTTCCTTTGGGAACACTTTTGGATGGTCCAAAGGGGCTCGCAACGCATTTCCTGGGGCCTGATTTTTCAGTCGTCATCGATGCCGGCTAGGGCTATGTTTAGGGATGCTTGGAAACAGCGAACCCGGAGGGTCCAGTTGCATGTGGGGCTGCGTAACGGCTCCCCTGGGGAGTTCACTTGTACCCATAGTCTTCCTTTGGGGGCACTTTTGGATGGGCGAAAAGGGCTCGCAACGCATTTCCTGGGGCCTGATTTTTCACATGTCTCCAAAGACGACTAGGGCTACGTTTAGGTTTGCTCATGAACAGCGAACCCGGAGGGTCCAGTTGCATGTGGGGCTGCGTAAAGGCTCCCCTGGGGAGTTCACTTGTACCCAAAACCTTCCTTTGGGGGCACTTTTGGATGGGCGAAAAGGGCTCGCAACGCATTTCCTGGGGCCTGATTTTTCAGTCGTCTTCGATGCCAGCAAGGGAATATGCTTAGGGATGCTCGGAAACAGCGAACCCGGAGGGTCCAGTTGTATGTGGGGCCGCGTAAAGACTCCCCTGGGGAGTTCACTTGTACCCAAAGCCTTCCTTTGGGGGCACTTTTGGATGGGCGAAAAGGGCTCGTAACGCCTTTCCTGGGGCCTGATTTTTCAGTCGTCTTCGATGCCGGCTAGGGCTATGTTTAGGGATGCTCGGAAACAGCGAACCCGGAGGGTCCAGTTGCATGTGGGGCTGCGTAAAGGCTCCCCTGGGGAGTTCACTTGTATCCAAAGCCTTCCTTTGGGGGCACTTTTGGATGGGCGAAAAGGGCTCGCAACGCATTTCCTGGGGCCTGATTTTTCACATGTCTCCAAAGACGACTAGGGCTACGTTTAGGTTTGCTCATGAACAGCGAACCCGGAGGGTCCAGTTGCATGTGGGGCTGCATAAAGGCTCCCCTGGGGAGTTCACTTGTACCCAAAGCCTTCCTTTGGGGGCACTTTTGGATGGGCGAAAAGGGCTCGCAACGCATTTCCTGGGGCCTGATTTTTCAGTCGTCTTCGATGCCGGCTAGGGCTATGTTTAGGGATGCTCGGAAACAGCGAACCCGGAGGGTCCAGTTGCATGTGGGGCTGCATAAAGGCTCCCCTGGGGAGTTCACTTGTACCCAAAGCCTTCCTTTGGGGGCACTTTTGGATGGGCGAAAAGGGCTCGCAACGCATTCCCTGGGGCCTGATTTTTCAGTCGTCTTCGATGCCGGCTAGGGCTATGTTTAGGGATGCTCGGAAACAGCGAACCGTAGGGTCCAGTTGCATGTGGGGCCGCGTAAAGGCTCCCCTGGGGAGTTCACTTGTACCCAAAGCCTTCCTTTAGTGACACTTTTGGATGTTACAAAGGGGCTTGAAACTCGTTTTCTGGGGCCCGGGTTTTCAGTCTTCTCCCATGCCGGCTAGGGATATATTTAGGGTTGCTCGGAAAAATCCAACCCGGAGGGTCCAGTTGCATGTGGGGCTGCGTAAAGGCTCCCCTGGGGAGTTCACTTGTACCCAAAGCCTTCCTTTGGGGGCACTTTTGGATGGGCGAATGGCGCTCGTAACGCATTTCCTGGGGCATGATTTTTCAGTCCTCATCGATGCCGGCTAGAGATATGTTTAGTGATGCTCGGAAACAGCTAACCCGGAGGGTCCAGTTGCATGTGGGGCTGCGTAAAGGCTCCCCTGGGGAGTTGACTTGTACCCAAAGCCTTCCTTTGGGGGCACTTTTGGATGGGCGAAAAGGGCTCGCAACGAATTTCCTGGGGCCTGATTTTTCAGTCGTCTTCGATGCCGGCTAGGGATATGTTTAGGGATGCTCAGAAACAGCGAACCCGGAGGGTCCAGTTGCATGTGGGGCTGCGTAAAGGCTCCCCTGGGGAGTTCTCTTGTACCTAAAGCCTTCCTTTGGGGGCACTTTTGGATGGGCGAAAAGGGCTCGGAACGCATTTCCTGGGGCCTGATTTTTCAGTCGTCATCGATGCCGGCTAGGGCTATGTTTAGGGATGCTCAGAAACAGCGAACCCGGAGGGTCCAGTTGCATGTGGGGCTGCGTAAAGGCTCCCCTGGGGAGTTCACTTGTACCCAAAGCCTTCCTTTGGGGGCACTTTTGGATGGGCGAAAAGGGCTCGGAACGCATTTCCTGGGGCCTGATTTTTCAGTCGTCTCCGATGACGGCTAGGGCTACGTTTAGGTTTGCTCAGGAACAGCGAACCCGGAGGGTCCAGTTGCATGTGGGGCTGCGTAAAGGCTCCCCTGGGGAGTTCTCTTGTACCCAAAGCCTTCCTTTGGGGCACTTTTGGATGGGTGAAAAGGGCTTGCAACGCATTTCCTGGGGCCTGATTTTTCAGTCGTCTCCGATGACGGCTAGGGTTACGTTTAGGTTTGCTCAGGAACAGCGAACCCGGAGGGTCCAGTTGCATGTGGGGCTGCGTAAAGGCTCCCCTGGGGAGTTCTCTTGTACCCGAAGTCTTCCTTTGGGTCCACTTTTGTATGGGCGAAAAGGGCTCGGAACGCATTTCCTGGGGCCTGATTTTTCAGTCGTCTTCGATGCCGGCTAGGTCTATGTTTAGGGATGCTCGGAAACAGCGAACCCGGAGGGTCCAGTTGCATGTGGGGCTGCGTAAAGGCTCCCCTGGGGAGTTCTCTTGTACCCAAAGCCTTCCTTTGGGGGCACTTTTGGATGGTCCAAAGGGGCTCGGAACGCATTTCCTGGGGCCTGATTTTTCACTCGTCTCCGATGACTGCTAGGGCTATGTTTAGGGTTGCTCGGAAACAGCGAACCCGGGGGGGTCCAGTTGCATATGGGGCTGCGTAAAGGCTCCCCTGGGAACTTCAGATGTACCCAAAGCCTTCCTTTGGTGACACCTTTGGATGGTCCAAAGGGGCTCGCAACGCATTTCCTGGGGCCTGATTTTTCACTCGTCTCCGATGACGGCTAGGGCTTCGTTTAGGTTTGCTCATGAACAGCGAACCCGGAGGGTCCAGTTGCATGTGGGGCTGCGTAAAGGCTCCCCTGGGGAGTTCACTTGTACCCAAAGCCTTCCTTTGGGGGCACTTTTGGATGGGCAAAAAAGGCTCGCAACGCATTTCCTGGGGCCTGATTTTTCAGTCGTCTTCTATGCCGGCTAGGGATATGTTTAGGGATGCTCGGAAACAGTGAACCCGGAGGGTCCAGTTGCATGTGGGGCTGCGTAAAGGCTCCCCTGGGGAGTTCACTTGTACCCAAAGCCTTCCTTTGGGGGCACTTTTGGATGGGCGAAAAGGGCTTGGAACGCATTTCCTGGGGACTGATTTTTCAGTCGTCATCGATGCTGGCTAGGGATATGTTTAGGGTTGCTCGGAAAAATCGAACCCGGAGGGTCCAGTTGCATGTGGGGTTGCGTAAAGGATCCCCTGGGGAGTTCTCTTGTACCCAAAGCCTTCCTTTGGTGACACTTTGGAATGGTCCAAAGGGGCTTGCAACGCGTTTTCTGGGGCCCGGGTTTTCAGTCTTCTCCCATGCCGGCTAGGGATATATTTAGGGTTGCTCGGAAAAATCGAACCCGGAGGGTCCAGTTGCATGTGGGGCTGCGTAAAGGCTCCCCTGGGGAGTTCTCTTGTACCCGAAGTCTTCCTTTGGGTCCACTTTTGGATGGGCGAAAAGGGCTCGTAACGCATTTCCTGGGGCCTGATTTTTCAGTCGTCATCGATGCCGGCTAGGGCTATGTTTAGGGATGCTCGGAAACAGCGAACCCGGAGGGTCCAGTTGCATGTGGGGCTGCGTAAAGGCTCCCCTGGGGAGTTCTCTTGTACCCAAAGCTTTCCTTTGGGGGCACTTTTGGATGGGCGAAAAGGGCTCGTAACGCATTTCCTGGGGCCTGATTTTTCAGTCGTCATCGATGCCGGCTAGGGCTATGTTTAGGGATGCTCGGAAACAGCGAACCCGGAGGGTCCAGTTGCATGTGGGGCTGCGTAAAGGCTCCCCTGGGGAGTTCACTTGTACCCAAAGCCTTCCTTTGGGGGCACTTTTGGATGGGCAAAAAAGGCTCGCAACGCATTTCCTGGGGCCTGATTTTTCAGTCGTCTTCTATGCCGGCTAGGGATATGTTTAGGGATGCTCGGAAACAGTGAACCCGGAGGGTCCAGTTGCATGTGGGGCTGCGTAAAGGCTCCCCTGGGGAGTTCACTTGTACCCAAAGCCTTCCTTTGGGGGCACTTTTGGATGGGCGAAAAGGGCTTGGAACGCATTTCCTGGGGACTGATTTTTCAGTCGTCATCGATGCTGGCTAGGGATATGTTTAGGGTTGCTCGGAAAAATCGAACCCGGAGGGTCCAGTTGCATGTGGGGTTGCGTAAAGGCTCCCCTGGGGAGTTCTCTTGTACCCAAAGCCTTCCTTTGGTGACACTTTGGAATGGTCCAAAGGGGCTTGCAACGCGTTTTCTGGGGCCCGGGTTTTCAGTCTTCTCCCATGCCGGCTAGGGATATATTTAGGGTTGCTCGGAAAAATCGAACCCGGAGGGTCCAGTTGCATGTGGGGCTGCGTAAAGGCTCCCCTGGGGAGTTCTCTTGTACCCAAAGCCTTCCTTTGGTGACACTTTGGAATGGTGCAAAGGGGCTTGCAACGCGTTTTCTGGGGCCCGGGTTTTCAGTCTTCTCCCATGCCGGCTAGGGATATATTTAGGTTTGCTCGGAAAAATCGAACCCGAAGGGTCCAGTTGCATGTGGGGCTGCGTAAAGGCTCCCCTGGGGAGTTCACTTGTACCCAAAGCCTTCCTTTGGGGGCACTTTTGGATGGGCGAAAAGGGCTCGTAACGCATTTCCTGGGGCCTGATTTTTCAGTCATCTTCTATGCCGGCTAGCGCTATGTTTAGGGATGCTCGGGAACAGCGAACCCGGAGGGTCCAGTTGCATGTGGGGGTGCGTAAAGGCTCCCCTGGGGAGTTCACTTGTACCCAAAGCCTTCCTTTGGGGGCACTTTTGGATGGGCGAAAAGGGCTCGCAACGCATTTCCTGGGGCCTGATTTTTCAGTCCTCTCCGATGACGGCTAGGGCTAAGTTTAGGTTGGCTCAGGAACAGCGAACACGGAGGGTCCAGTTGCATGTGGGGCTGCGTAAAGGCTCCCCTGGGGAGTTCTATTGTACACAAAGCCTTCCTTTGGGGGCACTTTTGGATGGGCGAAAAGGGCTTGGAACGCATTTCCTGGGGACTGATTTTTCAGTCGTCATCGATGCTGGCTAGGGATATGTTTAGGGTTGCTCGGAAAAATCGAACCCGGAGGGTCCAGTTGCATGTGGGGTTGCGTAAAGGCTCCCCTGGGGAGTTCTCTTGTACCCAAAGCCTTCCTTTGGTGACACTTTGGAATGGTCCAAAGGGGCTTGCAACGCGTTTTCTGGGGCCCGGGTTTTCAGTCTTCTCCCATGCCGGCTAGGGATATATTTAGGGTTGCTCGGAAAAATCGAATCCGGAGGGTCCAGTTGCATGTGGGGCTGCGTAAAGGCTCCCCTGGGGAGTTCTCTTGTACCCAAAGCCTTCCTTTGGTGACACTTTGGAATGGTGCAAAGGGGCTTGCAACGCGTTTTCTGGGGCCCGGGTTTTCAGTCTTCTCCCATGCCGGCTAGGGATATATTTAGGTTTGCTCGGAAAAATCGAACCCGAAGGGTCCAGTTGCATGTGGGGCTGCGTAAAGGCTCCCCTGGGGAGTTCACTTGTACCCAAAGCCTTCCTTTGGGGGCACTTTTGGATGGGCGAAAAGGGCTCGTAACGCATTTCCTGGGGCCTGATTTTTCAGTCATCTTCGATGCCGGCTAGGGCTATGTTAAGGGATGCTCGGAAACAGCGAACCCGGAGGGTCCAGTTGCATGTGGGGCTGCGTAAAGGCTCCCCTGGGGAGTTCACTTGTACCCAAAGCCTTCCTTTGGGGGCACTTATGGATGGGCGAAAAAGGCTTGGAAAGCATTTCCTGGGGCCTGATTTTTCAGTCGTCTTCGATGCCGGCTAGGGCTATGTTTAGGGATGCTCGGAAACAGCGAACCCGGAGGGTCCAGTTGCATGTGGGGCTGCGTAAAGGCTCCCCTGGGGAGTTCACTTGTACCCAAAGCCTTCCTTTGGGGGCACTTTTGGATGGGCGAAAAGGGCTCGTAACGCATTTCCTGGGGCCTGATTTTTCAGTCGTCTTCGATGCCGGCTAGGGCTACGTTTAGGGATGCTTGGAAACAGCGAACCAGGAGGGTCCAGTTGCATGTGGGGCTGCGTAAAGTCTTCCCTGGGGAGTTCTCTTGTACCCAAAGCCTTCCTTTGGGGGCACTTTTGGATGGGCGAAAAGGGATCGCAACGCATTTCCTGGGGCCTGATTTTTCAGTCTTCATCGATGCCGGCTAGGGCTATGTTTAGGGATGCTCGGAAACAGCGAACCCGGAGGGTCCAGTTGCATGTGGGGCTGCGTAAAGGCCCACTGGGGAGTTCTCTTGTACCCAAAGCCTTCCTTTGGGGGCACTTTTGGATGGGCGAAAAAGACTTGCAACGCATTTCCTGGGGCCTGATTTTTCAGTCGTTTTCGATGCCGTCTAGATATGTGTTTAGGGATGCTCGGAAACAGCGAACCCGGATGGTCCAGTTGCATGTGGGGCTGCGTAAAGGCTCCCCTGGGGAGTTCTCTTGTACCCAAAGCCTTCCTTTGGTGACACTTTGGGATGGTCCAAAGGGGCTTGCAACGCGTTTCCTGGGGCCTGATTTTTCAGTCGTCTTCTATGCCGGCTAGGGATATGTTTAGGGATGCTCGGAAACAGTGAACCCAGAGGGTCCAGTTGCATGTGGGGCTGCGTAAAGGCTCCCCTGGGGAGTTCACTTGTACCCAAAGCCTTCCTTTGGGGGCACTTTTGGATGGGCGAAAAGGGCTTGGAACGCACTTCCTGGGGACTGATTTTTCAGTCGTCATCGATGCTGGCTAGGGATATGTTTAGGGTTGCTCGGAAAAATCGAACCCGGAGGGTCCAGTTGCATGTGGGGTTGCGTAAAGGCTCCCCTGGGGAGTTCTCTTGTACCCAAAGCCTTCCTTTGGTGACACTTTGGAATGGTCCAAAGGGGCTTGCAACTCGTTTTCTGGGGCCCGGGTTTTCAGTCTTCTCCCATGCCGGCTAGGGATATATTTAGGGTTGCTCGGAAAAATCGAACCCGGAGGGTCCAGTTGCATGTGGGGCTGCGTAAAGGCTCCCCTGGGGAGTTCTCTTGTACCCAAAGCCTTCCTTTGGTGACACTTTGGAATGGTCCAAAGGGGCTTGCAACGCGTTTTCTGGGGCCCGGGTTTTCAGTCTTCTCCCATGCCGGCTAGGGATATATTTAGGTTTGCTCGGAAAAATCGAACCCGAAGGGTCCAGTTGCATGTGGGGCTGCGTAAAGGCTCCCCTGGGGAGTTCACTTGTACCCAAAGCCTTCCTTTGGGGGCACTTTTGGATGGGCGAAAAGGGCTCGTAACGCATTTCCTGGGGCCTGATTTTTCAGTCATCTTCTATGCCGGCTAGCGCTATGTTTAGGGATGCTCGGGAACAGCGAACCCGGAGGGTCCAGTTGCATGTGGGGCTGCGTAAAGGCTCCCCTGGGGAGTTCACTTGTACCCAAAGCCTTCCTTTGGGGGCACTTTTGGATGGGCGAAAAGGGCTCGCAACGCATTTCCTGGGGCCTGATTTTTCAGTCCTCTCCGATGACGGTTAGGGCTAAGTTTAGGTTGGCTCAGGAACAGCGAACCCGGAGGGTCCAGTTGCATGTGGGGCTGCGTAAAGGCTCCCCTGGGGAGTTCTCTTGTACCCAAAGCCTTCCTTTGGGGGCACTTTTGGATGGTTCAAAGGGGCTTGCAACGCGTTTCCTGGGGCCTGATATTTCACTCGTCTCCGAGGACTGCTAGGGATATGTTTAGGGATGCTCGGAAACAGCGAACCCGGAGGGTCCAGTTGCATGTGGGGCTGCGTAAAGGCTCCCCTGGGGAGTTCACTTGTACCCAAAGCCTTCCTTTGGGGGCACTTTTGGATGGGCGAAAAAGGCTTGCAACGCATTTCCTGGGGCCTGATTTTTCATTCGTCATCGATGCCGGCTAGGGCTATGTTAAGGGATGCTCGGAAACAGCGAACCCGGAGGGTCCAGTTGCATGTGGGGCTGCGTAAAGGCTCCCCTGGGGAGTTCACTTGTACCCAAAGCCTTCCTTTGGGGGCACTTTTGGATGGGCGAAAAAGGCTTGGAAAGCATTTCCTGGGGCCTGATTTTTCAGTTGTCTTCGATGCCGGCTAGGGCTATGTTTAGCGATGCTCGGAAACAGCGAACCCGGAGGGTCCAGTTGCATGTGGGGCTGCGTAAAGGCTCCCCTGGGGAGTTCACTTGTACCCAAAGCCTTCCTTTGGGGGCACTTTTGTATGGGCGAAAAGGGCTCGTAACGCATTTCCTGGGGCCTGATTTTTCAGTCGTCTTTGATGCCGTCTAGGGATATGTTTAGGGATGCTCGGAAACAGCGAACCCGGAGGGTCCAGTTGCATGTGGGGCTGCGTAAAGGCTCCCCTGGTGAATTCTCTTTTACCCAAAGTCTTCCTTTGGGGGCAGTTTTGGATGTGCGAATGGGGCTTGTAACGCATTTCCTGGGGCCTGATTTTTCAGTCGTCTTCGATGCCGGCAAGGGCTATGTTTATGGATGCTCGGAAACAGCGAACCCGGAGTGTCCAGTTGCATGTGGGGCTGCGTAAAGGCTCCCCTGTGGAGTTCACTTGTACCCAAAGCCTTCCTTTGGTGACAGTTTTGGATGGTCCAAAGGGGCTTGCAACGCGATTCCTGGAGCCTGATTTTTCAGTCGTCTTCGATGCCGGCTAGGGCTATGTTTAGGGATGCTCGGATACAGCGAACCCGGAGGGTCCAGTTGCATGTGGGGCTGCGTAAAGGCTCCCCTGGGGAGTTCACTTGTACCCAAGTCCTTCCTTTGGGGGCACTTTTGGATGGGCTAAAAGGGCTCGCAACGCATTTCCTGGGGCCTGATTTTTCAGTCCTCTCCGATGACGGCTAGGGCTAAGTTTAGGTTGGCTCAGGAACAGCGAACCCGGAGGGTCCAGTTGCATGTGGGGCTGCGTAAAGGCTCCCCTGGGGAGTTCTCTTGTACCCAAAGCCTTTCTTTGGTGACAGTTTTGGATGGTCCAAAGGGGCTTGCAACGCGATTCCTGGAGCCTGATTTTTCAGTCGTCTTCGATGCCGGCTAGGGCTATGTTTAGGGATGCTCGGAAACAGCGAACCCGGAGGGTCCAGTTGCATGTGGGGCTGCGTAAAGGCTCCCCTGGGGAGTTCACTTGTACCCAAGTCCTTCCTTTGGTGACACTTTTGGATGGTCCAATGGGGCTCGCAACGCGTTTTCTGGGGCCCGGGTTTTCAGTCTTCTCCCATGCCGGCTAGGGATATATTTAGGGTTGCTCGGAAAAATCGAACCCGGAGGGTCCAGTTGCATGTGGGGCTGCGTAAAGGCTCCCCTGTGGAATTCTCTTGTACCCAAAGCCTTCCTTTGGTGACACTTTGGAATGGTCCAAAGGGGCTTGCAACGCGTTTTCTGGGGCCCGGGTTTTCAGTCTTCTCCCATGCCGGCTAGGGATATGTTTAGGGATGCTCAGAAACAGCGAACCCGGAGGGTCCAGTTGCATGTGTGGCTGCATAAAGGCTCCCCTGGGGAGTTCTCTTGTACCCAAAGCCTTCCTTTGGGGGCACTTTTGGATGGGCGAATAGGGCTCGTAACGCATTTCCTGGGGCCTGATTTTTCACTCGTCTCCGATGACGGCTAGGGATATGTTTAGGGATGCTCGGAAACAGCGAACCTGGAGGGTCCAGTTGCATGTGGGGCTGCATAAAGGCTCCCCTGGGGAGTTCACTTGTACCCAAAGTCTTCCTTTGGGGGCACTTTTGGATGGGCGAAAAGGGCTCGCAACGCATTTCCTGGGGCCTGATTTTTCAGTCCTCTCCGATGACGGCTAGGGCTAAGTTTAGGTTGGCTCAGGAACAGCGAACCTGGAGGGTCCAGTTGCATGTGGGGCTGCGTAAAGGCTCCCCTGGGGAGTTCTCTTGTACCCAAAGCCTTCCTTTGGGGGCACTTTTGGATGGGCGAAAAGGGCTCGCAACGCATTTCCTGGGGCCTGATATTTCACTCGTCTCCGATGACTGCTAGGGCTATGTTTAGGGATGCTCGGAAACAGCGAACCCGGAGGGTCCAGTTGCATGTGGGGCTGCGTAAAGGCTCCCCTGGGGAGTTCACTTGTACCCAAAGCCTTCCTTTGGGGGCACTTTTGGATGGGCGAAAAGGGCTCGCAACGCATTTCCTGGGGCCTGATTTTTCAGTCATCTTCTATGCCGGCTAGCGGTATGTTTAGGGATGCTCGGAAACAGCGAACCCGGAGGGTCCAGTTGCATGTGGGGCTGCGTAAAGGCTCCCCTGGGGAGTTCACTTGTACCCAAAGCCTTCCTTTGGGGGCACTTTTGGATGGGCGAAAAGGGCTCGCAACGCATTTCCTGGGGCCTGATTTTTCAGTCGTCATCGATGCTGGCTAGGGATACTTTTAGGGATGCTCAGAAACAGCGAACCCGGAGGGTCCAGTTGCATGTGGGGCTGCGTAAAGGCTCCCCTGGGGAGTTCACTTGTACCCAAAGCCTTCCTTTGGGGGCACTTTTGGATGGGCGAAAAAGGCTTGCAACGCATTTCCTGGGGCCTGATTTTTCAGTCGTCATCGATGCCGGCTAGGGCTATGTTTAGGGATGCTCGGAAACAGCGAACCCGGAGGGTCCAGTTGCATGTGGGGCTGCGTAAAGGCTCCCCTGGGGAGTTCTCTTGTACCCAAAGCCTTCCTTTGGTGACAGTTTTGGATGGTCCAAAGGGGCTTGCAACGCGATTCCTGGAGCCTGATTTTTCAGTCGTCTTCGATGCCGGCTAGGGCTATGTTTAGGGATGCTCGGAAACAGCGAACCCGGAGGGTCCAGTTGCATGTGGGGCTGCGTAAAGGCTCCCCTGGGAAGTTCACTTGTACCCAAGTCCTTCCTTTGGTGACACTTTTGGATGGTCCAATGGGGCTCGCAACGCGTTTTCTGGGGCCCGGGTTTTCAGTCTTCTCCCATGCCGGCTAGGGATATATTTAGGGTTGCTCGGAAAAATCGAACCCGGAGGGTCCAGTTGCATGTGGGGCTGCGTAAAGGCTCCCCTGGGGAGTTCTCTTGTACCCAAAGCCTTCCTTTGGTGACACTTTGGAATGGTCCAAAGGGGCTTGCAACGCGTTTTCTGGGGCCCGGGTTTTCAGTCTTCTCCCATGCCGGCTAGGGATATGTTTAGGGATGCTCAGAAACAGCGAACCCGGAGGGTCCAGTTGCATGTGTGGCTGCATAAAGGCTCCCCTGGGGAGTTCTCTTGTACCCAAAGCCTTCCTTTGGGGGCACTTTTGGATGGGCGAATAGGGCTCGTAACGCATTTCCTGGGGCCTGATTTTTCACTCGTCTCCGATGACGGCTAGGGATATGTTTAGGGATGCTCGGAAACAGCGAACCTGGAGGGTCCAGTTGCATGTGGGGCTGCATAAAGGCTCCCCTGGGGAGTTCACTTGTACCCAAAGTCTTCCTTTGGGGGCACTTTTGGATGGGCGAAAAGGGCTCGCAACGCATTTCCTGGGGCCTGATTTTTCAGTCCTCTCCGATGACGGCTAGGGCTAAGTTTAGGTTGGCTCAGGAACAGCGAACCTGGAGGGTCCAGTTGCATGTGGGTCTGCGTAAAGGCTCCCCTGGGGAGTTCTCTTGTACCCAAAGCCTTCCTTTGGGGGCACTTTTGGATGGGCGAAAAGGGCTCGCAACGCATTTCCTGGGGCCTGATATTTCACTCGTCTCCGATGACTGCTAGGGCTATGTTTAGGGATGCTCGGAAACAGCGAACCCGGAGGGTCCAGTTGCATGTGGGGCTGCGTAAAGGCTCCCCTGGGGAGTTCACTTGTACCCAAAGCCTTCCTTTGGGGGCACTTTTGGATGGGCGAAAAGGGCTCGCAACGCATTTCCTGGGGCCTGATTTTTCAGTCATCTTCTATGCCGGCTAGCGGTATGTTTAGGGATGCTCGGAAACAGCGAACCCGGAGGGTCCAGTTGCATGTGGGGCTGCGTAAAGGCTCCCCTGGGGAGTTCACTTGTACCCAAAGCCTTCCTTTGGGGGCACTTTTGGATGGGCGAAAAGGGCTCGCAACGCATTTCCTGGGGCCTGATTTTTCAGTCGTCATCGATGCTGGCTAGGGATACTTTTAGGGATGCTCAGAAACAGCGAACCCGGAGGGTCCAGTTGCATGTGGGGCTGCGTAAAGGCTCCCCTGGGGAGTTCACTTGTACCCAAAGCCTTCCTTTGGGGGCACTTTTGGATGGGCGAAAAAGGCTTGCAACGCATTTCCTGGGGCCTGATTTTTCAGTCGTCATCGATGCCGGCTAGGGCTATGTTTAGGGATGCTCGGAAACAGCGAACCCGGAGGGTCCAGTTGCATGTGGGGCTGCGTAAAGGCTCCCCTGGGGAGTTCTCTTGTACCCAAAGCCTTCCTTTGGTGACAGTTTTGGATGGTCCAAAGGGGCTTGCAACGCGATTCCTGGAGCCTGATTTTTCAGTCGTCTTCGATGCCGGCTAGGGCTATGTTTAGGGATGCTCGGAAACAGCGAACCCGGAGGGTCCAGTTGCATGTGGGGCTGCGTAAAGGCTCCCCTGGGGAGTTCACTTGTACCCAAGTCCTTCCTCTGGTGACACTTTTGGATGGTCCAATGGGGCTCGCAACGCGTTTTCTGGGGCCCGGGTTTTCAGTCTTCTCCCATGCCGGCTAGGGATATATTTAGGGTTGCTCGGAAAAATCGAACCCGGAGGGTCCAGTTGCATGTGGGGCTGCGTAAAGGCTCCCCTGGGGAGTTCTCTTGTACCCAAAGCCTTCCTTTGGTGACACTTTGGAATGGTGCAAAGGGGCTTGCAACGCGTTTTCTGGGGCCCGGGTTTTCAGTCTTCTCCCATGCCGGCTAGGGATATATTTAGGTTTGCTCGGAAAAATCGAACCCGAAGGGTCCAGTTGCATGTGGGGCTGCGTAAAGGCTCCCCTGGGGAGTTCTCTTGTACCCAAAGCCTTCCTTTGGGGGCACTTTTGGATGGGCGAAAAGGGCTCGTAACGCATTTCCTGGGGCCTGATTTTTCAGTCATCTTCTATGCCGGCTAGCGCTATGTTTAGGGATGCTCGGAAACAGCGAACCCGGAGGGTCCAGTTGCATGTGGGGCTGCGTAAAGGCTCCCCTGGGGAGTTCTCTTGTACCCAAAGCCTTCCTTTGGTGACACTTTGGAATGGTCCAAAGGGGCTTGCAACGCGTTTTCTGGGGCCCGGGTTTTCAGTCTTCTCCCATGCCGGCTAGGGATATGTTTAGGGATGCTCAGAAACAGCGAACCCGGAGGGTCCAGTTGCATGTGTGGCTGCATAAAGGCTCCCCTGGGGAGTTCTCTTGTACCCAAAGCCTTCCTTTGGGGGCACTTTTGGATGGGCGAATAGGGCTCGTAACGCATTTCCTGGGGCCTGATTTTTCACTCGTCTCCGATGACGGCTAGGGATATGTTTAAGGATGCTCGGAAACAGCGAACCCGGAGGGTCCAGTTGCATGTGGGGCTGCGTAAAGGCTCCCCTGGGGAGTTCACTTGTACCCAAAGTCTTCCTTTGGGGGCACTTTTGGATGGGCGAAAAGGGCTCGCAACGCATTTCCTGGGGCCTGATTTTTCAGTCCTCTCCGATGACGGCTAGGGCTAAGTTTAGGTTGGCTCAGGAACAGCGAACCCGGAGGGTCCAGTTGCATGTGGGGCTGCGTAAAGGCTCCCCTGGGGAGTTCTCTTGTACCCAAAGCCTTCCTTTGGGGGCACTTTTGGATGGGCGAAAAGGGCTCGCAACGCATTTCCTGGGGCCTGATATTTCACTCGTCTCCGATGACTGCTAGGGCTATGTTTAGGGATGCTCGGAAACAGCGAACCCGGAGGGTCCAGTTGCATGTGGGGCTGCGTAAAGGCTCCCCTGGGGAGTTCACTTGTACCCAAAGCCTTCCTTTGGGGGCACTTTTGGATGGGCGAAAAGGGCTCGCAACGCATTTCCTGGGGCCTGATTTTTCAGTCATCTTCTATGCCGGCTAGCGGTATGTTTAGGGATGCTCGGAAACAGCGAACCCGGAGGGTCCAGTTGCATGTGGGGCTGCGTAAAGGCTCCCCTGGGGAGTTCACTTGTACCCAAAGCCTTCCTTTGGGGGCACTTTTGGATGGGCGAAAAGGGCTCGCAACGCATTTCCTGGGGCCTGATTTTTCAGTCGTCATCGATGCTGGCTAGGGATATTTTTAGGGATGCTCAGAAACAGCGAACCCGGAGGGTCCAGTTGCATGTGGGGCTGCGTAAAGGCTCCCCTGGGGAGTTCACTTGTACCCAAAGCCTTCCTTTGGGGGCACTTTTGGATGGGCGAAAAAGGCTTGCAACGCATTTCCTGGGGCCTGATTTTTCAGTCGTCATCGATGCCGGCTAGGGCTATGTTTAGGGATGCTCGGAAACAGCGAACCCGGAGGGTCCAGTTGCATGTGGGGCTGCGTAAAGGCTCCCCTGGGGAGTTCACTTGTACCCAAAGCCTTCCTTTGGGGGCACTTTTGGATGTTCAAAAGGGGCTCGGAACGCATTTCCTGGGGCCTGATTTTTCAGTCGTCTTCGATGCCGGCTAGGGCTATGTTTAGGGATGCTCGGAAACAGCGAACCCGGAGGGTCCAGTTGCATGTGGGGCTGCGTAAAGGCTCCCCTGGGGAGTTCACTTGTACCCAAAGCCTTCCTTTGGGGGCACTTTTGGATGGGCGAAAAGGGCTCGTAACGCATTTCCTGGGGCCTGATTTTTCAGTCGTCTTCGATGCCAGCAAGGGAATATGTTTAGGGATGCTAGCAAACAGCGAACCCGGAGGGTCCAGTTGCATGTGGGGCTGCGTAAAGGCTCCCCTGGGGAGTTCACTTGTACCCAAAGCCTTCCTTTGGGGGCACTTTTGGATGGGCGAAAAGGGCTCGCAACGCATTTCCTGGGGCCTGATTTTTCAGTCATCTTCTATGCCGGCTAGCGGTATGTTTAGGGATGCTCGGAAACAGCGAACCCGGAGGGTCCAGTTGCATGTGGGGCTGCGTAAAGGCTCCCCTGGGGAGTTCACTTGTACCCAAAGCCTTCCTTTGAGGGCACTTTTGGATGGGCGAAAAGGGCTCGCAACGCATTTCCTGGGGCCTGATTTTTCAGTCGTCATCGATGCTGGCTAGGGATATTTTTAGGGATGCTCAGAAACAGCGAACCCGGAGGGTCCAGTTGCATGTGGGGCTGCGTAAAGGCTCCCCTGGGGAGTTCACTTGTACCCAAAGCCTTCCTTTGGGGGCACTTTTGGATGGGCGAAAAAGGCTTGCAACGCATTTCCTGGGGCCTGATTTTTCAGTCGTCATCGATGCCGGCTAGGGCTATGTTTAGGGATGCTCGGAAACAGCGAACCCGGAGGGTCCAGTTGCATGTGGGGCTGCGTAAAGGCTCCCCTGGGGAGTTCACTTGTACCCAAAGCCTTCCTTTGGGGGCACTTTTGGATGTTCAAAAGGGGCTCGGAACGCATTTCCTGGGGCCTGATTTTTCAGTCGTCTTCGATGCCGGCTAGGGCTATGTTTAGGGATGCTCGGAAACAGCGAACCCGGAGGGTCCAGTTGCATGTGGGGCTGCGTAAAGGCTCCCCTGGGGAGTTCACTTGTACCCAAAGCCTTCCTTTGGGGGCACTTTTGGATGGGCGAAAAGGGCTCGTAACGCATTTCCTGGGGCCTGATTTTTCAGTCGTCTTCGATGCCAGCAAGGGAATATGTTTAGGGATGCTAGGAAACAGCGAACCCGGAGGGTCCAGTTGCATGTGGGGCTGCGTAAAGGCTCCCCTGGGGAATTCTCTTGTACCCATAGTCTTCCTTTGGGGGCAGTTTTGGATGTGCGAATGGGGCTTGTAACGCATTTCCTGGGGCCTGATTTTTCAGTCGTCTTCGATGCCGGCAAGGGCTATATTTAGGGATGCTCGGAAACAGCGAACCCGGAGGGTCCAGTTGCATGTGGGGCTGCGTAAAGGCTCCCCTGGGGAGTTCTCTTGTACCCAAAGCCTTCCTTTGGTGACAGTTTTGGATGGTCCAAAGGGGCTTGCAACGCGATTCCTGGAGCCTGATTTTTCAGTCGTCTTCGATGCCGGCTAGGGCTATGTTTAGGGATGCTCGGAAACAGCGAACCCGGAGGGTCCAGTTGCATGTGGGGCTGCATAAAGGCTCCCCTGGGGAGTTCACTTGTACCCAAGTCCTTCCTCTGGTGACACTTTTGGATGGTCCAATGGGGCTCGCAACGCGTTTTCTGGGGCCCGGGTTTTCAGTCTTCTCCCATGCCGGCTAGGGATATATTTAGGGTTGCTCGGAAAAATCGAACCCGGAGGGTCCAGTTGCATGTGGGGCTGCGTAAAGGCTCCCCTGGGGAGTTCTCTTGTACCCAAAGCCTTCCTTTGGTGACACTTTGGAATGGTGCAAAGGGGCTTGCAACGCGTTTTCTGGGGCCCGGGTTTTCAGTCTTCTCCCATGCCGGCTAGGGATATATTTAGGTTTGCTCGGAAAAATCGAACCCGAAGGGTCCAGTTGCATGTGGGGCTGCGTAAAGGCTCCCCTGGGGAGTTCTCTTGTACCCAAAGCCTTCCTTTGGGGGCACTTTTGGATGGGCGAAAAGGGCTCGTAACGCATTTCCTGGGGCCTGATTTTTCAGTCATCTTCTATGCCGGCTAGGGCTATGTTTAGGGATGCTCGGAAACAGCGAACCCGGAGGGTCCAGTTGCATGTGGGGCTGCGTAAAGGCTCCCCTGGGGAGTTCAATTGTACCCAAGTCCTTCCTTTGGTGACACTTTTGGATGGTCCAATGGGGCTCGCAACGCGTTTTCTGGGGCCCGGGTTTTCAGTCTTCTTCCATGCCGGCTAGGGATATATTTAGGGTTGCTCGGAAAAATCGTACCCGAAGGGTCCAGTAGCATGTGGGGCTGCGTAAAGGCTCCCCTGGGGAGTTCTCTTGTACCCAAAGCCTTCCTTTGGTGACACTTTGGAATGGTGCAAAGGGGCTTGCAACGCGTTTTCTGGGGCCCGGGTTTTCAGTCTTCTCCCATGCCGGCTAGGGATATATTTAGGTTTGCTCGGAAAAATCGAACCCGAAGGGTCCAGTTGCATGTGGGGCTGCGTAAAGGCTCCCCTGGGGAGTTCTCTTGTACCCAAAGCCTTCCTTTGGGGGCACTTTTGGATGGGCGAAAAGGGCTCGTAACGCATTTCCTGGGGCCTGATTTTTCAGTCATCTTCTATGCCGGCTAGTGCTATGTTTAGGGATGCTCGGAAACAGCGAACCCGGAGGGTCCAGTTGCATGTGGGGCTGCGTAAAGGCTCCCCTGGGGAGTTCACTTGTACCCAAAGCCTTCCTTTGGGGGCACTTTTGGATGTTCAAAAGGGGCTCGCAAAGCATTTCCTGTGGCCTGATTTTTCAGTAGTCTTCGATGCCGGCTAGGGCTATGTTTAGGGATGCTCGGAAACAGCGAACCCGGAGGGTCCAGTTGCATGTGGGGCTGCGTAAAGGCTCCCCTGGGGAGTTCACTTGTACCCAAAGCCTTCCTTTGGGGGCACTTTTGGATGGGCGAAAAGGGCTCGTAACGCATTTCCTGGGGCCTGATTTTTCAGTCGTCTTCGATGCCAGCAAGGGAATATGTTTAGGGATGCTAGGAAACAGCGAACCCGGAGGGTCCAGTTGCATGTGGGGCTGCGTAAAGGCTCCCCTGTGGAATTCTCTTGTACCCAAAGTCTTCCTTTGGGGGCAGTTTTGGATGTGCGAATGGGGCTTGTAACGCATTTCCGTTGGCCTGATTTTTCAGTCGTCTTCGATGCCGGCAATGGCTATGTTTAGGGATGCTCGGAAACAGCGAACCCAGAGTGTCCAGTTGCATGTGGGGCTGCGTAAAGGCTCCCCTGGGGAGTTCTCTTGTACCCAAAGCCTTCCTTTGGTGACAGTTTTGGATGGTCCAAAGGGGCTTGCAACGCGATTCCTGGAGCCTGATTTTTCAGTCGTCTTCGATGCCGGCTAGGGCTATGTTTAGGGATGCTCGGAAACAGCGAACCCGGAGGGTCCAGTTGCATGTGGGGCTGCGTAAAGGCTCCCCTGGGGAGTTCACTTGTACCCAAGTCCTTCCTCTGGTGACACTTTTGGATGGTCCAATGGGGCTCGCAACGCGTTTTCTGGGGCCCGGGTTTTCAGTCTTCTTCCATGCCGGCTAGGGATATATTTAGGGTTGCTCGGAAAAATCGTACCCGAAGGGTCCAGTAGCATGTGGGGCTGCGTAAAGGCTCCCCTGGGGAGTTCTCTTGTACCCAAAGCCTTCCTTTGGTGACACTTTGGAATGGTGCAAAGGGGCTTGCAACGCGTTTTCTGGGGCCCGGGTTTTCAGTCTTCTCCCATGCCGGCTAGGGATATATTTAGGTTTGCTCGGAAAAATCGAACCCGAAGGGTCCAGTTGCATGTGGGGCTGCGTAAAGGCTCCCCTGGGGAGTTCTCTTGTACCCAAAGCCTTCCTTTGGGGGCACTTTTGGATGGGCGAAAAGGGCTTGTAACGCATTTCCTGGGGCCTGATTTTTCAGTCATCTTCTATGCCGGCTAGCGCTATGTATAGGGATGCTCGGAAACAGCGAACCCGGAGTGTCCAGTTGCATGTGGGGCTGCGTAAAGGCTCCCCTGGGGAGTTCACTTGTACCCAAAGCCTTCCTTTGATGACACTTTTGGATGGGCGAAAAGGGCTCGCAACGCATTTCCTGGGGCCTGATTTTTCAGTCGTCATCGATGCTGGCTAGTGCTATGTTTAGGGTTGCTCGGAAAAATCGAACCCGGAGGGTCCAGTTGCATGTGGGGCTGCCTAAAGGCTCCCCTGGGGAGTTCACTTGTACCCAAAGCCTTCCTTTGGTGACACTTTGGAATGGTCCAAAGGGGCTTGCAACGCGTTTTCTGGGGCCCGGGTTTTCAGTCTTCTCCCATGCCGGCTAGGGATATATTTAGGGTTGCTCGGAAAAATCGAACCCGGAGGGTCCAGTTGCATGTGGGGCTGCGTAAAGGCTCCCCTGGGGAGTTCACTTGTACCCAAAGCCTTCCTTTGGGGGCACTTTTGGATGGGCGAAAAGGGCTCGCAACGCATTTCCTGGGGCCTGATTTTTCATTCATCTTCTATGCCGGCTAGCGGTATGTTTAGGGATGCTCGGAAACAGCGAACCCGAAGGGTCCAGTTGCATGTGGGGCTGCGTAAAGGCTCCCCTGGGGAGTTCACTTGTACCCAAAGCCTTCCTTTGGGGGCACTTTTGGATGGGCGAAAAGGGCTCGCAACGCATTTCCTAGGGCCTGATTTTTCAGTCGTCATCGATGCTGGCTAGGGATATTTTTAGGGATGCTCAGAAACAGCGAACCCGGAGGGTCCAGTTGCATGTGGGGCTGCGTAAAGGCTCCCCTGGGGAGTTCACTTGTACCCAAAGCCTTCCTTTGGGGGCACTTTTGGATGGGCGAAAAAGGCTTGCAACGCATTTCCTGGGGCCTGATTTTTCAGTCGTCATCGATGCCGGCTAGGGCTATGTTTAGGGATGCTCGGAAACAGCGAACCCGGAGGGTCCAGTTGCATGTGGGGCTGCGTAAAGGCTCCCCTGGGGAGTTCACTTGTACCCAAAGCCTTCCTTTGGGGGCACTTTTGGATGTTCAAAAGGGGCTCGGAACGCATTTCCTGGGGCCTGATTTTTCAGTCGTCTTCGATGCCGGCTAGGGCTATGTTTAGGGATGCTCGGAAACAGCGAACCCGGAGGGTCCAGTTGCATGTGGGGCTGCGTAAAGGCTCCCCTGGGGAGTTCACTTGTACCCAAAGCCTTCCTTTGGGGGCACTTTTGGATGGGCGAAAAGGGCTCGTAACGCATTTCCTGGGGCCTGATTTTTCAGTCGTCTTCGATGCCAGCAAGGGAATATGTTTAGGGATGCTAGGAAACAGCGAACCCGGAGGGTCCAGTTGCATGTGGGGCTGCGTAAAGGCTCCCCTGGGGAATTCTCTTGTACCCATAGTCTTCCTTTGGGGGCAGTTTTGGATGTGCGAATGGGGCTTGTAACGCATTTCCGTTGGCCTGATTTTTCAGTCGTCTTCGATGCCGGCAAGGGCTATATTTAGGGATGCTCGGAAACAGCGAACCCGGAGGGTCCAGTTGCATGTGGGGCTGCGTAAAGGCTCCCCTGGGGAGTTCTCTTGTACCCAAAGCCTTCCTTTGGTGACAGTTTTGGATGGTCCAAAGGGGCTTGCAACGCGATTCCTGGAGCCTGATTTTTCAGTCGTCTTCGATGCCGGCTAGGGCTATGTTTAGGGATGCTCGGAAACAGCGAACCCGGAGGGTCCAGTTGCATGTGGGGCTGCATAAAGGCTCCCCTGGGGAGTTCACTTGTACCCAAGTCCTTCCTCTGGTGACACTTTTGGATGGTCCAATGGGGCTCGCAACGCGTTTTCTGGGGCCCGGGTTTTCAGTCTTCTCCCATGCCGGCTAGGGATATATTTAGGGTTGCTCGGAAAAATCGAACCCGGAGGGTCCAGTTGCATGTGGGGCTGCGTAAAGGCTCCCCTGGGGAGTTCTCTTGTACCCAAAGCCTTCCTTTGGTGACACTTTGGAATGGTGCAAAGGGGCTTGCAACGCGTTTTCTGGGGCCCGGGTTTTCAGTCTTCTCCCATGCCGGCTAGGGATATATTTAGGTTTGCTCGGAAAAATCGAACCCGAAGGGTCCAGTTGCATGTGGGGCTGCGTAAAGGCTCCCCTGGGGAGTTCTCTTGTACCCAAAGCCTTCCTTTGGGGGCACTTTTGGATGGGCGAAAAGGGCTCGTAACGCATTTCCTGGGGCCTGATTTTTCAGTCATCTTCTATGCCGGCTAGCGGTATGTTTAGGGATGCTCGGAAACAGCGAACCCGGAGGGTCCAGTTGCATGTGGGGCTGCGTAAAGGCTCCCCTGGGGAGTTCACTTGTACCCAAAGCCTTCCTTTGGGGGCACTTTTGGATGTTCAAAAGGGGCTCGCAACGCATTTCCTGTGGCCTGATTTTTCAGTCGTCTTCGATGCCGGCTAGGGCTATGTTTAGGGATGCTCGGAAACAGCGAACCCGGAGGGTCCAGTTGCATGTGGGGCTGCGTAAAGGCTCCCCTGGGGAGTTCACTTGTACCCAAAGACTTCCTTTGGGGGCACTTTTGGATGGGCGAAAAGGGCTCGTAACGCATTTCCTGGGGCCTGATTTTTCAGTCGTCTTCGATGCCAACAAGGGAATATGTTTAGGGATGCTAGGAAACAGCGAACCCGGAGGGTCCAGTTGCATGTGGGGCTGCGTAAAGGCTCCCCTGTGGAATTCTCTTGTACCCAAAGTCTTCCTTTGGGGGCAGTTTTGGATGTGCGAATGGGGCTTGTAACGCATTTCCGTTGGCCTGATTTTTCAGTCGTCTTCGATGCCGCCAAGGGCTATGTTTAGGGATGCTCGGAAACAGCGAACCCGGAGTGTCCAGTTGCATGTGGGGCTGCGTAAAGGCTCCCCTGGGGAGTTCTCTTGTACCCAAAGCCTTCCTTTGGTGACAGTTTTGGATGGTCCAAAGGGGCTTGCAACGCGATTCCTGGAGCCTGATTTTTCAGTCGTCTTCGATGCCGGCTAGGGCTATGTTTAGGGATGCTCGGAAACAGCGAACCCGGAGGGTCCAGTTGCATGTGGGGCTGCGTAAAGGCTCCCCTGGGGAGTTCACTTGTACCCAAGTCCTTCCTTTGGTGACACTTTTGGATGGTCCAATGGGGCTCGCAACGCGTTTTCTGGGGCCCGGGTTTTCAGTCTTCTTCCATGCCGGCTAGGGATATATTTAGGGTTGCTCGGAAAAATCGTACCCGAAGGGTCCAGTAGCATGTGGGGCTGCGTAAAGGCTCCCCTGGGGAGTTCTCTTGTACCCAAAGCCTTCCTTTGGTGACACTTTGGAATGGTGCAAAGGGGCTTGCAACGCGTTTTCTGGGGCCCGGGTTTTCAGTCTTCTCCCATGCCGGCTAGGGATATATTTAGGTTTGCTCGGAAAAATCGAACCCGAAGGGTCCAGTTGCATGTGGGGCTGCGTAAAGGCTCCCCTGGGGAGTTCTCTTGTACCCAAAGCCTTCCTTTGGGGGCACTTTTGGATGGGCGAAAAGGGCTCGTAACGCATTTCCTGGGGCCTGATTTTTCAGTCATCTTCTATGCCGGCTAGCGCTATGTTTAGGGATGCTCGGAAACAGCGAACCCGGAGGGTCCAGTTGCATGTGGGGCTGCGTAAAGGCTCCCCTGGGGAGTTCACTTGTACCCAAAGCCTTCCTTTGGGGGCACTTTTGGATGTTCAAAAGGGGCTCGCAAAGCATTTCCTGTGGCCTGATTTTTCAGTCGTCTTCGATGCCGGCTAGGGCTATGTTTAGGGATGCTCGGAAACAGCGAACCCGGAGGGTCCAGTTGCATGTGGGGCTGCGTAAAGGCTCCCCTGGGGAGTTCACTTGTACCCAAAGCCTTCCTTTGGGGGCACTTTTGGATGGGCGAAAAGGGCTCGTAACGCATTTCCTGGGGCCTGATTTTTCAGTCGTCTTCGATGCCAGCAAGGGAATATGTTTAGGGATGCTAGGAAACAGCGAACCCGGAGGGTCCAGTTGCATGTGGGGCTGCGTAAAGGCTCCCCTGGGGAATTCTCTTGTACCCAAAGTCTTCCTTTGGGGGCAGTTTTGGATGTGCGAATGGGGCTTGTAACGCATTTCCGTTGGCCTGATTTTTCAGTCGTCTTCGATGCCGGCAAGGGCTATGTTTAGGGATGCTCGGAAACAGCGAACCCAGAGTGTCCAGTTGCATGTGGGGCTGCGTAAAGGCTCCCCTGGGGAGTTCTCTTGTACCCAAAGCCTTCCTTTGGTGACAGTTTTGGATGGTCCAAAGGGGCTTGCAACGCGATTCCTGGAGCCTGATTTTTCAGTCGTCTTCGATGCCGGCTAGGGCTATGTTTAGGGATGCTCGGAAACAGCGAACCCGGAGGGTCCAGTTGCATGTGGGGCTGCGTAAAGGCTCCCCTGGGGAGTTCACTTGTACCCAAGTCCTTCCTCTGGTGACACTTTTGGATGGTCCAATGGGGCTCGCAACGCGTTTTCTGGGGCCCGGGTTTTCAGTCTTCTTCCATGCCGGCTAGGGATATATTTAGGGTTGCTCGGAAAAATCGTACCCGAAGGGTCCAGTAGCATGTGGGGCTGCGTAAAGGCTCCCCTGGGGAGTTCTCTTGTACCCAAAGCCTTCCTTTGGTGACACTTTGGAATGGTGCAAAGGGGCTTGCAACGCGTTTTCTGGGGCCCGGGTTTTCAGTCTTCTCCCATGCCGGCTAGGGATATATTTAGGTTTGCTCGGAAAAATCGAACCCGAAGGGTCCAGTTGCATGTGGGGCTGCGTAAAGGCTCCCCTGGGGAGTTCTCTTGTACCCAAAGCCTTCCTTTGGGGGCACTTTTGGATGGGCGAAAAGGGCTTGTAACGCATTTCCTGGGCCCTGATTTTTCAGTCATCTTCGAAGCCGGCTAGCGCTATGTATAGGGATGCTCGGAAACAGCGAACCCGGAGTGTCCAGTTGCATGTGGGGCTGCGTAAAGGCTCCCCTGGGGAGTTCACTTGTACCCAAAGCCTTCCTTTGGGGGCACTTTTGGATGGGCGAAAAGGGCTCGCAACGCATTTCCTGGGGCCTGATTTTTCAGTCGTCATCGATGCTGGCTAGTGCTATGTTTAGGGTTGCTCGGAAAAATCGAACCCGGAGGGTCCAGTTGCATGTGGGGCTGCGTAAAGGCTCCCCTGGGGAGTTCACTTGTACCCAAAGCCTTCCTTTGGTGACACTTTGGAATGGTCCAAAGGGGCTTGCAACGCGTTTTCTGGGGCCCGGGTTTTCAGTCTTCTCCCATGCCGGCTAGGGATATATTTAGGGTTGCTCGGAAAAATCGAACCCGGAGGGTCCAGTTGCATGTGGGGCTGCGTAAAGGCTCCCCTGGGGAGTTCACTTGTACCCAAAGCCTTCCTTTGGGGGCACTTTTGGATGGTCCAAAGGGGCTTGCAACGCATTTCCTGGGGCCTGATTTTTCAGTCGTCTCCGATGACGGCTAGGGCTACGTTTAGGTTTGCTCAGGAACAGCGAACCCGGAGGGTCCAGTTGCATGTGGGGCTGCGTAAAGGCTCCCCTGGGGAGTTCACTTGTACCCAAAGCCTTCCTTTGGGGGCACTTTTGGATGGGCGAAAAGGGCTCGCAACGCATTTCCTGGGGCCTGATTTTTCAGTCGTCATCGATGCCGGCTAGGGCTATGTTTAGGGATGCTCGGAAACAGCGAACCCGGAGGGTCCAGTTGCATGTGGGGCTGCGTAAAGGCTCCCCTGGGGAGTTCACTTGTACCCAAAGCCTTCCTTTGGGGGCACTTTTGGATGTTCAAAAGGGGCTCGGAACGCATTTCCTGGGGCCTGATTTTTCAGTCGTCTTCGATGCCGGCTAGGGCTATGTTTAGGGATGCTCGGAAACAGCGAACCCGGAGGGTCCAGTTGCATGTGGGGCTGCGTAAAGGCTCCCCTGGGGAGTTCACTTGTACCCAAAGCCTTCCTTTGGGGGCACTTTTGGATGGGCGAAAAGGGCTCGTAACGCATTTCCTGGGGCCTGATTTTTCAGTCGTCTTCGATGCCGGCTAGGGCTATGTTTAGGGTTGCTCGGAAAAATCGAACCCGGAGGGTCCAGTTGCATGTGGGGCTGCGTAAAGGCTCCCCTGGGGAGTTCTCTTGTACCCAAAGCCTTCCTTTGGTGACACTTTGGAATGGTGCAAAGGGGCTTGCAACGCGTTTTCTGGGGCCCGGGTTTTCAGTCGTCATCGATGCCGGCTAGGGATATATTTAGGTTTCCTCGGAAAAATCGAACCCGAAGGGTCCAGTTGCATGTGGGGCTGCGTAAAGGCTCCCCTGGGGAGTTCTCTTGTACCCAAAGCCTTCCTTTGGGGGCACTTTTGGATGGGCGAAAAGGGCTCGTAACGCATTTCCTGGGGCCTGATTTTTCAGTCATCTTCTATGCCGGCTAGCGCTATGTTTAGGGATGCTCGGAAACAGCGAACCCGGAGGGTCCAGTTGCATGTGGGGCTGCGTAAAGGCTCCCCTGGGGAGTTCACTTGTACCCAAAGCCTTCCTTTGGGGGCACTTTTGGATGTTCAAAAGGGGCTCGCAACGCATTTCCTGTGGCCTGATTTTTCAGTCGTCTTCGATGCCGGCTAGGGCTATGTTTAGGGATGCTCGGAAACAGCGAACCCGGAGGGTCCAGTTGCATGTGGGGCTGCGTAAAGGCTCCCCTGGGGAGTTCACTTGTACCCAAAGACTTCCTTTGGGGGCACTTTTGGATGGGCGAAAAGGGCTCGTAACGCATTTCCTGGGGCCTGATTTTTCAGTCGTCTTCGATGCCAGCAAGGGAATATGTTTAGGGATGCTAGGAAACAGCGAACCCGGAGGGTCCAGTTGCATGTGGGGCTGCGTAAAGGCTCCCCTGTGGAATTCTCTTGTACCCAAAGTCTTCCTTTGGGGGCAGTTTTGGATGTGCGAATGGGGCTTGTAACGCATTTCCGTTGGCCTGATTTTTCAGTCGTCTTCGATGCCGGCAAGGGCTATGTTTAGGGATGCTCGGAAACAGCGAACCCGGAGTGTCCAGTTGCATGTGGGGCTGCGTAAAGGCTCCCCTGGGGAGTTCTCTTGTACCCAAAGCCTTCCTTTGGTGACAGTTTTGGATGGTCCAAAGGGGCTTGCAACGCGATTCCTGGAGCCTGATTTTTCAGTCGTCTTCGATGCCGGCTAGGGCTATGTTTAGGGATGCTCGGAAACAGCGAACCCGGAGGGTCCAGTTGCATGTGGGGCTGCGTAAAGGCTCCCCTGGGGAGTTCACTTGTACCCAAGTCCTTCCTTTGGTGACACTTTTGGATAGTCCAATGGGGCTCGCAACGCGTTTTCTGGGGCCCAGGTTTTCAGTCTTCTTCCATGCCGGCTAGGGATATATTTAGGGTTGCTCGGAAAAATCGTACCCGAAGGGTCCAGTAGCATGTGGGGCTGCGTAAAGGCTCCCCTGGGGAGTTCTCTTGTACCCAAAGCCTTCCTTTGGTGACACTTTGGAATGGTGCAAAGGGGCTTGCAACGCGTTTTCTGGGGCCCGGGTTTTCAGTCTTCTCCCATGCCGGCTAGGGATATATTTAGGTTTGCTCGGAAAAATCGAACCCGAAGGGTCCAGTTGCATGTGGGGCTGCGTAAAGGCTCCCCTGGGGAGTTCTCTTGTACCCAAAGCCTTCCTTTGGGGGCACTTTTGGATGGGCGAAAAGGGCTCGTAACGCATTTCCTGGGGCCTGATTTTTCAGTCATCTTCTATGCCGGCTAGCGCTATGTTTAGGGATGCTCGGAAACAGCGAACCCGGAGGGTCCAGTTGCATGTGGGGCTGCGTAAAGGCTCCCCTGGGGAGTTCACTTGTACCCAAAGCCTTCCTTTGGGGGCACTTTTGGATGTTGAAAAGGGGCTCGCAAAGCATTTCCTGTGGCCTGATTTTTCAGTCGTCTTCGATGCCGGCTAGGGCTATGTTTAGGGATGCTCGGAAACAGCGAACCCGGAGGGTCCAGTTGCATGTGGGGCTGCGTAAAGGCTCCCCTGGGGAGTTCACTTGTACCCAAAGCCTTCCTTTGGGGGCACTTTTGGATGGGCGAAAAGGGCTCGTAACGCATTTCCTGGGGCCTGATTTTTCAGTCGTCTTCGATGCCAGCAAGGGAATATGTTTAGGGATGCTAGGAAACAGCGAACCCGGAGGGTCCAGTTGCATGTGGGGCTGCGTAAAGGCTCCCCTGGGGAATTCTCTTGTACCCAAAGTCTTCCTTTGGGGGCAGTTTTGGATGTGCGAATGGGGCTTGTAACGCATTTCCGTTGGCCTGATTTTTCAGTCGTCTTCGATGCCGGCAAGGGCTATGTTTAGGGATGCTCGGAAACAGCGAACCCAGAGTGTCCAGTTGCATGTGGGGCTGCGTAAAGGCTCCCCTGGGGAGTTCTCTTGTACCCAAAGCCTTCCTTTGGTGACAGTTTTGGATGGTCCAAAGGGGCTTGCAACGCGATTCCTGGAGCCTGATTTTTCAGTCGTCTTCGATGCCGGCTAGGGCTATGTTTAGGGATGCTCGGAAACAGCGAACCCGGAGGGTCCAGTTGCATGTGGGGCTGCGTAAAGGCTCCCCTGGGGAGTTCACTTGTACCCAAGTCCTTCCTCTGGTGACACTTTTGGATGGTCCAATGGGGCTCGCAACGCGTTTTCTGGGGCCCGGGTTTTCAGTCTTCTTCCATGCCGGCTAGGGATATATTTAGGGTTGCTCGGAAAAATCGAACCCGGAGGGTCCAGTTGCATGTGGGGCTGCGTAAAGGCTCCCCTGGGGAGTTCTCTTGTACCCAAAGCCTTCCTTTGGTGACACTTTGGAATGGTGCAAAGGGGCTTGCAACGCGTTTTCTGGGGCCCGGGTTTTCAGTCTTCTCCCATGCCGGCTAGGGATATATTTAGGTTTGCTCGGAAAAATCGAACCCGAAGGGTCCAGTTGCATGTGGGGCTGCGTAAAGGCTCCCCTGGGGAGTTCTCTTGTACCCAAAGCCTTCCTTTGGGGGCACTTTTGGATGGGCGAAAAGGGCTCGTAACGCATTTCCTGGGGCCTGATTTTTCAGTCATCTTCGAAGCCGGCTAGCGCTATGTATAGGGATGCTCGGAAACAGCGAACCCGGAGTGTCCAGTTGCATGTGGGGCTGCGTAAAGGCTCCCCTGGGGAGTTCACTTGTACCCAAAGCCTTCCTTTGGGGGCACTTTTGGATGGGCGAAAAGGGCTCGCAACGCATTTCCTGGGGCCTGATTTTTCAGTCGTCATCGATGCTGGCTAGTGCTATGTTTAGGGTTGCTCGGAAAAATCGAACCCGGAGGGTCCAGTTGCATGTGGGGCTGCGTAAAGGCTCCCCTGGGGAGTTCACTTGTACCCAAAGCCTTCCTTTGGTGACACTTTGGAATGGTCCAAAGGGGCTTGCAACGCTTTTTCTGGGGCCCGGGTTTTCAGTCTTCTCCCATGCCGGCTAGGGATATATTTAGGGTTGCTCGGAAAAATCGAACCCGGAGGGTCCAGTTGCATGTGGGGCTGCGTAAAGGCTCCCCTGGGGAGTTCACTTGTACCCAAAGCCTTCCTTTGGGGGCACTTTTGGATGTTCAAAAGGGGCTCGGAACGCATTTCCTGGGGCCTGATTTTTCAGTCGTCTTCGATGCCGGCTAGGGCTATGTTTAGGGATGCTCGGAAACAGCGAACCCGGAGGGTCCAGTTGCATGTGGGGCTGCGTAAAGGCTCCCCTGGGGAGTTCACTTGTACCCAAAGCCTTCCTTTGGGGGCACTTTTGGATGGGCGAAAAGGGCTCGTAACGCATTTCCTGGGGCCTGATTTTTCAGTCGTCTTCGATGCCAGCAAGGGAATATGTTTAGGGATGCTAGGAAACAGCGAACCCGGAGGGTCCAGTTGCATGTGGGGCTGCGTAAAGGCTCCCCTGGGGAATTCTCTTGTACCCATAGTCTTCCTTTGGGGGCAGTTTTGGATGTGCGAATGGGGCTTGTAACGCATTTCCGTTGGCCTGATTTTTCAGTCGTCTTTGATGCCGGCAAGGGCTATATTTAGGGATGCTCGGAAACAGCGAACCCGGAGGGTCCAGTTGCATGTGGGGCTGCGTAAAGGCTCCCCTGGGGAGTTCTCTTGTACCCAAAGCCTTCCTTTGGTGACAGTTTTGGATGGTCCAAAGGGGCTTGCAACGCGATTCCTGGAGCCTGATTTTTCAGTCGTCTTCGATGCCGGCTAGGGCTATGTTTAGGGATGCTCGGAAACAGCGAACCCGGAGGGTCCAGTTGCATGTGGGGCTGCATAAAGGCTCCCCTGGGGAGTTCACTTGTACCCAAGTCCTTCCTCTGGTGACACTTTTGGATGGTCCAATGGGGCTCGCAACGCGTTTTCTGGGGCCCGGGTTTTCAGTCTTCTCCCATGCCGGCTAGGGATATATTTAGGGTTGCTCGGAAAAATCGAACCCGGAGGGTCCAGTTGCATGTGGGGCTGCGTAAAGGCTCCCCTGGGGAGTTCTCTTGTACCCAAAGCCTTCCTTTGGTGACAGTTTTGGATGGTCCAAAGGGGCTTGCAACGCGATTCCTGGAGCCTGATTTTTCAGTCGTCTTCGATGCCGGCTAGGGCTATGTTTAGGGATGCTCGGAAACAGCGAACCCGGAGGGTCCAGTTGCATGTGGGGCTGCGTAAAGGCTCCCCTGGGGAGTTCACTTGTACCCAAGTCCTTCCTTTGGTGACACTTTTGGATGGTCCAATGGGGCTCGCAACGCGTTTTCTGGGGCCCGGGTTTTCAGTCTTCTTCCATGCCGGCTAGGGATATATTTAGGGTTGCTCGGAAAAATCGTACCCGAAGGGTCCAGTAGCATGTGGGGCTGCGTAAAGGCTCCCCTGGGGAGTTCTCTTGTACCCAAAGCCTTCCTTTGGTGACACTTTGGAATGGTGCAAAGGGGCTTGCAACGCGTTTTCTGGGGCCCGGGTTTTCAGTCTTCTCCCATGCCGGCTAGGGATATATTTAGGTTTGCTCGGAAAAATCGAACCCGAAGGGTCCAGTTGCATGTGAGGCTGCGTAAAGGCTCCCCTGGGGAGTTCTCTTGTACCCAAAGCCTTCCTTTGGGGGCACTTTTGGATGGGCGAAAAGGGCTCGTAACGCATTTCCTGGGGCCTGATTTTTCAGTCATCTTCTATGCCGGCTAGCGCTATGTTTAGGGATGCTCGGAAACAGCGAACCCGGAGTGTCCAGTTGCATGTGGGGCTGCGTAAAGGCTCCCCTGGGGAGTTCACTTGTACCCAAAGCCTTCCTTTGGGGGCACTTTTGGATGTTCAAAAGGGGCTCGCAAAGCATTTCCTGTGGCCTGATTTTTCAGTCGTCTTCGATGCCGGCTAGGGCTATGTTTAGGGATGCTCGGAAACAGCGAACCCGGAGGGTCCAGTTGCATGTGGGGCTGCGTAAAGGCTCCCCTGGGGAGTTCACTTGTACCCAAAGCCTTCCTTTGGGGGCACTTTTGGATGGGCGAAAAGGGCTCGTAACGCATTTCCTGGGGCCTGATTTTTCAGTCGTCTTCGATGCCAGCAAGGGAATATGTTTAGGGATGCTAGGAAACAGCGAACCCGGAGGGTCCAGTTGCATGTGGGGCTGCGTAAAGGCTCCCCTGTGGAATTATCTTGTACCCAAAGTCTTCCTTTGGGGGCAGTTTTGGATGTGCGAATGGGGCTTGTAACGCATTTCCGTTGGCCTGATTTTTCATTCGTCTTCGATGCCGGCTAGGGCTATGTTTAGGGATGCTCGGAAACAGCGAACCCAGAGTGTCCAGTTGCATGTGGGGCTGCGTAAAGGCTCCCCTGGGGAGTTCTCTTGTACCCAAAGCCTTCCTTTGGTGACAGTTTTGGATGGTCCAAAGGGGCTTGCAACGCGATTCCTGGAGCCTGATTTTTCAGTCGTCTTCGATGCCGGCTAGGGCTATGTTTAGGGATGCTCGGAAACAGCGAACCCGGAGGGTCCAGTTGCATGTGGGGCTGCGTAAAGGCTCCCCTGGGGAGTTCACTTGTACCCAAAGCCTTCCTCTGGTGACACTTTTGGATGGTCCAATGGGGCTCGCAACGCGTTTTCTGGGGCCCGGGTTTTCAGTCTTCTTCCATGCCGGCTAGAGATATATTTAGGGTTGCTCGGAAAAATCGAACCCGAAGGGTCCAGTAGCATGTGGGGCTGCGTAAAGGCTCCCCTGGGGAGTTCTCTTGTACCCAAAGCCTTCCTTTGGTGACACTTTGGAATCGTGCAAAGGGGCTTGCAACGCGTTTTCTGGGGCCCGGGTTTTCAGTCTTCTCCCATGCCGGCTAGGGATATATTTAGGTTTGCTCGGAAAAATCGAACCCGAAGGGTCCAGTTGCATGTGGGGCTGCGTAAAGGCTCCCCTGGGGAGTTCTCTTGTACCCAAAGCCTTCCTTTGGGGGCACTTTTGGATGGGCGAAAAGGGCTTGTAACGCATTTCCTGGGGCCTGATTTTTCAGTCATCTTCGAAGCCGGCTAGCGCTATGTATAGGGATGCTCGGAAACAGCGAACCCGGAGTGTCCAGTTGCATGTGGGGCTGCGTAAAGGCTCCCCTGGGGAGTTCACTTGTACCCAAAGCCTTCCTTTGGGGGCACTTTTGGATGGGCGAAAAGGGCTCGCAACGCATTTCCTGGGGCCTGATTTTTCAGTCGTCATCGATGCTGGCTAGTGCTATGTTTAGGGTTGCTCGGAAAAATCGAACCCGGAGGGTCCAGTTGCATGTGGGGCTGCGTAAAGGCTCCCCTGGGGAGTTCACTTGTACCCAAAGCCTTCCTTTGGTGACACTTTGGAATGGTCCAAAGGGGCTTGCAACGCGTTTTCTGGGGCCCGGGTTTTCAGTCTTCTCCCATGCCGGCTAGGGATATATTTAGGGTTGCTCGGAAAAATCGAACCCGGAGGGTCCAGTTGCATGTGGGGCTGCGTAAAGGCTCCCCTGGGGAGTTCACTTGTACCCAAAGCCTTCCTTTGGGGGCACTTTTGGATGGTCCAAAGGGGCTTGCAACGCATTTCCTGGGGCCTGATTTTTCAGTCGTCTCCGATGACGGCTAGGGCTACGTTTAGGTTTGCTCAGGAACAGCGAACCCGGAGGGTCCAGTTGCATGTGGGGCTGCGTAAAGGCTCCCCTGGGGAGTTCACTTGTACCCAAAGCCTTCCTTTGGGGGCACTTTTGGATGGGCGAAAAGGGCTCGCAACGCATTTCCTGGGGCCTGATTTTTCAGTCGTCTTCGATGCCGGCTAGGGCTATGTTTAGGGATGCTCGGAAAGAGCAAACCCGGAGGGTCCAGTTGCATGTGGGGCGGCGTAAAGGCTCCCCTGGGGAGTTCACTTGTACCCAAAGCCTTCCTTTGGGGGCACTTTTGGATGGGCAAAAAGGGCTCGTAACGCATTTCCTGGGGCCTGATTTTTCAGTCGTCATCGATGCCGGCTAGCGCTATGTATAGGGATGCTCGGAAACAGCGAACCCGGAGGGTCCAGTTGCATGTGGGGCTGCGTAAAGGCTCCCCTGGGGAGTTCACTTGTACCCAAAGCCTTCCTTTGGTGACAGTTTTGGATGGTCCAAAGGGGCTTGCAACTGGATTCCTGGAGCCTGATTTTTCAGTCGTCTTCGATGCCGGCTAGGGCTATGTTTAGTGTTGCTCGGAAAAATCGAACCCGGAGGGTCCAGTTGCATGTGGGGCTGCGTAAAGGCTCCCCTGGGGAGTTCTCTTGTACCCAAAGCCTTCCTTTGGTGACACTTTGGAATGGTCCAAAGGGGCTTGCAACGCGTTTTCTGGGGCCCGGGTTTTCAGTCTTCTCCCATGCCGGCTAGGGATATATTTAGGGTTGCTCGGAAAAATCGAACCCGGAGGGTCCAGTTGCATGTGGGGCTGCGTAAAGGCTCCCCTGGGGAGTTCTCTTGTACCCAAAGCCTTCCTTTGATGACACTTTTGGATGGTCCAAAGCGGCTTGCAACGCGTTTTCTGGGGCCCGGATTTTCAGTCTTCTCCCATGCCGGCTAGGGATATATTCAGGTTTGCTCGGAAAAATCGAACCCGAAGGGTCCAGTTGCATGTGGGGCTGCGTAAAGGCTCCCCTGGGGAGTTCTCTTGTACCCAAAGCCTTCCTTTGGGGGCACTTTTGGATGGGCGAAAAGGGCGCGTAACGCATTTCCTGGGGCCTGATTTTTCAGTCATCTTCGAAGCCGGCTAGCACTATGTTTAGGGATGCTCGGAAACAGCGAACCCGGAGGGTCCAGTTGCATGTGGGGCTGCGTAAAGGCTCCCCTGGGGAGTTCACTTGTACCCAAAGCCTTCCTTTGGGGGCACTTTTGGATGGTCCAAAGGGGCTTGCAACGCATTTCCTGGGGCCTGATTTTTCAGTCGTCTCCGATGACGGCTAGGGCTACGTTTAGTTTTTCTCAGGAACAGCGAACCCGGAGGGTCCAGTTGCATGTGGGGCTGCGTAAAGGCTCCCCTGGGGAGTTCACTTGTACCCAAAGCCTTCCTTAGGGGGCACTTTTGGATGGGCGAAAAGGGCTCGTAACGCATTTCCAGGGGCCTAATTTTTCAGTCGTCTTCGATGCCGGCTAGGGCTATGTTAAGGGATGCTCAGAAACAGAGAACCCGGAGGGTCCAGTTGCATGTGGGGCTGCGTAAAGGCTCCCCTGGGGAGTTCACTTGTACCCAAAGCCTTCCTTTGGGGGCACTTTTGGATGTTCAAAAGGGGCTTCTAACGCGTTTTCTGGGGCCGGGGTTTTCAGTCTACTCCCATGCCGGCTAGGGATATATTTAGCGTTGCTCGGAAAATCGAACCCGGAGGGTCCAGTTGCATGTGGGGCTGCGTAAAGGCTCCCCTGGGGAGTTCACTTGTACCCAAAGCCTTCCTTTGGGGGCACTTTTGGATGGGTGAAAAGGGCTTGCAACGCATTTCCTGGGGCCTGATTTTTCAGTCGTCTCCGATGACGGCTAGGGATTCGTTTAGTTTTGCTCAGGAACAGCGAACCCGGAGGGTCCAGTTGCATGTGGGGCTGCGTAATGGCTCCCATGGGGAGTTCACTTGTACCCAAAGCCTTCCTTTGGGGGCACTTTTGGATGGGCGAAAAGGGCTCGTAACGCATTTCCTGGGGCCTGATTTTTCAGTCGTCATCGATGCCGGCTAGCGCTATGTGTAGGGATGCTCGGAAACAGCGAACCCGGAGGGTCCAGTTGCATGTGGGGCTGCGTAAAGGCTCCCCTGGGGAGTTCACTTGTACCCAAAGCCTTCCTTTGGTGACAGTTTTTGATGGTCCAATGGGGCTTGAAACGCGATTCCTGGAGCCTGATTTTTCAGTCGTCTTCGATGCCGGCTAGGGCTATGTTTAGGGTTGCTCGGAAAAATTGAACCCGGAGGGTCCAGTTGCATGTGGGGCTGCGTAAAGGCTCCCCTGGGGAGTTCTCTTGTACCCAAAGCCTTCCTTTGGTGACACTTTGGAATGGTCCAAAGGGGCTTGCAACGCGTTTTCTGGGGCCCGGGTTTTCAGTCTTCTCCCATGCCGGCTAGGGATATATTTAGGGTTGCTCGGAAAAATCGAACCCGGAGGGTCCAGTTGCATGTGGGGCTGCGTAAAGGCTCCCCTGGGGAGTTCTCTTGTACCCAAAGCCTTCCTTTGGTGACACTATGGAATGGTCCAAAGGGGCTCGCAACGCGTTTTCTGGGGCCCGGGTTTTCAGTCTTCTCCCATGCCGGCTAGGGATATATTTAGGTTTGCTCGGAAAAATCGAACCCGAAGGGTCCAGTTGCATGTGGGGCTGCGTAAAGGCTCCCCTGGGGAGTTCTCTTGTACCAAAAGACTTCCTTTGGTGACACATTTGGATGGGCGAATGGGGCTTGTAACGCATTTCCTGGGGCATGATTTTTCAGTTGTCATCGATGACGGCTAGGGCTAGGTATAGGGATGCTCTGAAACAGCGAACCCGGAGGGTCCAGTTGCATGTGGGGCTGCGTAAAGGCTCCCCTGGGGAGTTCACTTGTACCCAAAGCCTTCCTTTGGGGGCACTTTTGGATGGGCGAAAAGGGCTCGCTACGCATTTCCTGGGGCCTAATTTTTCAGTCGTCTTCGATGCCGGCTAGGGCTATGTTTAGGGATGCTCGGAAACAGAGAACCCGGAGGGTCCAGTTGCATGTGGGGCTGCGTAAAGGCTCCCCTGGGGAGTTCACTTGTACCCAAAGTCTTCCTTTGGGGGCACTTTTGGATGTTCAAAAGGCGCTTCTAACGCGTTTTCTGGGGCCGGGGTTTTCAGTCTACTCCCATGCCGGCTAGTGATATATATAGCGTTGCTCGGAAAATCGAACCCGGAGGGTCCAGTTGCATGTGTGGCTGCGTAAAGGCTCCCCTGGGGAGTTCTCTTGTACCCAAAGCCTTCCTTTGGGGACACTTTTGGATGGGCGAATAGGGCTCGTAACGCATTTCCTGGGGCCTGATTTTTCAGTCGTCTCCGATGACGGCTAGTGCTATGTTTAGGGATGCTCGGAAACAGCGAACCCGGAGGGTCCAGTTGCATGTGGGGCTGCGTAAAGGCTCCCCTGGGGAGTTCACTTGTACCCAAAGCCTTCCTTTGGGGGCACTTTTGGATGGGCGAAAAGGGCTCGCAACGGATTTCCTGGGGCCTGATTTTTCAGTCCTCTCCGATGACGGCTAGGGCTAAGTTTAGGTTGGCTCAGGAACAGCGAACCCGGAGGGTCCAGTTGCATGTGGGGCTGCGTAAAGGCTCCCCTGGGGAGTTCTCTTGTACCCAAAGCCTTCCTTTGGGGGCACCTTTGGATGGTCCAAAGGAGCTTGCAACGCGTTTCCTGGGGCCTGATATTTCACTCGTCTCCGATGACTGCTAGGGATATGTTTAGGGATGCTCGGAAACAGCGAACCCGGAGGGTCCAGTTGCATGTGGGGCTGCCTAAAGGCTCCCCTGGGGAGTTCACCTGTACCCAAAGCCTTCCTTTGGGGGCACTTTTGGATGGGCAAAAAGGGCTCGTAACGCATTTCCTGGGGCCTGATTTTTCAGTCGTCATCGATGCTGGCTAGGGATATTTTTAGGGATGCTCGGAAACAGCGAACCCGGAGGGTCCAGTTGCATGTGGGGCTGCGTAAAGGCTCCCCTGGGGAGTTCACTTGTACCCAAAGCCTTCCTCTGGGGGCACTTTTGCATGGGCGAAAAAGGCTCGTAACGCATTTCCTGGGGCCTGATTTTTCAGTCATCTTCTATGCCGGCTAGGGCTATGTTTAGTGATGGTCTGAAACAGCGAACCCGGAGGGTCCAGTTGCATGTGGGGCTGCGTAAAGGCTCCCCTGGGGAGTTGACTTGTACCCAAAGCCTTCCTTTGGGGGCACTTTTGGATGGGCGAAAAGGGCTCGTAACGCATTTCCTGGGGCCTGATTTTTCATTCGTCTTCGATGCCGGCTAGGGCTATGTTTAGGGTTTCTCAGAAACAGAGAACCCGGAGGGTCCAGTTGCATGTGGGGCTGCGTAAAGGCTCCCCTGGGGAGTTCACTTGTACCCAAAGCCTTCCTTTGGGGGCACTTTTGGATGGTCCAAAGGGGCTCGCAACGCATTTCCTGGGGCCTGATTTTTCACTCGTCTCCAATGACGGCTAGGGCTACGTTTAGTTTTGCTCAGGAACAGCGAACCCGGAGGGTCCAGTTGCATGTGGGGCTGCGTAAAGGCTCCCCTGGGGAGTTCACTTTTACCCAAAGCCTTCCTTTGGGGGCACTTTTGGATGGGCGAAAAGGGCTCGCAACGCATTTCCTGGGGCCTGATTTTTCAGTCGTCTTCGATGCTGGCTAGGGCTATGTTTAGGGATGCTCGGAAACAGCGAACCCTGAGGGTCCAGTTGCATGTGGGGCTGCGTAAAGGCTCCCCTGGGGAGTTCACTTGTACCCAAAGCCTTCCTTTGGGGGCACTTTTGGATGGGCGTAAAGGGCTCGTAACGCATTTCCTGGGGCCTGATTTTTCACTCGTCTCCGATGACGGCTAGGGACTCATTTAGGTTTGCTCGGAAACAGCGAACCCGGAGGGTCCAGTTGCATGTGGGGCTGCGTAAAGGCTCCCCTGGGAACTTCAGATTTACCCAAAGCCTTCCTTAGGGGGCACTTTTGGATGTTCCAAAGGGGCTCGCAACGCATTTCCTGGGGCCTGATTTTTCACTCGTCTCCGATGACGGCTAGGGCTACGTTTAGGTTTGCTCATGAACAGCGAACCCGGAGGGTCCAGTTGCATGTGGGGCAGTGTAAAGGCTCCCCTGGGGAGTTCACTTGTACCCAAAGCCTTCCTTTGGTGACACTTTTGGATGGTCCAAAGGGGCTTGCAACGCGTTTTCTGGGGCCCGGGTTTTCAATCTTCTCCCATGCCGGCTAGTGATATATTTAGCGTTGCTCAGAAAAATCGAACCCGGAGGGTCCAGTTGCATGTGGGGCTGCGTAAAGGCTCCCCTGGGGAGTTCACTTGTACCCAAAGCCTTCCTTTGGGGGCACCTTTCGATGGGCGAAAAGGGCTCGAAACGCATGTCCTGGGGCCTGATTTTTCAGTCGTCATCGATGCCGGGTAACGTTATGTTTAGGGATGCTCGGAAACAGCGAACCCGGAGGGTCCAGTTGCATGTGGGGCTGCGTAAAGGCTCCCCTGGGAACTTCAGATTTACCCAAAGCCTTCCTTTGGGGCACTTTTGGTTGGTCCAAAGGGGCTCGGAACGCATTTCCTGGGGCCTGATTTTTCACTCGTCTCCGATGACTGCTAGGGATATGTTTAGGGTTGCTCGGAAACAGCGAACCCGGGGGGTCCAGTTGCATATGGGGCTGCGTAAAGGCTCCCCTGGGGAGTTTACTTGTACCCAAAGCCTTCCTTTGGGGGCACTTTTGGATGGGCGAAAAGGGCTCGCAACGCATTTCCTGGGGCCTGATTTTTCAGTAGTCTTCGATGCCGGCTAGGGCTATGTTTAGGGATGCTCGGAAACAGCGAACCCGGAGGGTCCAGTTGCATGTGGGGCTGCGTAAAGGCTCCCCTGGGGAGTTCACTTGTACCCAAAGCCTTCCTTTGGGGGCACTTTTGGATGGGTGAAAAGGGCTTGCAACGCATTTCCTGAGGCCTGATTTTTCAGTCGTCTCCGATGACGGCTAGGGATACGTTTAGTTTTGCTCAGGAACAGCGAACCCGGAGGGTCCAGTTGCATGTGGGGCTGCGTAAAGGCTCCCCTGGGGAGTTCACTTGTACCCAAAGCCTTCCTTTGGGGGCACTTTTGGATGGGCGAATGGGGCTTGGAACGCATTTCCTGTGGCCTGATTTTTCATTCGTCTTCGATGCCGGCTAGGGTTATGTTTAGGGTTGCTCAGAAACAGAGAACCCGGAGGGTCCAGTTGCATGTGGGGCTGCGTAAAGGCTCCCCTGGGGAGTTCACTTGTACCCAAAGCCTTCCTCTGGGGGCACTTTTGGATGGGCGAAAAGGGCTCGCAACGCATTTCCTGGGGCCTGATTTTTCAGTCGTCTTCGATGACGGCTAGGGATATGTTTAGGGATGCTCGGAAACAGCAAACCTGGAGTGTCCAGTTGCATGTGGGGCTGCGTAATGGCTCCCCTGGGGAGTTCACTTGTACCCAAAGCCTTCCTTTGGGGGCACTTTTGGATGGGCGAAAAGGGCTCGTAACGCATTTCCTGGGGCCTGATTTTTCACTCGTCTCCGATGACGGCTAGGGATTCGTTTAGGTTTGCTCGGAAACAGCGAACCCGGAGGGTCCAGTTGCATGTGGGGCTGTGTAAAGGCTCCCCTGGGAACTTCAGATTTACCCAAAGCCTTCCTTTGGGGGCACTTTTGGATGTTCCAAAGGGGCTCGCAACGCATTTCCTGGGGCCTGATTTTTCACTCGTCTCCGAAGACGGCTAGGGCTACGTTTAGGTTTCCTAATGTACAGCGAACCCGGAGGGTCCAGTTGCATGTGGGGCAGTGTAAAGGCTCCCCTGGGGAGTTCACTTGTACCCAAAGCCTTCCTTTGGTGACACTTTTGGATGGTCCAAAGGGTCTTGCAACGCGTTTTCTGGGGCCTGGGCTTTCAGTCTACTCCCATGCCGGCTAGTGATATATTTAGCGTTGCTCGGAAAAATCGAACCCGGAGGGTCCAGTTCCATGTGGGGCTGCGTAAAGGCTCCCCTGGGGAGTTCACTTGTACCCAAAGCCTTCCTTTGGGGGCACCTTTCGATGGGCGAAAAGGGCTCGCAACGCATGTCCTGGGGCCTGATTTTTCAGTCGTCATCGATGCCGGGTAACGTTATGTTTAGGGATGCTCGGAAACAGCGAACCCGGAGGGTCCAGTTGCATGTGGGGCTGCGTAAAGGCTCCCCTGGGGAGTTCACTTGTATCCAAAGCCTGCCTTTGGGGGCACTTTTGGATGGTCCAAAGGGGCTCGCAACGCATTTCCTGTGGCCTGATTTTTCACTCGTCTCCAATGACGGCTAGGGCTACGTTTAGTTTTGCTCAGGAACAGCGAACCCGGAGGGTCCAGTTGCATGTGGGGCTGCGTAAAGGCTCCCCTGGGGAGTTCACTTGTACCCAAAGCCTTCCTTTGGGGGCACTTTTCGATGGGCGAAAAGGGCTCGCAACGCATATCCTGGGGCCTGATTTTTCAGTCGTCATCGATGCCGGGTAGCGTTATGTTTAGGGATGCTCGGAAACAGCGAACCAGGAGGGTCCAGTTGCACGTGGGCTGCGTAAAGGCTCCCCTGGAGAGTTCACTTGTACCCAAAGCCTTCCTTTGGGGCACTTTTGGTTGGTCCAAAGGGCTCGGAACGCATTTCCTGGGGCCTGATTTTTCACTCTTCTCCGATGACTGCTAGGGCTATGTTTAGGGTTGCTCGGAAACAGCGAACCCGGGGGGTCCAGTTGCATGTGGGGCTGCGTAAAGGCTCCCCTGGGAACTTCAGATGTACCCAAAGCCTTCCTTTGGGGGCACTTTTGGATGGTCCAAAGGGGCTCGGAACGCATTTCCTGGGGCCTGATTTTTCACTCGTCTCTGATGACGGCTAGGGCTATGTTTAGGGTTGCTCAGAAACAGCGAACCCGGAGGGTCCAGTTGCATGTGGGGCTGCGTAAAGGCTCCCCTGGGGAGTTCACTTGTACCCAAAGCCTTCCTTTGGTGACACTTTTGGATGGTCCAAAGGGTCTTGCAACGCGTTTTCTGGGGCCCGGGCTTTCAGTCTACTCCCATGCCGGCTAGTGATATATTTAGCGTTGCTCGGAAAAATCGAACCCGGAGGGTCCAGTTCCATGTGGGGCTGCGTAAAGGCTCCCCTGGGGAGTTCACTTGTACCCAAAGCCTTCCTTTGGGGGCACCTTTCGATGGGCGAAAAGGGCTCGCAACGCATGTCCTGGGGCCTGATTTTTCAGTCGTCATCGATGCCGGGTAACGTTATGTTTAGGGATGCTCGGAAACAGCGAACCCGGAGGGTCCAGTTGCATGTGGGGCTGCGTAAAGGCTCCCCTGGGGAGTTCACTTGTATCCAAAGCCTGCCTTTGGGGGCACTTTTGGATGGTCCAAAGGGGCTCGCAACGCATTTCCTGTGGCCTGATTTTTCACTCGTCTCCAATGACGGCTAGGGCTACGTTTAGTTTTGCTCAGGAACAGCGAACCCGGAGGGTCCAGTTGCATGTGGGGCTGCGTAAAGGCTCCCCTGGGGAGTTCACTTGTACCCAAAGCCTTCCTTTGGGGGCACCTTTCGATGGGCGAAAAGGGCTCGCAACGCATATCCTGGGGCCTGATTTTTCAGTCGTCATCGATGCCGGGTAGCGTTATGTTTAGGGATGCTCGGAAACAGCGAACCAGGAGGGTCCAGTTGCACGTGGGCTGCGTAAAGGCTCCCCTGGAGAGTTCACTTGTACCCAAAGCCTTCCTTTGGGGCACTTTTGGTTGGTCCAAAGGGCTCGGAACGCATTTCCTGGGGCCTGATTTTTCACTCTTCTCCGATGACTGCTAGGGCTATGTTTAGGGTTGCTCGGAAACAGCGAACCCGGGGGGTCCAGTTGCATGTGGGGCTGCGTAAAGGCTCCCCTGGGAACTTCAGATGTACCCAAAGCCTTCCTTTGGGGGCACTTTTGGATGGTCCAAAGGGGCTCGGAACGCATTTCCTGGGGCCTGATTTTTCACTCGTCTCTGATGACGGCTAGGGCTACGTTTAGGTTTGCTCATGAACAGCGAACCCGGAGGGTCCAGTTGCATGTGGGGCTGCGTAAAGGCTCCCCTGGGGAGTTCTCTTGTACCCAAAGCCTTCCTTTGGGGGCAATTTTGGATAGGTGAAAAGGGCTTGCAACGCATTTCCTGGGGCCTGATTTTTCAGTCGTCTTCGATGCCGGCTAGGGCTATGTTTAGGGATGCTCAGAAACAGCGAACCCGGAGGGTCCAGTTGCATGTGGGGTTGCGTAAAGGCTCCCCTGGGGAGTTCTCTTGTACCCAAAGCCTTCCTTTGGGGGCACTTTTGGATGGGCGAAAAGGGCTTGCAACGCATTTCCTGGGGCCTGATTTTTCACTCGTCTCCAATGACGGCTAGAGCTAAATTTATTTTTGCTAAGGAACAGCGAACCCGGAGGGTCCAGTTGCATGTGGGGCTGCGTAAAGGCTCCCCTGGGGAGTTCTCTTGTACCCAAAGCCTTCCTTTGGTGACACTTTGGAATGGTCCAAAGGGGCTTGCAACGCGTTTTCTGGGGCCCGGGTTTTCAGTCTTCTCCCATGCCGGCTAGGTATATATTTAGATTTGCTCGGAAAAATCGAACCCGAAGGGTCCAGTTGCATGTGGGGCTGCGTAAAGGCTCCCCTGGGGAGTTCACTTGTACCCAAAGCCTTCCTTTGGGGGCACTTTTGGATGGGCGAATGGGGCTTGTAACGCATTTCCTGGGGCCTGATTTTTCAGTCGTCATCAATGCCGGCTAGGGCTATGTTTAGTGATGGTCTGAAACAGCGAACCCGGAGGGTCCAGTTGCATGTGGGGCTGCGTAAAGGCTCCCCTGGGGAGTTGACTTGTACCCAAAGCCTTCCTTTGGGGGCACTTTTGGATGGGCGAAAAGGGCTCGTAACGCATTTCCTGGGGCCTGATTTTTCATTCGTCTTCGATGCCGGCTAGGGCTATGTTTAGGGTTTCTCAGAAACAGAGAACCCGGAGGGTCCAGTTGCATGTGGGGCTGCGTAAAGGCTCCCCTGGGGAGTTCACTTGTACCCAAAGCCTTCCTTTGGGGGCACTTTTGGATGGGCGAAAAGGGCTCGCAACGCATTTCCTGGGGCCTGATTTTTCAGTCGTCTTCGATGCCGGCTAGGGCTATGTTTAGGGATGCTCGGAAACAGCGAACCCTGAGGGTCCAGTTGCATGTGGGGCTGCATAAAGGCTCCCCTGGGGAGTTCACTTGTACCCAAAGCCTTCCTTTGGGAGCACTTTTGGATGGGCGTAAAGGGCTCGTAACGCATTTCCTGGGGCCTGATTTTTCACTCGTCTCCGATGACGGCTAGGGACTCATTTAGGTTTGCTCGGAAACAGCGAACCCGGAGGGTCCAGTTGCATGTGGGGCTGCGTAAAGGCTCCCCTGGGAACTTCAGATTTACCCAAAGCCTTCCTTTGGGGGCACTTCTGGATGTTCCAAAGGGGCTCGCAACGCATTTCCTGGGGCCTGATTTTTCACTCGTCTCCGAAGACGGCTAGGGCTACGTTTAGGTTTCCTAATGTACAGCGAACCCGGAGGGTCCAGTTGCATGTGGGGCAGTGTAAAGGCTCCCCTGGGGAGTTCACTTGTACCCAAAGCCTTCCTTTGGTGACACTTTTGGATGGTCCAAAGGGGCTTGCAACGCGTTTTCTGGGGCCCGGGCTTTCAGTCTACTCCCATGCCGGCTAGTGATATATTTAGCGTTGCTCGGAAAAATCGAACCCGGAGGGTCCAGTTCCATGTGGGGCTGCGTAAAGGCTCCCCTGGGGAGTTCACTTGTACCCAAAGCCTTCCTTTGGGGGCACCTTTCGATGGGCGAAAAGGGCTCGCAACGCATGTCCTGGGGCCTGATTTTTCAGTCGTCATCGATGCCGGGTAACGTTATGTTTAGGGATGCTCGGAAACAGCGAACCCGGAGGGTCCAGTTGCATGTGGGGCTGCGTAAAGGCTCCCCTGGGGAGTTCACTTGTATCCAAAGCCTGCCTTTGGGGGCACTTTTGGATGGTCCAAAGGGTCTCGCAACGCATTTCCTGTGGCCTGATTTTTCACTCGTCTCCAATGACGGCTAGGGCTACGTTTAGTTTTGCTCAGGAACAGCGAACCCGGAGGGTCCAGTTGCATGTGGGGCTGCGTAAAGGCTCCCCTGGGGAGTTCACTTGTACCCAAAGCCTTCCTTTGGGGGCACCTTTCGATGGGCGAAAAGGGCTCGCAACGCATATCCTGGGGCCTGATTTTTCAGTCGTCATCGATGCCGGGTAGCGTTATATTTAGGGATGCTCGGAAACAGCGAACCAGGAGGGTCCAGTTGCACGTGGGCTGCGTAAAGGCTCCCCTGGAGAGTTCACTTGTACCCAAAGCCTTCCTTTGGGGCACTTTTGGTTGGTCCAAAGGGCTCGCAACGCATTTCCTGGGGCCTGATTTTTCACTCTTCTCCGATGACTGCTAGGGCTATGTTTAGGGTTGCTCGGAAACAGCGAACCCGGGGGGTCCAGTTGCATGTGGGGCTGCGTAAAGGCTCCCCTGGGAACTTCAGATGTACCCAAAGCCTTCCTTTGGGGGCACTTTTGGATGGTCCAAAGGGGCTCGGAACGCATTTCCTGGGGCCTGATTTTTCACTCGTCTCTGATGACGGCTAGGGCTACGTTTAGGTTTGCTCATGAACAGCGAACCCGGAGGGTCCAGTTGCATGTGGGGCTGCGTAAAGGCTCCCCTGGGGAGTTCTCTTGTACCCAAAGCCTTCCTTTGGGGGCAATTTTGGATAGGTGAAAAGGGCTTGCAACGCATTTCCTGGGGCCTGATTTTTCAGTCGTCTTCGATGCCGGCTAGGGCTATGTTTAGGGATGCTCAGAAACAGCGAACCCGGAGGTTCCAGTTGCATGTGGGGTTGCGTAAAGGCTCCCCTGGGGAGTTCTCTTGTACCCAAAGCCTTCCTTTGGGGGCACTTTTGGATGGGCGAAAAGGGCTTGCAACGCATTTCCTGGGGCCTGATTTTTCACTCGTCTCCAAAGACGGCTAGAGCTAAATTTATTTTTGCTAAGGAACAGCGAACCCGGAGGGTCCAGTTGCATGTGGGGCTGCGTAAAGGCTCCCCTGGGGAGTTCTCTTGTACCCAAAGCCTTCCTTTGGTGACACTTTGGAATGGTCCAAAGGGGCTTGCAACGCGTTTTCTGGGGCCCGGGTTTTCAGTCTTCTCCCATGCCGGCTAGGTATATATTTAGATTTGCTCGGAAAAATCGAACCGCGAGGGTCCAGTTGCATGTGGGGCTGCGTAAAGGCTCCCCTGGGGAGTTCACTTGTACCCAAAGCCTTCCTTTGGGGGCACTTTTGGATGGGCGAATGGGGCTTGTAACGCATTTCCTGGGGCCTGATTTTTCAGTCGTCATCAATGCCGGCTAGGGCTATGTTTAGTGATGGTCTGAAACAGCGAACCAGGAGGGTCCAGTTGCATGTGGGGCTGCGTAAAGGCTCCCCTGGGGAGTTGACTTGTACCCAAAGCCTTCCTTTGGGGGCACTTTTGGATGGGCGAAAAGGGCTCGCAACGCATTTCCTGGGGCCTGAATTTTCAGTCGTCTTCGATGCCGGCTAGGGCTATGTTTAGGGATGCTCGGAAACAGCGAACCCTGAGGGTCCAGTTGCATGTGGGGCTGCGTAAAGGCTCCCCTGGGGAGTTCACTTGTACCCAAAGCCTTCCTTTGGGGGCACTTTTGGATGGGCGTAAAGGGCTCGTAACGCATTTCCTGGGGCCTGATTTTTCACTCGTCTCCGATGACGGCTAGGGACTCATTTAGGTTTGCTCGGAAACAGCGAACCCGGAGGGTCCAGTTGCATGTGGGGCTGCGTAAAGGCTCCCCTGGGAACTTCAGATTTACCCAAAGCCTTCCTTTGGTGACACTTTTGGATGGTCCAAAGGGGCTTGCAACGCGTTTTCTGGGGCCCGGGTTTTCAATCTTCTCCCATGCCGGCTAGTGATATATTTAGCGTTGCTCGGAAAAATCGAACCCGGAGGGTCCAGTTGCATGTGGGGCTGCGTAAAGGCTCCCCTGGGGAGTTCACTTGTACCCAAAGCCTTCCTTTGGGGGCACCTTTCGATGGGCGAAAAGGGCTCGAAACGCATGTCCTGGGGCCTGATTTTTCAGTCGTCATCGATGCCGGGTAACGTTATGTTTAGGGATGCTCGGAAACAGCGAACCCGGAGGGTCCAGTTGCATGTGGGGCTGCGTAAAGGCTCCCCTGGGAACTTCAGATTTACCCAAAGCCTTCCTTTGGGGCACTTTTGGTTGGTCCAAAGGGGCTCGGAACGCATTTCCTGGGGCCTGATTTTTCACTCGTCTCCGATGACTGCTAGGGATATGTTTAGGGTTGCTCGGAAACAGCGAACCCGGGGGGTCCAGTTGCATATGGGGCTGCGTAAAGGCTCCCCTGGGAACTTCAGATGTACCCAAAGCCTTCCTTTGGTGACACTTTTGGGTGGTCCAAAGGGGCTGGCAACGCATTTCCTGGGGCCTGATTTTTCACTCGTCTCCGATGACGGCTAGGGCTACGTTTAGGTTTGCTCATGAACAGCGAACCCGGAGGGTCCAGTTGCATGTGGGGCTGCGTAAAGGCTCCCCTGGGGAGTTCTCTTGTACCCAAAGCCTTCCTTTGGGGGCACTTTTGGATAGGTGAAAAGGGCTTGCAACGCATTTCCTGGGGCCTGATTTTTCACTCGTCTCCAATGACTGCTAGAGCTACGTTTATTTTTGCTCAGGAACAGCGAACCCGGAGGGTCCAGTTGCATGTGGGGCTGCGTAAAGGCTCCCCTGGGGAGTTTACTTGTACCCAAAGCCTTCCTTTGGGGGCACTTTTGGATGGGCGAAAAGGGCTCCCAACGCATTTCCTGGGGCCTGATTTTTCAGTAGTCTTCGATGCCGGCTAGGGCTATGTTTAGGGATGCTCGGAAACAGCGAACCCGGAGGGTCCAGTTGCATGTGGGGCTGCGTAAAGGCTCCCCTGGGGAGTTCACTTGTACCCAAAGCCTTCCTTTGGGGGCACTTTTGGATGGGTGAAAAGGGCTTGCAACGCATTTCCTGGGGCCTGATTTTTCAGTCGTCTCCGATGACGGCTAGGGATACGTTTAGTTTTGCTCAGGAACAGCGAACCCGGAGGGTCCAGTTGCATGTGGGGCTGCGTAAAGGCTCCCCTGGGGAGTTCACTTGTACCCAAAGCCTTCCTTTGGGGGCACTTTTGGATGGGCGAATGGGGCTTGGAACGCATTTCCTGTGGCCTGATTTTTCATTCGTCTTCGATGCCGGCTAGGGCTATGTTTAGGGTTGCTCAGAAACAGAGAACCCGGAGGGTCCAGTTGCATGTGGGGCTGCGTAAAGGCTCCCCTGGGGAGTTCACTTGTACCCAAAGCCTTCCTTTGGGGGCACTTTTGGATGGGCGAAAAGGGCTCGCAACGCATTTCCTGGGGCCTGATTTTTCAGTCGTCTTCGATGACGGCTAGGGATATGTTTAGGGATGCTCGGAAACAGCAAACCCGGAGTGTCCAGTTGCATGTGGGGCTGCGTAATGGCTCCCCTGGGGAGTTCACTTTTACCCAAAGCCTTCCTTTGGGGGCACTTTTGGATGGGCGAAAAGGGCTCGTAACGCATTTCCTGGGGCCTGATTTTTCACTCGTCTCCGATGACGGCTAGGGATTCCTTTAGGTTTGCTCGGAAACAGCGAACCCGGAGGGTCCAGTTGCATGTGGGGCTGTGTAAAGGCTCCCCTGGGAACTTCAGATTTACCCAAAGCCTTCCTTTGGGGGCACTTTTGGATGTTCCAAAGGGGCTCGCAACGCATTTCCTGGGGCCTGATTTTTCACTCGTCTCCGAAGACGGCTAGGGCTACGTTTAGGTTTCCTAATGTACAGCGAACCCGGAGGGTCCAGTTGCATGTGGGGCAGTGTAAAGGCTCCCCTGGGGAGTTCACTTGTACCCAAAGCCTTCCTTTGGTGACACTTTTGGATGGTCCAAAGGGTCTTGCAACGCGTTTTCTGGGGCCCGGGCTTTCAGTCTACTCCCATGCCGGCTAGTGATATATTTAGCGTTGCTCGGAAAAATCGAACCCGGAGGGTCCAGTTCCATGTGGGGCTGCGTAAGGGCTCCCCTGGGGAGTTCACTTGTACCCAAAGCCTTCCTTTGGGGGCACCTTTCGATGGGCGAAAAGGGCTCGCAACGCATGTCCTGGGGCCTGATTTTTCAGTCGTCATCGATGCCGGGTAACGTTATGTTTAGGGATGCTCGGAAACAGCGAACCCGGAGGGTCCAGTTGCATGTGGGGCTGCGTAAAGGCTCCCCTGGGAACTTCAGATTTACCCAAAGCCTTCCTTTGGGGCACTTTTGGTTGGTCCAAAGGGGCTCGGAACGCATTTCCTGGGGCCTGATTTTTCACTCGTCTCCGATGACGGCTAGGGCTACGTTTAGGTTTGCTCATGAACAGCGAACCCGGAGGGTCCAGTTGCATGTGGGGCTGCGTAAAGGCTCCCCTGGGGAGTTCACTTGTACCCAAAGCCTTCCTTTGGGGGCACTTTTGGATGGGCGAAAAGGGCTCCCAACGCATTTCCTGGGGCCAGATTTTTCAGTCGTCATCGATGACGGCTAGGGCTATGTTTAGGGATGCTCGGAAACAGCGAACCCGGAGGGTCCAGTTGCATGTGGGGCTGCGTAAAGGCTCCCCTGGGGAGTTGACTTGTACCCAAAGCCTTCCTTTGGGGGCACTTTTGGATGGGCGAAAAGGGCTCCCAACGCATTTCCTGGGGCCTGATTTTTCAGTCGTCTTCGATGCCGGCTAGGGCTATGTATAGGGATGCTCGGAAACAGTGAACCCGGAGGGTCCAGTTGCATGTGGGGCTGCGTAAAGGCTCCCCTGGGGAGTTCACTTGTACCCAAAGCCTTCTTTTGCGGGCACTTTTGGATGGGCGAAAAGGGCTCGCAACGCATTTCCTGGGGCCTGATTTTTCAGTCGTCTTCGATGACTGCTAGGGCTATGTTTAGGGATGCTCGGAAACAGCGAACCCGGAGGGTCCAGTTGCATGTGGGGCTGCGTAAAGGCTCCCCTGGGGAGTTCACTTGTATCCAAAGCCTTCCTTTGGGGGCACTTTTGGATGGGCGAAAAGGGCTCGCAACGCCTTTCCTGGGGCCTGATTTTTCAGTCGTCTTCGATGCCGGCTAGGGCTATGTTTACGGAAGCACGGAAACAGCGAACCCGGAGGGTCCAGTTGCATGTGGGGCTGCGTAAAGGCTCCCCTGGGGAGTTCACTTGTATCCAAAGCCTTCCTTTGTGGGCACTTTTGGATGGGCGAAAAGGGCTCGCAACGCATTTCCTGGGGCCTGATTTTTCACATGTCTCCAAAGACGACTAGGGCTACGTTTAGGTTTGCTCATGAACAGCGAACCCGGAGGGTCCAGTTGTATGTGGGGCTGCGTAAAGGCTCCCCTGGGGAGTTCACTTGTACCCAAAGCCTTCCTTTGGGGGCACTTTTGGATGGGCGAAAAGGGCTCGGAACGCATTTCCTGGGGCCTGATTTTTCATTCGTCTTCGATGCCGGCTACGGCTATGTTTAGGGATGCTCGGAAACAGCAAACCCGGAGGGTCCAGTTGCATGTGGGGCTGCGTAAAGGCTCCCCTGGGGAGTTCACTTGTACCCAAAGCCTTCCTTTGGTGACACTTTTGGATGGTCCAAAGGGGCTCGCAACGCGTTTCCTGGGGCCTGATTTTTCATTCGTCTTCGATGCCGGCTAGGGCTATGTTTAGGGATGCTCGGAAACAGCGAACCCGGAGGGTCCAGATGCATGTGGGGCTGCGTAAAGGCTCCCCTGGGAACTTCAGATTTACCCAAAGCCTTCCTTAGGGGGCACTTTTGGATGTTCCAAAGGGGCTCGCAACGCATTTCCTGGGGCCTGATTTTTCACTCGTCTCCGATGACGGCTAGGGCTACGTTTAGGTTTGCTCATGAACAGCGAACCTGGAGGGTCCAGTTGCATGTGGGGCAGTGTAAAGGCTCACCCGGGGAGTTCACTTGTACCCAAAGCCTTCCTTTGGTGACACCTTTGGATGGTCCAAAGGGGCTTGCAACGCGTTTTCTGGGGCCCGGGTTTTCAGTCTTCTCCCATGCCGGCTAGTGATATATTTAGCGTTGCTCGGAAAAATCGAACCCGGAGGGTCCAGTTGCATGTAGGGCTGCGTAAAGGCTCCCCTGGGGAGTTCACTTGTATCCAAAGCCTTCCTTTGGGGGCACTTTTGGATGGTCCAAAGGGGCTCGAAACGCATTTCCTGGGGCCTGATTTTTCACTCGTATCCAATGACGGCTAGGGCTACGTTTAGTTTTGCTCAGGAATAGCGAACCCGGAGGGTCCAGTTGCATGTGGGGCTGCGTAAAGGCTCCCCTGGGGAGTTCACTTGTACCCAAAGCCTTCCTTTGGGGGCACTTTTGGATGGGCGAAAAGGGCTTGCAACGCATTTCCTGGGGCCTGATTTTTCATTCGTCATGGATGCCGGTAGGAATATGTTTAGGGATGCTCGGAAACAGCGAACCCGGAGGGTCCAGTTGCATGTGGGGCTGCGTAAAGGCTCCCCTGGGGAGTTCACTTGTACCCATAGTCTTCATTTGGGGAGACGTTTGGAAGGGCAAAAATGACTCGGAACTCATTTCCTGCGGCCTGATTTTTCAGTCGTCATCGATGCTGGCTAGGGCTATGTTTAGGAATGCAAGGAAACAGCGAACCCGGAGGGTCCAGTTGCATGTGGGGCTGCGTAAAGGCTCCCCTGGGAACTTTATATGTATCCAAAGCCTTCCTTTGGGGGCACTTTTGGATGGTCCATAGGGGCTCGCAACGCATTTCCTGGGGCCTGATTTTTCACTCGTCTTCGATGACTGCTAGGGCTATGTTTAGGGATGCTCGGAAACAGCGAACCCGGAGGGTCCAGTTCCATGTGGGGCTGCGTAACGGCTCCCCTGGGGAGTTCACTTGTACCCATAGACTTCCTTTGGGGGCACTTTTGGATGGGCGAAAAGGGCTCGCAACGCATTTCCTGGGGCCTGATTTTTCAGTCGTCTTCGATGCCAGCAAGGGATTATGTTTAGGGATGGTCGGAAACAGCGAACCCGGAGGGTCCAGTTGCATGTGGGGCCGCGTAAAGACTCCCCTGGGGAGTTCACTTGTACCCAAAGCCTTCCTTTGGGGGCACTTTTGGATGGGCGAAAAGGGTCGTAACTCCTTTCCTGGGGCCTGATTTTTCAGTCGTCTTCGATGCGGGCTAGGGCTATGTTTACGGAAGCTCGGAAACAGCGAACCCGGAGGGTCCAGTTGCATGTGGGGCTGCGTAAAGGCTCCCCTCGGGAGTTCACTTGTACCCAAAGCCTTCCTTTGGGGGCACTTTTGGATGGGCGAAAAGGTCTCGCAACGCATTTCCTGGGGCCTGATTTTTCACATGTCTCCAAAGACGACTAGGGCTACGTTTAGGTTTGCTCATGAACAGCGAACCCGAAGGGTCCAGTTGCATGTGGGGCTGCGTAAAGGCTCCCCTGGGGAGTTCACTTGTACCCAAAGCCTTCCTTTGGGGGCACTTTTGGATGGGCGAAAAGGGCTCGCAACGCATTTCCTGGGGCCTGATTTTTCAGTCGTCTCCGATGACGGCTAGGGCTATGTTTAGGGATGCTCGGAAACAGCAAACCCGGAGGGTCCAGTTGCATGTGGGGCTGCGTAAAGGCTCCCCTGGGGAGTTCACTTGTACCCAAAGCCTTCCTTTGGGGGCACTTTTGGATGTGCGAAAAGGGCTCGGAACGCATTTCCTGGGGCCTGATTTTTCAGTCGTCATCGATGCCGGCTAGCGCTATGTGTAGGGATGCTCGGAAACAGCGAACCCGGAGGGTCCAGTTGCATGTGGGGCTGCGTAAAGGCTCCCCTGGGGAGTTCACTTGTACCCAAAGCCTTCCTTTGCTGACACTTTTGGATGGTCCAAAGGGGCTCGCAACGCGTTTCCTGGGGCCTGATTTTTCATTCGTCTTCGATGCCGGCTAGGGCTATGTTTAGGGATGCTCGGAAACAGCGAACCCGAAGGGTCCAGCTGCATGTGGGGCCGCGTAAAGGCTCCCCTGGGGAGTTCACTTGTACCCAAAGCCTTCCATTGGGGGCACTTTTGGATGGGCGAAAAGGTCTCGTAACGCGTTTCCTGGGGCCTAACTTTTCAGTCGTCTTCGATGTCGGCTAGGGCTATGTTTAGGGATGCTCGGAAACAGCGAACCCGGAGGGTCCAGTTGCATGTGGGGCTGCGTAAAGGCTCCCCTGGGGAGTTCACTTGTACCCAAAGCCTTCCTTTAGTGACACTTTTGGATGGTCCAAAGGGGCTTGAAACTCGTTTTCTGAGACCCGGATTTTCAGTCTTCTCCCATGCCGGCTAGGGATATATTTAGGGTTGCTCGGAAAAATCGAACCCGGAGGGTCCAGTTGCATGTGGGGCTGCGTAAAGGCTCCCCTGGGGAGTTCACTTGTACCAAAAGCCTTCCTTTGGGGGCACTTTTTGATGGTCCAAAGGGGCTCGCAACGCATTTAATGGGGCCGGATTTTTCACTCGTCTCAGATGACGGCTACGGATTCGTTTAGGTTTGCTCGGAAACAGCGAACCCGGAGGGTCCAGATGCATGTGGGGCTGCGTAAAGGCTCCCCTGGGAACTTCAGATTTAACCAAAGCCTTCCTTAGGGGGCACTTTTGGATGTTCCAAAGGGGCTCGCAACGCATTTCCTGGGGCCTAATTTTTCACTCGTCTCCGATGACGGCTAGGGCTACGTTTAGGTTTGTTCATGAACAGCGAACCCGGAGGGTCCAGTTGCATGTGGGGCTGCGTAAAGGCTCCCCTGGGGAGTTCACTTGTATCCAAAGCCTTCCTTTGGGGGCACTTTTGGATGGTCCAAAGGGGCTCGTAACGCATTTCCTGGGGCCTGATTTTTCACTCGTCTTCGATGCCGGCTAGGGCTATGTTTAGGGATGCTCGGAAACAGCGAACCCGGAGGGTCCAGTTCCATGTGGGGCTGCGTAAAGGCTCCCCTGGGGAGTTCACTTGTACCCATAGACTTCCTTTGGGGGCACTTTTGGATGGGCGAAAAGGGCTCGCAACGCATTTCCTGGGGCCTGATTTTTCAGTCGTCTTCGATGCCAGCAAGGGATTATGTTTAGGGATGGTCGGAAACAGCGAACCCGGAGGGTCCAGTTGCATGTGGGGCCGCGTAAAGACTCCCTTGGGGAGTTCACTTGTACCCAAAGCCTTCCTTTGGGGGCACTTTTGGATGGGCGAAAAGGGTCGTAACTCCTTTCCTGGGGCCTGATTTTTCAGTCGTCTTCGATGCCGGCTAGGGCTATGTTTACGGAAGCTCGGAAACAGCGAACCCGGAGGGTCCAGTTGCATGTGGGGCTGCGTAAAGGCTCCCCTGGGGAGTTCACTTGTACCCAAAGCCTTCCTTTGGGGGCACTTTTGGATGGGTGAAAAGGGCTCGCAACGCATTTCCTGGGGCCTGATTTTTCACGTCTCCAAAGACGACTAGGGCTACGTTTAGGTTTGCTCATGAACAGCGAACCCGGAGGGTCCAGTTGCATGTGGGGATGCGTAAAGGCTCCCCTGGGGAGTTCACTTGTACCCAAAGCCTTCCTTTGGGGGCACTTTTAAATGTGCGAAAAGGGCTCGGAACGCATTTCCTGGGGCCTGATTTTTCAGTCGTCATCGATGCCGGCTAGCGCTATGTGTAGGGATGCTCGGAAACAGCGAACCCGGAGGGTCCAGTTGCATGTGGGGCTGCGTAAAGGCTCCCCTGGGGAGTTCACTTGTACCCAAAGCCTTCCTTTGGGGGCACTTTTGGATGGGCGAAAAGGGCTCGGAACGCATTTCCTGGGCCCTGATTTTTCAGTCGTCTTCGATGCCGGCTAGGGCTATGTTTAGGGATGCTCGGAAACAGCGAACCCGGATGGTCCAGTTGCATGTGGGGCTGCGTAAAGGCTCCCCTGGGGAGTTCACTTGTACCCAAAGCCTTCCTTTGCTGACACTTTTGGATGGTCCAAAGGGGCTCGCAACGCGTTTCCTGGGGCCTGATTTTTCATTCGTCTTCGATGCCGGCTAGGGCTATGTTTAGGGATGCTCGGAAACAGCGAACCCGAAGGGTCCAGTTGCATGTGGGGCCGCGTAAAGGCTCCCGTGGGGAGTTCACTTGTACCCAAAGCCTTCCATTGGGGGCACTTTTGGATGGGCGAAAAGGTCTCGTAACGCGTTTCCTGGGGCCTAACTTTTCAGTCGTCTTCGATGTCGGCTAGGGCTATGTTTAGGGATGCTCGGAAACAGCGAACCCGGAGGGTCCAGTTGCATGTGGGGCTGCGTAAAGGCTCCCCTGGGGAGTTCACTTGTACCCAAAGCCTTCCTTTAGTGACACTTTTGGATGGTCCAAAGGGGCTTGAAACTCGTTTTCTGAGACCCGGATTTTCAGTCTTCTCCCATGCCGGCTAGGGATATATTTAGGGTTGCTCGGAAAAATCGAACCCGGAGGGTCCAGTTGCATGTGGGGCTGCGTAAAGGCTCCCCTGGGGAGTTCACTTGTACCAAAAGCCTTCCTTTGGGGGCACTTTTGGATGGTCCAAAGGGGCTCGCAACGCATTTAATGGGGCCGGATTTTTCACTCGTCTCAGATGACGGCTACGGATTCGTTTAGGTTTGCTCGGAAACAGCGAACCCGGAGGGTCCAGATGCATGTGGGGCTGCGTAAAGGCTCCCCTGGGAACTTCAGATTTAACCAAAGCCTTCCTTAGGGGGCACTTTTGGATGTTCCAAAGGGGCTCGCAACGCATTTCCTGGGGCCTAATTTTTCACTCGTCTCCGATGACGGCTAGGGCTACGTTTAGGTTTGTTCATGAACAGCGAACCCGGAGGGTCCAGTTGCATGTGGGGCTGCGTAAAGGCTCCCCTGGGGAGTTCACTTGTATCCAAAGCCTTCCTTTGGGGGCACTTTTGGATGGTCCAAAGGGGCTCGTAACGCATTTCCTGGGGCCTGATTTTTCACTCGTCTTCGATGCCGGCTAGGGCTATGTTTAGGGATGCTCGGAAACAGCGAACCCGGAGGGTCCAGTTCCATGTGGGGCTGCGTAAAGGCTCCCCTGGGGAGTTCACTTGTACCCATAGACTTCCTTTGGGGGCACTTTTGGATGGGCGAAAAGGGCTCGCAACGCATTTCCTGGGGCCTGATTTTTCAGTCGTCTTCGATGCCAGCAAGGGATTATGTTTAGGGATGGTCGGAAACAGCGAACCCGGAGGGTCCAGTTGCATGTGGGGCCGCGTAAAGACTCCCTTGGGGAGTTCACTTGTACCCAAAGCCTTCCTTTGGGGGCACTTTTGGATGGGCGAAAAGGGTCGTAACTCCTTTCCTGGGGCCTGATTTTTCAGTCGTCTTCGATGCCGGCTAGGGCTATGTTTACGGAAGCTCGGAAACAGCGAACCCGGAGGGTCCAGTTGCATGTGGGGCTGCGTAAAGGCTCCCCTGGGGAGTTCACTTGTACCCAAAGCCTTCCTTTGGGGGCACTTTTGGATGGGTGAAAAGGGCTCGCAACGCATTTCCTGGGGCCTGATTTTTCACGTCTCCAAAGACGACTAGGGCTACGTTTAGGTTTGCTCATGAACAGCGAACCCGGAGGGTCCAGTTGCATGTGGGGATGCGTAAAGGCTCCCCTGGGGAGTTCACTTGTACCCAAAGCCTTCCTTTGGGGGCACTTTTAAATGTGCGAAAAGGGCTCGGAACGCATTTCCTGGGGCCTGATTTTTCAGTCGTCATCGATGCCGGCTAGCGCTATGTGTAGGGATGCTCGGAAACAGCGAACCCGGAGGGTCCAGTTGCATGTGGGGCTGCGTAAAGGCTCCCCTGGGGAGTTCACTTGTACCCAAAGCCTTCCTTTGGGGGCACTTTTGGATGGGCGAAAAGGGCTCGGAACGCATTTCCTGGGCCCTGATTTTTCAGTCGTCTTCGATGCCGGCTAGGGCTATGTTTAGGGATGCTCGGAAACAGCGAACCCGGATGGTCCAGTTGCATGTGGGGCTGCGTAAAGGCTCCCCTGGGGAGTTCACTTGTACCCAAAGCCTTCCTTTGCTGACACTTTTGGATGGTCCAAAGGGGCTCGCAACGCGTTTCCTGGGGCCTGATTTTTCATTCGTCTTCGATGCCGGCTAGGGCTATGTTTAGGGATGCTCGGAAACAGCGAACCCGAAGGGTCCAGTTGCATGTGGGGCCGCGTAAAGGCTCCCGTGGGGAGTTCACTTGTACCCAAAGCCTTCCATTGGGGGCACTTTTGGATGGGCGAAAAGGTCTCGTAACGCGTTTCCTGGGGCCTAACTTTTCAGTCGTCTTCGATGTCGGCTAGGGCTATGTTTAGGGATGCTCGGAAACAGCGAACCCGGAGGGTCCAGTTGCATGTGGGGCTGCGTAAAGGCTCCCCTGGGGAGTTCACTTGTACCCAAAGCCTTCCTTTAGTGACACTTTTGGATGGTCCAAAGGGGCTTGAAACTCGTTTTCTGAGACCCGGATTTTCAGTCTTCTCCCATGCCGGCTAGGGATATATTTAGGGTTGCTCGGAAAAATCGAACCCGGAGGGTCCAGTTGCATGTGGGGCTGCGTAAAGGCTCCCCTGGGGAGTTCACTTGTACCCAAAGCCTTCCTTTGGGGGCACTTTTGGATGGTCCAAAGGGGCTCGCAACGCATTTAATGGGGCCGGATTTTTCACTCGTCTCAGATGACGGCTAGGGATTCGTTTAGGTTTGCTCGGAAACAGCGAACCCGGAGGGTCCAGTTGCATGTGGGGCTGCGTAAAGGCTCCCCTGAAAACTTCAGATTTACCCAAAGCCTTCCTTTGGTGGCACTTTTGGATGGGTGAAAAGGGCTCGGAACGCATTTCCTGGGGCCTGATTTTTCATTCGTCATCGATGCCGGCTAGGGCTATGTTTAGGGATGCTCGGAAACAGCGAACCCGGAGGGTCCAGTTGCATGTGGGGCTGCGTAAAGGCTCCCCTGGGGAGTTCACTTGTACCCAAAGCCTTCCTTTGCTGACACTTTTGGATGGTCCAAAGGGGCTCGCAACGCGTTTCCTGGGGCCTGATTTTTCATTCGTCTTCGATGCCGGCTAGGGCTATGTTTAGGGATGCTCGGAAACAGCGAACCCGGAGGGTCCAGTTGCATGTGGGGCTGCGTAAAGGCTCCCCTGGGAACTTCATATTTACCCAAAGCCTTCCTTAGGGGGCACTTTTGGATGTTCCAAAGGGGCTCGCAACGTATTTCCTGGGGCCTGATTTTTCACTCGTCTCCGATGACGGCTAGGGCTACGTTTAGGTTTGCTCATGAACAGCGAACCCGGAGGGTCCAGTTGCATGTGGGGCAGTGTAAAGGCTCCCCTGGGGAGTTCACTTGTACCCAAAGCCTTCCTTTGGTGACACTTTTGGATGGTCCAAAGGGGCTTGCAACGCGTTTTCTGGGGCCCGGCTTTTCAGTCTTCTCCCATGCCGGCTAGTGATATATTTAGCGTTGCTCGGAAAAATCGAACCCAGAGGGTCCAGTTGCATGTGGGGCTGCGTAACGTCTCCCCTGGGGAGTTCACTTGTACCCAAAGCCTTCCTTTGGGGGCACTTTTGGATGGTCCAAAGGGGCTCGGAACGCATTTCCTGGGGCCTGATTTTTCAGTCGTCTCTGATGACGGCTAGGGCTACGTTTAGGTTTGCTCAGGAACAAGCGAACCCTGAGAGTCCAGTTGCATGTGGGGCTGCGTAAAGGCTCCCCTGGGGAGTTCACTTGTACGCAAAGCCTTCCTTAGGGGGCACTTTTGGATGGGTGAAAAGGGCTCGTAACGCATTTCCTGGGGCCTGATTTTTCAGTCGTCTTCGATGCCGGCTAGGGCTATGTTCAGGGATGCTCGGAAACAGCGAACCCGGAGGGTCCAGTTGCATGTGGGGCTGCGTAAAGGCTCCCCTGGGGAGTTCACTTGTACCCAAAGCCTTCCTTTGGGGGCACTTTTGGATGGGCGAAAAGGGGTTCGCAACGCGTTTCCTGGGGCCTGATTTTTGATTCGTCTTCGATGCCGGCTAGGGCTATGTTTAGGGATGCTCGGAAACAGCGAACCCGGAGGGTCCAGTTGCATGTGGGGCTGCGTAAAGGCTCCCCTGGGGAGTTCACTTGTACCCAAAGCCTTCCTTTGGGGACACTTTTGGATGGTCCAAAGGGGCTTGCAACGCGTTTTCTGGGGCCCGAGTTTTCAGTCTTCTCCCATGCCGGCTAGTGATATATTTAGCGTTGCTCGGAAAAATCGAATCCGGAGGATCCAGTTGCATGTGGGGCTGTGTAAAGGTTCCCCTGCGGAGTTCACTTTTACCCAAAGCCTTCCTTTGGGGGCACTTTTGGATGGGCGAAAAGGGCTCGCAACGCATTTCCTGGGGCCTGATTTTTCACTTGTCTCCAAAGACGGCTAGGGCTACGTTTAGGTTTGCTCAGGAATAGCGAACCCGGAGGGTCCAGTTGCATGTGGGGCTGCGTAAAGGCTCCCCTGGGGAGTTCACTTGTACCCAAAGCCTTCCTTTGGGGGCACTTTTGGATGGGCGAAAAGGGCTCGCAACGCATTTCCTGGGGCCTGATTTTTCAGTCGTCTTCAATGACGGCCAGGGCTATGTTTAGGGATGCTCGGAAACAGCAAACCCGGAGGGTCCAGTTGCATGTGGGGCTGCGTAAAGGCTCCCCTGGGGAGTTCACTTGTACCCAAAGCCTTCCTTTGGGGGCACTTTTGGATGGGCGAAAAGGGCTCGCAACGCATTTCCTGGGGCCTGATTTTTCACATGTCTCCAAAGACGACTAGGGCTACGTTTAGGTTTGCTCATGAACAGCGAACCCGGAGGGTCCAGTTGCATGTGGGGCTGCGTAAAGGCTCCCCTGGGGAGTTCACTTGTACCCAAAGCCTTCCTTTGGGGACACTTTTGGATGGTCCAAAGGGGCTTGCAACGCGTTTTCTGGGGCCCGGGTTTTCAGTATTCTCCCATGCCGGCTAGTGATATATTTAGCGTTGCTCGGAAAAATCGAACCGGGAGGGTCCAGTTGCATGTGGGGCTGCGTAAAGGCTCCCCTGGGAACTTCAGATGTACCCAAAGCCTTCCTTAGGGGGCACTTTTGGATGTTCCAAAGGGGCTCGCAACGCATTTCCTGGGGCCTGATTTTTCACTCGTCTCCGATGACGGCTAGGGCTACGTTTAGGGATGCTCATGAACAGCGAACCCGGAGGGTCCAGTTGCATGTGGGGCTGCGTAAAGGCTCCCCTGGGGAGTTCACTTGTACCCAAAGCCTTCCTTTAGTGACACTTTTAGATCGTCCAAAGGGGCTTGAAACTCGTTTTCTGAGACCCGGATTTTCAGTCTTCTCCCATGCCGGCTAGGGATATATTTAGGGTTGCTCGGAAAAATCGAACCCGGAGGGTCCAGTTGCATGTGGGGCTGCGTAAAGGCTCCCCTGGGGAGTTCACTTGTATCCAAAGCCTTCCTTTGGGGGCACTTTTGGATGGTCCAAAGGGGCTCGCAACGCATTTCCTGGGGCCTGATTTTTCACTCGTCTCCGATGACGGCTAGGGATTCGTTTAGGTTTGCTCGGAAACAGCGAACCCGGAGGGTCCAGTTGCATGTGGGGCTGCGTAAAGGCTCCCCTGGGGAGTTCACTTGTACCCAAAGCCTTCCTTAGGGGGCACTTTTGGATGGTCCAAAGGGGCTTGCAACGCGTTTTCTGGGGCCCGGGTTTTCAGTCTTCTCCCATGCCGGCTAGTGATATATTTAGCGTTGCTCGGAAAAATCGAACCCGGAGGATCCAGTTGCATGTGGGGCTGCGTAAAGGCTCCCCTGGGGAGTTCACTTGTACCCAAAGCCTTCCTTTGGGGGCACTTTTGGATGGGCGAAAAGGGCTCGCAACGCATTTCCTGGGGCCTGATTTTTCACTTTTCTCCAAAGACTGCTAGGGCTACGTTTAGGTTTGCTCAGGAATAGCGAACCCGGAGGGTCCAGTTGCATGTGGGGCTGCGTAAAGGCTCCCCTGGGGAGTTCACTTGTACCCAAAGCCTTCCTTTGGGGGCACTTTTGGATGGGCGAAAAGGGCTCGCAACGCATTTCCTGGGGCCTGATTTTTCAGTCGTCTTCAATGCCGGCCAGGGCTATGTTTAGGGATGCTCGGAAACAGCGAACCCGGAGGGTCCAGTTGCATGTGGGGCTGCGTAAAGGCTCCCCTGGGGAGTTCACTTGTACCCAAAGCCTTCCTTTGGGGGCAATTTTGGATGGGCGAAAAGGGCTCGTAACGCATTTCCTGGGGCCTGATTTTTCAGTCGTCTTCGATGCCGGCTAACGCTATGTGTAGGGATGCTCGGAAACAGCGAACCCGGAGGGTCCAGTTGCATGTGGGGCTGCGTAAAGGCTCCCCTGGGGAGTTCACTTGTACCCAAAGCCTTCCTTTGGGGGCACTTTTGGATGGGCGAAAAGGGCTCGCAACGCATTTCCTGGGGCCTGATTTTTCACATGTTTCCAAAGACGACTAGTGCTACGTTTAGGTTTGCTCATGAACAGCGAACCCGGAGGGTCCAGTTGCATGTGGGGCTGCGTAAAGGCTCCCCTGGGGAGTTCACTTGTACCCAAAGCCTTCCTTTGGTGACACTTTTGGATGGTCCAAAGGGGCTTGCAACGCGTTTTCTGGGGCCCGGGTTTTCAGTCTTCTCCCATGCCGGCTAGTGATATATTTAGCGTTGCTCGGAAAAATCGAACCGGGAGGGTCCAGTTGCATGTGGGGCTGCGTAAAGGCTCCCCTGGGAACTTCAGATTTACCCAAAGCCTTCCTTAGGGGGCACTTTTGGATGTTCCAAAGGGTTCGCAACGCATTTCCTGGGGCCTGATTTTTCACTCGTCTCCGATGACGGCTAGGGCTATGTTTAGGGATGCTCGGAAACAGCGAACCCGGAGGGTCCAGTTGCATGTGGGGCTGCGTAAAGGCTCCCCTGGGGAGTTCACTTGTACCCAAAGCCTTCCTTTGGGGGACACTTTTGGATGGTCCAAAGGGGCTTGCAAAGCGTTTTCTGAGGCCCCGGGTTTTCAGTCTTCTCCCATGCCGGCTAGTGATATATTTAGCGTTGCTCGGAAAAATCGAACCCGGAGGATCCAGTTGCATGTGGGGCTGCATAAAGGCTCCCCGGGGAACTTCAGATGTACCCAAAGCCTTCCTTTGGTGACACTTTTGGATGGGCGAAAAGGGCTCGCAACGCATTTCCTGGGGCCTGATTTTTCACTTGTCTCCAAAGACGGCTAGGGCTATGTTTAGGTTTGCTCAGGAATAGCGAACCCGGAGGGTCCAGTTGCATGTGGGGCTGCGTAAAGGCTCCCCTGGGGAGTTCACTTGTACCCAAAGCCATCTTTTGGGGGCACTTTTGGATGGGCGAAAAGGGCTCGCAACGCATTTCCTGGGGCCTGATTTTTCAGTCGTCTTCAATGCCGGCCAGGGCTATGTTTAGGGATGCTCGGAAACAGCGAACCCGGAGGGTCCAGTTGCATGTGGGGCTGCGTAAAGGCTCCCCTGGGGAGTTCACTTGTACCCAAAGCCTTCCTTTGGGGGCACTTTTGGATGGGCAAAAAGGGCTCCCAACGCATTTCCTGGGGCCTGATTTTACATTCGTCTTCGATGCCAGCTAGGGCTATGTTCAGGGATGCTCGGAAACAGCGAACCCGGAGGGTCCATTTGCATGTGGGCCTGCGTAAAGGCTCCACTGGGGAGTTTACTTGTACCCAAAGCCTTCCTTTGGGGGCACTTTTGGATGGTCCATAGGGGTTCGGAACGCATTTCCTGCGGCCTGATTTTTCAGTCGTCTTCGATGCCGGCTAGGGTTATGTTTAGGGATGCTCGGAATCAGCGAACCTGGAGGGTCCAGTTGCATGTGTGGCCGCGTAAAGACTCCCCTGGGGAGTTCACTTGTATCCAAAGCCTTCCTTTGGGGGCACTTTTGGATGGTCCAAAGGGGCTCGCAACGCATTTCCTGGGGCCTGATTTTTCAGTCGTCTCCGATGACGGCTAGGGCTACGTTTAGGTTTGCTCATGAACAGCGAACCCGGAGGGTCCAGTTGCATGTGGGGCAGTGTATAGGCTCCCCTGGGGAGTTCTCTTGTACCCAAAGCCTTCCTTTGGTGACACTTTTGGATGGTCCAAAGGGGCTTGCAACGCGTTTTCTGGGGCCCGGCTTTTCAGTCTTCTCCCATGCCGGCTAGTGATATATTTTGCGTTGCTCGGAAAAATCGAACCCGGAGGGTCCAGTTGCATGTGGGGCTGCGTAAAGGCTCCCCTGGGGAGTTCACTTGTATCCAAAGCCTTCCTTTGGGGGCACTTTTGGATGGTCCAAAGGGGCTCGCAACGCATTTCCTGGGGCCTGATTTTTCACTCGTCTCCGGTGACGGCTACGGCTACGTTTAGTTTTGCTCAGGAACAGCGAACCCGGAGTGTCCAGTTGCATGTGGGGCTGCGTAAGGGCTCCCTTGGAAACTTCAGATGTACCCAAAGCCTTCCTTTGGGGGAACTTTTGGATGGGCGAAAAGGGCTCGCAACGCATTTCCTGGGGCCTGATTTTTCACTTGTCTCCAAAGACGGCTAGGGATACGTTTAGGTTTGCTTAGAAAAAGCGAACCCGGAGGGTCCATTTGCATGTGGGGCTGCGTAAAGCCTCCCCTGGGGAGTTCACTTGTACCCAAAGCCTTCCTTTGGGGGCACTTTTGGATGGGCGAAAAGGGCTTGGAACGCGTTTCCTGGGGCCTAATTTTTCAGTCTTCTTCGATGCCGGCTAGGGCTATGTTTAGGGATGCTCGGAAACAGCGAACCCGGAGGGTCCAGTTGCATGTGGGGCTGCGTAAAGGCTCCCCTGGGGAGTTCACTTGTACCCAAAGCCTTCCTTTAGTGACACTTTTGGATGGTCCAAAGGGGCTTGAAACTCGTTTTCTGAGACCCGGATTTTCAGTCTTCTCCCATGCCGGCTAGGGATATATTTAGGGTTGCTCGGAAAAATCGAACCCGGAGGGTCCAGTTGCATGTGGGGCTGCGTAAAGGCTCCCCTAGGGAGTTCACTTGTATCCAAAGCCTTCCTTTGGGGGCACTTTTGAATGGTCCAAAGGGGCTCGCAACGCATTTCCTGGGGCCTGATTTTTCACTCGTCTCCGAAGACGGCTAGGGATTCGTTTAGGTTTGCTCGGAAACAGCGAACCCGGAGGGTCCAGTTGCATGTGGGGCTGCGTAAAGGCTCCCCTGGGAACTTCAGATTTACCCAAAGCCTTCCTTAGGGGGCACTTTTGGATGGTCCAAAGGGGCTCGCAACGCATTTCCTGGGGCCTGATTTTTCACTCGTCTCCGATGACGGCTAGGGCTACGTTTAGGTTTGCTCATGAACAGCGAACCCGGAGGGTCCAGTTGCATGTGGGGCTGCGTAAAGGCTCCCCTGGGGAGTTCACTTGTACCCAAAGCCTTCCTTTGGGGACACTTTTGGATGGTCCAAAGGGGCTTGCAACGCGTTTTCTGGGGCCCGGGTTTTCAGTCTTCTCCCATGCCGGCTAGTGATATATTTAGCGTTGCTCGGAAACAGCGAACCCGGAGGATCCAGTTGCATGTGGGGCTGCGTAAAGGCTCCCCTGGGGAGTTCACTTGTACCCAAAGCCTTCCTTTGGGGGCACTTTTGGATGGGCGAAAAGGGCTTGCAACGCATTTCCTGGGGCCTGATTTTTCACTTGTCTCCAAAGACGGCTATGGATACGTTTAGGTTTGCTCAGGAATAGCGAACCCGGAGGGTCCAGTTGCATGTGGGGCTGCGTAAAGGCTCCCCTGGGGAGTTCACTTGTACCCAAAGCCTTCCTTTGGGGGCACTTTTGGAAGGGCGAAAAGGGCTCGCAACGCATTTCCTGGGGCCTGATTTTTCAGTCGTCTTCAATGCCCGCCAGGGCTATGTTTAGGGATGCTCGGAAACAGCGAACCCGGAGGGTCCAGTTGCATGTGGGGCTGCGTAAAGGCTCCCATGGGGAGTTCACTTGTACCCAAAGCCTTCCTTTGGGGGCAATTTTGGATGGGCGAAAAGGGCTCGTAACGCATTTCCTGGGGCCTGATTTTTCAGTCGTCATCGATGCCGGCTTACGCTATATGTAGGGATGCTCGGAAACAGCGAACCCGGAGGGTCCAGTTGCATGTGGGGCTGCGTAAAGGCTCCCCTGGGGAGTTCACTTGTACCCAAAGCCTTCCTTTGGGGGCACTTTTGGATGGGCGAAAAGGGCTCGCAACGCATTTCCTGGGGCCTGATTTTTCACATGTCTCCAAAGACGACTAGGGCTACGTTTAGGTTTGCTCATGAACAGCGAACCCGGAGGGTCCAGTTGCATGTGGGGCTGCGTAAAGGCTCCCCTGGGGAGTTCACTTGTACCCAAAGCCTTCCTTTGGGGACACTTTTGGATGGCCCAAAGGGGCTTGCAACGCGTTTTCTGGGGCCCGGGTTTTCAGTCTTCTTCCATGCCGGCTAGTGATATATTTAGTGTTGCTCGGAAAAATCGAACCGGGAGGGTCCAGTTGCATGTGGGGCTGCGTAAAGGCTCCCCTGGGAACTTCAGATTTACCCAAAGCCTTCCTTAGGGGGCACTTTTGGATGGTCCAAAGGGGCTCGCAACGCATTTCCTGGGGCCTGATTTTTCACTCGTCTCCGATGACGGCTAGGGCTACGTTTAGGGATGCTCATGAACAGCGAACCCAAAGGGTCCAGTTGCATGTGGGGCTACGTAAAGGCTCCCCTGGGGAGTTCACTTGTACCCAAAGCCTTCCTTTAGTGACACTTTTGGATGGTCCAAAGGGGCTTGAAACTCGTTTTCTGAGACCCGGATTTTCAGTCTTCTCCCATGCCGGCTAGGGATATATTTAGGGTTGCTCGGAAAAATCGAACCCGGAGGGTCCAGTTGCATGTGGGGCTGCGTAAAGGCTCCCCTGGGGAGTTCACTTGTACCCAAAGCCTTCCTTTGGGGGCACTTTTGGATGGTCCAAAGGGGCTCGTAACGCATTTCCTGGGGCCTGATTTTTCACTCGTCTCCGATGACGGCTAGGGATTCGTTTAGGTTTGCTCGGAAACAGCGAACCCGGAGGGTCCAGTTGCATGTGGGGCCGCGTAAAGGCTCCCCTGGGGAGTTCACTTGTACCCAAAGCCTTCCATTGGGGGCACTTTTGGATGGGCGAAAAGGTCGCGTAACGCGTTTCCTGGGGCCTAACTTTTCAGTCGTCTTCGATGTCGGCTAGGGCTATGTTTAGGGATGCTCGGAAACAGCGAACCCGGAGGGTCCAGTTGCATGTGGGGCTGCGTAAAGGCTCCCCTGGGGAGTTCACTTGTACCCAAAGCCTTCCTTTAGTGACACTTTTGGATGGTCCAAAGGGGCTTGAAACTCGTTTTCTGAGACCCGGATTTTCAGTCTTCTCCCATGCCGGCTAGGGATATATTTAGGGTTGCTCGGAAAAATCGAACCCGGAGGGTCCAGTTGCATGTGGGGCTGCGTAAAGGCTCCCCTAGGGAGTTCACTTGTATCCAAAGCCTTCCTTTGGGGGCACTTTTGGATGGTCCGAAGGGGTTCGCAACGCATTTCCTGGGGCCTGATTTTTCACTCGTCTCCGATGACGGCTAGGGATTCGTTTAGGTTTGCTCGGAAACAGCGAACCCGGAGGGTCCAGTTGCATGTGGGGCTGCGTAAAGGCTCCCCTGGGAACTTCAGATTTACCCAAAGCCTTCCTTAGGGGGCACTTTTGGATGTTCCAAAGGGGCTCGCAACGCATTTCCTGGGGCCTGATTTTTCACTCGTCTCCGATGACGGCTAGGGCTATGTTTAGGTTTGCTCATGAACAGCGAACCCGGAGGGTCCAGTTGCATGTGGGGCAGTGTAAAGGCTCCCCTGGGGAGTTCACTTGTACCCAAAGCCTTCCTTTGGGGACACTTTTGGATGGTCCAAAGGGGCTTGCAACGCGTTTTCTGAGGCCCGGGTTTTCAGTCTTCTCCCATGCCGGCTAGTGATATATTTAGCGTTGCTCGGAAACAGCGATCCCGGAGGGTCCAGTTGCATGTGGGGCTGCGTAAAGGCTCCCCTGGGGAGTTCACTTGTACCCAAAGCCTTCCTTTGGGGGCACTTTTGGATGGGCGAAAAGGGCTCGCAACGCATTTCCTGGGGCCTGATTTTTCACTTGTCTCCAAAGACGGCTAGGGCTACGTTTAGGTTTGCTCATGAACAGCGAACCAGGAGGGTCCATTTGCATGTGGGGCTGCGTAAAGGCTCCCCTGGGGAGTTCACTTATACCCAAAGCCTTCCTTTGGGGGCACTTTTGGATGGTCCAAAGAGGCTCACAACGCATTTCCTGGGGCCTGATTTTTCACTTGTCTCCAAAGACGGCTAGGGCTACGTTTAGGTTTGCTCAGGAATAGCGAACCCGGAGGGTCCAGTTGCATGTGGGGCTGCGTAAAGGCTCCCCTGGGGAGTTCACTTGTACCCAAAGCCTTCCTTTGGGGGCACTTTTGGATGGGCGAAAAGGGCTCGCAACGCTTTTCCTGGGGCCTGATTTTTTAACTCGTCTTCAATGCCGGCCAGGGCTATGTTTAGGGATGCTCGGAAACAGCGAATCCGGAGGGTCCAGTTGCATGTGGGGCTGCGTAAAGGCTCCCCTGGGGAGTTCACTTGTACCCAAAGCCTTCCTTTGGGTTCACTTTTGGATGGGCGTAAAGGGCTCGCAACGCATTTCCTGGGGCCTGATTTTTCAGTCGTCTTCGATGCCGGCTAGGGCTATGTTTAGGGATGCTCGGAAACAGCGAACCCGGAGGGTCCAGTTGCATGTGGGGCTGCGTAAAGGCTCCCCTGGGGAGTTCACTTGTACCCAAAACCTTCCTTTGGGGGCACTTTTGGATGGTCCATAGGGGTTCGGAACGCATTTCCTGGGGCCTGATTTTTCATTCGTCTTCGATGCCGGCTAAGGCTATGTTCAGGGATGCTCGGAAACAGCGAACCCGGAGGGTCCAGTTGCATGTGGGGCTGCGTAAAGGCTCCCCTGGGGAGTTCACTTGTACCCAAAGCCTTCCTTTGGGGGCACTTTTGGATGGGCAAAAAGGGCTCGCAACGCATTTCCTGGGGCCTGATTTTACATTCGTCTTCGATGCCGGCTAGGGCTATGTTTAGGGATGCTCGGAAACAGCGAACCCGGAGGGTCCAGTTGCATGTGGGGCTGCGTAAAGGCTCCCCTGGGGAGTTCACTTGTACCCAAAGCTTTCCTTTGGGGGCACTTTTGGATGGGCGAAAAGGGCTTGCAACACATTTCCTGGGGCCTGATTTTTCAGTCGTCTTCGATGACGGCTAGGGCTACGTTTAGGTTTGCTCAGGAATTGCGAACCCGGAGGGTCCAGTTGCATGTGGGGCTGCGTAAAGGCTCCCCTGGGGAGTTCACTTGTACCCAAAGCCTTCCTTTGGGGGCACATTTGGATGAGCGAAAAGGGCTTGGAACGCATTTCCTGGGCCCTGATTTTTCATTCGTCATCGATTCCGGCTAGGGCTATGTTCAGGGATGCTCGGAAACAACGAACACGGAGGGTCCATTTGCATGTGGGCCTGCGTAAAGGCTCCACTGGGGAGTTCACTTGTACCCAAAGCCTTCCCTTGGGGGCACTTTTGGATGGTCCATAGGGGTTCGGAACGCCTTTCCTGGGGCCTGATTTTTCAGTCGTCTTCGATGCCGGCTAGGCCTATGTTTAGGGATGCTCGGAAACAGCGAACCTGGAGGGTCCAGTTGCATGTGGGGCAGTGTATAGGCTCCCCTGGGGAGTTCTCTTGTACCCAAAGCCTTCCTTTGGTGACACTTTTGGATGGTCCAAAGGGGCTTGCAACGCGTTTTCTGGGGCCCGGGTTTTCAGTCTTCTCCCATGCCGCCTAGTGCTATATTATGCGTTGCTCGGAAAAATCGAACCCGGAGGGTCCAGTTGCATGTGGGGCTGCGTAAAGACTCCCCTGGGGAGTTCACTTGTACCCAAAGCCTTCCTTTGGGGACACTTTTGGATGGTCCAAAGGGGCTTGCAACGCGTTTTCTGGGGACCGGGTTTTCAGTCTTCTCCCGTGCCAGCTAGTGATATATTTCGCGTTGCTCGGAAAAATCGAACCGGGAGGGTCCAGTTGCATGTGGGGCTGCGTAAAGGCTCCCCTGGGGAGTTCACTTGTACCCAAAGCCTTCCTTTGGGGGCACTTTTGGATGGGCGAAAAGGGCTCGCAACGCATTTCCTGGGGCCTGATTTTTCAGTCGTCATCGATGCCGGCTAGGGATATGTTCAGGGATGCTCGGAAAAAGCGATCCCGGAGGGTCCAGTTGCATGTGGGGCTGCGTAAAGGCTCCCCTGGGGAGTTCACTTGTACCCAAAGCCTTCCTTTGGGTTCACTTTTGGATGGGCGTAAAGGGCTCGCAACGCATTTCCTGGGGCCTGATTTTTCAGTCGTCTTCGATGCCGGCTAGGGCTATGTTTAGGGATGCTCGGAAACAGCGAACCCGGAGGGTCCAGTTGCATGTGGGGCTGCCTAAAGGCTCCCCTGGGGAGTTCACTTGTACCCAAAACCTTCCTTTGGGGGCACTTTTGGATGGTCCATAGGGGTTCGGAACGCATTTCCTGGGGCCTGATTTTTCATTCGTCTTCGATGCCGGCTAAGGATATGTTCAGGGATGCTCGGAAACAGCGAACCCGGAGGGTCCAGTTGCATGTGGGGCTGCATAAAGGCTCCCCTGGGGAGTTCACTTGTACCCAAAGCCTTCCTTTGCTGACACTTTTGGATGGTCCAAAGGGGCTTGCAACGCTTTTCCTGGGGCCTGATTTTTCATTCGTCTTCGATGCCGGCTAGGGCTACGTTTAGGTTTGCTCATGAGCAGTGAACCCGGAGGGTCCAGTTGCATGTGGGGCTGTGTAAAGGCTCCCCTGGGGAGTTCACTTGTACCCAAAGCCTTCCTTTGGGGGCACTTTTGGATGGGCGAAAAGGGCTCGCAACGCTTTTCCTGGGGCCTGATTTTACATTCGTCTTCGATGCCGGCTAGGGCTATGTTTAGGGATGCTCAGAAACAGCGAACCCGGAGGGTCCAGTTGCATGTGGGGCTGCGTAAAGGCTCCCCTGGGGAGTTCACTTGTACCCAAAGCTTTCCTTTGGGGGCAATTTGGATGGGCGAAAAGGGCTTGCAACACATTTCCTGGGGCCTGATTTTTCAGTCGTCTTCGATGACGGCTAGGGGTACGTTTAGATTTGCTCAGGAATAGCGAACCCGGAGGGTCCAGTTGCATGTGGGGCTGCGTAAAGGCTCCCCTGGAGAGTTCACTTGTACCCAAAGCCTTCCTTTGGGGGCACATATGGATGAGCGAAAAGGGCTCGGAACGCATTTCCTGGGCCCTGATTTTTCATTCGTCATCGATTCCGGCTAGGGCTATGTTCAGGGATGCTCGGAAACAGCGAACCCGGAGGGTCCATTTGCATGTGGGCCTGCGTAAAGGCTCCACTGGGGAGTTCACTTGTACCCAAAGACTTCCCTTGGGGGCACTTTTGGATGGTCCATAGGGGTTCGGAACGCCTTTCCTGGGGCCTGATTTTTCAGTCGTCTTCGATGCCGGCTAGGGCTATGTTTAGGGATGCTCGGAAACAGCGAACCTGGAGGGTCCAGTTGCATGTGGGGCAGTGTATAGGCTCCCCTGGGGAGTTCTCTTGTACCCAAAGCCTTCCTTTGGTGACACTTTTGGATGGTCCAAAGGGGCTTGCAACGCGTTTTCTGGGGCCCGGGTTTTCAGTCTTCTCCCATGCCGGCTAGTGCTATATTTTGCGTTGCTCGGAAAAATCGAACCCGGAGGGTCCAGTTCCATGTGGGGCTGCGTAAAGACTCCCCTGGGGAGTTCACTTGTACCCAAAGCCTTCCTTTGGGGACACTTTTGGATGGTCCAAAGGGGCTTGCAACGCGTTTTCTGGGGCCCGGGTTTTCAGTCTTCTCCCGTGCCAGCTAGTGATATATTTCGCGTTGCTCGGAAAAATCGAACCGCGAGGGTCCAGTTGCATGTGGGGCTGCGTAAAGGCTCCCCTGGGGAGTTCACTTGTACCCAAAGCCTTCCTTTGGGGGCACTTTTGGATGGGCGAAAAGGGCTCGCAACGCATTTCCTGGGGCCTGATTTTTCAGTCGTCATCGATGCCGGCTAGGGATATGTTTAGGGATACTCGGAAACAGCGATCCCGGAGGGTCCAGTTTCATGTGGGGCTGCGTAAAGGCTCCCCTGGGGAGTTCACTTGTACCCAAAGCCTTCCTTTGGGGGCACTTTGGGATGGGCGAAAAGGGCTCGCAACGCATTTCCTGGGGCCTGATTTTTCACTTGTCTCCAAAGACGGCTAGGGCTACCTTTAGGTTTGCTTAGAAACAGCGAACCCGGAGGGTCCAGTTGCATGTGGGGCTGCGTAAAGGCTCCCCTGGGGAGTTCACTTGTACCCAAAGCCTTCCTTTGGGGGCACTTTTGGATGGGCGAAAAGGGCTCGCAACGCATTTCCTGGGGCCTGATTTTTCAGTCGTCATCGATTCCGGCTTCGGCTATGTTTAGGGATGCTCGGAAACAGCGAACCCGGAGGGTCCAGTTGCATGTGGGGCTGTGTAAAGGCTCCCCTGGGGAGTTCACTTGTACCCAAAGCCTTCCTTTAGTGACACTTTTGGATGGGCGAAAAGGGCTCACAACGCATTTCCTGGGGCCTGATTTTTCACTTGTCTCCAAAGACGGCTAGGGATACGTTTAGGTTTGCTCATGAACAGCGAACCCATAGGGTCCATTTGCATGTGGGGCTGCGTAAAGGCTCCCCTGGGGAGTTCACTTGTACCCAAAGCCTTCCTTTGGGGGCACTTTTGGATGGTCCAAAGGGCTTGCAACGCATTTCCTGGGGCCTGATTTTTCAGTCGTCATCGATTCCGGCTAGGGCTATGTTTAGGGATGCTCGGAAACAGCGAACCCGGAGGGTCCAGTTGCATGTGGGGCTGCGTAAAGGCTCCCCTGGGGAGTTCACTTGTACCCAAAGCCTTCCTTTGGGGGCACTTTTGGATGGGCGAAAAGGGCTCGGAACGCAATTCCTGGGGCCTGATTTTTCAGTCGTCTTCAATGCCGGCTAGGGCTATGTTTAGGGAGGCTCGGAAACAACGAACCCGGAGGGTCCAGTTGCATGTGGGGCTGCGTAAAGGCTCCCCTGGGGAGTTCACTTGTACCCAAAGCCTTCCTTTGGGGGCACTTTTGGATGGTCCAAAGGGCCTTGCAAAGCGTTTTCTGGGGACCGGGTTTTCAGTCTTCTCTCGTGCCGGCTAGTGATATATTTAGCGTTGCTCGGAAAAATCGAACCCGGAGGGTCCAGTTGCATGTGGGGCTGCGTAAAGGCTCCCCTGGGGAGTTCACTTGTACCCAAAGCCTTCCTTTGGGGGCACTTTTGGATGGGCGAAAAGGGCTCGCAACGCATTTCCTGGGGCCTGATTTTTCACTTGTCTCCAAAGACGGCTAGGGCTACGTTTAGGTTTGCTCATGAACAGCGAACCTGGAGGGTCCATTTGCATGTGGGGCTGCGTAAAGGCTCCCCTGGGGAGTTCACTTATACCCAAAGCCTTCCTTTGGGGGCACTTTTGGATGGTCCAAAGGGGCTCGCAACGCATTTCCTGGGGGCTGATTTTTCAGTCGTCATCGATGCCGGCTTCGGCTATGTTTAGGGATGCTCGGAAACAGCGATCCCGGAGGGTCCAGTTGCATGTGGGGCTGCGTAAAGGCTCCCCTGGGGAGTTCACTTGTACCCAAAGCCTTCCTTTGGGGGCACTTTTGGATGGGCGAAAAGGGCTCGTAACGCATTTCCTGGGGCCTGATTTTTCAGTCGTCTTCTATGCCGGCTAGCCCTATGTTTAGGGATGCTCGGAAACAGCGAACCCGGAGGGTCCAGTTGCATGTGGGGCTGCGTAAAGGCTCCCCTGGGGAGTTCACTTGTACCCAAAGCCTTCCTTTGGGGGCACTTTTGGATGGTCCAAAGGGGTCGCAACGCATTTCCTGGGGCCTGATTTTTCAGTAGTCATCGATTCCGGCTTCGGATATGTTTAGGGATGCTCGGAAACAGCGAACCCGGAGGGTCCAGTTGCATGTGGGGCTTCGTAACGGCTTCCCTGGGGAGTTCACTTGTACCCATACTCTTCCTTTGGGGGCACTTTTGGATGGGCGTAAAGGGCTCGCAACGCATTTCCTGGGGCCTGATTTTTCAGTCGTCTTCGATGCCAGCAAGGGATTATGTTTAGGGATGCTCGGAAACAGCGAACCTGGAGGGTCCAGTTGCATGTGGGGCTGAGTAAAGACTCCCCTGGGGAGTTCACTTGTACCCAAAGCCTTCCTTTGGGGGCACTTTTGGATGGGCGAAAAGGGCTCGCAACGCATTTCCTGGGGCCTGATTTTTAACTTGTCTCCAAAGACGACTAGGGCTACGTTTAGGTTTCCTCATGAACAGCGAACCCGGAGGGTCCAGTTGCATGTGGGGCTGCGTAAAGGCTCCCCTGGGGAGTTCACTTGTACCCAAAGACTTCCTTTGGGGGCACTTTTGGATGGTCTAATGGGGCTCACAACGCATTTCCTGGGGCCTGATTTTTCAGTCGTCATCGATTCCGGCTTCGGATATGTTTAGTGATGCTCGGAAACAGCGAACCCGGAGGGTCCAGTTGCATGTGGGGCTGCGTAAAGGTCCCCTGGGGAGTTCACTTGTACCCAAAGCCTTCCTTTGGGGGCACTTTTGGATGGGCGAAAAGGGCTCGGAACGCAATTCCTGGGGCATGATTTTTCAGTCGTCTTCAATGCCGGCTAGGGATATGTTTAGGGATGCTCGGAAACAGCGAACCCTGAGGGTCCATTTGCATGTGGGGCTGCGTAAAGGCTCCCCTGGGGAGTTCACTTGTACCCAAAGCCTTCCTTTGGGGGCACTTTTGGATGGGTGAAAAGGACTCGTAACGCATTTCCTGGGGCCTGATTTTTCAGTCGTCTTCGATGCCGGCTAGGGCTATGTTTAGGGATGCTTGGAAACAGCGAACCCTGAGGGTCCAGTTGCATGTGGGGCTGCGTAAAGGCTCCCCTGGGGAGTTCACTTGTACCCAAAGCCTTCCTTTGGGGGCACATATGGATGAGCGAAAAGGGCTCGGAACGCATTTCCTGGGCCCTGATTTTTCATTCGTCATCGATTCCGGCTAGGGCTATGTTCAGGGATGCTCGGAAACAGCGAACCCGGAGGGTCCATTTGCATGTGGGCCTGCGTAAAGGCTCCACTGGGGAGTTCACTTGTACCCAAAGACTTCCCTTGGGGGCACTTTTGGATGGTCCATAGGGGTTCGGAACGCCTTTCCTGGGGCCTGATTTTTCAGTCGTCTTCGATGCCGGCTAGGGCTATGTTTAGGGATGCTCGGAAACAGCGAACCTGGAGGGTCCAGTTGCATGTGGGGCAGTGTATAGGCTCCCCTGGGGAGTTCTCTTGTACCCAAAGCCTTCCTTTGGTGACACTTTTGGATGGTCCAAAGGGGCTTGCAACGCGTTTTCTGGGGCACGGGTTTTCAGTCTTCTCCCATGCCGGCTAGTGCTATATTTTGCGTTGCTCGGAAAAATCGAACCCGGAGGGTCCAGTTCCATGTGGGGCTGCGTAAAGACTCCCCTGGGGAGTTCACTTGTACCCAAAGCCTTCCTTTGGGGACACTTTTGGATGGTCCAAAGGGGCTTGCAACGCGTTTTCTGGGGCCCGGGTTTTCAGTCTTCTCCCGTGCCAGCTAGTGATATATTTCGCGTTGCTCGGAAAAATCGAACCGCGAGGGTCCAGTTGCATGTGGGGCTGCGTAAAGGCTCCCCTGGGGAGTTCACTTGTACCCAAAGCCTTCCTTTGGGGGCACTTTTGGATGGTCCAAAGGGCTTGCAACGCATTTCCTGGGGCCTGATTTTTCAGTCGTCATCGATTCCGGCTAGGGCTATGTTTAGGGATGCTCGGAAACAGCGAACCCGGAGGGTCCAGTTGCATGTGGGGCTGCGTAAAGGCTCCCCTGGGGAGTTCACTTGTACCCAAAGCCTTCCTTTGGGGGCACTTTTGGATGGGCGAAAAGGGCTCGGAACGCAATTCCTGGGGCCTGATTTTTCAGTCGTCTTCAATGCCGGCTAGGGGTATGTTTAGGGAGGCTCGGAAACAACGAACCCGGAGGGTCCAGTTGCATGTGGGGCTGCGTAAATGCTCCCCTGGGGAGTTCACTTGTACCCAAAGCCTTCCTTTGGGGGCACTTTTGGATGGTCCAAAGGGCCTTGCAAAGCGTTTTCTGGGGACCGGGTTTTCAGTCTTCTCTCGTGCCGGCTAGTGATATATTTAGCGTTGCTCGGAAAAATCGAACCCGGAGGGTCCAGTTGCATGTGGGGCTGCGTAAAGGCTCCCCTGGGGAGTTCTCTTGTACCCAAAGCCTTCCTTTGGGGGCACTTTTGGATGGGCAAAAAGGGCTCGCAACGCATTTCCTGGGGCCTGATTTTTCACTTGTCTCCAAAGATGACTACGGCTACGTTTAGGTTTGCTCATGAACAGCGAATCCGGAGGGTCCAGTTGCATGTGGGGCTGCGTAAAGGCTCCCCTGGGGAGTTCACTTGTACCCAAAGCCTTCCTTTGGTGACACTTTTGGATGGTCCAAAGGGGCTTGCAACGCGTTTTCTGGGACCCGGGTTTTCAGTATTCTCCCGTGCCGGCTAGTGATATATTTAGCGTTGCTCGGAAAAATCGAACCCGGAGGGTCCAGTTGCATGTGGGGCTGCGTAAAGGCTCCCATGGGGAGTTCACTTGTACCCAAAGCCTTCCTTTGGGGGCACTTTTGGATGGGCGAAAAGGGCTCGTAACGCATTTCCTGGGGCCTGATTTTTCAGTCGTCATCGATGCCGGCTAACGATATGTGTACGGATGCTCGGAAACAGCGAACCCGGAGGGTCCAGTTGCATGTGGGGCTGCGTAAAGGCTCCCCTGGGGAGTTCACTTGTATCCAAAGCCTTCCTTTGGGGGCACTTTTGGATGGTCCAAAGGGGCTCGCAACGCATTTCCTGGGGCCTGATTTTTCACTTGTCTCCAAAGACGGCTAGGGCTACGTTTAGGTTTGCTCATGAACAGCGAAATCGGAGGGTCCAGTTGCATGTGGGGCTGCGTAAAGGCTCCCCTGGGGAGTTCACTTGTACCCAAAGCCTTCCTTTGGGGGCACTTTTGGATGGTCCAAAGGGGTCGCAACGCATTTCCTGGGGCCTGATTTTTCAGTCGTCATCGATTCCGGCTTCGGATATGTTTAAGGATGCTCGGAAACAGCGAACCCGGAGGGTCCAGTTGCATTTGGGGCTGCGTAAAGACTCCCCTGGGGAGTTCACTTGTACCCAAAGCCTTCCTTTGGGGGCACTTTTGGATGGGCGAAAAGGGCTCGCAACGCATTTCCTGGGGCCTGATTTTTCACTTGTCTCCAAAGACGACTAGGGCTACGTTTAGGTTTGCTCATGAACAGCGAACCCGGAGGGTCCAGTTGCATGTGGGGCTGCGTAAAGGCTCCCCTGGGGAGTTCACTTGTACCCAAAGCCTTCCTTTGGTGACACTTTTGGATGGTCCAAAGGGGCTTGCAACGCGTTTTCTGGGGCCCGGGTTTTCAGTCTTCTCCCGTGCCGGCTAGTGATATATTTAGCGTTGCTCGGAAAAATCGAACCCGGAGGGTCCAGTTGCATGTGGGGCTGCGTAAAGGCTCCCCTGGGGAGTTCACATGTATCCAAAGCCTTCCTTTGGGGGCACTTTTGGATGGGCGAAAAGGGCTCGGAACGCAATTCCTGGGGCCTGATTTTTCAGTCGTCTTCGATGCCGGCTAGCGCTATGTTTAGGGATGCTCGGAAACAGCGAACCCGGAGGGTCCAGTTGCATGTGGGGCTGCGTAAAGACTCCCCTGGGGAGTTCACTTGTACCCAAAGCCTTCCTTTGGGGGCACTTTTGGATGGGTGAAAAGGGCTCGTAACGCATTTCCTGGGGCCTGATTTTTCAGTCGTCATCGATGACGGCTAGGGCTATGTTTAGGGATGCTCGGAAACAGCGAACCCTGAGGGTCCAGTTGCATGTGGGGCTGCGTAAAGGCTCCCCTGGGGAGTTCACTTGTACCCAAAGCCTTCCTTTGGGGGCTCTTTTGGATGGGCGAAAAGGGCTTGTAACGCATTTCCTGGGGCTTGATTTTTCAGTCGTCATCGATGCCGGCTAATGCTATGTGTAGGGATGCTCGGAAACAGCGAACCCGGAGGGTCCATTTGCATGTGGGGCTGCGTAAAGGCTCCCCTGGGGAGTTCACTTGTACCCAAAGCCTTCCTTTGGGGGCACTTTTGGATGGGCAAAAAGGGCTCGCAACGCATTTCCTGGGGCCTGATTTTTCACTTGTCTCCAAAGACGGCTAGGGCTACGTTTAGGTTTGCTCATGAACAGCGAAATCGGAGGGTCCAGTTGCATGTGGGGCTGCGTAAAGGCTCCCCTGGGGAGTTCACTTGTACCCAAAGCCTTCCTTTGTGGGCACTTTTGGATGGTCCAAAGGGGCTCGCAACGCATTTCCTGGGGCCTGATTTTTCAGTCGTCATCGATGCCGGCTTCGGCTATGTTTAGGGATGTTCGGAAACAGCGAACCCGGAGGGTCCAGTTGCATGTGGGGCTGCGTAACGGCTCCCCTGGGGAGTTCACTTGTACCCATAGTCTTCCTTTGGGGGCACTTTTGGATGGGCGAAAAAGGCTCACAACGCCTTTCCTGGGGCCTGATTTTTCAGTCGTCTTCGATGCCAGCAAGGGATTATGTTTAGGGATGCTCGGAAACAGCGAACCCGGAGGGTCCAGTTGCATGTGGGGCTGCGTTAAGACTACCCTGGGGAGTTCACTTGTACCCAAAGCCTTCCTTTGGGGGCACATTTGGATGGGCGAAAAGGGCTCGGAATGCATTTCCTGGGGCCTGATTTTTCAGTCGTCTTCGATGCCGGCTAGGGCTATGTTTAGGGATGCTCGGAAACAGCGAACCCGGAGGGTCCAGTTGCATGTGGGGCTGCGTAAAGGCTCCCCTGGGGAGTTCACTTGTACCCAAAGCCTTCCTTTGGGGGCACTTTAGGATGGGCGAAAAGGGCTTGTAACGCATTTCCTGGGGCCTGATTTTTCAGTCGTCATCGATGCCGGCTAACGCTATGTGTAGGGATGCTCGGAAACAGCGAACCCGGAGGGTCCTGTTGCTTGTGGGGCTGCGTAAAGGCTCCCCTGGGGAGTTCACTTGTACCCAAAGCCTTCCTTTGGGGGCACTTTTGGATGGGCAAAAAGGGCTCGCAACGCATTTCCTGGGGCCTGATTTTTCACTTGTCTCCAAAGATGACTACGGCTACGTTTAGGTTTGCTCATGAACAGCAAATCCGGAGGGTCCAGTTGCATGTGGGGCTGCGTAAAGGCTCCCCTGGGGAGTTCACTTGTACCCAAAGCCTTCCTTTGGTGACACTTTTGGATGGTCCAAAGGGGCTTGCAACGCGTTTTCTGGGGCCCGGGTTTTCAGTCTTCTCCCGTGCCGGCTAGTGATATATTTAGCGTTGCTCGGAAAAATCGAACCCGGAGGGTCCAGTTGCATGTGGGGCTGCGTAAAGCCTCCCCTGGGGAGTTCACTTGTGCCCAAAGCCTTCCTTTGGGGGCACTTTTGGATGGGCGAAAAGGGCTCGCAACGCATTTCCTGAGGCCTGATTTTTCAGTCGTCTTCGATGCCGGCTAGGGCTATGTTTAGGGATGCTCGGAAACAGCGAACCCGGAGGGTCCAGTTGCATGTGGGGCTGCGTAACGGCTCCCCTGGGGAGTTCACTTGTACCCATAGTCTTCCTTTGGGGGCACTTTTGGATGGGCGAAAAAGGCTCACAACGCCTTTCCTGGGGCCTGATTTTTCAGTCGTCTTCGATGCCAGCAAGGGATTATGTTTAGGGATGCTCGGAAACAGCGAACCCGGAGGGTCCAGTTGCATGTGGGGCTGCGTTAAGACTACCCTGGGGAGTTCACTTGTACCCAAAGCCTTCCTTTGGGGGCACATTTGGATGGGCGAAAAGGGCTCGGAATGCATTTCCTGGGGCCTGATTTTTCAGTCGTCTTCGATGCCGGCTAGGGCTATGTTTAGGGATGCTCGGAAACAGCGAACCCGGAGGGTCCAGTTGCATGTGGGGCTGCGTAAAGGCTCCCCTGGGGAGTTCACTTGTACCCAAAGCCTTCCTTTGGGGGCACTTTAGGATGGGCGAAAAGGGCTTGTAACGCATTTCCTGGGGCCTGATTTTTCAGTCGTCATCGATGCCGGCTAACGCTATGTGTAGGGATGCTCGGAAACAGCGAACCCGGAGGGTCCTGTTGCTTGTGGGGCTGCGTAAAGGCTCCCCTGGGGAGTTCACTTGTACCCAAAGCCTTCCTTTGGGGGCACTTTTGGATGGGCAAAAAGGGCTCGCAACGCATTTCCTGGGGCCTGATTTTTCACTTGTCTCCAAAGATGACTACGGCTACGTTTAGGTTTGCTCATGAACAGCAAATCCGGAGGGTCCAGTTGCATGTGGGGCTGCGTAAAGGCTCCCCTGGGGAGTTCACTTGTACCCAAAGCCTTCCTTTGGTGACACTTTTGGATGGTCCAAAGGGGCTTGCAACGCGTTTTCTGGGGCCCGGGTTTTCAGTCTTCTCCCGTGCCGGCTAGTGATATATTTAGCGTTGCTCGGAAAAATCGAACCCGGAGGGTCCAGTTGCATGTGGGGCTGCGTAAAGCCTCCCCTGGGGAGTTCACTTGTGCCCAAAGCCTTCCTTTGGGGGCACTTTTGGATGGGCGAAAAGGGCTCGCAACGCATTTCCTGAGGCCTGATTTTTCAGTCGTCTTCGATGCCGGCTAGGGCTATGTTTAGGGATGCTCGGAAACAGCGAACCCGGAGGGTCCATTTGCATGTGGGGCTGCGTAAAGGCTCCCCTGGGGAGTTCTCTTGTACCCAAAGCCTTCCTTTGGGGGCACTTTTGGATGGGCGAAAAGGGCTCGGAATGCATTTCCTGGGGCCTGATTTTTCAGTCTTCTTCGATGCCGGCTAGGGCTATGTTTAGGGATGCTCGGAAACAGCGAACCCGGAGGGTCCAGTTGCATGTGGGGCTGCGTAAAGGCTCCCCTGGGGAGTTCACTTGTACCCAAAGCCTTCCTTTGGGGGCACTTTTGGATGGGCGAAAAGGGCTTGTAACGCATTTCCTGGGGCCTGATTTTTCAGTCGTCATCGATGCCGGCTAATGCTATGTGTAGGGATGCTCGGAAACAGCGAACCCGGAGGGTCCAGTTGCTTGTGGGGCTGCGTAAAGGCTCCCCTGGGGAGTTCACTTGTACCCAAAGCCTTCCTTTGGGGGCACTTTTGGATGGGCAAAAAGGGCTCGCAACACATTTCCTGGGGCCTGATTTTTCACTTGTCTCCATAGATGACTACGGCTACATTTAGGTTTGCTCATGAACAGCGAATCCGGAGGGTCCAGTTGCATGTGGGGCTGCGTAAAGGCTCCCCTGGGGAGTTCACTTGTACCCAAAGCCTTCCTTTGGTGACACTTTTGGATGGTCCAAAGGGCTTGCAACGCGTTTTCTGTGGCCCGGGTTTTCAGTCTTCTCCCGTGCCGGCTAGTGATATATTTAACGTTGCTCGGAAAAATCGAACCCGGAGGGTCCAGTTGCATGTGGGGCTGCGTAAAGGCTCCCATGGGGAGTTCTCTTGTACCCAAAGCCTTCCTTTTGGGGGCACTTTTGGATGGGCGAAAAGGGCTCGCAACGCATTTCCTGGGGCCTGATTTTTCAGTAGTCATCGATGCCGGCTAACGCTATGTGTAGGGATGCTCGGAAACAGCGAACCCGGAGGGTCCAGTTGCATGTGGGGCTGCGTAAAGGCTCCCCTGGGGAGTTCACTTGTACCCAAAGCCTTCCTTTGGGGGCACTTTTGGATGGGTGAAAAGGGCTCGCAACGCATTTCCTGGGGCCTGATTTTTCAGTCGTCATCGATGACGTCTAGGGCTATGTTTAGGGATGCTCGGAAACAGCGAACCCGGAGGGTCCAGTTGCATGTGGGGCTGCGTAAAGGCTCCCCTGGGGAGTTCACTTGTACCCAAAGCCTTCCTTTGGGGTCACTTTTGGATGGGCGAAAAGGGCTCGCAACGCATTTCCTGGGGCCTGATTTTTCAGTCGTCATCTATGCCGGCTAACGATATGTGTAGGCATGCTCGGAAACAGCGAACCCGGAGGGTCCAGTTGCATGTGGGGCTGCGTAAAGGCTCCCCTGGGGAGTTCACTTGTACCCAAAGCCTTCCTTTGGTGACACTTTTGGATGGTCCAAAGGGGCTTGCAACGCGTTTTCTGGGGCCCGGGTTTTCAGTCCTTTCCCGTGCCGGCTAGTGATATATTTAGCGTTGCTCGGAAAAATCGAACCCGGATGGTCCAGTTGCATGTGGGGCTGCGTAAAGGCTCCCCTGGGGAGTTCACTTGTACCCAAAGCCTTCCTTTGGGGGCACTTTTGGATGGGCGAAAAGGGCTCGGAACGCATTTCCTGGGGCCTGATTTTTCACTTGTCTCCAAAGACGGCTAGGGCTACGTTTAGGTTTGCTCATGAACAGCGAACCCGGAGGGTCCAGTTGCATGTGGGGCTGCGTAAAGGCTCCCCTGGGGAGTTCACTTGTACCCAAAGCCTTCCTTTGGGGGCACTTTTGGATGGGCAAAAAGGGCTCGCAACGCATTTCCTGGGGCCTGATTTTTCAGTCGTCATCGATGCCGGCTAGTGCTATGTTTTCGGAAACAGAGTACCCAGAGTGTCCAGTTGCATGTGGGGCTACGTAAAGGCTCCCCTGGGGAGTTCACTTTTACCCAAAGCCTTCCTTTGGGGGCACTTTTGGATGGGCGAAAAGGGCTCGCAACGCATTTCCTGGGGCCTGATTTTTCACTTGTCTCCATAGATGACTACGGCTACATTTAGGTTTGCTCATGAACAGCGAACCCGGATGGTCCAGTTGCATGTGGGGCTGCGTAAAGGCTCCCCTGGGGAGTTCACTTGTACCCAAAGCCTTCCTTTGGTGACACTTTTGGATGGTCCAAAGGGGCTTGCAACGCACTTTCTGGGGCCCGGGTTTTCAGTCTTCTCCCGTGCCGGCTAGTGATATATTTAGCGTTGCTCGGAAAAATCGAACCCGGAGGGTCCAGTTGCATGTGGGGCTGCGTAAAGGCTCCCCTGGGGAGTTCACTTGTATCCAAAGCCTTCCTTTGGGGGCACTTTTGGATGGGCGAAAAGGGCTCGCAACGCATTTCCTGAGGCCTGATTTTTCAGTCGTCTTCGATGCCGGCTAGGGCTATGTTTAGGGATGCTCGGAAACAGCGAACCCGGAGGGTCCATTTGCATGTGGGGCTGCGTAAAGGCTCCCCTGGGGAGTTCTCTTGTACCCAAAGCCTTCCTTTGGGGGCACTTTTGGATGGGCGAAAAGGGCTCGGAATGCATTTCCTGGGGCCTGATTTTTCAGTCTTCTTCGATGCCGGCTAGGGCTATGTTTAGGGATGCTCGGAAACAGCGAACCCGGAGGGTCCAGTTGCATGTGGGGCTGCGTAAAGGCTCCCCTGGGGAGTTCACTTGTACCCAAAGCCTTCCTTTGGGGGCACTTTTGGATGGGCGAAAAGGGCTTGTAACGCATTTCCTGGGGCCTGATTTTTCAGTCGTCATCGATGCCGGCTAATGCTATGTGTAGGGATGCTCGGAAACAGCGAACCCGGAGGGTCCAGTTGCTTGTGGGGCTGCGTAAAGGCTCCCCTGGGGAGTTCACTTGTACCCAAAGCCTTCCTTTGGGGGCACTTTTGGATGGGCAAAAAGGGCTCGCAACACATTTCCTGGGGCCTGATTTTTCACTTGTCTCCATAGATGACTACGGCTACATTTAGGTTTGCTCATGAACAGCGAATCCGGAGGGTCCAGTTGCATGTGGGGCTGCGTAAAGGCTCCCCTGGGGAGTTCACTTGTACCCAAAGCCTTCCTTTGGTGACACTTTTGGATGGTCCAAAGGGCTTGCAACGCGTTTTCTGTGGCCCGGGTTTTCAGTCTTCTCCCGTGCCGGCTAGTGATATATTTAACGTTGCTCGGAAAAATCGAACCCGGAGGGTCCAGTTGCATGTGGGGCTGCGTAAAGGCTCCCATGGGGAGTTCACTTGTACCCAAAGCCTTCCTTTTGGGGGCACTTTTGGATGGGCGAAAAGGGCTCGTAACGCATTTCCTGGGGCCTGATTTTTCAGTAGTCATCGATGCCGGCTAACGCTATGTGTAGGGATGCTCGGAAACAGCGAACCCGGAGGGTCCAGTTGCATGTGGGGCTGCGTAAAGGCTCCCCTGGGGAGTTCACTTGTACCCAAAGCCTTCCTTTGGGGGCACTTTTGGATGGGCGAAAAGGGCTCGCAACGCATTTCCTGGGGCCTGATTTTTCAGTCGTCATCGATGACGTCTAGGGCTATGTTTAGGGATGCTCGGAAACAGCGAACCCGGAGGGTCCAGTTGCATGTGGGGCTGCGTAAAGGCTCCACTGGGGAGTTCACTTGTACCCAAAGCCTTCCTTTGGGGGCACTTTTGGATGGGCGAAAAGGGCTCGCAACGCATTTCCTGGGGCCTGATTTTTCAGTCGTCATCTATGCCGGCTAACGATATGTGTAGGCATGCTCGGAAACAGCGAACCCGGAGGGTCCAGTTGCATGTGGGGCTGCGTAAAGGCTCCCCTGGGGAGTTCACTTGTACCCAAAGCCTTCCTTTGGGGGCACTTTTGGTTGGGCGAAAAGGGCTCGCAACGCATTTCCTGGGGCCTGATTTTCAGTCGTCTTCGATGCCGGCTAGGGTTTTGTTTAGGGATGCTCGGAAACAGCGAACCCGGAGGGTCCAGTTGCATGTGGGGCTGCGTAAAGGCTCCCCTGGGGAGTTCACTTGTACCCAAAGCCTTCCTTTGGTGACACTTTTGGATGGTCCAAAGGGGCTTGCAACGCGTTTTCTGGGGCCCGGGTTTTCAGTCCTTTCCCGTGCCGGCTAGTGATATATTTAGCGTTGCTCGGAAAAATCGAACCCGGATGGTCCAGTTGCATGTGGGGCTGCGTAAAGGCTCCCCTGGGGAGTTCACTTGTACCCAAAGCCTTCCTTTGGGGGCACTTTTGGATGGGCGAAAAGGGCTCGGAACGCATTTCCTGGGGCCTGATTTTTCACTTGTCTCCAAAGACGGCTAGGGCTACGTTTAGGTTTGCTCATGAACAGCGAACCCGGAGGGTCCAGTTGCATGTGGGGCTGCGTAAAGGCTCCCCTGGGGAGTTCACTTGTACCCAAAGCCTTCCTTTGGGGGCACTTTTGGATGGGCAAAAAGGGCTCGCAACGCATTTCCTGGGGCCTGATTTTTCAGTCGTCATCGATGCCGGCTAGTGCTATGTTTTCGGAAACAGAGTACCCAGAGGGTCCAGTTGCATGTGGGGCTACGTAAAGGCTCCACTGGGGAGTTCACTTTTACCCAAAGCCTTCCTTTGGGGGCACTTTTGGATGGGCGAAAAGGGCTCGCAACGCATTTCCTGGGGCCTGATTTTTCACTTGTCTCCATAGAAGACTACGGCTACATTTAGGTTTGCTCATGAACAGCGAACCCGGATGGTCCAGTTGCATGTGGGGCTGCGTAAAGGCTCCCCTGGGGAGTTTACTTGTACCCAAAGCCTTCCTTTGGTGACACTTTTGGATGGTCCAAAGGGGCTTGCAACGCACTTTCTGGGGCCCGGGTTTTCAGTCTTCTCCCGTGCCGGCTAGTGATATATTTAGCGTTGCTCGGAAAAATCGAACCCGGAGGGTCCAGTTGCATGTGGGGCTGCGTAAAGGCTCCCCTGGGGAGTTCACTTGTATCCAAAGCCTTCCTTTGGGGGCACTTTTGGTTGGGCGAAAAGGGCTCGCAACGCATTTCCTGGGGCCTGATTTTCAGTCGTCTTCGATGCCGGCTAGGGGTTTGTTTAGGGATGCTCGGAAACAGCGAACCCGGAGGGTCCAGTTGCATGTGGGGCTGCGTAAAGGCTCCCCTGGGGATTTCACTTGTACCCAAAGCCTTCCTTTGGTGACACTTTTGGATGCTCCAAAGGGGCTTGCAACGCGTTTTCTGGGGCCCGGGTTTTCAGTCCTTTCCCGTGCCGGCTAGTGATATATTTAGCGTTGCTCGGAAAAATCGAACCCGGATGGTCCAGTTGCATGTGGGGCTGCGTAAAGGCTCCCCTGGGGAGTTCACTTGTACCCAAAGCCTTCCTTTGGGGGCACTTTTGGATGGGCGAAAAGGGCTCGGAACGCATTTCCTGGGGCCTGATTTTTCACTTGTCTCCAAAGACGGCTAGGGCTACGTTTAGGTTTGCTCATAAACAGCGAACCCGGAGGGTCCAGTTGCATGTGGGGCTGCGTAAAGGCTCCCCTGGGGAGTTCACTTGTACCCAAAGCCTTCCTTTGGGGGCACTTTTGGATGGGCGAAAAGGGCTCGCAACGCATTTCCTGGGGCCTGATTTTTCAGTCGTCATCGATGCCGGCTAGTGCTATGTTTTCGGAAACAGAGAACCCAGAGGGTCTAGTTGCATGTGGGGCTGCGTAAAGGCTCCACTGGGGAGTTCACTTGTACCCAAAGCCTTCCTTTGGGGGCACTTTTGGATGGGCGAAAAGGGCTCGCAACGCATTTCCTGGGGCCTGATTTTTCACTTGTCTCCAAAGATGACTAGGGCTACGTTTAGGTTTGCTCATGAACAGCGAACCCGGATGGTCCAGTTGCATGTGGGGCTGCGTAAAGGCTCCCCTGGGGAGTTCACTTGTACCCAAAGCCTTCCTTTGGTGACACTTTTGGATGGTCCAAAGGGCTTGCAACGCGTTTTCTGTGGCCCGGGTTTTCAGACTTCTCCCGTGCCGGCTAGTGATATATTTAACGTTGCTCGGAAAAATCGAACCCGGAGGGTCCAGTTGCATGTGGGGCTGCGTAAAGGCTCCCATGGGGAGTTCTCTTGTACCCAAAGCCTTCCTTTTGGGGGCACTTTTGGATGGGCGAAAAGGGCTCGTAACGCATTTCCTGGGGCCTGATTTTTCAGTAGTCATCGATGCCGGCTAACGCTATGTGTAGGGATGCTCGGAAACAGCGAACCCGGAGGGTCCAGTTGCATGTGGGGCTGCGTAAAGGCTCCTCTGGGGAGTTCACTTGTACCCAAAGCCTTCCTTTGGGGGCACTTTTGGATGGGTGAAAAGGGCTCGCAACGCATTTCCTGGGGCCTGATTTTTCAGTCGTCATCGATGACGTCTAGGGCTATGTTTAGGGATGCTCGGAAACAGCGAACCCGGAGGGTCCAGTTGCATGTGGGGCTGCGTAAAGGCTCCCCTGGGGAGTTCACTTGTACCCAAAGCCTTCCTTTGGGGTCACTTTTGGATGGGCGAAAAGGGCTCGCAACGCATTTCCTGGGGCCTTATTTTTCAGTCGTCATCTATGCCGGCTAACTATATGTGTAGGCATGCTCGGAAACAGCGAACCCGGAGGGTCCAGTTGCATGTGGGGCTGCGTAAAGGCTCCCCTGGGGAGTTCACTTGTACCCAAAGCCTTCCTTTGGTGACACTTTTGGATGGTCCAAAGGGGCTTGCAACGCGTTTTCTGGGGCCCGGGTTTTCAGTCCTTTCCCGTGCCGGCTAGTGATATATTTAGCGTTGCTCGGAAAAATCGAACCCGGATGGTCCAGTTGCATGTGGGGCTGCGTAAAGGCTCCCCTGGGGAGTTCACTTGTACCCAAAGCCTTCCTTTGGGGGCACTTTTGGATGGGCGAAAAGGGCTCGCAACGCATTTCCTGGGGCCTGATTTTTCACTTGTCTCCATAGATGACTACGGCTACATTTAGGTTTGCTCATGAACAGCGAACCCGGATGGTCCAGTTGCATGTGGGGCTGCGTAAAGGCTCCCCTGGGGAGTTCACTTGTACCCAAAGCCTTCCTTTGGTGACACTTTTGGATGGTCCAAAGGGGCTTGCAACGCACTTTCTGGGGCCCGGGTTTTCAGTCTTCTCCCGTGCCGGCTAGTGATATATTTAGCGTTGCTCGGAAAAATCGAACCCGGAGGGTCCAGTTGCATGTGGGGCTGCGTAAAGGCTCCCCTGGGGAGTTCACTTGTATCCAAAGCCTTCCTTTGGGGGCACTTTTGGATGGGCGAAAAGGGCTCGCAACGCATTTCCTGAGGCCTGATTTTTCAGTCGTCTTCGATGCCGGCTAGGGCTATGTTTAGGGATGCTCGGAAACAGCGAACCCGGAGGGTCCATTTGCATGTGGGGCTGCGTAAAGGCTCCCCTGGGGAGTTCTCTTGTACCCAAAGCCTTCCTTTGGGGGCACTTTTGGATGGGCGAAAAGGGCTCGGAATGCATTTCCTGGGGCCTGATTTTTCAGTCTTCTTCGATGCCGGCTAGGGCTATGTTTAGGGATGCTCGGAAACAGCGAACCCGGAGGGTCCAGTTGCATGTGGGGCTGCGTAAAGGCTCCCCTGGGGAGTTCACTTGTACCCAAAGCCTTCCTTTGGGGGCACTTTTGGATGGGCGAAAAGGGCTTGTAACGCATTTCCTGGGGCCTGATTTTTCAGTCGTCATCGATGCCGGCTAATGCTATGTGTAGGGATGCTCGGAAACAGCGAACCCGGAGGGTCCAGTTGCTTGTGGGGCTGCGTAAAGGCTCCCCTGGGGAGTTCACTTGTACCCAAAGCCTTCCTTTGGGGGCACTTTTGGATGGGCAAAAAGGGCTCGCAACACATTTCCTGGGGCCTGATTTTTCACTTGTCTCCATAGATGACTACGGCTACATTTAGGTTTGCTCATGAACAGCGAATCCGGAGGGTCCAGTTGCATGTGGGGCTGCGTAAAGGCTCCCCTGGGGAGTTCACTTGTACCCAAAGCCTTCCTTTGGTGACACTTTTGGATGGTCCAAAGGGCTTGCAACGCGTTTTCTGTGGCCCGGGTTTTCAGTCTTCTCCCGTGCCGGCTAGTGATATATTTAACGTTGCTCGGAAAAATCGAACCCGGAGGGTCCAGTTGCATGTGGGGCTGCGTAAAGGCTCCCATGGGGAGTTCACTTGTACCCAAAGCCTTCCTTTTGGGGGCACTTTTGGATGGGCGAAAAGGGCTCGTAACGCATTTCCTGGGGCCTGATTTTTCAGTAGTCATCGATGCCGGCTAACGCTATGTGTAGGGATGCTCGGAAACAGCGAACCCGGAGGGTCCAGTTGCATGTGGGGCTGCGTAAAGGCTCCCCTGGGGAGTTCACTTGTACCCAAAGCCTTCCTTTGGGGGCACTTTTGGATGGGCGAAAAGGGCTCGCAACGCATTTCCTGGGGCCTGATTTTTCAGTCGTCATCGATGACGTCTAGGGCTATGTTTAGGGATGCTCGGAAACAGCGAACCCGGAGGGTCCAGTTGCATGTGGGGCTGCGTAAAGGCTCCACTGGGGAGTTCACTTGTACCCAAAGCCTTCCTTTGGGGGCACTTTTGGATGGGCGAAAAGGGCTCGCAACGCATTTCCTGGGGCCTGATTTTTCAGTCGTCATCTATGCCGGCTAACGATATGTGTAGGCATGCTCGGAAACAGCGAACCCGGAGGGTCCAGTTGCATGTGGGGCTGCGTAAAGGCTCCCCTGGGGAGTTCACTTGTACCCAAAGCCTTCCTTTGGGGGCACTTTTGGTTGGGCGAAAAGGGCTCGCAACGCATTTCCTGGGGCCTGATTTTCAGTCGTCTTCGATGCCGGCTAGGGTTTTGTTTAGGGATGCTCGGAAACAGCGAACCCGGAGGGTCCAGTTGCATGTGGGGCTGCGTAAAGGCTCCCCTGGGGAGTTCACTTGTACCCAAAGCCTTCCTTTGGTGACACTTTTGGATGGTCCAAAGGGGCTTGCAACGCGTTTTCTGGGGCCCGGGTTTTCAGTCCTTTCCCGTGCCGGCTAGTGATATATTTAGCGTTGCTCGGAAAAATCGAACCCGGATGGTCCAGTTGCATGTGGGGCTGCGTAAAGGCTCCCCTGGGGAGTTCACTTGTACCCAAAGCCTTCCTTTGGGGGCACTTTTGGATGGGCGAAAAGGGCTCGGAACGCATTTCCTGGGGCCTGATTTTTCACTTGTCTCCAAAGACGGCTAGGGCTACGTTTAGGTTTGCTCATGAACAGCGAACCCGGAGGGTCCAGTTGCATGTGGGGCTGCGTAAAGGCTCCCCTGGGGAGTTCACTTGTACCCAAAGCCTTCCTTTGGGGGCACTTTTGGATGGGCAAAAAGGGCTCGCAACGCATTTCCTGGGGCCTGATTTTTCAGTCGTCATCGATGCCGGCTAGTGCTATGTTTTCGGAAACAGAGTACCCAGAGGGTCCAGTTGCATGTGGGGCTACGTAAAGGCTCCACTGGGGAGTTCACTTTTACCCAAAGCCTTCCTTTGGGGGCACTTTTGGATGGGCGAAAAGGGCTCGCAACGCATTTCCTGGGGCCTGATTTTTCACTTGTCTCCATAGAAGACTACGGCTACATTTAGGTTTGCTCATGAACAGCGAACCCGGATGGTCCAGTTGCATGTGGGGCTGCGTAAAGGCTCCCCTGGGGAGTTTACTTGTACCCAAAGCCTTCCTTTGGTGACACTTTTGGATGGTCCAAAGGGGCTTGCAACGCACTTTCTGGGGCCCGGGTTTTCAGTCTTCTCCCGTGCCGGCTAGTGATATATTTAGCGTTGCTCGGAAAAATCGAACCCGGAGGGTCCAGTTGCATGTGGGGCTGCGTAAAGGCTCCCCTGGGGAGTTCACTTGTATCCAAAGCCTTCCTTTGGGGGCACTTTTGGTTGGGCGAAAAGGGCTCGCAACGCATTTCCTGGGGCCTGATTTTCAGTCGTCTTCGATGCCGGCTAGGGGTTTGTTTAGGGATGCTCGGAAACAGCGAACCCGGAGGGTCCAGTTGCATGTGGGGCTGCGTAAAGGCTCCCCTGGGGATTTCACTTGTACCCAAAGCCTTCCTTTGGTGACACTTTTGGATGCTCCAAAGGGGCTTGCAACGCGTTTTCTGGGGCCCGGGTTTTCAGTCCTTTCCCGTGCCGGCTAGTGATATATTTAGCGTTGCTCGGAAAAATCGAACCCGGATGGTCCAGTTGCATGTGGGGCTGCGTAAAGGCTCCCCTGGGGAGTTCACTTGTACCCAAAGCCTTCCTTTGGGGGCACTTTTGGATGGGCGAAAAGGGCTCGGAACGCATTTCCTGGGGCCTGATTTTTCACTTGTCTCCAAAGACGGCTAGGGCTACGTTTAGGTTTGCTCATAAACAGCGAACCCGGAGGGTCCAGTTGCATGTGGGGCTGCGTAAAGGCTCCCCTGGGGAGTTCACTTGTACCCAAAGCCTTCCTTTGGGGGCACTTTTGGATGGGCGAAAAGGGCTCGCAACGCATTTCCTGGGGCCTGATTTTTCAGTCGTCATCGATGCCGGCTAGTGCTATGTTTTCGGAAACAGAGAACCCAGAGGGTCTAGTTGCATGTGGGGCTGCGTAAAGGCTCCACTGGGGAGTTCACTTGTACCCAAAGCCTTCCTTTGGGGGCACTTTTGGATGGGCGAAAAGGGCTCGCAACGCATTTCCTGGGGCCTGATTTTTCACTTGTCTCCAAAGATGACTAGGGCTACGTTTAGGTTTGCTCATGAACAGCGAACCCGGATGGTCCAGTTGCATGTGGGGCTGCGTAAAGGCTCCCCTGGGGAGTTCACTTGTACCCAAAGCCTTCCTTTGGTGACACTTTTGGATGGTCCAAAGAGGCTGGCAACGCGTTTTCTGGGGCCCGGGTTTTCAGTCCTTTCCCGTGCCGGCTAGTGATATATTTAGCGTTGCTCGGAAAAATCGAACCCGGATGGTCCAGTTGCATGTGGGGCTGCGTAAAGGCTCCCCTGGGGAGTTCACTTGTACCCAAAGCCTTCCTTTGGGGGCACTTTTGGATGGGCGAAAAGGGCTCGCAACGCATTTCCTGGGGCCTGATTTTTCACTTGTCTCCAAAGACGGCTAGGGCTACGTTTAGGTTTGCTCATGAACAGCGAACCCGGAGGGTCCAGTTGCATGTGGGGCTGCGTAAAGGCTCCCCTGGGGAGTTCACTTGTACCCAAAGCCTTCCTTTGGGGGCACTTTTGGATGGGCGAAAAGGGCTCGCAACGCATTTCCTGGGGCCTGATTTTTCAGTCGTCATCGATGCCGGCTAGTGCTATGTTTTCGGAAACAGCGAACCCGGAGGGTCCAGTTGCATGTGGGGCTGCGTAAAGGCTCCCCTGGGGAGTTCACTTGTACCCAAAGCCTTCCTTTGGGGGCACTTTTGGATGGGCGAAAAGGGCTCGCAACGCATTTCCTGGGGCCTGATTTTTCACTTGTCTCCAAAGATGACTAGGGCTACGTTTAGGTTTGCTCATGAACAGCGAAGCCGGATGGTCCAGTTGCATGTGGGGCTGCGTAAAGGCTCCCCTGGGGAGTTCACTTGTACCCAAAGCCTTCCTTTGGTGACACTTTTGGATGGTCCAAAGGGGCTTGCAACGCGTTTTCTGGGGCCCGCGTTTTCAGTCTTCTCCCGTGCCGGCTAGTGATATATTTAGCGTTGCTCGGAAAAATCGAACCCGGAGGGTCCAGTTGCATGTGGGGCTGCGTAAAGGCTACCCTGGGGAGTTCACTTGTATCCAAAGCCTTCCTTTGGGGGCACTTTTGGATGGGTGAAAAGGGCTCGTAACGCATTTCCTGGGGCCTGATTTTTCAGTCGTCATCGATGCCGGCTAGGGCTATGTTTAGGGATGCTCGGAAACAGCGAACCCATAGGGTCCAGTTGCATGTGGGGCTGCGTAAAGGCTCCCCTGGGGAGTTCACTTGTACCCAAAGCCTTCCTTTGGGGGCACTTTTGGATGGGCGAAAAGGGCTCGCAACGGATTTCCTGGAGCCTGATTTTTCAGTCATCTTCGATGCCGGCTAGGGCTATGTTTAGGGATGCTCGGAAACAGCGAACCTGGAGGGTCCATTTGCATGTGGGGCTGCGTAAAAGCTCCCCTGGGGAGTTCTCTTGTACCCAAAGCCTTCCTTTGGGGGCACTTTTGGATGGGCGAAAAGGGCTCGGAATGCATTTCCTGGGGCCTGATTTTTCAGTCGTCTTCGCTGCCGGCTAGGGCTATGTTTAGGGATGCTCGGAAACAGCGAACCCGGAGGGTCCAGTTGCATGTGGGGCTGCGTAAAGGCTCCCCTGGGGAGTTCACTTGTACCCAAAGCCTTCCTTTGGGGGCACTTTTGGATGGGCGTAAAGGGCTTGTAACGCATTTCCTGGGGCCTGATTTTTCAGTCGTCTTTGATGCCGGCTATGGCTATGTTTAGGGATGCTCGGAAACAGCGAACCCGGAGGGTCCAGTTGCATGTGGGGCTGCGTAAAGGCTCCCCTGGGGAGTTCACTTGTACCCAAAGCCTTCCTTTGGGGGCACTTTTGGATGGGCGAAAAGGGCTCGCAACGCATTTCCTGGGGCCTGATTTTTCACTTGTCTCCAAAGATGACTAGGGCTACGTTTAGGTTTGCTCATGAACAGCGAACCCGGAGGGTCCATTTGCATGTGGGGCTGCGTAAGGGCTCCCCTGGGGAGTTCACTTGTACCCAAAGCCTTCCTTTGGTGACACTTTTGGATGGTCCAAAGGGGCTTGCAACGCGCTTTCTGGGGCCCGGGTTTTCAGTCTTCTCCCGTGCCGGCTAGTGATATATTTAGCGTTGCTAGGAAAAATCGAACCCGGAGGGTCCAGTTGCATGTGGGGCTGCGTAAATGCTCCCCTGGGGAGTTCACTTGTATCCAAAGCCTTCCTTTGGGGGCACTTTTGGATGGGCGAAAAGGGCTCGGAACGCATTTCCTGGGGCCTGATTTTTCAGTCGTCTTCGATGCCGGCTAGCGTTATGTTTAGGGATGCTCGGAAACAGCGAACCCGGAGGGTCCAGTTGCATGTGGGGCTGCGTAAAGACTCCCCTGGGGAGTTCACTTGTACCCAAAGCCTTCCTTTGGGGGCACTTTTGGATGGGTGAAAAGGGCTCGTAACGCATTTCCTGGGGCCTGATTTTTCAGTCGTCATCGATGCCGGCTAGGGCTATGTTTAGGGATGCTCGGAAACAGCGAACCCATAGGGTCCAGTTGCATGTGGGGCTGCGTAAAGGCTCCCCTGGGGAGTTCACTTGTACCCAAAGCCTTCCTTTGGGGGCACTTTTGGATGGGCGAAAAGGGCTCGCAACGGATTTCCTGGAGCCTGATTTTTCAGTCATCTTCGATGCCGGCTAGGGCTATGTTTAGGGATGCTCGGAAACAGCGAACCCGGAGGGTCCATTTGCATGTGGGGCTGCGTAAAGGCTCCCCTGGGGAGTTCTCTTGTACCCAAAGCCTTCCTTTGGGGGCACTTTTGGATGGGCGAAAAGGGCTCGGAATGCATTTCCTGGGGCCTGATTTTTCAGTCGTCTTCGATGCCGGCTAGGGCTATGTTTAGGGATGCTCGGAAACAGCGAACCCGGAGGGTCCAGTTGCATGTGGGGCTGCGTAAAGGCTCCCCTGGGGAGTTCACTTGTACCCAAAGCCTTCCTTTGGGGGCACTTTTGGATGGGCGAAAAGGGCTCGGAACGCATTTCCTGGGGCCAGATTTTTCAGTCGTCTTCGATGCCGGCTAGGGCTATGTTTAGGGATGCTCGGAAACAGCGAACCCGGAGGGTCCAGTTGCATGTGGGGCTGCGTAAAGGCTCCCCTGGGGAGTTCACTTGTACCCAAAGCCTTCCTTTGGGGGCACTTTTGGATGGGCGAAAAGGGCTCGCAACGCATTTCCTGGGGCCTGATTTTTCACTTGTCTCCAAAGATGACTAGGGCTACGTTTAGGTTTGCTCATGAACAGCGAACCCGGAGGGTCCATTTGCATGTGGGGCTGCGTAAGGGCTCCCCTGGGGAGTTCACTTGTACCCAAAGCCTTCCTTTGGTGACACTTTTGGATGGTCCAAAGGGGCTTGCAACGCGCTTTCTGGGGCCCGGGTTTTCAGTCTTCTCCCGTGCCGGCTAGTGATATATTTAGCGTTGCTAGGAAAAATCGAACCCGGAGGGTCCAGTTGCATGTGGGGCTGCGTAAATGCTCCCCTGGGGAGTTCACTTGTATCCAAAGCCTTCCTTTGGGGGCACTTTTGGATGGGCGAAAAGGGCTCGGAACGCATTTCCTGGGGCCTGATTTTTCAGTCGTCTTCGATGCCGGCTAGCGTTATGTTTAGGGATGCTCGGAAACAGCGAACCCGGAGGGTCCAGTTGCATGTGGGGCTGCGTAAAGACTCCCCTGGGGAGTTCACTTGTACCCAAAGCCTTCCTTTGGGGGCACTTTTGGATGGGTGAAAAGGGCTCGTAACGCATTTCCTGGGGCCTGATTTTTCAGTCGTCATCGATGCCGGCTAGGGCTATGTTTAGGGATGCTCGGAAACAGCGAACCCATAGGGTCCAGTTGCATGTGGGGCTGCGTAAAGGCTCCCCTGGGGAGTTCACTTGTACCCAAAGCCTTCCTTTGGGGGCACTTTTGGATGGGCGAAAAGGGCTCGCAACGGATTTCCTGGAGCCTGATTTTTCAGTCATCTTCGATGCCGGCTAGGGCTATGTTTAGGGATGCTCGGAAACAGCGAACCCGGAGGGTCCATTTGCATGTGGGGCTGCGTAAAGGCTCCCCTGGGGAGTTCTCTTGTACCCAAAGCCTTCCTTTGGGGGCACTTTTGGATGGGCGAAAAGGGCTCGGAATGCATTTCCTGGGGCCTGATTTTTCAGTCGTCTTCGATGCCGGCTAGGGCTATGTTTAGGGATGCTCGGAAACAGCGAACCCGGAGGGTCCAGTTGCATGTGGGGCTGCGTAAAGGCTCCCCTGGGGAGTTCACTTGTACCCAAAGCCTTCCTTTGGGGGCACTTTTGGATGGGCGAAAAGGCCTCGGAACGCATTTCCTGGGGCCTGATTTTTCAGTCGTCTTCGATGCCGGCTAGGGCTATGTTTAGGGATGCTCGGAAACAGCGAACCCGGAGGGTCCAGTTGCATGTGGGGCTGCGTAAAGGCTCCCCTGGGGAGTTCACTTGTACCCAAAGCCTTCCTTTGGGGGCACTTTTGGATGGGCGAAAAGGGCTCGGAACGCATTTCCTGGGGCCTGATTTTTCAGTCGTCTTCGATGCCGGCTAGGGATATGTTTAGGGATGCTCGGAAACAGCGAACCCGGAGGGTCCAGTTGAATGTGGGGCTGCGTAAAGGCTCCCCTGGGGAGTTCACTTGTACCCAAAGCCTTCCTTTGGGGGCACTTTTGGATGGGTGAAAAGGGCTCGTAACGCATTTCCTGGGGCCTGATTTTTCAGTCGTCATCGATGCCGGCTAGGGCTATGTTTAGGGTTGCTCGGAAACAGCGAACCCGGAGGGTCCAGTTGCATGTGGGGCTGCGTAAAGGCTCCCCTGGGGAGTTCACTTGTACCCAAAGCCTTCCTTTGGGGGCACTTTTGGATGGGCGAAAAGGGCTCGTAACGCATTTCCTGGGGCCTGATTTTTCACTTGTCTCCAAAGACGGCTAGGGCTACGTTAAGGTTTGCTCATGAACAGCGAAATCGGAGGGTCCATTTGCATGTGGGGCTGCGTAAAGGCTCCCCTGGGGAGTTCACTTGTACCCAAAGCCTTCCTTTGGGGACACTTTTGGATGTTCCAAAGGGGCTCGCAACGCATTTCCTGGGGCCTGAATTTTCAGTCGTCATCGATGCCGGCTTCGGCTATGTTTAGGGATGCTCGGAAACAGCGAATCCCGAGGGTCCAGTTGCATGTGGGGCTGCGTAACGGCTCCACTGGGGAGTTCACTTGTACCCATTGTCTTCCTTTGGGGGCACTTTTGGATGGGCGAAAAGGGCTCGCAACGCATTTCCTGGGGCCTGATTTTTCAGTCGTCTTCGATGCCAGCAAGGGATTATGTTTAGGGATGCTCGGAAACAGCGAACCCGGAGGGTCCAGTTGCATGTGGGGCTGCGTAAAGACTCCCCTGGGGAGTTCACTTGTACCCAAAGCCTTCCTTTGGGGGCACTTTTGGATGGGCGAAAAGGGCTCGCAACGCATTTCCTGGGGCCTGATTTTTCACTTGTCTCCAAAGACGACTAGGGCTACGTTTAGGTTTGCTCATGAACAGCGAACCCGGAGGGTCCAGTTGCATGTGGGGCTGCGTAAAGGCTCCCCTGGGGAGTTCACTTGTACCCAAAGCCTTCCTTTGGTGACACTTTTGGATGGTCCAAAGGGGCTTGCAACGCGTTTTCTGGGGCCCGGGTTTTCAGTCTTCTCCCGTGCCGGCTAGTGATATATTTAGCGTTGCTCGGAAAAATCGAACCCGGAGGGTCCATTTGCATGTGGGGCTGCGTAAAGGCTCCCCTGGGGAGTTCTCTTGTATCCAAAGCCTTCCTTTGGGGGCACTTTTGGATGGGCGAAAAGGGCTCGGAACGCATTTCCAGGGGCGTGATTTTTCAGTCGTCATCGATGCGGGCTAGGGCTATGTTTAGGGATGCTCGGAAACAGCGAACCCGGAGGGTCCAGTTGCATGTGGGGCTGCATAAAGGCTCCCCTGGGGAGTTCACTTGTACCCAAAGCCTTCCTTTGGGGGCACTTTTGGATGGGCGAAAAGGGCTCGCAACGCATTTCCCGGGGCCTGATTTTTCAGTCGTCATCGATGCCGGCTAACGATATGTGTAGGCATGCTCGGAAACAGCGAACCCGGAGGGTCCAGTTGCATGTGGGGCTGCGTAAAGGCTCCCCTGGGGAGTTCACTTGTACCCAAAGCCTTCCTTAGGGGGCACTTTTGGATGGGCGAAAAGGGCTCGCAACGCATTTCCTGGGGCCTGATTTTCAGTCGTCTTCGATGCCGGCTAGGGGTTCGTTTAGGGATGCTCGGAAACAGCGAACCCGGAGGGTCCAGTTGCATGTGGGGCTGCGTAAAGGCTCCCCTGGGGAGTTCACTTGTACCCAAAGCCTTCCTTTGGTGAAACTTTTGGATGGTCCAAAGGGGCTTGCAACGTGTTTTCTGGGGCCCGGGTTTTCAGTCCTTTCCCGTGCCGGCTAGTGATATATTTAGCGTTGCTCGGAAAAATCGAACCCGGATGGTCCAGTTGCATGTGGGGCTGCGTAAAGGCTCCCCTGGGGAGTTCACTTGTATCCAAAGCCTTCCTTTGGGGGCACTTTTGGATGGGCGAAAAGGGCTCGCAACGCATTTCCTGGGGCCTGATTTTTCACTTGTCTCCAAAGACGGCTAGGGCTACGTTTAGGTTTGCTCATGAACAGCAAACCCGGAGGGTCCAGTTGCATGTGGGGCTGCGTAAAGGCTCCCCTGGGGAGTTCACTTGTACCCAAAGCCTTCCTTTGGGGGCACTTTTGGATGGGCGAAAAGGGCTCGGAACGCATTTCCTGGGGCCTGATTTTTCAGTCGTCTTCGATGCCGGCTAGGGCTATGTTTAGGGATGCTCGGAAACAGCGAACCCGGAGGGTCCAGTTGCATGTGGGGCTGCGTAAAGGCTCCCCTGGGGAGTTCACTTGTACCCAAAGCCTTCCTTTGGGGGCACTTTTGGATGGGCGAAAAGGGCTCGCAACGCATTTCCTGGGGCCTGATTTTTCACTTGTCTCCAAAGATGACTAGGGCTACGTTTAGGTTTGCTCATGAACAGCGAACCCGGAGGGTCCAGTTGCATGTGGGGCTGCGTAAAGGCTCCCCTGGGGAGTTCACTTGTACCCAAAGCCTTCCTTTGGTGACACTTTTGGATGGTCCAAAGGGGCTTGCAACGCGCTTTCTGGGGCCCGGGTTTTCAGTCTTCTCCCGTGCCGGCTAGTGATATATTTAGCGTTGCTCGGAAAAATCGAACCCGGAGGGTCCAGTTGCATGTGGGGCTGCGTAAAGGCTCCCCTGGGGAGTTCACTTGTACCCAAAGCCTTCCTTTGGGGGCACTTTTGGATGGGCGAAAAGGGCTCGGAACGCATTTCCTGGGGCCTGATTTTTCAGTCGTCTTCGATGCCGGCTAGGGCTATGTTTAGGGATGCTCGGAAACAGCGAACCCGGAGGGTCCAGTTGCATGTGGGGCTGCGTAAAGGCTCCCCTGGGGAGTTCACTTGTACCCAAAGCCTTCCTTTGGGGGCACTTTTGGATGGGTGAAAAGGGCTCGTAACGCATTTCCTGGGGCCTGATTTTTCAGTCGTCATCGATGCCGGCTAGGGCTATGTTTAGGGTTGCTCGGAAACAGCGAACCCGGAGGGTCCAGTTGCATGTGGGGCTGCGTAAAGGCTCCCCTGGGGAGTTCACTTGTACCCAAAGCCTTCCTTTGTGGGCACTTTTGGATGGGCGAAAAGGGCTCGCAACGCATTTCCTGGGGCCTGATTTTTCACTTGTCTCCAAAGACGGCTAGGGCTACGTTAAGGTTTGCTCATGAACAGCGAAATCGGAGGGTCCATTTGCATGTGGGGCTGCGTAAAGGCTCCCCTGGGGAGTTCACTTGTACCCAAAGCCTTCCTTTGGGGGCACTTTTGGATGTTCCAAAGGGGCTCGCAACGCATTTCCTGGGGCCTGAATTTTCAGTCGTCATCGATGCCGGCAAGGGCTATGTTTAGGGATGCTCGGAAACAGCGAATCCCGAGGGTCCAGTTGCATGTGGGGCTGCGTAACGGCTCCACTGGGGAGTTCACTTGTACCCATTGTCTTCCTTTGGGGCCACTTTTGGATGGGCGAAAAGGGCTCGCAACGCATTTCCTGGGGCCTGATTTTTCAGTCGTCTTCGATGCCAGCAAGGGATTATGTTTAGGGATGCTCGGAAACAGCGAACCCGGAGGGTCCAGTTGCATGTGGGGCTGCGTAAAGACTCCCCTGGGGAGTTCACTTGTACCCAAAGCCTTCCTTTGGGGGCACTTTTGGATGGGCGAAAAGGGCTCGCAACGCATTTCCTGGGGCCTGATTTTTCACTTGTCTCCAAAGACGACTAGGGCTACGTTTAGGTTTGCTCATGAACAGCGAACCCGGAGGGTCCAGTTGCATGTGGGGCTGCGTAAAGGCTCCCCTGGGGAGTTCACTTGTACCCAAAGCCTTCCTTTGGTGACACTTTTGGATGGTCCAAAGGGGCTTGCAACGCGTTTTCTGGGGCCCGGGTTTTCAGTCTTATCCCGTGCCGGCTAGTGATATATTTAGCGTTGCTCGGAAAAATCGAACCCGGAGGGTCCAGTTGCATGTGGGGCTGCGTAAAGGCTCCCCTGGGGAGTTCTCTTGTATCCAAAGCCTTCCTTTGGGGGCACTTTTGGATGGGCGAAAAGGGCTCGGAACGCATTTCCAGGGGCGTGATTTTTCAGTCGTCATCGATGCGGGCTAGGGCTATGTTTAGGGATGCTCGGAAACAGCGAACCCGGAGGGTCCAGTTGCATGTGGGGCTGCATAAAGGCTCCCCTGGGGAGTTCACTTGTACCCAAAGCCTTCCTTTGGGGGCACTTTTGGATGGGCGAAAAGGGCTCGCAACGCATTTCCCGGGGCCTGATTTTTCAGTCGTCATCGATGCCGGCTAACGATATGTGTAGGCATGCTCGGAAACAGCGAACCCGGAGGGTCCAGTTGCATGTGGGGCTGCGTAAAGGCTCCCCTGGGGAGTTCACTTGTACCCAAAGCCTTCCTTTGGGGGCACTTTTGGATGGGTGAAAAGGGCTCGTAACGCATTTCCTGGGGCCTGATTTTTCAGTCGTCATCGATGCCGGCTAGGGCTATGTTTAGCGATGCTCGGAAACAGCGAACCCGGAGGGTCCAGTTGCATGTGGGGCTGCGTAAAGGCTCCCCTGGGGAGTTCACTTGTACCCAAAGCCTTCCTTTGGGGGCACTTTTGGATGGGCGAAAAGGGCTCGGAACGCATTTCCTGGGGCCTGATTTTTCACTTGTCTCCAAAGACGGCTAGGGCTACGTTTAGGTTTGCTCATGAACAGCGAAATCGGAGGGTCCAGTTGCATGTGGGGCTGCGTAAAGGCTCCCCTGGGGAGTTCACTTGTACCCAAAGCCTTCCTTTGGGGACACTTTTGGATGGGTGAAAAGGGCTCGTAACGCATTTCCTGGGGCCTGATTTTTCACTTGTCTCCAAAGATGACTAGGGCTACGTTTAGGTTTGCTCATGAACAGCGAACCCAGAGGGTCCAGTTGCATGTGGGGCTGCGTAAAGGCTCCCCTGGGGAGTTCACTTGTACCCAAAGCCTTCCTTTGGGGGCACTTTTGGATGGGCGAAAAGGGCTCGCAACGCATTTCCTGGGGCCTGATTTTTCACTTGTCTCCAAAGATGACTAGGGATACGTTTAGGTTTGCTCATGAACAGCGAACCCAGAGGGTCCAGTTGCATGTGGGGCTGCGTAAAGGCTCCCCTGGGGAGTTCACTTGTACCCAAAGCCTTCCTTTGGGGGCACTTTTGGATGGGCGAAAAGGGCTCGCAACGCATTTCCTGGGGCCTGATTTTTCACTTGTCTCCAAAGATGACTAGGGCTACGTTTAGGTTTGCTCATGAACAGCGAACCCAGAGGGTCCAGTTGCATGTGGGGCTGCGTAAAGGCTCCCATGGGGAGTTCACTTGTACCCAAAGCCTTCCTTTGGGGGCACTTTTGGATGGGCGAAAAGGGCTTGTAACGCATTTCCTGGGGCCTGATTTTTCAGTCGTCATCGATGCCGGCTAACGCTATGTGTAGGGATGCTCGGAAACAGCGAACCCGGAGGGTCCTGTTGCATGTGGGGCTGCGTAAAGGCTCCCCTGGGGAGTTCACTTGTACCCAAAGCCTTCCTTTGGGGGCACTTTTGGATGGGCAAAAAGGGCTCGCAACGCATTTCCTGGGGCCTGATTTTTCACTTGTCTCCAAAGACGGCTAGGGCTACGTTTAGGTTTGCTCATGAACAGCGAAATCGGAGGGTCCAGTTGCATGTGGGGCTGCGTAAAGGCTCCCCTGGGGAGTTCACTTGTACCCAAAGCCTTCCTTTGGGGGCACTTTTGGATGGTCCAAAGGGGCTCGCAACGCATTTCCTGGGGCCTGATTTTTCAGTCGTCATCGATGCCTGCTAGTGCTATGTTTAGGGATGCTCGGAAACAGCGAACCCGGAGGGTCCAGTTGCATGTGGGGCTGCGTAAAGGCTCCCCTGGGGAGTTCACTTGTACCCAAAGCCTTCCTTTGGGGGCACTTTTGGATGGGCGAAAAGGGCTCGTAACGCATTTCCTGGGGCCTGATTTTTCAGTCGTCATCGATGCCGGCTAACGCTATGTGTAGGCATGCTCGGAAACAGCGAACCCGGAGGGTCCAGTTGCATGTGGGGCTGCGTAAAGGCTCCCCTGGGGAGTTCACTTGTACCCAAAGCCTTCCTTTGGGGGCACTTTTGGATGGGCGAAAAGGGCTCGCAACGCATTTCCTGGGGCCTGATTTTCAGTCGTCTTCGATGCCGGCTAGCGCTATGTTTAGGGATGCTCGGAAACAGCGAACCCGGAGGGTCCAGTTGCATGTGGGGCTGCGTAAAGGCTCCCCTGGGGAGTTCACTTGTACCCAAAGCCTTCCTTTGGTGACACTTTTGGATGGTCCAAAGGGGCTTGCAACGCGTTTTCTGGGGCCCGAGTTTTCAGTCTTTTCCCGTGCCGGCTAGTGATATATTTAGCGTTGCTCGGAAAAATCGAACCCGGATGGTCCAGTTGCATGTGGGGCTGCGTAAAGGCTCCCCTGGGGAGTTCACTTGTATCCAAAGCCTTCCTTTGGGGGCACTTTTGGATGGGCGAAAAGGGCTCGGAACGCATTTCCTGGGGCCTGATTTTTCAGTCGTCATCGATGCCGGCTAACGCTACGTGTAGGGATGCTCGGAAACAGCGAACCCGGAGGGTCCAGTTGCATGTGGGGCTGCGTAAAGGCTCCCCTGGGGAGTTAACTTGTACCCAAAGCCTTCCTTTGGGGGCACTTTTGGATGGGCGAAAAGGGCTCGTAACGCATTTCCTGGGGCCAGATTTTTCAGTAGTCATCGATGACGGCTAGGGCTATGTTTAGGGATGCTCGGAAACAGCGAACCCGGAGGGTCCAGTTGCATGTGGGGCTGCGTAAAGGCTCCCCTGGGGAGTTCACTTGTATCCAAAGCCTTCCTTTGGGGGCACTTTTGGATGGGCGAAAAGGGCTCCCAACGCATTTCCTGGGGCCTGATTTTTCAGTCGTCTTCGATGCTTGCTAGGGCTATGTATAGGGATGCTCAGAAACAGTGAACCCGGAGGGTCCAGTTGCATGTGGGGCTGCGTAAAGGCTCCCCTGGGGAGTTCACTTGTACCCAAAGCCTTCCTTTGGGGGCACTTTTGGATGGGCGAAAAGGGCTCGCAACGCTTTTCCTGGGGCCTGATTTTTCACTTGTCTCCAAAGACGACTAGGGCTACGTTTAGGTTTGCTCATGAACAGCGAACCCGGAGGGTCCAGTTGCATGTGGGGCTGCGTAAAGGCTCCCCTGGGGAGTTAACTTGTACCCAAAGCCTTCCTTTGGGGGCACTTTTGGATGGGCGAAAAGGGCTCGCAACGCATTTCCTGGGGCCTGATTTTCAGTCGTCTTCGATGCCGGCTAGCGCTATGTTTAGGGATGCTCGGAAACAGCGAACCCGGAGGGTCCAGTTGCATGTGGGGCTGCGTAAAGGCTCCCCTGGGGAGTTCACTTGTACCCAAAGCCTTCCTTTGGTGACACTTTTGGATGGTCCAAAGGGGCTTGCAACGCGTTTTCTGGGGCCCGCGTTTTCAGTCTTTTCCCGTGCCGGCTAGTGATATATTTAGCGTGTGCTCGGAAAAATCGAACCCGGATGGTCCAGTTGCATGTGGGGCTGCGTAAAGGCTCCCCTGGGGAGTTCACTTGTATCCAAAGCCTTCCTTTGGGGGCACTTTTGGATGGGCGAAAAGGGCTCGGAACGCATTTCCTGGGGCCTGATTTTTCAGTCGTGTTCGATGCCGGCTAGGGCTATGTTTAGGGATGCTCGGAAACAGTGAACCCGGAGGGTCCAGTTGCATGTGGGGCTGCGTAAAGGCTCCCCTGGGGAGTTCACTTGTACCCAAAGCCTTCCTTTGGGGGCACTTTTGGATGGGCGAAAAGGGCTCGCAACGCTTTTCCTGGGGCCTGATTTTTCACTTGTCTCCAAAGACGACTAGGGCTACGTTTAGGTTTGCTCATGAACAGCGAACCCGGAGGGTCCAGTTGCATGTGGGGCTGCGTAAAGGCTCCCCTGGGGAGTTCACTTGTACCCAAAGCCTTCCTTTGGGGGCACTTTTGATGGGCGAAAAGGGCTCCCAACGCATTTCCTGGGGCCTGATTTTTCAGTCGTCTTCGATGCCGGCTAGGGCTATGTATAGGGATGCTCGGAAACAGTGAACCCGGAGGGTCCAGTTGCATGTGGGGCTGCGTAAAGGCTCCCCTGGGGAGTTCACTTGTACCCAAAGCCTTCCTTTGGGGGCACTTTTGGATGGTCCAAAGGGGCTTGCAACGCGTTTTCTGGGGCCCGGGTTTTCAGTCTTCTCCCATGCCGGCTAGTGATATATTTAGCGTTGCTCGGAAAAATCGAACCCGGAGGGTCCAGTTGCATGTGGGGCTGCGTAAAGGCTCCCCTGGGGAGTTCACTTGTACCCAAAGCCTTCCTTTGGGGGCACTTTTGGATGGGCGAAAAGGGCTCGCAACGCATTTCCTGGGGCCTGATTTTTCACTTGTCTCCAAAGATGACTAGGGCTACGTTTAGGTTTGCTCATGAACAGCGAACCCGGAGGGTCCAGTTGCATGTGGGGCTGCGTAAAGGCTCCCCTGGGGAGTTCACTTGTACCCAAAGCCTTCCTTTGGTGACACTTTTGGATGGTCCAAAGGGGCTTGCAACGCGTTTTCTGGGGCCCGGGTTTTCAGTCTTCTCCCATGCCGGCTAGTGATATATTTAGCGTTGCTCGGAAAAATCGAACCCGGAGGGTCCAGTTGCATGTGGGGCTGCGTAAAGGCTCCCCTGGGGAGTTCACTTGTACCCAAAGCCTTCCTTTGGGGGCACTTTTGGATGGGCGAAAAGGGCTCGGAACGCATTTCCTGGGGCCTGATTTTTCAGTCGTCTTCGATGCCGGCTAGGGCTATGTTTAGGGATGCTCGGAAACAGCGAACCCGGAGGGTCCAGTTGCATGTGGGGCTGCGTAAAGGCTCCCCTGGGGAGTTCACTTGTACCCAAAGCCTTCCTTTGGGGGCACTTTTGGATGGGTGAAAAGGGCTCGGAACGCATTTCCTGGGGCCTGATTTTTCAGTCGTCATCGATGCCGGCTAGTGATATATTTAGCGTTGCTCGGAAAAATCGAACCCGGAGGGTCCAGTTGCATGTGGGGCTGCGTAAAGGCTCCCCTGGGGAGTTCTCTTGTATCCAAAGCCTTCCTTTGGGGGCACTTTTGGATGGGCGAAAAGGGCTCGGAACGCATTTCCAGGGGCGTGATTTTTCAGTCGTCATCGATGCGGGCTAGGGCTATGTTTAGGGATGCTCGGAAACAGCGAACCCGGAGGGTCCAGTTGCATGTGGGGCTGCATAAAGGCTCCCCTGGGGAGTTCACTTGTACCCAAAGCCTTCCTTTGGGGGCACTTTTGGATGGGCGAAAAGGGCTCGCAACGCATTTCCCGGGGCCTGATTTTTTAGTCGTCATCGATGCCGGCTAACGATATGTGTAGGCATGCTCGGAAACAGCGAACCCGGAGGGTCCAGTTGCATGTGGGGCTGCGTAAAGGCTCCCCTGGGGAGTTCACTTGTACCCAAAGCCTTCCTTTGGGGGCACTTTTGGATGGGCGAAAAGGGCTCGCAACGCATTTCCTGGGGCCTGATTTTCAGTCGTCTTCGATGCCGGCTAGGGGTTCGTTTAGGGATGCTCGGAAACAGCGAACCCGGAGGGTCCAGTTGCATGTGGGGCTGCGTAAAGGCTCCCCTGGGGAGTTCACTTGTACCCAAAGCCTTCCTTTGGTGAAACTTTTGGATGGTCCAAAGGGGCTTGCAACGTGTTTTCTGGGGCCCGCGTTTTCAATCTTTTCCCGTGCCGGCTAGTGATATATTTAGCGTTGCTCGGAAAAATCGAACCCGGATGGTCCAGTTGCATGTGGGGCTGCGTAAAGGCTCCCCTGGGGAGTTCACTTGTATCCAAAGCCTTCCTTTGGGGGCACTTTTGGATGGGCGAAAAGGGCTCGCAACGCATTTCCTGGGGCCTGATTTTTCACTTGTCTCCAAAGACGGCTAGGGCTACGTTTAGGTTTGCTCATGAACAGCAAACCCGGAGGGTCCAGTTGCATGTGGGGCTGCGTAAAGGCTCCCCTGGGGAGTTCACTTGTACCCAAAGCCTTCCTTTGGGGGCACTTTTGGATGGGTGAAAAGGGCTCGTAACGCATTTCCTGGGGCCTGATTTTTCAGTCGTCATCGATGCCGGCTAGGGCTATGTTTAGCGATGCTCGGAAACAGCGAACCCGGAGGGTCCAGTTGCATGTGGGGCTGCGTAAAGGCTCCCCTGGGGAGTTCACTTGTACCCAAAGCCTTCCTTTGGGGGCACTTTTGGATGGGCGAAAAGGGCTCGGAACGCATTTCCTGGGGCCTGATTTTTCACTTGTCTCCAAAGACGGCTAGGGTTACGTTTAGGTTTGCTCATGAACAGCGAAATCGGAGGGTCCAGTTGCATGTGGGGCTGCGTAAAGGCTCCCCTGGGGAGTTCACTTGTACCCAAAGCCTTCCTTTGGGGACACTTTTGGATGGGTGAAAAGGGCTCGTAACGCATTTCCTGGGGCCTGATTTTTCACTTGTCTCCAAAGATGACTAGGGCTACGTTTAGGTTTGCTCATGAACAGCGAACCCAGAGGGTCCAGTTGCATGTGGGGCTGCGTAAAGGCTCCCCTGGGGAGTTCACTTGTACCCAAAGCCTTCCTTTGGGGGCACTTTTGGATGGGCGAAAAGGGCTCGCAACGCATTTCCTGGGGCCTGATTTTTCACTTGTCTCCAAAGATGACTAGGGATACGTTTAGGTTTGCTCATGAACAGCGAACCCAGAGGGTCCAGTTGCATGTGGGGCTGCGTAAAGGCTCCCCTGGGGAGTTCACTTGTACCCAAAGCCTTCCTTTGGGGGCACTTTTGGATGGGCGAAAAGGGCTCGCAACGCATTTCCTGGGGCCTGATTTTTCACTTGTCTCCAAAGATGACTAGGGCTACGTTTAGGTTTGCTCATGAACAGCGAACCCAGAGGGTCCAGTTGCATGTGGGGCTGCGTAAAGGCTCCCCTGGGGAGTTCACTTGTACCCAAAGCCTTCCTTTGGGGGCACTTTTGGATGGGCGAAAAGGGCTTGTAACGCATTTCCTGGGGCCTGATTTTTCAGTCGTCATCGATGCCGGCTAACGCTATGTGTAGGGATGCTCGGAAACAGCGAACCCGGAGGGTCCTGTTGCTTGTGGGGCTGCGTAAAGGCTCCCCTGGGGAGTTCACTTGTACCCAAAGCCTTCCTTTGGGGGCACTTTTGGATGGGCAAAAAGGGCTCTCAACGCATTTTCGGGGGCCTGATTTTTCACTTGTCTCCAAAGACGGCTAGGGCTACGTTTAGGTTTGCTCATGAACAGCGAAATCGGAGGGTCCAGTTGCATGTGGGGCTGCGTAAAGGCTCCCCTGGGGAGTTCACTTGTACCCAAAGCCTTCCTTTGGGGGCACTTTTGGATGGTCCAAAGGGGCTCGCAACGCATTTCCTGGGGCCTGATTTTTCAGTCGTCATCGATGCCGGCTAGGGCTATGTTTAGGGATGCTCGGAAACAGCGAATCCGGAGGGTCCAGTTGCATGTGGGGCTGCGTAAAGGCTCCCCTGGGGAGTTCACTTGTACCCAAAGCCTTCCTTTGGGGGCACTTTTGGATGGGCGAAAAGGGCTCGTAACGCATTTCCTGGGGCCTGATTTTTCACTTGTCTCCAAAGACGACTAGGGCTACGTTTAGGTTTGCTCATGAACAGCGAACCCGGAGGGTCCAGTTGCATGTGGGGCTGCGTAAAGGCTCCCCTGGGGAGTTCACTTGTACCCAAAGCCTTCCTTTGGGGGCACTTTTGGATGGGCGAAAAGGGCTCGCAACGCATTTCCTGGGGCCTGATTTTCAGTCGTCTTCGATGCCGGCTAGCGCTATGTTTAGGTTTGCTCATGAACAGCGAACCCGGAGGGTCCAGTTGCATGTGGGGCTGCGTAAAGGCTCCCCTGGGGAGTTCACTTGTACCCAAAGCCTTCCTTTGGTGACACTTTTGGATGGTCCAAAGGGGCTTGCAACGCGTTTTCTGGGGCCCGAGTTTTCAGTCTTTTCCCGTGCCGGCTAGTAATATATTTAGCGTTGCTAGGAAAAATCGAACCCGGATGGTCCAGTTGCATGTGGGGCTGCGTAAAGGCTCCCCTGGGGAGTTCACTTGTATCCAAAGCCTTCCTTTGGGGGCACTTTTGGATGGGCGAAAAGGGCTCGGAACGCATTTCCTGGGGCCTGATTTTTCAGTCGTCATCGATGCCGGCTAACGCTACGTGTAGGGATGCTCGGAAACAGCGAACCCGGAGGGTCCAGTTGCATGTGGGGCTGCGTAAAGGCTCCCCTGGGGAGTTCACTTGTACCCAAAGCCTTCCTTTGGGGGCACTTTTGGATGGGCGAAAAGGGCTCGTAACGCATTTCCTGGGGCCAGATTTTTCAGTCGTCATCGATGACGGCTAGGGCTATGTTTAGGGATGCTCGGAAACAGCGAACCCGGAGGGTCCAGTTGCATGTGGGGCTGCGTAAAGGCTCCCCTGGGGAGTTCACTTGTATCCAAAGCCTTCCTTTGGGGGCACTTTTGGATGGGCGAAAAGGGCTCCCAACGCATTTCCTGGGGCCTGATTTTTCAGTCGTCTTCGATGCCGGCTAGGGCTATGTATAGGGATGCTCAGAAACAGTGAACCCGGAGGGTCCAGTTGCATGTGGGGCTGCGTAAAGGCTCCCCTGGGGAGTTCACTTGTACCCAAAGCCTTCCTTTCGGGGCACTTTTGGATGGGCGAAAAGGGCTCGCAACGCTTTTCCTGGGGCCTGATTTTTCACTTGTCTCCAAAGACGACTAGGGCTACGTTTAGGTTTGCTCATGAACAGCGAACCCGGAGGGTCCAGTTGCATGTGGGGCTGCGTAAAGGCTCCCCTGGGGAGTTAACTTGTACCCAAAGCCTTCCTTTGGGGGCACTTTTGGATGGGCGAAAAGGGCTCGCAACGCATTTCCTGGGGCCTGATTTTCAGTCGTCTTCGATGCCGGCTAGCGCTATGTTTAGGGATGCTCGGAAACAGCGAACCCGGAGGGTCCAGTTGCATGTGGGGCTGCGTAAAGGCTCCCCTGGGGAGTTCACTTGTACCCAAAGCCTTCCTTTGGTGACACTTTTGGATGGTCCAAAGGGGCTTGCAACGCGTTTTCTGGGGCCCGCGTTTTCAGTCTTTTCCCGTGCCGGCTAGTGATATATTTAGCGTTGCTCGGAAAAATCGAACCCGGAGGGTCCAGTTGCATGTGGGGCTGCGTAAAGGCTCCCCTGGGGAGTTCACTTGTACCCAAAGCCTTCCTTTGGGGGCACTTTGGGATGGGCGAAAAGGGCTCGCAACGCTTTTCCTGGGGCCTGATTTTTCACTTGTCTCCAAAGACGACTAGGGCTACGTTTAGGTTTGCTCATGAACAGCGAACCCGGAGGGTCCAGTTGCATGTGGGGCTGCGTAAAGGCTCCCCTGGGGAGTTCACTTGTACCCAAAGCCTTCCTTTGGGGGCACTTTTGGATGGGCGAAAAGGGCTCCCAACGCATTTCCTGGGGCCTGATTTTTCAGTCGTCTTCGATGCCGGCTAGGGCTATGTATAGGGATGCTCGGAAACAGTGAACCCGGAGGGTCCAGTTGCATGTGGGGCTGCGTAAAGGCTCCCCTGTGGAGTTCACTTGTACCCAAAGCCTTCCTTTGGGGGCACTTTTGGATGGGCGAAAAGGGCTCGCAACGCATTTCCTGGGGCCTGATTTTTCACTTGTCTCCAAAGATGACTAGGGCTACGTTTAGGTTTGCTCATGAACAGCGAACCCGGAGGGTCCAGTTGCATGTGGGGCTGCGTAAAGGCTCCCCTGGGGAGTTCACTTGTACCCAAAGCCTTCCTTTGGTGACACTTTTGGATGGTCCAAAGGGGCTTGCAACGCGTTTTCTGGGGCCCGGGTTTTCAGTCTTCTCCCATGCCGGCTAGTGATATATTTAGCGTTGCTCGGAAAAATCGAACCCGGAGGGTCCAGTTGCATGTGGGGCTGCATAAAGGCTCCCCTGGGGAGTTCACTTGTATCCAAAGCCTTCCTTTGGGGGCACTTTTGGATGGGCGAAAAGGGCTCGCAACGCATTTCCTGGGGCCTGATTTTTCAGTCGTCTTCGATGCCGGTTAGGGCTATGTTTAGGGATGCTCGGAAACAGCGAACCCGGAGGGTCCAGTTGCATGTGGGGCTGCGTAAAGGCTCCCCTGGGGAGTTCACTTGTACCCAAAGCCTTCCTTTGGGGGCACTTTTGGATGGGTGAAAAGGGCTCGGAACGCATTTCCAGGGGCCTGATTTTTCAGTCGTCATCGATGCCGGCTATGGCTATGTTTAGGGATGCTCGGAAACAGCGAACCCGGAGGGTCCAGTTGCATGTGGGGCTGCATAAAGGCTCCCCTGGGGAGTTCACTTGTACCCAAAGCCTTCCTTTGGGGGCACTTTTGGATGGGTGAAAAGGGCTCGGAATGCATTTCCTGGGGCCTGATTTTTCAGTCGTCATCGATGCCGGCTATGGCTATGTTTAGGGATGCTCGGAAACAGCGAACCCGGAGGGTCCAGTTGCATGTGGGGCTGCGTAAAGGCTCCCCTGGGGAGTTCACTTGTACCCAAAGCCTTCCTTTGGGGGCACTTTTGGATGGGTGAAAAGGGCTCGGAACGCATTTCCAGGGGCCTGATTTTTCAGTCGTCATCGATGCCGGCTATGGCTATGTTTAGGGATGCTCGGAAACAGCGAACCCGGAGGGTCCAGTTGCATGTGGGGCTGCGTAAAGGCTCCCCTGGGGAGTTCACTTGTACCCAAAGCCTTCCTTTGGGGGCACTTTTGGATGGGTGAAAAGGGCTCGGAACGCATTTCCTGGGGCCTGATTTTTCAGTCGTCATCGATGCCGGCTATGGCTATGTTTAGGGATGCTCGGAAACAGCGAACCCGGAGGGTCCAGTTGCATGTGGGGCTGCGTAAAGGCTCCCCTGGGGAGTTCACTTGTACCCAAAGCCTTCCTTTGGGGGCACTTTTGGATGGGTGAAAAGGGCTCGGAACGCATTTCCAGGGGCCTGATTTTTCAGTCGTCATCGATGCCGGCTATGGCTATGTTTAGGGATGCTCGGAAACAGCGAACCCGGAGGGTCCAGTTGCATGTGGGGCTGCGTAAAGGCTCCCATGGGGAGTTCACTTGTACCCAAAGCCTTCCTTTGGGGGCACTTTTGGATGGGTGAAAAGGGCTCGGAACGCATTTCCTGGGGCCTGATTTTTCAGTCGTCATCGATGCCGGCTATGGCTATGTTTAGGGATGCTCGGAAACAGCGAACCCGGAGGGTCCAGTTGCATGTGGGGCTGCATAAAGGCTCCCCTGGGGAGTTCACTTGTACCCAAAGCCTTCCTTTGGGGGCACTTTTGGATGGGCGAAAAGGGCTCGCAACGCATTTCCTGGGGCCTGATTTTTCAGTCGTCATCGATGCCGGCTAGGGATATGTTTAGGGATGCTCGGAAACAGCGAACCCAGAGGGTCCAGTTGCATGTGGGGCTGCGTAAAGGCTCCCCTGGGGAGTTCACTTGTACCCAAAGCCTTCCTTTGGGGGCACTTTTGGATGGGCGAAAAGGGCTCGGAACTCATTTCCAGGGGCCTGATTTTTCAGTCGTCATCGATGCCGGCTATGGCTATGTTTAGGGATGCTCGGAAACAGCGAACCCGGAGGGTCCAGTTGCATGTGGGGCTGCGTAAAGGCTCCCCTGGGGAGTTCAGTTGTACCCAAAGCCTTCCTTTGGTGACACTTTTGGATGGTCCAAAGGGGCTTGCAATGTTTTTTCTGGGGCCCGGGTTTTCAGTCTTCTCCCATGCCGGCTAGTGATATATTTAGCGTTGCTCGGAAAAATCGAACCCGGAGGTTCCAGTTGCATGTGGGGCTGCATAAAGGCTCCCCTGGGGAGTTCACTTGTACCCAAAGCCTTCCTTTGGGGGCACTTTTGGATGGGCGAAAAGGGCTCGCAACGCATTTCCTGGGGCCTGATTTTTCAGTCGTCATCGATGCCGGCTAGGGATATGTTTAGGGATGCTCGGAAACAGCGAACCCAGAGGGTCCAGTTGCATGTGGGGCTGCGTAAAGGCTCCCATGGGGAGTTCACTTGTACCCAAAGCCTTCCTTTGGGGGCACTTTTGGATGGGCGAAAAGGGCTCGGAACTCATTTCCAGGGGCCTGATTTTTCAGTCGTCATCGATGCCGGCTATGGCTATGTTTAGGGATGCTCGGAAACAGCGAACCCGGAGGGTCCAGTTGCATGTGGGGCTGCGTAAAGGCTCCCCTGGGGAGTTCAGTTGTACCCAAAGCCTTCCTTTGGTGACACTTTTGGATGGTCCAAAGGGGCTTGCAATGCTTTTTCTGGGGCCCGGGTTTTCAGTCTTCTCCCATGCCGGCTAGTGATATATTTAGCGTTGCTCGGAAAAATCGAACCCGGAGGTTCCAGTTGCATGTGGGGCTGCGTAAAGGCTCCCCTGGGGAGTTCACTTGTACCCAAAGCCTTCCTTTGGGGGCACTTTTGGATGGGCGAAAAGGGCTCGCAACGCATTTCCTGGGGCCTGATTTTTCAGTCGTCTTCGATGCCGGTTAGGGCTATGTTTAGGGATGCTCGGAAACAGCGAACCCGGAGGGTCCAGTTGCATGTGGGGCTGCGTAAAGGCTCCCCTGGGGAGTTCACTTGTACCCAAAGCCTTCCTTTGGGGGCACTTTTGGATGGGCGAAAAGGGCTCGTAACGCATTTCCTGGGGACAGATTTTTCAGTCGTCATCGATGACGGCTAGGGCTATGTTTAGGGATGCTCGGAAACAGCGAACCCGGAGGGTCCAGTTGCATGTGGGGCTGCGTAAAGGCTCCCCTGGGGAGTTCACTTGTATCCAAAGCCTTCCTTTGGGGGCACTTTTGGATGGGCGAAAAGGGCTCGTAACGCATTTCCTGGGGCCAGATTTTTCAGTCGTCATCGATGACGGCTAGGGCTATGTTTAGGGATGCTCGGAAACAGCGAACCCGGAGGGTCCAGTTGCATGTGGGGCTGCGTAAAGGCTCCCCTGGGGAGTTCACTTGTATCCAAAGCCTTCCTTTGGGGGCACTTTTGGATGGGCGAAAAGGGCTCCCAACGCATTTCCTGGGGCCTGATTTTTCAGTCGTCTTCGATGCCGGCTAGGGCTATGTATAGGGATGCTCAGAAACAGTGAACCCGGAGGGTCCAGTTGCATGTGGGGCTGCGTAAAGGCTCCCCTGGGGAGTTCACTTGTACCCAAAGCCTTCCTTTGGGGGCACTTTTGGATGGGCGAAAAGGGCTCGCAACGCTTTTCCTGGGGCCTGATTTTTCACTTGTCTCCAAAGACGACTAGGGCTACGTTTAGGTTTGCTCATGAACAGCGAACCCGGAGGGTCCAGTTGCATGTGGGGCTGCGTAAAGGCTCCCCTGGGGAGTTAACTTGTACCCAAAGCCTTCCTTTGGGGGCACTTTTGGATGGGCGAAAAGGGCTCGCAACGCATTTCCTGGGGCCTGATTTTCAGTCGTCTTCGATGCCGGCTAGCGCTATGTTTAGGGATGCTCGGAAACAGCGAACCCGGAGGGTCCAGTTGCATGTGGGGCTGCGTAAAGGCTCCCCTGGGGAGTTCAGTTGTACCCAAAGCCTTCCTTTGGTGACACTTTTGGATGGTCCAAAGGGGCTTGCAATGCTTTTTCTGGGGCCCGGGTTTTCAGTCTTCTCCCATGCCGGCTAGTGATATATTTAGCGTTGCTCGGAAAAATCGAACCCGGAGGTTCCAGTTGCATGTGGGGCTGCGTAAAGGCTCCCCTGGGGAGTTCACTTGTACCCAAAGCCTTCCTTTGGGGGCACTTTTGGATGGGCGAAAAGGGCTCGCAACGCATTTCCTGGGGCCTGATTTTTCAGTCGTCTTCGATGCCGGTTAGGGCTATGTTTAGTGATGCTCGGAAACAGCGAACCCGGAGGGTCCAGTTGCATGTGGGGCTGCGTAAAGGCTCCCCTGGGGAGTTCACTTGTACCCAAAGCCTTCCTTTGGGGGCACTTTTGGATGGGCGAAAAGGGCTCGTAACGCATTTCCTGGGGACAGATTTTTCAGTCGTCATCGATGACGGCTAGGGCTATGTTTAGGGATGCTCGGAAACAGCGAACCCGGAGGGTCCAGTTGCATGTGGGGCTGCGTAAAGGCTCCCCTGGGGAGTTCACTTGTATCCAAAGCCTTCCTTTGGGGGCACTTTTGGATGGGCGAAAAGGGCTCGGAACGCATTTCCTGGGGCCAGATTTTTCAGTTGTCATCGATGACGGCTAGGGCTATGTTTAGGGATGCTCGGAAACAGCGAACCCGGAGGGTCCAGTTGCATGTGGGGCTGCGTAAAGGCTCCCCTGGGGAGTTCACTTGTATCCAAAGCCTTCCTTTGGGGGCACTTTTGGATGGGCGAAAAGGGCTCCCAACGCATTTCCTGGGGCCTGATTTTTCAGTCGTCTTCGATGCCGGCTAGGGCTATGTATAGGGATGCTCAGAAACAGTGAACCCGGAGGGTCCAGTTGCATGTGGGGCTGCGTAAAGGCTCCCCTGGGGAGTTCACTTGTACCCAAAGCCTTCCTTTGGGGGCACTTTTGGATGGGCGAAAAGGGCTCGCAACGCTTTTCCTGGGGCCTGATTTTTCACTTGTCTCCAAAGACGACTAGGGCTACGTTTAGGTTTGCTCATGAACAGCGAACCCGGAGGGTCCAGTTGCATGTGGGGCTGCGTAAAGGCTCCCCTGGGGAGTTAACTTGTACCCAAAGCCTTCCTTTGGGGGCACTTTTGGATGGGCGAAAAGGGCTCGCAACGCATTTCCTGGGGCCTGATTTTCAGTCGTCTTCGATGCCGGCTAGCGCTATGTTTAGGGATGCTCGGAAACAGCGAACCCGGAGGGTCCAGTTGCATGTGGGGCTGCGTAAAGGCTCCCCTGGGGAGTTCACTTGTACCCAAAGCCTTCCTTTGGTGACACTTTTGGATGGTCCAAAGGGGCTTGCAACGCGTTTTCTGGGGCCCGCGTTTTCAGTCTTTTCCCGTGCCGGCTAGTGATATATTTAGCGTTGCTCGGAAAAATCGAACCCGGAGGGTCCAGTTGCATGTGGGGCTGCGTAAAGGCTCCCCTTGGGAGTTCACTTGTATCCAAAGACTTCCTTTGGGGGCACTTTTGGATGGGCGAAAAGGGCTCGGAACGCATTTCCTGGGGCCTGATTTTTCAGTCGTGTTCGATGCCGGCTAGGGCTATGTTTAGGGATGCTCGGAAACAGTGAACCCGGAGGGTCCAGTTGCATGTGGGGCTGCGTAAAGGCTCCCCTGGGGAGTTCACTTGTACCCAAAGCCTTCCTTTGGGGGCACTTTGGGATGGGCGAAAAGGGCTCGCAACGCTTTTCCTGGGGCCTGATTTTTCACTTGTCTCCAAAGACGACTAGGGCTACGTTTAGGTTTGCTCATGAACAGCGAACCCGGAGGGTCCAGTTGCATGTGGGGCTGCGTAAAGGCTCCCCTGGGGAGTTCACTTGTACCCAAAGCCTTCCTTTGGGGGCACTTTTGGATGGGCGAAAAGGGCTCGCAACGCATTTCCTGGGGCCTGATTTTTCAGTCGTCTTCGATGCCGGCTAGGGCTATGTATAGGGATGCTCGGAAACAGTGAACCCGGAGGGTCCAGTTGCATGTGGGGCTGCGTAAAGGCTCCCCTGGGGAGTTCACTTGTACCCAAAGCCTTCCTTTGGGGGCACTTTTGGATGGGCGAAAAGGGCTCGCAACGCATTTCCTGGGGCCTGATTTTTCACTTGTCTCCAAAGATGACTAGGGCTACGTTTAGGTTTGCTCATGAACAGCGAACCCGGAGGGTCCAGTTGCATGTGGGGCTGCGTAAAGGCTCCCCTGGGGAGTTCACTTGTACCCAAAGCCTTCCTTTGGTGACACTTTTGGATGGTCCAAAGGGGCTTGCAACGCGTTTTCTGGGGCCCGGGTTTTCAGTCTTCTCCCATGCCGGCTAGTGATATATTTAGCGTTGCTCGGAAAAATCGAACCCGGAGGGTCCAGTTGCATGTGGGGCTGCGTAAAGGCTCCCCTGGGGAGTTCACTTGTATCCAAAGCCTTCCTTTGGGGGCACTTTTGGATGGGCGAAAAGGGCTCGCAACGCATTTCCTGGGGCCTGATTTTTCAGTCGTCTTCGATGCCGGTTAGGGCTATGTTTAGGGATGCTCGGAAACAGCGAACCCGGAGGGTCCAGTTGCATGTGGGGCTGCGTAAAGGCTCCCCTGGGGAGTTCACTTGTACCCAAAGCCTTCCTTTGGGGGCACTTTTGGATGGGTGAAAAGGGCTCGGAACGCATTTCCTGGGGCCTGATTTTTCAGTCGTCATCGATGCCGGCTATGGCTATGTTTAGGGATGCTCGGAAACAGCGAACCCGGAGGGTCCAGTTGCATGTGGGGCTGCATAAAGGCTCCCCTGGGGAGTTCACTTGTACCCAAAGCCTTCCTTTGGGGGCACTTTTGGATGGGTGAAAAGGGCTCGGAACGCATTTCCTGGGGCCTGATTTTTCAGTCGTCATCGATGCCGGCTATGGCTATGTTTAGGGATGCTCGGAAACAGCGAACCCTGAGGGTCCAGTTGCATGTGGGGCTGCGTAAAGGCTCCCCTGGGGAGTTCACTTGTACCCAAAGCCTTCCTTTGGGGGCACTTTTGGATGGGTGAAAAGGGCTCGGAACGCATTTCCAGGGGCCTGATTTTTCAGTCGTCATCGATGCCGGCTATGGCTATGTTTAGGGATGCTCGGAAACAGCGAACCCGGAGGGTCCAGTTGCATGTGGGGCTGCGTAAAGGCTCCCCTGGGGAGTTCAGTTGTACCCAAAGCCTTCCTTTGGTGACACTTTTGGATGGTCCAAAGGGGCTTGCAATGCTTTTTCTGGGGCCCGGGTTTTCAGTCTTCTCCCATGCCGGCTAGTGATATATTTAGCGTTGCTCGGAAAAATCGAACCCGGAGGTTCCAGTTGCATGTGGGGCTGCGTAAAGGCTCCCCTGGGGAGTTCACTTGTACCCAAAGCCTTCCTTTGGGGGCACTTTTGGATGGGTGAAAAGGGCTCGGAACGCATTTCCAGGGGCCTGATTTTTCAGTCGTCATCGATGCCGGCTATGGCTATGTTTAGGGATGCTCGGAAACAGCGAACCCGGAGGGTCCAGTTGCATGTGGGGCTGCGTAAAGGCTCCCATGGGGAGTTCACTTGTACCCAAAGCCTTCCTTTGGGGGCACTTTTGGATGGGTGAAAAGGGCTCGGAACGCATTTCCTGGGGCCTGATTTTTCAGTCGTCATCGATGCCGGCTATGGCTATGTTTAGGGATGCTCGGAAACAGCGAACCCGGAGGGTCCAGTTGCATGTGGGGCTGCGTAAAGGCTCCCCTGGGGAGTTCACTTGTATCCAAAGCCTTCCTTTGGGGGCACTTTTGGATGGACGAAAAGGGCTCGCAACGCATTTCCTGGGGCCTGATTTTTCAGTCGTCTTCGATGCCGGCTAGGGCTATGTATAGGGATGCTCGGAAACAGCGAACCCGGAGGGTCCAGTTGCATGTGGGGCTGCGTAAAGGCTCCCCTGGGGAGTTCACTTGTACCCAAAGCCTTCCTTTGGGGGCACTTTTGGATGGGCGAAAAGGGCTCGTAACGCATTTCCTGGGGACAGATTTTTCAGTCGTCATCGATGACGGCTAGGGCTATGTTTAGGGATGCTCGGAAACAGCGAACCCGGAGGGTCCAGTTGCATGTGGGGCTGCGTAAAGGCTCCCCTGGGGAGTTCACTTGTATCCAAAGCCTTCCTTTGGGGGCACTTTTGGATGGGCGAAAAGGGCTCGTAACGCATTTCCTGGGGCCAGATTTTTCAGTCGTCATCGATGACGGCTAGGGCTATGTTTAGGGATGCTCGGAAACAGCGAACCCGGAGGGTCCAGTTGCATGTGGGGCTGCGTAAAGGCTCCCCTGGGGAGTTCACTTGTATCCAAAGCCTTCCTTTGGGGGCACTTTTGAATGGGCGAAAAGGGCTCCCAACGCATTTCCTGGGGCCTGATTTTTCAGTCGTCTTCGATGCCGGCTAGGGCTATGTATAGGGATGCTCAGAAACAGTGAACCCGGAGGGTCCAGTTGCATGTGGGGCTGCGTAAAGGCTCCCCTGGGGAGTTCACTTGTACCCAAAGCCTTCCTTTGGGGGCACTTTTGGATGGGCGAAAAGGGCTCGCAACGCTTTTCCTGGGGCCTGATTTTTCACTTGTCTCCAAAGACGACTAGGGCTACGTTTAGGTTTGCTCATGAACAGCGAACCCGGAGGGTCCAGTTGCATGTGGGGCTGCGTAAAGGCTCCCCTGGGGAGTTCACTTGTATCCAAAGCCTTCCTTTGGGGGCACTTTTGGATGGGCGAAAAGGGCTCCCAACGCATTTCCTGGGGCCTGATTTTTCAGTCGTCTTCGATGCCGGCTAGGGCTATGTATAGGGATGCTCAGAAACAGTGAACCCGGAGGGTCCAGTTGCATGTGGGGCTGCGTAAAGGCTCCCCTGGGGAGTTCACTTGTACCCAAAGCCTTCCTTTGGGGGCACTTTTGGATGGGCGAAAAGGGCTCGCAACGCATTTCCTGGGGCCTGATTTTCAGTCGTCTTCGATGCCGGCTAGCGCTATGTTTAGGGATGCTCGGAAACAGCGAACCCGGAGGGTCCAGTTGCATGTGGGGCTGCGTAAAGGCTCCCCTGGGGAGTTCACTTGTACCCAAAGCCTTCCTTTGGTGACACTTTTGGATGGTCCAAAGGGGCTTGCAACGCGTTTTCTGGGGCCCGCGTTTTCAGTCTTTTCCCGTGCCGGCTAGTGATATATTTAGCGTTGCTCGGAAAAATCGAACCCGGAGGGTCCAGTTGCATGTGGGGCTGCGTAAAGGCTCCCCTTGGGAGTTCACTTGTATCCAAAGACTTCCTTTGGGGGCACTTTTGGATGGGCGAAAAGGGCTCGGAACGCATTTCCTGGGGCCTGATTTTTCAGTCGTGTTCGATGCCGGCTAGGGCTATGTTTAGGGATGCTCGGAAACAGTGAACCCGGAGGGTCCAGTTGCATGTGGGGCTGCGTAAAGGCTCCCCTGGGGAGTTCACTTGTACCCAAAGCCTTCCTTTGGGGGCACTTTGGGATGGGCGAAAAGGGCTCGCAACGCTTTTCCTGGGGCCTGATTTTTCACTTGTCTCCAAAGACGACTAGGGCTACGTTTAGGTTTGCTCATGAACAGCGAACCCGGAGGGTCCAGTTGCATGTGGGGCTGCGTAAAGGCTCCCCTGGGGAGTTCACTTGTACCCAAAGCCTTCCTTTGGGGGCACTTTTGGATGGGCGAAAAGGGCTCCCAACGCATTTCCTGGGGCCTGATTTTTCAGTCGTCTTCGATGCCGGCTAGGGCTATGTATAGGGATGCTCGGAAACAGTGAACCCGGAGGGTCCAGTTGCATGTGGGGCTGCGTAAAGGCTCCCCTGTGGAGTTCAATTGTACCCAAAGCCTTCCTTTGGGGGCACTTTTGGATGGGCGAAAAGGGCTCGCAACGCATTTCCTGGGGCCTGATTTTTCACTTGTCTCCAAAGATGACTAGGGCTACGTTTAGGTTTGCTCATGAACAGCGAACCCGGAGGGTCCAGTTGCATGTGGGGCTGCGTAAAGGCTCCCCTGGGGAGTTCACTTGTACCCAAAGCCTTCCTTTGGTGACACTTTTGGATGGTCCAAAGGGGCTTGCAACGCGTTTTCTGGGGCCCGGGTTTTCAGTCTTCTCCCATGCCGGCTAGTGATATATTTAGCGTTGCTCGGAAAAATCGAACCCGGAGGGTCCAGTTGCATGTGGGGCTGCGTAAAGGCTCCCCTGGGGAGTTCACTTGTATCCAAAGCCTTCCTTTGGGGGCACTTTTGGATGGGCGAAAAGGGCTCGCAACGCATTTCCTGGGGCCTGATTTTTCAGTCGTCTTCGATGCCGGTTAGGGCTATGTTTAGGGATGCTCGGAAACAGCGAACCCGGAGGGTCCAGTTGCATGTGGGGCTGCGTAAAGGCTCCCCTGGGGAGTTCACTTGTACCCAAAGCCTTCCTTTGGGGGCACTTTTGGATGGGTGAAAAGGGCTCGGAACGCATTTCCAGGGGCCTGATTTTTCAGTCGTCATCGATGCCGGCTATGGCTATGTTTAGGGATGCTCGGAAACAGCGAACCCGGAGGGTCCAGTTGCATGTGGGGCTGCATAAAGGCTCCCCTGGGGAGTTCACTTGTACCCAAAGCCTTCCTTTGGGGGCACTTTTGGATGGGTGAAAAGGGCTCGGAACGCATTTCCTGGGGCCTGATTTTTCAGTCGTCATCGATGCCGGCTATGGCTATGTTTAGGGATGCTCGGAAACAGCGAACCCGGAGGGTCCAGTTGCATGTGGGGCTGCGTAAAGGCTCCCCTGGGGAGTTCACTTGTACCCAAAGCCTTCCTTTGGGGGCACTTTTGGATGGGTGAAAAGGGCTCGGAACGCATTTCCAGGGGCCTGATTTTTCAGTCGTCATCGATGCCGGCTATGGCTATGTTTAGGGATGCTCGGAAACAGCGAACCCGGAGGGTCCAGTTGCATGTGGGGCTGCGTAAAGGCTCCCCTGGGGAGTTCACTTGTACCCAAAGCCTTCCTTTGGGGGCACTTTTGGATGGGTGAAAAGGGCTCGGAACGCATTTCCTGGGGCCTGATTTTTCAGTCGTCATCGATGCCGGCTATGGCTATGTTTAGGGATGCTCGGAAACAGCGAACCCGGAGGGTCCAGTTGCATGTGGGGCTGCGTAAAGGCTCCCCTGGGGAGTTCACTTGTACCCAAAGCCTTCCTTTGGGGGCACTTTTGGATGGGTGAAAAGGGCTCGGAACGCATTTCCAGGGGCCTGATTTTTCAGTCGTCATCGATGCCGGCTATGGCTATGTTTAGGGATGCTCGGAAACAGCGAACCCGGAGGGTCCAGTTGCATGTGGGGCTGCGTAAAGGCTCCCATGGGGAGTTCACTTGTACCCAAAGCCTTCCTTTGGGGGCACTTTTGGATGGGTGAAAAGGGCTCGGAACGCATTTCCTGGGGCCTGATTTTTCAGTCGTCATCGATGCCGGCTATGGCTATGTTTAGGGATGCTCGGAAACAGCGAACCCGGAGGGTCCAGTTGCATGTGGGGCTGCATAAAGGCTCCCCTGGGGAGTTCACTTGTACCCAAAGCCTTCCTTTGGGGGCACTTTTGGATGGGCGAAAAGGGCTCGCAACGCATTTCCTGGGGCCTGATTTTTCAGTCGTCATCGATGCCGGCTAGGGATATGTTTAGGGATGCTCGGAAACAGCGAACCCAGAGGGTCCAGTTGCATGTGGGGCTGCGTAAAGGCTCCCCTGGGGAGTTCACTTGTACCCAAAGCCTTCCTTTGGGGGCACTTTTGGATGGGCGAAAAGGGCTCGGAACTCATTTCCAGGGGCCTGATTTTTCAGTCGTCATCGATGCCGGCTATGGCTATGTTTAGGGATGCTCGGAAACAGCGAACCCGGAGGGTCCAGTTGCATGTGGGGCTGCGTAAAGGCTCCCCTGGGGAGTTCACTTGTACCCAAAGCCTTCCTTTGGGGGCACTTTTGGATGGGCGAAAAGGGCTCGCAACGCATTTCCTGGGGCCTGATTTTTCACTTGTCTCCAAAGACGACTAGGGCTACGTTTAGGTTTGCTCATGAACAGCGAACCCGGAGGGTCCAGTTGCATGTGGGGCTGCGTAAAGGCTCCCCTGGGGAGTTCACTTGTACCCAAAGCCTTCCTTTGGTGACACTTTTGGATGGTCCAAAGGGGCTTGCAATGCTTTTTCTGGGGCCCGGGTTTTCAGTCTTCTCCCATGCCGGCTAGTGATATATTTAGCGTTGCTCGGAAAAATCGAACCCGGAGGTTCCAGTTGCATGTGGGGCTGCGTAAAGGCTCCCCTGGGGAGTTCTCTTGTACCCAAAGCCTTCCTTTGGGGGCACTTTTGGATGGGCGAAAAGGGCTCGCAACGCATTTCCTGGGGCCTGATTTTTCAGTCGTCTTCGATGCCGGTTAGGGCTATGTTTAGGGATGCTCGGAAACAGCGAACCCGGAGGGTCCAGTTGCATGTGGGGCTGCGTAAAGGCTCCCCTGGGGAGTTCACTTGTACCCAAAGCCTTCCTTTGGGGGCACTTTTGGATGGGCGAAAAGGGCTCGGAACGCATTTCCTGGGGCCTGATTTTTCAGTCGTCATCGATGCCGGCTAACGCTACGTGTAGGGATGCTAGGAAACAGCGAACCCGGATGGTCCAGTTGCATGTGGGGCTGCGTAAAGGCTCCCCTGGGGAGTTCACTTGTACCCAAAGCCTTCCTTTGGGGGCACTTTTGGATGGGCGAAAAGGGCTCCCAACGCATTTCCTGGGGCCAGATTTTTCAGTCGTCATCGATGACGGCTAGGGCTATGTTTAGGGATGCTCGGAAACAGCGAACCCGGAGGGTCCAGTTGCATGTGGGGCTGCGTAAAGGCTCCCCTGGGGAGTTCACTTGTATCCAAAGCCTTCCTTTGGGGGCACTTTTGGATGGGCGAAAAGGGCTCCCAACGCATTTCCTGGGGCCTGATTTTTCAGTCGTCTTCGATGCCGGCTAGGGCTATGTATAGGGATGCTCGGAAACAGTGAACCCGGAGGGTCCAGTTGCATGTGGGGCTGCATAAAGGCTCCCCTGGGGAGTTCACTTGTACCCAAAGCCTTCCTTTGGGGGCACTTTTGGATGGGCGAAAAGGGCTCGGAACGCATTTCCTGGGGCCAAATTTTTCAGTCGTCATCGATGACGGCTAGGGCTATGTTTAGGGATGCTCGGAAACAGCGAACCCGGAGGGTCCAGTTGCATGTGGGGCTGCGTAAAGGCTCCCCTGGGGAGTTCACTTGTATCCAAAGCCTTCCTTTGGGGGCACTTTTGAATGGGCGAAAAGGGCTCCCAACGCATTTCCTGGGGCCTGATTTTTCAGTCGTCTTCGATGCCGGCTAGGGCTATGTATAGGGATGCTCGGAAACAGTGAACCCGGAGGGTCCAGTTGCATGTGGGGCTGCGTAAAGGCTCCCCTGGGGAGTTCACTTGTACCCAAAGCCTTCCTTTGGGGGCACTTTTGGATGGGCGAAAAGGGCTCGCAACGCATTTCCTGGGGCCTGATTTTTCACTTGTCTCCAAAGACGACTAGGGCTACGTTTAAGTTTGCTCATGAACAGCGAACCCGGAGGGTCCAGTTGCATGTGGGGCTGCGTAAAGGCTCCCCTGGGGAGTTCACTTGTACCCAAAGCCTTCCTTTGGTGACACTTTTGGATGGTCCAAAGGGGCTTGCAATGCTTTTTCTGGGGCCCGGGTTTTCAGTCTTCTCCCATGCCGGCTAGTGATATATTTAGCGTTGCTCGGAAAAATCGAACCCGGAGGTTCCAGTTGCATGTGGGGCTGCGTAAAGGCTCCCCTGGGGAGTTCACTTGTACCCAAAGCCTTCCTTTGGGGGCACTTTTGGATGGGCGAAAAGGGCTCGCAACGCATTTCCTGGGGCCTGATTTTTCAGTCGTCTTCGATGCCGGTTAGGGCTATGTTTAGGGATGCTCGGAAACAGCGAACCCGGAGGGTCCAGTTGCATGTGGGGCTGCGTAAAGGCTCCCCTGGGGAGTTCACTTGTACCCAAAGCCTTCCTTTGGGGGCACTTTTGGATGGGCGAAAAGGGCTCGGAACGCATTTCCTGGGGCCTGATTTTTCAGTCGTCATCGATGCCGGCTAACGCTACGTGTAGGGATGCTAGGAAACAGCGAACCCGGATGGTCCAGTTGCATGTGGGGCTGCGTAAAGGCTCCCCTGGGGAGTTCACTTGTACCCAAAGCCTTCCTTTGGGGGCACTTTTGGATGGGCGAAAAGGGCTCCCAACGCATTTCCTGGGGCCAGATTTTTCAGTCGTCATCGATGACGGCTAGGGCTATGTTTAGGGATGCTCGGAAACAGCGAACCCGGAGGGTCCAGTTGCATGTGGGGCTGCGTAAAGGCTCCCCTGGGGAGTTCACTTGTATCCAAAGCCTTCCTTTGGGGGCACTTTTGGATGGGCGAAAAGGGCTCCCAACGCATTTCCTGGGGCCTGATTTTTCAGTCGTCTTCGATGCCGGCTAGGGCTATGTATAGGGATGCTCGGAAACAGTGAACCCGGAGGGTCCAGTTGCATGTGGGGCTGCGTAAAGGCTCCCCTGGGGAGTTCACTTGTACCCAAAGCCTTCCTTTGGGGGCACTTTTGGATGGGCGAAAAGGGCTCGGAACGCATTTCCTGGGGCCAAATTTTTCAGTCGTCATCGATGACGGCTAGGGCTATGTTTAGGGATGCTCGGAAACAGCGAACCCGGAGGGTCCAGTTGCATGTGGGGCTGCGTAAAGGCTCCCCTGGGGAGTTCACTTGTATCCAAAGCCTTCCTTTGGGGGCACTTTTGAATGGGCGAAAAGGGCTCCCAACGCATTTCCTGGGGCCTGATTTTTCAGTCGTCTTCGATGCCGGCTAGGGCTATGTATAGGGATGCTCGGAAACAGTGAACCCGGAGGGTCCAGTTGCATGTGGGGCTGCGTAAAGGCTCCCCTGGGGAGTTCACTTGTACCCAAAGCCTTCCTTTGGGGGCACTTTTGGATGGGCGAAAAGGGCTCGCAACGCATTTCCTGGGGCCTGATTTTTCACTTGTCTCCAAAGACGACTAGGGCTACGTTTAGGTTTGCTCATGAACAGCGAACCCGGAGGGTCCAGTTGCATGTGGGGCTGCGTAAAGGCTCCCCTGGGGAGTTCACTTGTACCCAAAGCCTTCCTTTGGTGACACTTTTGGATGGTCCAAAGGGGCTTGCAATGCTTTTTCTGGGGCCCGGGTTTTCAGTCTTCTCCCATGCCGGCTAGTGATATATTTAGCGTTGCTCGGAAAAATCGAACCCGGAGGTTCCAGTTGCATGTGGGGCTGCGTAAAGGCTCCCCTGGGGAGTTCACTTGTACCCAAAGCCTTCCTTTGGGGGCACTTTTGGATGGGCGAAAAGGGCTCGCAACGCATTTCCTGGGGCCTGATTTTTCAGTCGTCTTCGATGCCGGTTAGGGCTATGTTTAGGGATGCTCGGAAACAGCGAACCCGGAGGGTCCAGTTGCATGTGGGGCTGCATAAAGGCTCCCCTGGGGAGTTCACTTGTACCCAAAGCCTTCCTTTGGGGGCACTTTTGGATGGGCGAAAAGGGCTCCCAACGCATTTCCTGGGGCCAGATTTTTCAGTCGTCATCGATGACGGCTAGGGCTATGTTTAGGGATGCTCGGAAACAGCGAACCCGGAGGGTCCAGTTGCATGTGGGGCTGCGTAAAGGCTCCCCTGGGGAGTTCACTTGTATCCAAAGCCTTCCTTTGGGGGCACTTTTGGATGGGCGAAAAGGGCTCCCAACGCATTTCCTGGGGCCTGATTTTTCAGTCGTCTTCGATGCCGGCTAGGGCTATGTATAGGGATGCTCGGAAACAGTGAACCCGGAGGGTCCAGTTGCATGTGGGGCTGCGTAAAGGCTCCCCTGGGGAGTTCACTTGTACCCAAAGCCTTCCTTTGGGGGCACTTTTGGATGGGCGAAAAGGGCTCGGAACGCATTTCCTGGGGCCAAATTTTTCAGTCGTCATCGATGACGGCTAGGGCTATGTTTAGGGATGCTCGGAAACAGCGAACCCGGAGGGTCCAGTTGCATGTGGGGCTGCGTAAAGGCTCCCCTGGGGAGTTCACTTGTATCCAAAGCCTTCCTTTGGGGGCACTTTTGAATGGGCGAAAAGGGCTCCCAACGCATTTCCTGGGGCCTGATTTTTCAGTCGTCTTCGATGCCGGCTAGGGCTATGTATAGGGATGCTCGGAAACAGTGAACCCGGAGGGTCCAGTTGCATGTGGGGCTGCGTAAAGGCTCCCCTGGGGAGTTCACTTGTACCCAAAGCCTTCCTTTGGGGGCACTTTTGGATGGGCGAAAAGGGCTCGCAACGCATTTCCTGGGGCCTGATTTTTCACTTGTCTCCAAAGACGACTAGGGCTACGTTTAGGTTTGCTCATGAACAGCGAACCCGGAGGGTCCAGTTGCATGTGGGGCTGCGTAAAGGCTCCCCTGGGGAGTTCACTTGTACCCAAAGCCTTCCTTTGGTGACACTTTTGGATGGTCCAAAGGGGCTTGCAATGCTTTTTCTGGGGCCCGGGTTTTCAGTCTTCTCCCATGCCGGCTAGTGATATATTTAGCGTTGCTCGGAAAAATCGAACCCGGAGGTTCCAGTTGCATGTGGGGCTGCGTAAAGGCTCCCCTGGGGAGTTCACTTGTACCCAAAGCCTTCCTTTGGGGGCACTTTTGGATGGGCGAAAAGGGCTCGCAACGCATTTCCTGGGGCCTGATTTTTCAGTCGTCTTCGATGCCGGTTAGGGCTATGTTTAGGGATGCTCGGAAACAGCGAACCCGGAGGGTCCAGTTGCATGTGGGGCTGCGTAAAGGCTCCCCTGGGGAGTTCACTTGTACCCAAAGCCTTCCTTTGGGGGCACTTTTGGATGGGCGAAAAGGGCTCGGAACGCATTTCCTGGGGCCTGATTTTTCAGTCGTCATCGATGCCGGCTAGGGCTATGTTTAGGGATGCTCGGAAACAGCGAACCCTGATGGTCCAGTTGCATGTGGGGCTGCGTAAAGGCTCCCCTGGGGAGTTCACTTGTACCCAAAGCCTTCCTTTGGGGGCACTTTTGGATGGGCGAAAAGGGCTCCCAACGCATTTCCTGGGGCCAGATTTTTCAGTCGTCATCGATGACGGCTAGGGCTATGTTTAGGGATGCTCGGAAACAGCGAACCCGGAGGGTCCAGTTGCATGTGGGGCTGCGTAAAGGCTCCCCTGGGGAGTTCACTTGTATCCAAAGCCTTCCTTTGGGGGCACTTTTGGATGGGCGAAAAGGGCTCCCAACGCATTTCCTGGGGCCTGATTTTTCAGTCGTCTTCGATGCCGGCTAGGGCTATGTATAGGGATGCTCGGAAACAGTGAACCCGGAGGGTCCAGTTGCATGTGGGGCTGCGTAAAGGCTCCCCTGGGGAGTTCACTTGTACCCAAAGCCTTCCTTTGGGGGCACTTTTGGATGGGCGAAAAGGGCTCGGAACGCATTTCCTGGGGCCAAATTTTTCAGTCGTCATCGATGACGGCTAGGGCTATGTTTAGGGATGCTCGGAAACAGCGAACCCGGAGGGTCCAGTTGCATGTGGGGCTGCGTAAAGGCTCCCCTGGGGAGTTCACTTGTATCCAAAGCCTTCCTTTGGGGGCACTTTTGAATGGGCGAAAAGGGCTCCCAACGCATTTCCTGGGGCCTGATTTTTCAGTCGTCTTCGATGCCGGCTAGGGCTATGTATAGGGATGCTCGGAAACAGTGAACCCGGAGGGTCCAGTTGCATGTGGGGCTGCGTAAAGGCTCCCCTGGGGAGTTCACTTGTACCCAAAGCCTTCCTTTGGGGGCACTTTTGGATGGGCGAAAAGGGCTCCCAACGCATTTCCTGGGGCCTGATTTTTCACTTGTCTCCAAAGACGACTAGGGCTACGTTTAGGTTTGCTCATGAACAGCGAACCCGGAGGGTCCAGTTGCATGTGGGGCTGCGTAAAGGCTCCCCTGGGGAGTTCACTTGTACCCAAAGCCTTCCTTTGGTGACACTTTTGGATGGTCCAAAGGGGCTTGCAATGCTTTTTCTGGGGCCCGGGTTTTCAGTCTTCTCCCATGCCGGCTAGTGATATATTTAGCGTTGCTCGGAAAAATCGAACCCGGAGGTTCCAGTTGCATGTGGGGCTGCGTAAAGGCTCCCCTGGGGAGTTCACTTGTACCCAAAGCCTTCCTTTGGGGGCACTTTTGGATGGGCGAAAAGGGCTCGCAACGCATTTCCTGGGGCCTGATTTTTCAGTCGTCTTCGATGCCGGTTAGGGCTATGTTTAGGGATGCTCGGAAACAGCGAACCCGGAGGGTCCAGTTGCATGTGGGGCTGCATAAAGGCTCCCCTGGGGAGTTCACTTGTACCCAAAGCCTTCCTTTGGGGGCACTTTTGGATGGGCGAAAAGGGCTCCCAACGCATTTCCTGGGGCCAAATTTTTCAGTCGTCATCGATGACGGCTAGGGCTATGTTTAGGGATGCTCGGAAACAGCGAACCCGGAGGGTCCAGTTGCATGTGGGGCTGCGTAAAGGCTCCCCTGGGGAGTTCACTTGTATCCAAAGCCTTCCTTTGGGGGCACTTTTGGATGGGCGAAAAGGGCTCCCAACGCATTTCCTGGGGCCTGATTTTTCAGTCGTCTTCGATGCCGGCTAGGGCTATGTATAGGGATGCTCGGAAACAGTGAACCTGGAGGGTCCAGTTGCATGTGGGGCTGCGTAAAGGCTCCCCTGGGGAGTTCACTTGTACCCAAAGCCTTCCTTTGGGGGCACTTTTGGATGGGCGAAAAGGGCTCGGAACGCATTTCCTGGGGCCAAATTTTTCAGTCGTCATCGATGACGGCTAGGGCTATGTTTAGGGATGCTCGGAAACAGCGAACCCGGAGGGTCCAGTTGCATGTGGGGCTGCGTAAAGGCTCCCCTGGGGAGTTCACTTGTATCCAAAGCCTTCCTTTGGGGGCACTTTTGAATGGGCGAAAAGGGCTCCCAACGCATTTCCTGGGGCCTGATTTTTCAGTCGTCTTCGATGCCGGCTAGGGCTATGTATAGGGATGCTCGGAAACAGTGAACCCGGAGGGTCCAGTTGCATGTGGGGCTGCGTAAAGGCTCCCCTGGGGAGTTCACTTGTACCCAAAGCCTTCCTTTGGGGGCACTTTTGGATGGGCGAAAAGGGCTCGCAACGCATTTCCTGGGGCCTGATTTTTCACTTGTCTCCAAAGACGACTAGGGCTACGTTTAGGTTTGCTCATGAACAGCGAACCCGGAGGGTCCAGTTGCATGTGGGGCTGCGTAAAGGCTCCCCTGGGGAGTTCACTTGTACCCAAAGCCTTCCTTTGGTGACACTTTTGGATGGTCCAAAGGGGCTTGCAATGCTTTTTCTGGGGCCCGGGTTTTCAGTCTTCTCCCATGCCGGCTAGTGATATATTTAGCGTTGCTCGGAAAAATCGAACCCGGAGGTTCCAGTTGCATGTGGGGCTGCGTAAAGGCTCCCCTGGGGAGTTCACTTGTACCCAAAGCCTTCCTTTGGGGGCACTTTTGGATGGGCGAAAAGGGCTCGCAACGCATTTCCTGGGGCCTGATTTTTCAGTCGTCTTCGATGCCGGTTAGGGCTATGTTTAGGGATGCTCGGAAACAGCGAACCCGGAGGGTCCAGTTGCATGTGGGGCTGCGTAAAGGCTCCCCTGGGGAGTTCATTTGTACCCAAAGCCTTCCTTTGGGGGCACTTTTGGATGGGCGAAAAGGGCTCGGAACGCATTTCCTGGGGCCTGATTTTTCAGTCGTCATCGATGCCGGCTAGGGCTATGTTTAGGGATGCTCGGAAACAGCGAACCCTGATGGTCCAGTTGCATGTGGGGCTGCGTAAAGGCTCCCCTGGGGAGTTCACTTGTACCCAAAGCCTTCCTTTGGGGGCACTTTTGGATGGGCGAAAAGGGCTCCCAACGCATTTCCTGGGGCCAGATTTTTCAGTCGTCATCGATGACGGCTAGGGCTATGTTTAGGGATGCTCGGAAACAGCGAACCCGGAGGGTCCAGTTGCATGTGGGGCTGCGTAAAGGCTCCCCTGGGGAGTTCACTTGTATCCAAAGCCTTCCTTTGGGGGCACTTTTGGATGGGCGAAAAGGGCTCCCAACGCATTTCCTGGGGCCTGATTTTTCAGTCGTCTTCGATGCCGGCTAGGGCTATGTATAGGGATGCTCGGAAACAGTGAACCCGGAGGGTCCAGTTGCATGTGGGGCTGCGTAAAGGCTCCCCTGGGGAGTTCACTTGTACCCAAAGCCTTCCTTTGGGGGCACTTTTGGATGGGCGAAAAGGGCTCGGAACGCATTTCCTGGGGCCAAATTTTTCAGTCGTCATCGATGACGGCTAGGGCTATGTTTAGGGATGCTCGGAAACAGCGAACCCGGAGGGTCCAGTTGCATGTGGGGCTGCGTAAAGGCTCCCCTGGGGAGTTCACTTGTATCCAAAGCCTTCCTTTGGGGGCACTTTTGAATGGGCGAAAAGGGCTCCCAACGCATTTCCTGGGGCCTGATTTTTCAGTCGTCTTCGATGCCGGCTAGGGCTATGTATAGGGATGCTCGGAAACAGTGAACCCGGAGGGTCCAGTTGCATGTGGGGCTGCGTAAAGGCTCCCCTGGGGAGTTCACTTGTACCCAAAGCCTTCCTTTGGGGGCACTTTTGGATGGGCGAAAAGGGCTCGCAACGCATTTCCTGGGGCCTGATTTTTCACTTGTCTCCAAAGACGACTAGGGCTACGTTTAGGTTTGCTCATGAACAGCGAACCCGGAGGGTCCAGTTGCATGTGGGGCTGCGTAAAGGCTCCCCTGGGGAGTTCACTTGTACCCAAAGCCTTCCTTTGGTGACACTTTTGGATGGTCCAAAGGGGCTTGCAATGCTTTTTCTGGGGCCCGGGTTTTCAGTCTTCTCCCATGCCGGCTAGTGATATATTTAGCGTTGCTCGGAAAAATCGAACCCGGAGGTTCCAGTTGCATGTGGGGCTGCGTAAAGGCTCCCCTGGGGAGTTCACTTGTACCCAAAGCCTTCCTTTGGGGGCACTTTTGGATGGGCGAAAAGGGCTCGCAACGCATTTCCTGGGGCCTGATTTTTCAGTCGTCTTCGATGCCGGTTAGGGCTATGTTTAGGGATGCTCGGAAACAGCGAACCCGGAGGGTCCAGTTGCATGTGGGGCTGCGTAAAGGCTCCCCTGGGGAGTTCACTTGTACCCAAAGCCTTCCTTTGGGGGCACTTTTGGATGGGCGAAAAGGGCTCCCAACGCATTTCCTGGGGCCAGATTTTTCAGTCGTCATCGATGACGGCTAGGGCTATGTTTAGGGATGCTCGGAAACAGCGAACCCGGAGGGTCCAGTTGCATGTGGGGCTGCGTAAAGGCTCCCCTGGGGAGTTCACTTGTATCCAAAGCCTTCCTTTGGGGGCACTTTTGGATGGGCGAAAAGGGCTCCCAACGCATTTCCTGGGGCCTGATTTTTCAGTCGTCTTCGATGCCGGCTAGGGCTATGTATAGGGATGCTCGGAAACAGTGAACCCGGAGGGTCCAGTTGCATGTGGGGCTGCGTAAAGGCTCCCCTGGGGAGTTCACTTGTACCCAAAGCCTTCCTTTGGGGGCACTTTTGGATGGGCGAAAAGGGCTCGGAACGCATTTCCTGGGGCCAAATTTTTCAGTCGTCATCGATGACGGCTAGGGCTATGTTTAGGGATGCTCGGAAACAGCGAACCCGGAGGGTCCAGTTGCATGTGGGGCTGCGTAAAGGCTCCCCTGGGGAGTTCACTTGTATCCAAAGCCTTCCTTTGGGGGCACTTTTGAATGGGCGAAAAGGGCTCCCAACGCATTTCCTGGGGCCTGATTTTTCAGTCGTCTTCGATGCCGGCTAGGGCTATGTATAGGGATGCTCGGAAACAGTGAACCCGGAGGGTCCAGTTGCATGTGGGGCTGCGTAAAGGCTCCCCTGGGGAGTTCACTTGTACCCAAAGCCTTCCTTTGGGGGCACTTTTGGATGGGCGAAAAGGGCTCCCAACGCATTTCCTGGGGCCTGATTTTTCACTTGTCTCCAAAGACGACTAGGGCTACGTTTAGGTTTGCTCATGAACAGCGAACCCGGAGGGTCCAGTTGCATGTGGGGCTGCGTAAAGGCTCCCCTGGGGAGTTCACTTGTACCCAAAGCCTTCCTTTGGTGACACTTTTGGATGGTCCAAAGGGGCTTGCAATGCTTTTTCTGGGGCCCGGGTTTTCAGTCTTCTCCCATGCCGGCTAGTGATATATTTAGCGTTGCTCGGAAAAATCGAACCCGGAAGTTCCAGTTGCATGTGGGGCTGCGTAAAGGCTCCCCTGGGGAGTTCACTTGTACCCAAAGCCTTCCTTTGGGGGCACTTTTGGATGGGCGAAAAGGGCTCGCAACGCATTTCCTGGGGCCTGATTTTTCAGTCGTCTTCGATGCCGGTTAGGGCTATGTTTAGGGATGCTCGGAAACAGCGAACCCGGAGGGTCCAGTTGCATGTGGGGCTGCGTAAAGGCTCCCCTGGGGAGTTCACTTGTACCCAAAGCCTTCCTTTGGGGGCACTTTTGGATGGGCGAAAAGGGCTCGGAACGCATTTCCTGGGGCCTGATTTTTCAGTCGTCATCGATGCCGGCTAACGCTACGTGTAGGGATGCTAGGAAACAGCGAACCCTGATGGTCCAGTTGCATGTGGGGCTGCGTAAAGGCTCCCCTGGGGAGTTCACTTGTACCCAAAGCCTTCCTTTGGGGGCACTTTTGGATGGGCGAAAAGGGCTCCCAACGCATTTCCTGGGGCCAGATTTTTCAGTCGTCATCGATGACGGCTAGGGCTATGTTTAGGGATGCTCGGAAACAGCGAACCCGGAGGGTCCAGTTGCATGTGGGGCTGCGTAAAGGCTCCCCTGGGGAGTTCACTTGTATCCAAAGCCTTCCTTTGGGGGCACTTTTGGATGGGCGAAAAGGGCTCCCAACGCATTTCCTGGGGCCTGATTTTTCAGTCGTCTTCGATGCCGGCTAGGGCTATGTATAGGGATGCTCGGAAACAGTGAACCCGGAGGGTCCAGTTGCATGTGGGGCTGCGTAAAGGCTCCCCTGGGGAGTTCACTTGTACCCAAAGCCTTCCTTTGGGGGCACTTTTGGATGGGCGAAAAGGGCTCGGAACGCATTTCCTGGGGCCAAATTTTTCAGTCGTCATCGATGACGGCTAGGGCTATGTTTAGGGATGCTCGGAAACAGCGAACCCGGAGGGTCCAGTTGCATGTGGGGCTGCGTAAAGGCTCCCCTGGGGAGTTCACTTGTATCCAAAGCCTTCCTTTGGGGGCACTTTTGAATGGGCGAAAAGGGCTCCCAACGCATTTCCTGGGGCCTGATTTTTCAGTCGTCTTCGATGCCGGCTAGGGCTATGTATAGGGATGCTCGGAAACAGTGAACCCGGAGGGTCCAGTTGCATGTGGGGCTGCGTAAAGGCTCCCCTGGGGAGTTCACTTGTACCCAAAGCCTTCCTTTGGGGGCACTTTTGGATGGGCGAAAAGGGCTCGCAACGCATTTCCTGGGGCCTGATTTTTCACTTGTCTCCAAAGACGACTAGGGCTACGTTTAGGTTTGCTCATGAACAGCGAACCCGGAGGGTCCAGTTGCATGTGGGGCTGCGTAAAGGCTCCCCTGGGGAGTTCACTTGTACCCAAAGCCTTCCTTTGGTGACACTTTTGGATGGTCCAAAGGGGCTTGCAATGCTTTTTCTGGGGCCCGGGTTTTCAGTCTTCTCCCATGCCGGCTAGTGATATATTTAGGGTTGCTCGGAAAAATCGAACCCGGAGGTTCCAGTTGCATGTGGGGCTGCGTAAAGGCTCCCCTGGGGAGTTCACTTGTACCCAAAGCCTTCCTTTGGGGGCACTTTTGGATGGGCGAAAAGGGCTCGCAACGCATTTCCTGGGGCCTGATTTTTCAGTCGTCTTCGATGCCGGTTAGGGCTATGTTTAGGGATGCTCGGAAACAGCGAACCCGGAGGGTCCAGTTGCATGTGGGGCTGCGTAAAGGCTCCCCTGGGGAGTTCACTTGTACCCAAAGCCTTCCTTTGGGGGCACTTTTGGATGGGCGAAAAGGGCTTGGAACGCATTTCCTGGGGCCTGATTTTTCAGTCGTCATCGATGCCGGCTAACGCTACGTGTAGGGATGCTCGGAAACAGCGAACCCGGAGGGTCCAGTTGCATGTGGGGCTGCGTAAAGGCTCCCCTGGGGAGTTCACTTGTACCCAAAGCCTTCCTTTGGGGGCACTTTTGGATGGGCGAAAAGGGCTCGTAACGCATTTCCTGGGGCCAGATTTTTCAGTCGTCATCGATGACGGCTAGGGCTATGTTTAGGGATGCTCGGAAACAGCGAACCCGGAGGGTCCAGTTGCATGTGGGGCTGCGTAAAGGCTCCCCTGGGGAGTTCACTTGTATCCAAAGCCTTCCTTTGGGGGCACTTTTGGATGGGCGAAAAGGGCTCCCAACGCATTTCCTGGGGCCTGATTTTTCAGTCGTCTTCGATGCCGGCTAGGGCTATGTATAGGGATGCTCGGAAACAGTGAACCCGGAGGGTCCAGTTGCATGTGGGGCTGCGTAAAGGCTCCCCTGGGGAGTTCACTTGTACCCAAAGCCTTCCTTTGGGGGCACTTTTGGATGGGCGAAAAGGGCTCGCAACGCATTTCCTGGGGCCTGATTTTCAGTCGTCTTCGATGCCGGCTAGGGCTATGTTTAGGGATGCTCGGAAACAGCGAACCCGGAGGGTCCAGTTGCATGTGGGGCTGCGTAAAGGCTCCCCTGGGGAGTTCACTTGTATCCAAAGCCTTCCTTTGGGGGCACTTTTGGATGGGCGAAAAGGGCTCCCAACGCATTTCCTGGGGCCTGATTTTTCAGTCGTCTTCGATGCCGGCTAGGGCTATGTATAGGGATGCTCGGAAACAGTGAACCCGGAGGGTCCAGTTGCATGTGGGGCTGCGTAAAGGCTCCCCTGGGGAGTTCACTTGTACCCAAAGCCTTCCTTTGGGGGCACTTTTGGATGGGCGAAAAGGGCTCGCAACGCATTTCCTGGGGCCAAATTTTTCAGTCGTCATCGATGACGGCTAGGGCTATGTTTAGGGATGCTCGGAAACAGCGAACCCGGAGGGTCCAGTTGCATGTGGGGCTGCGTAAAGGCTCCCCTGGGGAGTTCACTTGTATCCAAAGCCTTCCTTTGGGGGCACTTTTGAATGGGCGAAAAGGGCTCCCAACGCATTTCCTGGGGCCTGATTTTTCAGTCGTCTTCGATGCCGGCTAGGGCTATGTATAGGGATGCTCGGAAACAGTGAACCCGGAGGGTCCAGTTGCATGTGGGGCTGCGTAAAGGCTCCCCTGGGGAGTTCACTTGTACCCAAAGCCTTCCTTTGGGGGCACTTTTGGATGGGCGAAAAGGGCTCGCAACGCATTTCCTGGGGCCTGATTTTTCACTTGTCTCCAAAGACGACTAGGGCTACGTTTAGGTTTGCTCATGAACAGCGAACCCGGAGGGTCCAGTTGCATGTGGGGCTGCGTAAAGGCTCCCCTGGGGAGTTCACTTGTACCCAAAGCCTTCCTTTGGTGACACTTTTGGATGGTCCAAAGGGGCTTGCAATGCTTTTTCTGGGGCCCGGGTTTTCAGTCTTCTCCCATGCCGGCTAGTGATATATTTAGCGTTGCTCGGAAAAATCGAACCCGGAGGTTCCAGTTGCATGTGGGGCTGCGTAAAGGCTCCCCTGGGGAGTTCACTTGTACCCAAAGCCTTCCTTTGGGGGCACTTTTGGATGGGCGAAAAGGGCTCGCAACGCATTTCCTGGGGCCTGATTTTTCAGTCGTCTTCGATGCCGGTTAGGGCTATGTTTAGGGATGCTCGGAAACAGCGAACCCGGAGGGTCCAGTTGCATGTGGGGCTGCGTAAAGGCTCCCCTGGGGAGTTCACTTGTACCCAAAGCCTTCCTTTGGGGGCACTTTTGGATGGGCGAAAAGGGCTCCCAACGCATTTCCTGGGGCCAGATTTTTCAGTCGTCATCGATGACGGCTAGGGCTATGTTTAGGGATGCTCGGAAACAGCGAACCCGGAGGGTCCAGTTGCATGTGGGGCTGCGTAAAGGCTCCCCTGGGGAGTTCACTTGTATCCAAAGCCTTCCTTTGGGGGCACTTTTGGATGGGCGAAAAGGGCTCGGGACGCATTTCCTGGGGCCAAATTTTTCAGTCGTCATCGATGACGGCTAGGGCTATGTTTAGGGATGCTCGGAAACAGCGAACCCGGAGGGTCCAGTTGCATGTGGGGCTGCGTAAAGGCTCCCCTGGGGAGTTCACTTGTATCCAAAGCCTTCCTTTGGGGGCACTTTTGAATGGGCGAAAAGGGCTCCCAACGCATTTCCTGGGGCCTGATTTTTCAGTCGTCTTCGATGCCGGCTAGGGCTATGTATAGGGATGCTGGAAACAGTGAACCCGGAGGGTCCAGTTGCATGTGGGGCTGCGTAAAGGCTCCCCTGGGGAGTTCACTTGTACCCAAAGCCTTCCTTTGGGGGCACTTTTGGATGGGCGAAAAGGGCTCGCAACGCATTTCCTGGGGCCTGATTTTTCACTTGTCTCCAAAGACGACTAGGGCTACGTTTAGGTTTGCTCATGAACAGCGAACCCGGAGGGTCCAGTTGCATGTGGGGCTGCGTAAAGGCTCCCCTGGGGAGTTCACTTGTACCCAAAGCCTTCCTTTGGTGACACTTTTGGATGGTCCAAAGGGGCTTGCAATGATTTTTCTGGGGCCCGGGTTTTCAGTCTTCTCCCATGCCGGCTAGTGATATATTTAGCGTTGCTCGGAAAAATCGAACCCGGAGGTTCCAGTTGCATGTGGGGCTGCGTAAAGGCTCCCCTGGGGAGTTCACTTGTACCCAAAGCCTTCCTTTGGGGGCACTTTTGGATGGGCGAAAAGGGCTCGCAACGCATTTCCTGGGGCCTGATTTTTCAGTCGTCTTCGATGCCGGTTAGGGCTATGTTTAGGGATGCTCGGAAACAGCGAACCCGGAGGGTCCAGTTGCATGTGGGGCTGCGTAAAGGCTCCCCTGGGGAGTTCACTTGTACCCAAAGCCTTCCTTTGGGGGCACTTTTGGATGGGCGAAAAGGGCTCGGAACGCATTTCCTGGGGCCTGATTTTTCAGTCGTCATCGATGCCGGCTAACGCTACGTGTAGGGATGCTAGGAAACAGCGAACCCTGATGGTCCAGTTGCATGTGGGGCTGCGTAAAGGCTCCCCTGGGGAGTTCACTTGTACCCAAAGCCTTCCTTTGGGGGCACTTTTGGATGGGCGAAAAGGGCTCGCAACGCATTTCCTGGGGCCAGATTTTTCAGTCGTCATCGATGACGGCTAGGGCTATGTTTAGGGATGCTCGGAAACAGCGAACCCGGAGGGTCCAGTTGCATGTGGGGCTGCGTAAAGGCTCCCCTGGGGAGTTCACTTGTATCCAAAGCCTTCCTTTGGGGGCACTTTTGGATGGGCGAAAAAGGCTCCCAACGCATTTCCTGGGGCCTGATTTTTCAGTCGTCTTCGATGCCGGCTAGGGCTATGTATAGGGATGCTCGGAAACAGTGAACCCGGAGGGTCCAGTTGCATGTGGGGCTGCGTAAAGGCTCCCCTGGGGAGTTCACTTGTACCCAAAGCCTTCCTTTGGGGGCACTTTTGGATGGGCGAAAAGGGCTCGGAACGCATTTCCTGGGGCCAAATTTTTCAGTCGTCATCGATGACGGCTAGGGCTATGTTTAGGGATGCTCGGAAACAGCGAACCCGGAGGGTCCAGTTGCATGTGGGGCTGCGTAAAGGCTCCCCTGGGGAGTTCACTTGTATCCAAAGCCTTCCTTTGGGGGCACTTTTGAATGGGCGAAAAGGGCTCCCAACGCATTTCCTGGGGCCTGATTTTTCAGTCGTCTTCGATGCCGGCTAGGGCTATGTATAGGGATGCTCGGAAACAGTGAACCCGGAGGGTCCAGTTGCATGTGGGGCTGCGTAAAGGCTCCCCTGGGGAGTTCACTTGTACCCAAAGCCTTCCTTTGGGGGCACTTTTGGATGGGCGAAAAGGGCTCGCAACGCATTTCCTGGGGCCTGATTTTTCACTTGTCTCCAAAGACGACTAGGGCTACGTTTAGGTTTGCTCATGAACAGCGAACCCGGAGGGTCCAGTTGCATGTGGGGCTGCGTAAAGGCTCCCCTGGGGAGTTCACTTGTACCCAAAGCCTTCCTTTGGTGACACTTTTGGATGGTCCAAAGGGGCTTGCAATGCTTTTTCTGGGGCCCGGGTTTTCAGTCTTCTCCCATGCCGGCTAGTGATATATTTAGGGTTGCTCGGAAAAATCGAACCCGGAGGTTCCAGTTGCATGTGGGGCTGCGTAAAGGCTCCCCTGGGGAGTTCACTTGTACCCAAAGCCTTCCTTTGGGGGCACTTTTGGATGGGCGAAAAGGGCTCGCAACGCATTTCCTGGGGCCTGATTTTTCAGTCGTCTTCGATGCCGGTTAGGGCTATGTTTAGGGATGCTCGGAAACAGCGAACCCGGAGGGTCCAGTTGCATGTGGGGCTGCGTAAAGGCTCCCCTGGGGAGTTCACTTGTACCCAAAGCCTTCCTTTGGGGGCACTTTTGGATGGGCGAAAAGGGCTTGGAACGCATTTCCTGGGGCCTGATTTTTCAGTCGTCATCGATGCCGGCTAACGCTACGTGTAGGGATGGTAGGAAACAGCGAACCCGGATGGTCCAGTTGCATGTGGGGCTGCGTAAAGGCTCCCCTGGGGAGTTCACTTGTACCCAAAGCCTTCCTTTGGGGGCACTTTTGGATGGGCGAAAAGGGCTCCCAACGCATTTCCTGGGGCCAGATTTTTCAGTCGTCATCGATGACGGCTAGGGCTATGTTTAGGGATGCTCGGAAACAGCGAACCCGGAGGGTCCAGTTGCATGTGGGGCTGCGTAAAGGCTCCCCTGGGGAGTTCACTTGTATCCAAAGCCTTCCTTTGGGGGCACTTTTGGATGGGCGAAAAGGGCTCCCAACGCATTTCCTGGGGCCTGATTTTTCAGTCGTCTTCGATGCCGGCTAGGGCTATGTATAGGGATGCTCGGAAACAGTGAACCCGGAGGGTCCAGTTGCATGTGGGGCTGCGTAAAGGCTCCCCTGGGGAGTTCACTTGTACCCAAAGCCTTCCTTTGGGGGCACTTTTGGATGGGCGAAAAGGGCTCGCAACGCATTTCCTGGGGCCTGATTTTCAGTCGTCTTCGATGCCGGCTAGGGCTATGTTTAGGGATGCTCGGAAACAGCGAACCCGGAGGGTCCAGTTGCATGTGGGGCTGCGTAAAGGCTCCCCTGGGGAGTTCACTTGTACCCAAAGCCTTCCTTTGGTGACACTTTTGGATGGTCCAAAGGGGCTTGCAACGCGTTTTCTGGGGCCCGCGTTTTCAGTCTTTTCCCGTGCCGGCTAGTGATATATTTAGCGTTGCTCGGAAAAATCGAACCCGGATGGTCCAGTTGCATGTGGGGCTGCGTAAAGGCTCCCCTGGGGAGTTCACTTGTATCCAAAGACTTCCTTTGGGGGCACTTTTGGATGGGCGAAAAGGGCTCGCAACGCATTTCCTGGGGCCTGATTTTTCAGTCGTCATCGATGCCGGCTAACGCTACGTGTAGGGATGCTCGGAAACAGCGAACCCGGAGGGTCCAGTTGCATGTGGGGCTGCGTAAAGGCTCCCCTGGGGAGTTCACTTGTACCCAAAGCCTTCCTTTGGGGGCACTTTTGGATGGGCGAAAAGGGCTCGTAACGCATTTCCTGGGGCCAGATTTTTCAGTCGTCATCGATGACGGCTAGGGCTATGTTTAGGGATGCTCGGAAACAGCGAACCCGGAGGGTCCAGTTGCATGTGGGGCTGCGTAAAGGCTCCCCTGGGGAGTTCACTTGTATCCAAAGCCTTCCTTTGGGGGCACTTTTGGATGGGCGAAAAGGGCTCCCAACGCATTTCCTGGGGCCTGATTTTTCAGTCGTCTTCGATGCCGGCTAGGGCTATGTTTAGGCATGCTCGGAAAAAGCGAACCCGGAGGGTCCAGTTGCATGTGGGGCTGCGTAAAGGCTCCCCTGGGGAGTTCACTTGTACCCAAAGCCTTCCTTTGGTGACACTTTTGGATGGTCCAAAGGGGCTTGCAACGCGTTTTCTGGGGCCCGGGTTTTCAGTCTTCTCCCATGCCGGCTAGTGATATATTTAGCGTTGCTCGGAAAAATCGAACCCGGAGGGTCCAGTTGCATGTGGGGCTGCGTAAAGGCTCCCCTGGGGAGTTCACTTGTACCCAAAGCCTTCCTTTGGGGGCACTTTTGGATGGGCGAAAAGGGCTCGCAACGCATTTCCTGGGGCCTGATTTTTCAGTCGTCTTCGATGCCGGTTAGGGCTATGTTTAGGGATGCTCGGAAACAGCGAACCCGGAGGGTCCAGTTGCATGTGGGGCTGCGTAAAGGCTCCCCTGGGGAGTTCACTTGTACCCAAAGCCTTCCTTTGGGGGCACTTTTGGATGGGCGAAAAGGGCTCGCAACGCATTTCCTGGGGCCTGATTTTTCAGTCGTCATCGATGCCGGCTAACGCTACGTGTAGGGATGCTCGGAAACAGCGAACCCGGAGGGTCCAGTTGCATGTGGGGCTGCGTAAAGGCTCCCCTGGGGAGTTCACTTGTACCCAAAGCCTTCCTTTGGGGGCACTTTTGGATGGGCGAAAAGGGCTCGTAACGCATTTCCTGGGGCCAGATTTTTCAGTCATCATCGATGACGGCTAGGGCTATGTTTAGGGATGCTCGGAAACAGCGAACCCGGAGGGTCCAGTTGCACGTGGGGCTGCGTAAAGGCTCCCCTGGGGAGTTCACTTGTATCCAAAGCCTTCCTTTGGGGGCACTTTTGGATGGGCGAAAAGGGCTCCCAACGCATTTCCTGGGGCCTGATTTTTCACTTGTCTCCAAAGATGACTAGGGCTACGTTTAGGTTTGCTCATGAACAGCGAACCCGGAGGGTCCAGTTGCATGTGGGGCTGCGTAAAGGCTCCCCTGGGGAGTTCACTTGTACCCAAAGCCTTCCTTTGGTGACACTTTTGGATGGTCCAAAGGGGCTTGCAACGCGTTTTCTGGGGCCCGGGTTTTCAGTCTTCTCCCATGCCGGCTAGTGATATATTTAGCGTTGCTCGGAAAAATCGAACCCGGAGGGTCCAGTTGCATGTGGGGCTGCGTAAAGGCTCCCCTGGGGAGTTCACTTGTATCCAAAGCCTTCCTTTGGGGGCACTTTTGGATGGGCGAAAAGGGCTCGCAACGCATTTCCTGGGGCCTGATTTTTCAGTCGTCTTCGATGCCGGTTAGGGCTATGTTTAGGGATGCTCGGAAACAGCGAACCCGGAGGGTCCAGTTGCATGTGGGGCTGCGTAAAGGCTCCCCTGGGGAGTTCACTTGTACCCAAAGCCTTCCTTTGGGGGCACTTTTGGATGGGCGAAAAGGGCTCGCAACGCATTTCCTGGGGCCTGATTTTTCAGTCGTCATCGATGCCGGCTAACGCTACGTGTAGGGATGCTCGGAAACAGCGAACCCGGAGTGTCCAGTTGCATGTGGGGCTGCGTAAAGGCTCCCCTGGGGAGTTCACTTGTACCCAAAGCCTTCCTTTGGGGGCACTTTTGGATGGGCGAAAAGGGCTCGTAACGCATTTCCTGGGGCCAGATTTTTCAGTCATCATCGATGACGGCTAGGGCTATGTTTAGGGATGCTCGGAAACAGCGAACCCGGAGGGTCCAGTTGCATGTGGGGCTGCGTAAAGGCTCCCCTGGGGAGTTCACTTGTATCCAAAGCCTTCCTTTGGGGGCACTTTTGGATGGGCGAAAAGGGCTCCCAACGCATTTCCTGGGGCCTGATTTTTCACTTGTCTCCAAAGATGACTAGGGCTACGTTTAGGTTTGCTCATGAACAGCGAACCCGGAGGGTCCAGTTGCATGTGGGGCTGCGTAAAGGCTCCCCTGGGGAGTTCACTTGTACCCAAAGCCTTCCTTTGGTGACACTTTTGGATGGTCCAAAGGGGCTTGCAACGCGTTTTCTGGGGCCCGGGTTTTCAGTCTTCTCCCATGCCGGCTAGTGATATATTTAGCGTTGCTCGGAAAAATCGAACCCGGAGGGTCCAGTTGCATGTGGGGCTGCGTAAAGGCTCCCCTGGGGAGTTCACTTGTATCCAAAGCCTTCCTTTGGGGGCACTTTTGGATGGGCGAAAAGGGCTCGCAACGCATTTCCTGGGGCCTGATTTTTCAGTCGTCTTCGATGCCGGTTAGGGCTATGTTTAGGGATGCTCGGAAACAGCGAACCCGGAGGGTCCAGTTGCATGTGGGGCTGCGTAAAGGCTCCCCTGGGGAGTTCACTTGTACCCAAAGCCTTCCTTTGGGGGCACTTTTGGATGGGTGAAAAGGGCTCGGAACGCATTTCCAGGGGCCTGATTTTTCAGTCGTCATCGATGCCGGCTATGGCTATGTTTAGGGATGCTCGGAAACAGCGAACCCGGAGGGTCCAGTTGCATGTGGGGCTGCATAAAGGCTCCCCTGGGGAGTTCACTTGTACCCAAAGCCTTCCTTTGGGGGCACTTTTGGATGGGCGAAAAGGGCTCGCAACGCATTTCCTGGGGCCTGATTTTTCAGTCGTCTTCGATGCCGGGTAGGGATATGTTTAGTGATGCTCGGAAACAGCGAACCCGGAGGGTCCAGTTGCATGTGGGGCTGCGTAAAGGCTCCCATGGGGAGTTCACTTGTACCCAAAGCCTTCCTTTGGGGGCACTTTTGGATGGGCGAAAAGGTCTCGTAACGCATTTCCTGGGGCCTGATTTTTCAGTCGTCTTCGATGCCGGTTAGGGCTATGTTTAGGGATGCTCGGAAACAGCGAACCCGGAGGGTCCAGTTGCATGTGGGGCTGCGTAAAGGCTCCCCTGGGGAGTTCACTTGTACCCAAAGCCTTCCTTTGGGGGCACTTTTGGATGGGCGAAAAGGGCTCGCAACGCATTTCCTGGGGCCTGATTTTCAGTCGTCTTCGATGCCGGCTAGGGCTATGTTTAGGGATGCTCGGAAACAGCGAACCCGGAGGGTCCAGTTGCATGTGGGGCTGCGTAAAGGCTCCCCTGGGGAGTTCACTTGTACCCAAAGCCTTCCTTTGGTGACACTTTTGGATGGTCCAAAGGGGCTTGCAACGCGTTTTCTGGGGCCCGCGTTTTCAGTCTTTTCCCGTGCCGGATAGTGATATATTTAGCGTTGCTCGGAAAAATCGAACCCGGATGGTCCAGTTGCATGTGGGGCTGCGTAAAGGCTCCCCTGGGGAGTTCACTTGTACCCAAAGCCTTCCTTTGGGGGCACTTTTGGATGGGCGAAAAGGGCTCACAACGCATTTCCTGGGGCCTGTTTTTTCAGTCGTCTTCGATGCCGGTTAGGGCTATGTTTAGGGATGCTCGGAAACAGCGAACCCGGAGGGTGCAGTTGCATGTGGGGCTGCGTAAAGGCTCCCCTGGGGAGTTCACTTGTACCCAAAGCCTTCCTTTGGGGGCACTTTTGGATGGGCGAAAAGGGCTCGCAACGCATTTCCTGGGGCCTGATTTTTCACTTGTCTCCAAAGACGGCTAGGGCTACGTTTAGGTTTGCTCATGAACAGCGAACACGGAGGGTCCAGTTGCATGTGGGGCTGCGTAAAGGCTCCCCTGGGGAGTTCACTTGTACCCAAAGCCTTCCTTTGGTGACACTTTTGGATGGTCCAAAGGGGCTTGCAACGCGTTTTCTGGGGCCCGGGTTTTCAGTCTTCTCCCATGCCGGCTAGTGATATATTTAGCGTTGCTCGGAAAAATCGAACCCGGAGGGTCCAGTTGCATGTGGGGCTGCGTAAAGGCTCCCCTGGGGAGTTCACTTGTACCCAAAGCCTTCCTTTGGGGGCACTTTTGGATGGGCGAAAAGGGCTCGCAACGCATTTCCTGGGGCCTGATTTTTCAGTCGTCTTCGATGCCGGTTAGGGCTATGTTTAGGCATGCTCGGAAACAGCGAACCCGGAGGGTCCAGTTGCATGTGGGGCTGCGTAAACGCTCCCCTGGGGAGTTCACTTGTACCCAAAGCCTTTCTTTGGGGGCACTTTTGGATGGGCGAAAAGGGCTCGGAACGCATTTCCTGGGGCCTGATTTTTCAGTCGTCATCGATGCCGGCTAACGCTAAGTGTAGGGATGCTCGGAAACAGCGAACCCTGAGGGTCCAGTTGCATGTGGGGCTGCATAAAGGCTCCCCTGGGGAGTTCACTTGTACCCAAAGCCTTCCTTTGGGGGCACTTTTGGATGGGCGAAAAGGTCTCGTAACGCATTTCCTGGGGCCAGATTTTTCAGTCGTCATCGATGACGGCTAGGGCTATGTTTAGGGATGCTCGGAAACAGCGAACCCGGAGGGTCCAGTTGCATGTGGGGCTGCGTAAAGGCTCCCCTGGGGAGTTCCCTTGTATCCAAAGCCTTCCTTTGGGGGCACTTTTGGATGGGCGAAAAGGGCTCCCAACGCATTTCCTGGGGCCTGATTTTTCAGTCGTCTTCGATGCCGGCTAGGGCTATGTATAGGGATGCTCGGAAACAGTGAACCCGGAGGGTCCAGTTGCATGTGGGGCTGCGTAAAGGCTCCCCTGGGGAGTTCACTTGTACCCAAAGCCTTCCTTTGGGGGCACTTTTGGATGGGCGAAAAGGGCTCGCAACGCATTTCCTGGGGCCTGATTTTTCACTTGTCTCCAAAGATGACTAGGGCTACGTTTAGGTTTGCTCATGAACAGCGAACCCGGAGGGTCCAGTTGCATGTGGGGCTGCGTAAAGGCTCCCCTGGGGAGTTCACTTGTACCCAAAGCCTTCCTTTGGTGACACTTTTGGATGGTCCAAAGGGGCTTGCAACGCGTTTTCTGGGGCCCGGGTTTTCAGTCTTTTCCCGTGCCGGATAGTGATATATTTAGCGTTGCTCGGAAAAATCGAACCCGGAGGGTCCAGTTGCATGTGGGGCTGCGTAAAGGCTCCCCTGGGGAGTTCACTTGTATCCAAAGCCTTCCTTTGGGGGCACTTTTGGATGGGCGAAAAGGGCTCGCAACGCATTTCCTGGGGCCTGATTTTTCAGTCGTCTTCGATGCCGGTTAGGGCTATGTTTAGGGATGCTCGGAAACAGCGAACCCGGAGGGTCCAGTTGCATGTGGGGCTGCGTAAAGGCTCCCCTGGGGAGTTCACTTGTACCCAAAGCCTTCCTTTGGGGGCACTTTTGGATGGGCGAAAAGGGCTCCCAACGCATTTCCTGGGGCCTGATTTTTCAGTCGTCATCGATGCCGGCTAACGCTACGTGTAGGGATGCTCGGAAACAGCGAACCCTGAGGGTCCAGTTGCATGTGGGGCTGCGTAAAGGCTCCCCTGGGGAGTTCACTTGTATCCAAAGCCTTCCTTTGGGGGCACTTTTGGATGGGCGAAAAGGTCTCGTAACGCATTTCCTGGGGCCAGATTTTTCAGTCGTCATCGATGAATGCTAGGGCTAAGTTTAGGGATGCTCGGAAACAGCGAACCCGGAGGGTCCAGTTGCATGTGGGGCTGCGTAAAGGCTCCCCTGGGGAGTTCACTTGTATCCAAAGCCTTCCTTTGGGGGCACTTTTGGATGGGCGAAAAGGGCTCCCAACGCATTTCCTGGGGCCTGATTTTTCAGTCGTCTTCGATGCCGGCTAGGGCTATGTATAGGGATGCTCGGAAACAGTGAACCCGGAGGGTCCAGTTGCATGTGGGGCTGCGTAAAGGCTCCCCTGGGGAGTTCACTTGTACCCAAAGCCTTCCTTTGGGGGCACTTTTGGATGGGCGAAAAGGGCTCGGAACGCATTTCCTGGGGCCTGATTTTTCAGTCGTCATCGATGCCGGCTAGGGCTATGTATAGGGATGCTCGGAAACAGCGAACCCGGAGGGTCCAGTTGCATGTGGGGCTGCGTAAAGGCTCCCCTGGGGAGTTCACTTGTACCCAAAGCCTTCCTTTGGGGGCACTTTTGGATGGGCGAAAAGGGCTCGGAACGCATTTCCAGGGGCCTGATTTTTCAGTCGTCTTCGATGCCGGCTAACGCTACGTGTAGGGATGCTCGGAAAGAGCGAACCCGGAGGGTCCAGTTGCATGTGGGGCTGCGTAAAGGCTCCCCTGGGGAGTTCACTTGTACCCAAAGCCTTCCTTTGGGGGCACTTTTGGATGGGCGAAAAGGGCTCGTAACGCATTTCCTGGGGCCAGATTTTTCAGTCGTCATCGATGACGGGTAGGGCTATGTTTAGGGATGCTCGGAAACAGCGAACCCGGAGGGTCCAGTTGCATGTGGGGCTGCGTAAAGGCTCCCCTGGGGAGTTCACTTGTATCCAAAGCCTTCCTTGGGGGCACTTTTGGATGGGCGAAAAGGGCTCCCAACGCATTTCCTGGGGCCTGATTTTTCAGTCGTCTTCGATGCCGGCTAGGGCTATGTTTAGGGATGCTCGGAAACAGTGAACCCGGAGGGTCCAGTTGCATGTGGGGCTGCGTAAAGGCTCCCCTGGGGAGTTCACTTGTACCCAAAGCCTTCCTTTGGGGGCACTTTTGGATGGGCGAAAAGGGCTCGCAACGCATTTCCTGGGGCCTGATTTTTCACTTGTCTCCAAAGATGACTAGGGCTATGTTTAGGGATGCTCGGAAACAGCGAACCCGGAGGGTCCAGTTGCATGTGGGGCTGCGTAAAGGCTCCCCTGGGGAGTTCACTTGTACCCAAAGCCTTCCTTTGGGGGCACTTTTGGATGGGCGAAAAGGGCTCGCAACGCATTTCCTGGGGCCTGATTTTTCAGTGGTCTTTGATGCCGGCTAGGGCTATGTATAGGGATGCTCGGAAACAGCGAACCCGGAGGGTCCAGTTGCATGTGGGGCTGCGTAAAGGCTCCCCTGGGGAGTTCACTTGTATCCAAAGCCTTCCTTTGGGGGCACTTTTGGATGGGCGAAAAGGGCTCCCAACGCATTTCCTGGGGCCTGATTTTTCAGTCGTCTTCGATGCCGGTTAGGGCTATGTTTAGGGATGCTCGGAAACAGCGAACCCGGAGGGTCCAGTTGCATGTGGGGCTGCGTAAAGGCTCCCCTGGGGAGTTCACTTGTACCCAAAGCCTTCCTTTGGTGGCACTTTTGGATGGGTGAAAAGGGCTCGGAACGCATTTCCAGGGGCCTGATTTTTCAGTCGTCATCGATGCCGGCTATGGCTATGTTTAGGGATGCTCGGAAACAGCGAACCCGGAGGGTCCAGTTGCATGTGGGGCTGCGTAAAGGCTCCCATGGGGAGTTCACTTGTACCCAAAGCCTTCCTTTGGGGGCACTTTTGGATGGGCGAAAAGGGCTCGTAACGCATTTCCTGGGGCCTGATTTTTCAGTCGTCATCGATGCCGGCTAACGCTATGTGTAGGCATGCTCGGAAACAGCGAATCCGGAGGGTCCAGTTGCATGTGGGGCTGCGTAAAGGCTCCCCTGGGGAGTTCACTTGTACCCAAAGCCTTCCTTTGGGGGCACTTTTGGATGGGCGAAAAGGGCTCGCAACGCATTTCCTGGGGCCTGATTTTCAGTCGTCTTCGATGCCGGCTAGGGCTATGTTTAGGGATGCTCGGAAACAGCGAACCCGGAGGGTCCAGTTGCATGTGGGGCTGCGTAAAGGCTCCCCTGGGGAGTTCACTTGTACCCAAAGCCTTCCTTTGGTGACACTTTTGGATGGTCCAAAGGGGCTTGCAACGCGTTTTCTGGGGCCCGCGTTTTCAGTCTTTTCCCGTGCCGGATAGTGATATATTTAGCGTTGCTCGGAAAAATCGAACCCGGATGGTCCAGTTGCATGTGGGGCTGCGTAAAGGCTCCCCTGGGGAGTTCACTTGTACCCAAAGCCTTCCTTTGGGGGCACTTTTGGATGGGCGAAAAGGGCTCGCAATGCATTTCCTGGGGCCTGATTTTTCAGTCGTCTTCGATGCCGGTTAGGGCTATGTTTAGGGATGCTCGGAAACAGCGAACCCGGAGGGTCCAGTTGCATGTGGGGCTGCGTAAAGGCTCCCCTGTGGAGTTCACTTGTACCCAAAGCCTTCCTTTGGGGGCACTTTTGGATGGGCGAAAAGGGCTCGCAACGCATTTCCTGGGGCCTGATTTTTCACTTGTCTCCAAAGACGGCTAGGGCTACGTTTAGGTTTGCTCATGAACAGCGAACCCGGAGGGTCCAGTTGCATGTGGGGCTGCGTAAAGGCTCCCCTGGGGAGTTCACTTGTACCCAAAGCCTTCCTTTGGTGACACTTTTGGATGGTCCAAAGGGGCTTGCAACGCGTTTTCTGGGGCCCGGGTTTTCAGTCTTCTCCCATGCCGGCTAGTGATATATTTAGCGTTGCTCGGAAAAATCGAACCCGGAGGGTCCAGTTGCATGTGGGGCTGCGTAAAGGCTCCCCTGGGGAGTTCACTTGTACCCAAAGCCTTCCTTTGGGGGCACTTTTGGATGGGCGAAAAGGGCTCGCAACGCATTTCCTGGGGCCTGATTTTTCAGTCGTCTTCGATGCCGGTTAGGGCTATGTTTAGGGATGCTCGGAAACAGCGAACCCGGAGGGTCCAGTTGCATGTGGGGCTGCGTAAAGGCTCCCCTGGGGAGTTCACTTGTACCCAAAGCCTTCCTTTGGGGGCACTTTTGGATGGGCGAAATGGGCTCGTAACGCATTTCCTGGGGCCTGATTTTTCAGTCGTCTTCGATGCCGGCTAGGGCTATGTTTAGGGATGCTCGGAAACAGCGAACCCGGAGGGTCCAGTTGCATGTGGGGCTGCGTAAAGGCTCCCCTGGGGAGTTCACTTGTACCCAAAGCCTTCCTTTGGGGGCACTTTTGGATGGGCGAAAAGGGCTCCCAACGCATTTCCTGGGGCCTGATTTTTCAGTCGTCTTCGATGCCGGCTAGGGCTATGTTTAGGGATGCTCGGAAACAGCGAACCCGGAGGGTCCAGTTGCATGTGGGGCTGCGTAAAGGCTCCCCTGGGGAGTTCAGTTGTACACAAAGCCTTCCTTTGGGGGCACTTTTGGATGGGCGAAAAGGGCTTGCAACGCATTTCCTGGGGCCTGATTTTTCAGTCGTCTCCGATGACGGCTAGGGCTACGTTTAGGTTTGCTCAGGAATAGCGAACCCGGAGGGTCCAGTTGCATGTGGGGCTGCGTAAAGGCTCCCCTGGGGAGTTCACTTGTACCCAAAGCCTTCTTTTGGGGGCGCTTTTGTATGGGTGAAAAGGGCTCGTAACGCATTTCCTGGGGCCTGATTTTTCAGTTGTCTTCGATGCCGGCTAGGGCTATGTTTAGGGATGCTCGGAAACAGCGAACCCGGAGCGTCCAGTTGCATGTGGGGCTGCGTAAAGGCTCCCCTGGGGAGTTCACTTGTACCCAAAGCCTTCCTTTGGGGGCACTTTTGGATGGGCGAAAAGGGCTCCCAACGCATTTCCTGGGGCCTGATTTTTCAGTCGTCTTCGATGCCGGCTAGGGCTATGTATAGGGATGCTCGGAAACAGCGAACCCGGAGGGTCCAGTTGCATGTGGGGCTGCGTAAAGGCTCCCCTGGGGAGTTCACTTGTACCCAAAGCCTTCCTTTGGGGGCACTTTTGTATGGGCAAAAAGGACTCCCAACGCATTTCCTGGGGCCTGATTTTTCAGTCGTCATCGATGACGGCTAGGGCTATGTTTAGGGATGCTCGGAAACAGCGAACCAGGAGGGTCCAGTTGCATGTGGGGCTGCGTAAAGGCTCCCCTGGGGAGTTCACTTGTACCCAAAGCCTTCCTTTGGGGGCACTTTTGGATGGGCGAAAAAAGCTCCCAACGCATTTCCTGGGGCCTGATTTTTCAGTCGTCTTCGATGCCGGCTTAGGCTATGTATAGGGATTCTCGGAAACAGCGAACCCGGAGGGTCCAGTTGCATGTGGGGCTGCGTAAAGGCTCCCCTGGGGAGTTCAGTTGTACCCAAAGCCTTCCTTTGGGGGCACTTTTGGATGGGCGAAAAGGGCTTGCAACGCATTTCCTGGGGCCTGATTTTGCAGTCGTCTCCGATGACGGCTAGGGCTACGTTTAGGTTTGCTCAGGAATAGCGAACCCGGAGGGTCCAGTTGCATGTGGGGCTGCATAAAGGCTCCCCTGGGGAGTTCACTTGTACCCAAAGCCTTCCTTTGGGGGCACTTTTGGATGGGCGAAAAGGGCTCGCAACGCATTTCCTGGGGCCTGATTTTTCACTTGTCTCCAAAGATGACTAGGGCTATGTTTAGGGATGCTCGGAAACAGCGAACCCGGAGGGTCCAGTTGCATGTGGGGCTGCGTAAAGGCTCCCCTGGGGAGTTCACTTGTACCCAAAGCCTTCCTTTGGGGGCACTTTTGGATGGGCGAAAAGGGCTCGCAACGCATTTCCTGGGGCCTGATTTTTCAGTCGTCTTTGATGCCGGCTAGGGCTATGTATAGGGATGCTCGGAAACAGCGAACCCGGAGGGTCCAGTTGCATGTGGGGCTGCGTAAAGGCTCCCCTGGGGAGTTCACTTGTATCCAAAGCCTTCCTTTGGGGGCACTTTTGGATGGGCGAAAAGGGCTCCCAACGCATTTCCTGGGGCCTGATTTTTCAGTCGTCTTCGATGCCGGTTAGGGCTATGTTTAGGGATGCTCGGAAACAGCGAACCCGGAGGGTCCAGTTGCATGTGGGGCTGCGTAAAGGCTCCCCTGGGGAGTTCACTTGTACCCAAAGCCTTCCTTTGGTGGCACTTTTGGATGGGTGAAAAGGGCTCGGAACGCATTTCCAGGGGCCTGATTTTTCAGTCGTCATCGATGCCGGCTATGGCTATGTTTAGGGATGCTCGGAAACAGCGAACCCGGAGGGTCCAGTTGCATGTGGGGCTGCGTAAAGGCTCCCATGGGGAGTTCACTTGTACCCAAAGCCTTCCTTTGGGGGCACTTTTGGATGGGCGAAAAGGGCTCGCAACGCATTTCCTGGGGCCTGATTTTTCAGTCGTCATCGATGCCGGCTAACGCTATGTGTAGGCATGCTCGGAAACAGCGAATCCGGAGGGTCCAGTTGCATGTGGGGCTGCGTAAAGGCTCCCCTGGGGAGTTCACTTGTACCCAAAGCCTTCCTTTGGGGGCACTTTTGGATGGGCGAAAAGGGCTCGCAACGCATTTCCTGGGGCCTGATTTTCAGTCGTCTTCGATGCCGGCTAGGGCTATGTTTAGGGATGCTCGGAAACAGCGAACCCGGAGGGTCCAGTTGCATGTGGGGCTGCGTAAAGGCTCCCCTGGGGAGTTCACTTGTACCCAAAGCCTTCCTTTGGTGACACTTTTGGATGGTCCAAAGGGGCTTGCAACGCGTTTTCTGGGGCCCGCGTTTTCAGTCTTTTCCCGTGCCGGATAGTGATATATTTAGCGTTGCTCGGAAAAATCGAACCCGGATGGTCCAGTTGCATGTGGGGCTGCGTAAAGGCTCCCCTGGGGAGTTCACTTGTACCCAAAGCCTTCCTTTGGGGGCACTTTTGGATGGGCGAAAAGGGCTCGCAATGCATTTCCTGGGGCCTGATTTTTCAGTCGTCTTCGATGCCGGTTAGGGCTATGTTTAGGGATGCTCGGAAACAGCGAACCCGGAGGGTCCAGTTGCATGTGGGGCTGCGTAAAGGCTCCCCTGGGGAGTTCACTTGTACCCAAAGCCTTCCTTTGGGGGCACTTTTGGATGGGCGAAAAGGGCTCGCAACGCATTTCCTGGGGCCTGATTTTTCACTTGTCTCCAAAGACGGCTAGGGCTACGTTTAGGTTTGCTCATGAACAGCGAACCCGGAGGGTCCAGTTGCATGTGGGGCTGCGTAAAGGCTCCCCTGGGGAGTTCACTTGTACCCAAAGCCTTCCTTTGGTGACACTTTTGGATGGTCCAAAGGGGCTTGCAACGCGTTTTCTGGGGCCCGGGTTTTCAGTCTTCTCCCATGCCGGCTAGTGATATATTTAGCGTTGCTCGGAAAAATCGAACCCGGAGGGTCCAGTTGCATGTGGGGCTGCGTAAAGGCTCCCCTGGGGAGTTCACTTGTACCCAAAGCCTTCCTTTGGGGGCACTTTTGGATGGGCGAAAAGGGCTCGCAACGCATTTCCTGGGGCCTGATTTTTCAGTCGTCTTCGATGCCGGTTAGGGCTATGTTTAGGGATGCTCGGAAACAGCGAACCCGGAGGGTCCAGTTGCATGTGGGGCTGCGTAAAGGCTCCCCTGGGGAGTTCACTTGTACCCAAAGCCTTCCTTTGGGGGCACTTTTGGATGGGCGAAATGGGCTCGTAACGCATTTCCTGGGGCCTGATTTTTCAGTCGTCTTCGATGCCGGCTAGGGCTATGTTTAGGGATGCTCGGAAACAGCGAACCCGGAGGGTCCAGTTGCATGTGGGGCTGCGTAAAGGCTCCCCTGGGGAGTTCACTTGTACCCAAAGCCTTCCTTTGGGGGCACTTTTGGATGGGCGAAAAGGGCTCCCAACGCATTTCCTGGGGCCTGATTTTTCAGTCGTCTTCGATGCCGGCTAGGGCTATGTTTAGGGATGCTCGGAAACAGCGAACCCGGAGGGTCCAGTTGCATGTGGGGCTGCGTAAAGGCTCCCCTGGGGAGTTCAGTTGTACCCAAAGCCTTCCTTTGGGGGCACTTTTGGATGGGCGAAAAGGGCTTGCAACGCATTTCCTGGGGCCTGATTTTTCAGTCGTCTCCGATGACGGCTAGGGCTACGTTTAGGTTTGCTCAGGAATAGCGAACCCGGAGGGTCCAGTTGCATGTGGGGCTGCGTAAAGGCTCCCCTGGGGAGTTCACTTGTACCCAAAGCCTTCTTTTGGGGGCGCTTTTGTATGGGTGAAAAGGGCTCGTAACGCATTTCCTGGGGCCTGATTTTTCAGTTGTCTTCGATGCCGGCTAGGGCTATGTTTAGGGATGCTCGGAAACAGCGAACCCGGAGCGTCCAGTTGCATGTGGGGCTGCGTAAAGGCTCCCCTGGGGAGTTCACTTGTACCCAAAGCCTTCCTTTGGGGGCACTTTTGGATGGGCGAAAAGGGCTCCCAACGCATTTCCTGGGGCCTGATTTTTCAGTCGTCTTCGATGCCGGCTAGGGCTATGTATAGGGATGCTCGGAAACAGCGAACCCGGAGGGTCCAGTTGCATGTGGGGCTGCGTAAAGGCTCCCCTGGGGAGTTCACTTGTACCCAAAGCCTTCCTTTGGGGGCACTTTTGTATGGGCAAAAAGGACTCCCAACGCATTTCCTGGGGCCTGATTTTTCAGTCGTCATCGATGACGGCTAGGGCTATGTTTAGGGATGCTCGGAAACAGCGAACCAGGAGGGTCCAGTTGCATGTGGGGCTGCGTAAAGGCTCCCCTGGGGAGTTCACTTGTACCCAAAGCCTTCCTTTGGGGGCACTTTTGGATGGGCGAAAAAAGCTCCCAACGCATTTCCTGGGGCCTGATTTTTCAGTCGTCTTCGATGCCGGCTTAGGCTATGTATAGGGATTCTCGGAAACAGCGAACCCGGAGGGTCCAGTTGCATGTGGGGCTGCGTAAAGGCTCCCCTGGGGAGTTCAGTTGTACCCAAAGCCTTCCTTTGGGGGCACTTTTGGATGGGCGAAAAGGGCTTGCAACGCATTTCCTGGGGCCTGATTTTGCAGTCGTCTCCGATGACGGCTAGGGCTACGTTTAGGTTTGCTCAGGAATAGCGAACCCGGAGGGTCCAGTTGCATGTGGGGCTGCATAAAGGCTCCCCTGGGGAGTTCACTTGTACCCAAAGCCTTCCTTTGGGGGCACTTTTGGATGGGCGAAAAGGGCTCGCAACGCATTTCCTGGGGCCTGATTTTTCACTTGTCTCCAAAGACGGCTAGGGCTACGTTTAGGTTTGCTAATGAACAGCGAACCCAGAGGGTCCAGTTGCATGTGGGGCTGCGTAAAGGCTCCCATGGGGAGTTCACTTGTACCCAAAGCCTTCCTTTGGGGGCACTTTTGGATGGGCGAAAAGGGCTCCCAACGCATTTCCTGGGCCCTGATTTTTCAGTCGTCTTCGATGCCGGCTAGGGCTATGTTTAGGGATGCTCGGAAACAGCGAACCCGGAGGGTCCAGTTGCATGTGGGGCTGCGTAAAGGCTCCCCTGGGGAGTTCACTTGTACCAAAAGCCTTCCTTTGGGGGCACTTTTGGATGGGCGAAATGGGCTCGGAACGCATTTCCTGGGGCCTGATTTTTCAGTCGTCTTCAATGCCGGATAGGGCTATGTTTAGGGATGCTCGGAAACAGCGAACCCGGATGGTCCAGTTGTATGTGGGGCTGCGTAAAGGCTCCCCTGGGGAGTTCACTTGTACCCAAGGCCTTCCTTTGGGGGCACTTTTGGATGTGTGAAAAGGGCTCCCAACGCATTTCCTGGGGCCTGATTTTTCACTTGTCTCCTTAGACGGCTAGTGCTACGTTTAGGTTTCCTCATGAACCGCGAACCCGGGGGGTCCATTTGCATGTGGGGCTGCGTAAAGGCTCCCCTGGGGAGTTCACTTGTACCCAAAGCCTTCTTTTGGGGGCACTTTTGGATGGGTGAAAAGGGCTCGTAACTCATTTCCTGGGGCCTGATTTTTCAGTCGTCTTCGATGCCGGCTAGGGCTATCTTTAGGGATGCTCGGAAACAGCGAACCCGGAGGGTCCAGTTGCATGTGGGGCTGCGTAAAGGCTCCCCTGGGGAGTTCACTTGTACCCAAAGCCTTCCTTTGGGGGCACTTTTGGATGGGCGAAAAGAGCTCCCAACGCATTTCCTGGGGCCTGATTTTTCAGTCGTCTTCGATGCCGGCTTAGGCTATGTATAGGGATGCTCGGAAACAGCGAACACGGAGGGTCCAGTTGCATGTGGGGCTGCGTAAAGGCTTCCCTGGGGAGTTCTCTTGTACCCAAAGCCTTCCTTTGGGGGCACTTTTGGATGGGCGAAAAGGGCTTGCAACGCGTTTCCTGGGCCCTGATTTTTCAGTCGTCTTCGATGCCGGCTAGGGCTATGTTTAGGGATGCTCGGAAACAGCGAACCCGGAGGGTCCAGTTGCATATGGGGCTGCGTAAAGGCTCCCCTGGGGAGTTCACTTGTACCCAAAGCCTTCCTTTGGGGGCACTTTTGGATGGGCGAAAAGGGCTCGTAACACATTTCCTGGGGCCTGATTTTTCAGTGGTCATCGATGCGGGCTAGGGCTATGTTTACGGATGCTCGGAAACAGCGAACCCGGAGGGTCCAGTTGCATGTGGGGCTGCGTAAAGGCTCCCCTGGGGAGTTCACTTGTACCCAAAGCCTTCCTTTGGGGGCACTTTTGGATGGGCGAAAAGGGCTCGCAACGCCTTTCCTGGGGCCTGATTTTTCATTCGTCATCGATGCCGGCTAGGGCTATATTTAGGGATGCTCGGAAACAGCGATCCCGGAGGGTCCAGTTGCATGTGGGGCTGCGTAAAGGCTCCCCTGGGGAGTTCAGTTGTACACAAAGCCTTCCTTTGGGGGCACTTTTGGATGGGCGAAAAGGGCTTGCAACGCATTTCCTGGGGCCTGATTTTTCAGTCGTCTCCGATGACGGCTAGGGCTACGTTTAGGTTTGCTCAGGAATAGCGAACCCGGAGGGTCCAGTTGCATGTGGTGCTGCGTAAAGGCTCCCCTGGGGAGTTCACTTGTATCCAAAGCCTTCCTTTGGGGGCACTTTTGGATGGGCGAAAAGGGCTCGGAACGCATTTCCTGGGGCCTGATTTTTCAGTCGTCATCGATGCCGGCTAGTGATATATTTAGCGTTGCTCGGAAAAATCGAACCCGGAGGGTCCAGTTGCATGTGGGGCTGCGTAAAGGCTCCCCTGGGGAGTTCACTTGTACCCAAAGCCTTCCTTTGGGGGCACTTTTGGATGGGCGAAAAGGGCTCGCAACGCATTTCCTGGGGCCTGATTTTTCAGTCGTCTTCGATGCCGGTTAGGGCTATGTTTAGGGATGCTCGGAAACAGCGAACCCGGAGGGTCCAGTTGCATGTGGGGCTGCGTAAAGGCTCCCCTGGGGAGTTCACTTGTACCCAAAGCCTTCCTTTGGGGGCACTTTTGGATGGGCGAAATGGGCTCGTAACGCATTTCCTGGGGCCTGATTTTTCAGTCGTCTTCGATGCCGGCTAGGGCTATGTTTAGGGATGCTCGGAAACAGCGAACCCGGAGGGTCCAGTTGCATGTGGGGCTGCGTAAAGGCTCCCCTGGGGAGTTCACTTGTACCCAAAGCCTTCCTTTGGGGGCACTTTTGGATGGGCGAAAAGGGCTCCCAACGCATTTCCTGGGGCCTGATTTTTCAGTCGTCTTCGATGCCGGCTAGGGCTATGTTTAGGGATGCTCGGAAACAGCGAACCCGGAGGGTCCAGTTGCATGTGGGGCTGCGTAAAGGCTCCCCTGGGGAGTTCAGTTGTACACAAAGCCTTCCTTTGGGGGCACTTTTGGATGGGCGAAAAGGGCTTGCAACGCATTTCCTGGGGCCTGATTTTTCAGTCGTCTCCGATGACGGCTAGGGCTACGTTTAGGTTTGCTCAGGAATAGCGAACCCGGAGGGTCCAGTTGCATGTGGGGCTGCGTAAAGGCTCCCCTGGGGAGTTCACTTGTACCCAAAGCCTTCTTTTGGGGGCGCTTTTGTATGGGTGAAAAGGGCTCGTAACGCATTTCCTGGGGCCTGATTTTTCAGTTGTCTTCGATGCCGGCTAGGGCTATGTTTAGGGATGCTCGGAAACAGCGAACCCGGAGCGTCCAGTTGCATGTGGGGCTGCGTAAAGGCTCCCCTGGGGAGTTCACTTGTACCCAAAGCCTTCCTTTGGGGGCACTTTTGGATGGGCGAAAAGGGCTCCCAACGCATTTCCTGGGGCCTGATTTTTCAGTCGTCTTCGATGCCGGCTAGGGCTATGTATAGGGATGCTCGGAAACAGCGAACCCGGAGGGTCCAGTTGCATGTGGGGCTGCGTAAAGGCTCCCCTGGGGAGTTCACTTGTACCCAAAGCCTTCCTTTGGGGGCACTTTTGTATGGGCAAAAAGGACTCCCAACGCATTTCCTGGGGCCTGATTTTTCAGTCGTCATCGATGACGGCTAGGGCTATGTTTAGGGATGCTCGGAAACAGCGAACCAGGAGGGTCCAGTTGCATGTGGGGCTGCGTAAAGGCTCCCCTGGGGAGTTCACTTGTACCCAAAGCCTTCCTTTGGGGGCACTTTTGGATGGGCGAAAAAAGCTCCCAACGCATTTCCTGGGGCCTGATTTTTCAGTCGTCTTCGATGCCGGCTTAGGCTATGTATAGGGATTCTCGGAAACAGCGAACCCGGAGGGTCCAGTTGCATGTGGGGCTGCGTAAAGGCTCCCCTGGGGAGTTCAGTTGTACCCAAAGCCTTCCTTTGGGGGCACTTTTGGATGGGCGAAAAGGGCTTGCAACGCATTTCCTGGGGCCTGATTTTGCAGTCGTCTCCGATGACGGCTAGGGCTACGTTTAGGTTTGCTCAGGAATAGCGAACCCGGAGGGTCCAGTTGCATGTGGGGCTGCATAAAGGCTCCCCTGGGGAGTTCACTTGTACCCAAAGCCTTCCTTTGGGGGCACTTTTGGATGGGCGAAAAGGGCTCGCAACGCATTTCCTGGGGCCTGATTTTTCACTTGTCTCCAAAGACGGCTAGGGCTACGTTTAGGTTTGCTAATGAACAGCGAACCCAGAGGGTCCAGTTGCATGTGGGGCTGCGTAAAGGCTCCCATGGGGAGTTCACTTGTACCCAAAGCCTTCCTTTGGGGGCACTTTTGGATGGGCGAAAAGGGCTCCCAACGCATTTCCTGGGCCCTGATTTTTCAGTCGTCTTCGATGCCGGCTAGGGCTATGTTTAGGGATGCTCGGAAACAGCGAACCCGGAGGGTCCAGTTGCATGTGGGGCTGCGTAAAGGCTCCCCTGGGGAGTTCACTTGTACCAAAAGCCTTCCTTTGGGGGCACTTTTGGATGGGCGAAATGGGCTCGGAACGCATTTCCTGGGGCCTGATTTTTCAGTCGTCTTCAATGCCGGATAGGGCTATGTTTAGGGATGCTCGGAAACAGCGAACCCGGATGGTCCAGTTGTATGTGGGGCTGCGTAAAGGCTCCCCTGGGGAGTTCACTTGTACCCAAGGCCTTCCTTTGGGGGCACTTTTGGATGTGTGAAAAGGGCTCCCAACGCATTTCCTGGGGCCTGATTTTTCACTTGTCTCCTTAGACGGCTAGTGCTACGTTTAGGTTTCCTCATGAACCGCGAACCCGGGGGGTCCATTTGCATGTGGGGCTGCGTAAAGGCTCCCCTGGGGAGTTCACTTGTACCCAAAGCCTTCTTTTGGGGGCACTTTTGGATGGGTGAAAAGGGCTCGTAACTCATTTCCTGGGGCCTGATTTTTCAGTCGTCTTCGATGCCGGCTAGGGCTATCTTTAGGGATGCTCGGAAACAGCGAACCCGGAGGGTCCAGTTGCATGTGGGGCTGCGTAAAGGCTCCCCTGGGGAGTTCACTTGTACCCAAAGCCTTCCTTTGGGGGCACTTTTGGATGGGCGAAAAGAGCTCCCAACGCATTTCCTGGGGCCTGATTTTTCAGTCGTCTTCGATGCCGGCTTAGGCTATGTATAGGGATGCTCGGAAACAGCGAACACGGAGGGTCCAGTTGCATGTGGGGCTGCGTAAAGGCTTCCCTGGGGAGTTCTCTTGTACCCAAAGCCTTCCTTTGGGGGCACTTTTGGATGGGCGAAAAGGGCTTGCAACGCGTTTCCTGGGCCCTGATTTTTCAGTCGTCTTCGATGCCGGCTAGGGCTATGTTTAGGGATGCTCGGAAACAGCGAACCCGGAGGGTCCAGTTGCATATGGGGCTGCGTAAAGGCTCCCCTGGGGAGTTCACTTGTACCCAAAGCCTTCCTTTGGGGGCACTTTTGGATGGGCGAAAAGGGCTCGTAACACATTTCCTGGGGCCTGATTTTTCAGTGGTCATCGATGCGGGCTAGGGCTATGTTTACGGATGCTCGGAAACAGCGAACCCGGAGGGTCCAGTTGCATGTGGGGCTGCGTAAAGGCTCCCCTGGGGAGTTCACTTGTACCCAAAGCCTTCCTTTGGGGGCACTTTTGGATGGGCGAAAAGGGCTCGCAACGCCTTTCCTGGGGCCTGATTTTTCATTCGTCATCGATGCCGGCTAGGGCTATATTTAGGGATGCTCGGAAACAGCGATCCCGGAGGGTCCAGTTGCATGTGGGGCTGCGTAAAGGCTCCCCTGGGGAGTTCAGTTGTACACAAAGCCTTCCTTTGGGGGCACTTTTGGATGGGCGAAAAGGGCTTGCAACGCATTTCCTGGGGCCTGATTTTTCAGTCGTCTCCGATGACGGCTAGGGCTACGTTTAGGTTTGCTCAGGAATAGCGAACCCGGAGGGTCCAGTTGCATGTGGTGCTGCGTAAAGGCTCCCCTGGGGAGTTCACTTGTATCCAAAGCCTTCCTTTGGGGGCACTTTTGGATGGGCGAAAAGGGCTCGGAACGCATTTCCTGGGGCCTGATTTTTCAGTCGTCATCGATGCCGGCTACGGCTATGTTTAGGGATGCTCGGAAATAGTGAACCCGGAGGGTCCAGTTGCATGTGGGGCTGCGTAAAGGCTCCCCTGGGGAGTTCACTTGTACACAAAGCCTTCCTTTGGGGGCACTTTTGGATGGGCCAAAAGGGCTCGTAACGCATTTCCTGGGGCCTGATTTTTCAGTCGTCATCGATGCCGACTAACGCTATCTGTAGGGATGCTCGGAAACAGCGAACCCGGAGCGTCCAGTTGCATGTGGGGCTGCGTAAAGGCTCCCCTGGGGAGTTCACTTGTACCCAAAGCCTTCTTTTGGGGGCGCTTTTGTATGGGTGAAAAGGGCTCGTAACGCATTACCTGGGGCCTGATTTTTCAGTCGTCTTCGATGCCGGCTAGGGCTATGTTTAGGGATGCTCGGAAACAGCGAACCCGGAGGGTCCAGTTGCATGTGGGGCTGCGTAAAGGCTCCCCTGGGGAGTTCACTTGTACCCAAAGCCTTCCTTTGGGGGCACTTTTCGATGGGCGAAAAGAGCTCCCAACGCATTTCCTGGGGCCCGATTTTTCAGTCGTCTTCGATGCCGGCTTAGGCTATGTATAGGGATGCTCGGAAACAGCGAACCCGGAGGGTCCAGTTGCATGTGGGGCTGCGTAAAGGCTCCCCTGGGGAGTTCACTTGTACCCAAAGCCTTCCTTTGGGGGCACTTTTGGATGGGCGAAAAGGGCTTGCAACGCATTTCCTGGGGCCTGATTTTCAGTCGTCTCCGATGACGGCTAGGGCTACGTTTAGGTTTGCTCAGGAACAGCGAACCCGGAGAGTCCCGTTGCATGTGGGCCTGCGTAAAGGCTCCCCTGGGGAGTTCACTTGTACCCAAAGCCTTCTTTTGGGGGCACTTTTGGATGGGCGAAAAGGGCTCCAAACGCATTTCCTGTGGCCTGATTTTTCAGTCGTCTTCGATGCCGGCTAGGGCTATGTTTAGGGATGCTCGGAAACAGCGAACCCGGAGGGTCCAGTTGCATGTGGGGCTGCGTAAAGGCTCCCCTGGGGAGTTCACTTGTACCCAAAGCCTTCCTTTGGGGGCACTTTTGGATGGGCGAAAATGGCTCGTAACGCATTTCCTGTGGCCTGATTTTTCAGTCGTCATCGATGCGGGCTAGGGATATGTTTAGGGATGCACGGAAACAGCGATCCCGGAGGGTCCAGTTGCATGTGGGGCTGCGTAAAGACTCCCCTGGGGAGTTCACTTGTACCCAAAGCCTTCCTTTGGGGGCACTTTTGGATGGGCGAAAAGGGCTCGCAACGCCTTTCCTGGGGCCTGATTTTTCAGTCGTCTTCGATGCCGGCTAGGGCTATATTTAGGGATGCTCGGAAACAGCGAACCCGGAGGGTCCAGTTGCATGTGGGGCTGCGTAAAGGCTCCCCTGGGGAGTTCACTTGTACCCAAAGCCTTCCTTTGGGGGCACTTTTGGATGGGCGAAAAGGGCTTGCAACGCATTTCCTGGGGCCTGATTTTTCAGTCGTCTCCGATGACGGCTCGGGCTACGTTTAGGTTTGCTCAGGAATAGCGAACCCGGAGGGTCCAGTTGCATGTGGGGCTGCATAAAGGCTCCCCTGGGGAGTTCACTTGTACCCAAAGCCTTCCTTTGGGGGCACTTTTGGATGGGCGAAAAGTGTACGGAACGCATTACCTGGGGCCTGATTTTTCAGTCGTCTTCGATGCCGGCTAGGGCTATGTTTAGGGATGCTCGGAAACAGCGAACCCGGAGGGTCCAGTTGCATGTGGGGCTGCGTAAAGGCTCCCCTGGGGAGTTCACTTGTACCCAAAGCCTTCTTTTGGGGGCACTTTTCGATGGGCGAAAAGAGCTCCCAACGCATTTCCTGGGGCCCGATTTTTCAGTCGTCTTCGATGCCGGCTTAGGATATGTATAGGGATGCTCGGAAACAGCGAACCCGGAGGGTCCAGTTGCATGTGGGGCTGCGTAAAGGCTCCCTTGGGGAGTTCACTTGTACCCAAAGCCTTCCTTTGGGGGCACTTTTGGATGGGCGAAAAGGGCTTGCAACGCATTTCCTGGGGCCTGATTTTCAGTCGTCTCCGATGACGGCTAGGGCTACGTTTAGGTTTGCTCAGGAACAGCGAACCCGGAGAGTCCCGTTGCATGTGGGCCTGCGTAAAGGCTCCCCTGGGGAGTTCACTTGTACCCAAAGCCTTCTTTTGGGGGCACTTTTGGATGGGCGAAAAGGGCTCCCAACGCATTTCCTGGGGCCTGATTTTTCAGTCGTCTTCGATGCCGGCTAGGGCTATGTTTAGGGATGCTCGGAAACAGCGAACCAGGAGGGTCCAGTTGCATGTGGGGCTGCGTAAAGGCTCCCCTGGGGAGTTCACTTGTACCCAAAGCCTTCCTTTGGGGGCACTTTTGGATGGGCGAAAATGGCTCGTAACGCATTTCCTGTGGCCTGATTTTTCAGTCGTCATCGATGCGGGCTAGGGCTATGTTTAGGGATGCTCGGAAACAGCGAACCCGGAGGGTCCAGTTGCATGTGGGGCTGCGTAAAGACTCCCCTGGGGAGTTCACTTGTACCCAAAGCCTTCCTTTGGGGGCACTTTTGGATGGGCGAAAAGGGCTCGCAACGCATTTCCTGGGGCCTGATTTTTCAGTCGTCTTCGATGCCGGCTAGGGCTATGTTTAGGGATGCTCGGAAACAGCGAACCCGGAGGGTCCAGTTGCATGTGGGGCTGCGTAAAGGCTCCCCTGGGGAGTTCAGTTGTACCCAAAGCCTTCCTTTGGGGGCACTTTTGGATGGTCCATAGGGGTTCGGAACGCATTTCCTGGGGCCTGATTTTTCAGTCGTCTTCGATGCCGGCTAGGGCTATGTTTAGGGATGCTCGGAAACAGTGAACCCGGAGGGTCCAGTTGCATGTGGGGCTGCGTAAAGGCTTCCCTGGGGAGTTCAATTGTACCCAAAGCCTTCCTTTGGGGGCACTTTTGGATGGGCGAAATGGGCTCGGAACGCATTTCCTGGGGCCTGATTTTTCAGTCGTTTTTGAAGCCGGCCAGGGCTATGTTTAGAGATGCTCGGAAACAGCGAACCCTGAGCGTCCAGTTGCATGTGGGGCTGCGTAAAGGCTCCCCTGGGGAGTTCACTTGTACCCAAAGCCTTCCTTTGGTGACACTTTTGGATGGTCCAAAGGGGCTTGCAACGCGTTTCCTGGGGCCTGATTTTTCATTCGTCTTCGATGCCGGCTAGGGTTACGTTTAGTTTTGCTCATGAACAGCGAACCCGGAGGGTCCAGTTGCATGTGGGGCTGCGTAAAGGCTCCCCTGGGGAGTTCACTTGTACCCAAAGCCTTCCTTTGGGGGCACTTTTGGATGGGCGAAAAGGGCTCGCAACGGATTTCCTGGGGCCTGATTTTTCAGTCGTTTTTGAAGCCGACCAGGGCTATGTTTAGAGATGCTCGGAAACAGCGAACCCTGAGCGTCCAGTTGCATGTGGGGCTGCGTAAAGGCTCCCCTGGGGAGTTCACTTGTACCCAAAGCCTTCCTTTGGGGGAACTTTTGTATGGGCGAAAAGGGCTCGCAACGCATTTCCTGGGGCCTGATTTTTCAGTCGTCATCGATGCCGGCTACTGCTATGTTTAGGGATGCTCGGAAACAGCGAACCCGGAGGGTCCAGTTGCATGTGTGGCTGCGTAAAGGCTCCCCTGGGGAGTTCACTTGTACCCAAAGCCTTCCTTTGGGGGCACTTTTGTATGGGCGAAAAGGGCTCGCAACGCATTTCCTGGGGCCTGATTTTTCAGTCGTCTTCGATGCCGGCTTAGGTAATGTAGAGGGATGCTCGGAAACAGCAAACCCGGAGGGTCCAGTTGCATGTGGGGCTGCGTAAAGGCTCCCCTGGGGAGTTCACTTGTACCCAAAGCCTTCCTTTGGGGGCACTTTTGGATGGGCGAAATGGGCTCGTAACGCATTTCCTGGGGCCTGATTTTTCAGTCGTCTTCGATGCCGGCTAGGGCTATGTTTAGGGATGCTCGGAAACAGCGAACCCGGAGGGTCCAGTTGCATGTGGGGCTGCGTAAAGGCTCCCCTGGGGAGTTCACTTGTACCCAAAGCCTTCCTTTGGGGGCACTTTTGGATGGGCGAAAAGGGCTCGCAACGCATTTCCTGGGGCCTGATTTTTCAGTCGTCTTCGATGCCGGCTAGGGCTATGTTTAGGGATGCTCGGAAACAGCGAACCCGGAGGGTCCAGTTGCATGTGGGGCTGTGTAAAGGCTCCCCTGCGGAGTTCACTTGTACCCAAAGCCTTCCTTTGGGGGCACTTTTGTATGGGCGAAAAGGGCTCGTAACGCATTTCCTGGGGCCTGATTTTTCAGTGGTCATCGATGCGGGCTAGGGCTATGTTTAGGGATGCTCGGAAACAGCGAACCCGGAGGGTCCAGTTGCATGTGGGGCTGTGTAAAGGCTTCCCTGGGGAGTTCATTTGTACCCAAAGCCTTCCTTTGGGGGCACTTTTGGATGGGCGAAAAGGGCTTGCAACGCATTTCCTGGGCCCTGATTTTTCAGTCGTCTTCGATGCCGGCTAGGTCTATGTTTAGGGATGCTCGGAAACAGCGAACCCGGAGGGTCCAGTTGCATATGGGGCTGCGTAAAGGCTCCCCTGGGGAGTTCACTTGAACCCAAAGCCTTCCTTTGGGGGCACTTTTGTATGGGTGAAAAGGGCTCGTAACGCATTTCCTGGGGCCTGATTTTTCAGTGGTCATCGATGCGGGCTAGGGATATTTTTACGGATGCTCGGAAACAGCGAACCCGGAGGGTCCAGTTGCATGTGGGGCTGCGTAAAGGCTCCCCTGGGGAGTTCACTTGTACCCAAAGCCTTCCTTTGGGGGCACTTTTGGATGGGCGAAATGGGCTCGCAACGCCTTTCCTGGGGCCTGATTTTTCATTCGTCATCGATGCCGGCTAGGGCTATATTTAGGGATGCTCGGAAACAGCGATCCCGGAGGGTCCAGTTGCATGTGGGGCTGCGTAAAGGCTCCCCTGGGGAGTTCAGTTGTACACAAAGCCTTCCTTTGGGGGCACTTTTGGATGGGCGAAAAGGGCTTGCAACGCATTTCCTGGGGCCTGATTTTTCAGTCGTCTCCGATGACGGCTAGGGATACGTTTAGGTTTGCTCAGGAATAGCGAACCCGGAGGGTCCAGTTGCATGTGGTGCTGCGTAAAGTCTCCCCTGGGGAGTTCACTTGTATCCAAAGCCTTCCTTTGGGGGCACTTTTGGATGGGCGAAAAGGGCTCGGAACGCATTTCCTGGGGCCTGATTTTTCAGTCGTCATCGATGCCGGCTAGGGCTATGTTTAGGGATGCTCGGAAATAGTGAACCCGGAGGGTCCAGTTGCATGTGGGGCTGCGTAAAGGCTCCCCTGGGGAGTTCACTTGTACACAAAGCCTTCCTTTGGGGGCACTTTTGGATGGGCGAAAAGGGCTCGTAACGCATTTCCTGGGGCCTGATTTTTCAGTCGTCATCGATGCCGGCTAACGCTATCTGTAGGGATGCTCGGAAACAGCGAACCCGGAGCGTCCAGTTGCATGTGGGGCTGCATAAAGGCTCCCCTGGGGAGTTCACTTGTACCCAAAGCCTTCTTTTGGGGGCGCTTTTGTATGTGTGAAAAGGGCTCGTAACGCATTACCTGGGGCCTGATTTTTCAGTCGTCTTCGATGCCGGCTAGGGCTATGTTTAGGGATGCTCGGAAACAGCGAACCCGGAGGGTCCAGTTGCATGTGGGGCTGCGTAAAGGCTCCCCTGGGGAGTTCACTTGTACCCAAAGCCTTCCTTTGGGGGCACTTTTCGATGGGCGAAAAGAGCTCCCAACGCATTTCCTGGGGCCCGATTTTTCAGTCGTCTTCGATGCCGGCTTAGGCTATGTATAGGGATGCTCGGAAACAGCGAACCCGGAGGGTCCAGTTGCATGTGGGGCTGCGTAAAGGCTCCCCTGGGGAGTTCACTTGTACCCAAAGCCTTCCTTTGGGGGCACTTTTGGATGGGCGAAAAGGGCTCGCAACGCATTTCCTGGGGCCTGATTTTTCAGTCGTCTTCGATGCCGGCTAGGGCTATGTTTAGGGATGCTCGGAAACAGCGAACCCGGAGGGTCCAGTTGCATGTGGGGCTGTGTAAAGGCTCCCCTGCGGAGTTCACTTGTACCCAAAGCCTTCCTTTGGGGGCACTTTTGTATGGGCGAAAAGGGCTCGTAACGCATTTCCTGGGGCCTGATTTTTCAGTGGTCATCGATGCGGGCTAGGGCTATGTTTAGGGATGCTCGGAAACAGCGAACCCGGAGGGTCCAGTTGCATGTGGGGCTGTGTAAAGGCTTCCCTGGGGAGTTCATTTGTACCCAAAGCCTTCCTTTGGGGGCACTTTTGGATGGGCGAAAAGGGCTTGCAACGCATTTCCTGGGCCCTGATTTTTCAGTCGTCTTCGATGCCGGCTAGGTCTATGTTTAGGGATGCTCGGAAACAGCGAACCCGGAGGGTCCAGTTGCATATGGGGCTGCGTAAAGGCTCCCCTGGGGAGTTCACTTGAACCCAAAGCCTTCCTTTGGGGGCACTTTTGTATGGGTGAAAAGGGCTCGTAACGCATTTCCTGGGGCCTGATTTTTCAGTGGTCATCGATGCGGGCTAGGGATATTTTTACGGATGCTCGGAAACAGCGAACCCGGAGGGTCCAGTTGCATGTGGGGCTGCGTAAAGGCTCCCCTGGGGAGTTCACTTGTACCCAAAGCCTTCCTTTGGGGGCACTTTTGGATGGGCGAAATGGGCTCGCAACGCCTTTCCTGGGGCCTGATTTTTCATTCGTCATCGATGCCGGCTAGGGCTATATTTAGGGATGCTCGGAAACAGCGATCCCGGAGGGTCCAGTTGCATGTGGGGCTGCGTAAAGGCTCCCCTGGGGAGTTCAGTTGTACACAAAGCCTTCCTTTGGGGGCACTTTTGGATGGGCGAAAAGGGCTTGCAACGCATTTCCTGGGGCCTGATTTTTCAGTCGTCTCCGATGACGGCTAGGGATACGTTTAGGTTTGCTCAGGAATAGCGAACCCGGAGGGTCCAGTTGCATGTGGTGCTGCGTAAAGTCTCCCCTGGGGAGTTCACTTGTATCCAAAGCCTTCCTTTGGGGGCACTTTTGGATGGGCGAAAAGGGCTCGGAACGCATTTCCTGGGGCCTGATTTTTCAGTCGTCATCGATGCCGGCTAGGGCTATGTTTAGGGATGCTCGGAAATAGTGAACCCGGAGGGTCCAGTTGCATGTGGGGCTGCGTAAAGGCTCCCCTGGGGAGTTCACTTGTACACAAAGCCTTCCTTTGGGGGCACTTTTGGATGGGCGAAAAGGGCTCGTAACGCATTTCCTGGGGCCTGATTTTTCAGTCGTCATCGATGCCGGCTAACGCTATCTGTAGGGATGCTCGGAAACAGCGAACCCGGAGCGTCCAGTTGCATGTGGGGCTGCATAAAGGCTCCCCTGGGGAGTTCACTTGTACCCAAAGCCTTCTTTTGGGGGCGCTTTTGTATGTGTGAAAAGGGCTCGTAACGCATTACCTGGGGCCTGATTTTTCAGTCGTCTTCGATGCCGGCTAGGGCTATGTTTAGGGATGCTCGGAAACAGCGAACCCGGAGGGTCCAGTTGCATGTGGGGCTGCGTAAAGGCTCCCCTGGGGAGTTCACTTGTACCCAAAGCCTTCCTTTGGGGGCACTTTTCGATGGGCGAAAAGAGCTCCCAACGCATTTCCTGGGGCCCGATTTTTCAGTCGTCTTCGATGCCGGCTTAGGCTATGTATAGGGATGCTCGGAAACAGCGAACCCGGAGGGTCCAGTTGCATGTGGGGCTGCGTAAAGGCTCCCCTGGGGAGTTCACTTGTACCCAAAGCCTTCTTTTGGGGGCACTTTTGGATGGGCGAAAAGGGCTCCAAACGCATTTCCTGGGGCCTGATTTTTCAGTCGTCTTCGATGCCGGCTAGGGGTATGTTTAGGGATGCTCGGAAACAGCGAACCAGGAGGGTCCAGTTGCATGTGGGGCTGCGTAAAGGCTCCCCTGGGGAGTTCACTTGTACCCAAAGCCTTCCTTTGGGGGCACTTTTGGATGGGCGAAAAGGGCTCGCAACGCCTTTCCTGGGGCCTGATTTTTCAGTCGTCTTCGATGCCGGCTAGGGATATGTTTAGGGATGCTCGGAAACAGCGAACCCGGAGGGTCCAGTTGCATGTGGGGCTGCGTAAAGGCTCCCCTGGGGAGTTCAGTTGTACCCAAAGCCTTCCTTTGGGGGCACTTTTGGATGGGCGAAAAGGGCTTGCAACGCATTTCCTGGGGCCTGATTTTTCAGTCGTCTCCGATGACGGCTCGGGCTACGTTTAGGTTTGCTCAGGAATAGCGAACCCGGAGGGTCCAGTTGCATGTGGGGCTGCATAAAGGCTCCCCTGGGGAGTTCACTTGTACCCAAAGCCTTCCTTTGGGGGCACTTTTGGATGGGCGAAAAGGGTACGGAACGCATTACCTGGGGCCTGATTTTTCAGTCGTCTTCGATGCCGGCTAGGGCTATGTTTAGGGATGCTCGGAAACAGCGAACCCGGAGGGTCCAGTTGCATGTGGGGCTGCGTAAAGGCTCCCCTGGGGAGTTCACTTGTACCCAAAGCCTTCCTTTGGGGGCACTTTTGGATGGGCGAAAAGGGCTTGCAACGCATTTCCTGGGGCCTGATTTTCAGTCGTCTCCGATGACGGCTAGGGCTACGTTTAGGTTTGCTCAGGAACAGCGAACCCGGAGAGTCCCGTTGCATGTGGGCCTGCGTAAAGGCTCCCCTGGGGAGTTCACTTGTACCCAAAGCCTTCTTTTGGGGGCACTTTTGGATGGGCGAAAAGGGCTCCCAACGCATTTCCTGGGGCCTGATTTTTCAGTCGTCTTCGATGCCGGCTAGGGCTATGTTTAGGGATGCTCGGAAACAGCGAACCAGGAGGGTCCAGTTGCATGTGGGGCTGCGTAAAAGCTCCCCTGGGGAGTTCACTTGTACCCAAAGCCTTCCTTTGGGGGCACTTTTGGATGGGCGAAAATGGCTCGTAACGCATTTCTTGTGGCCTGATTTTTCAGTCGTCATCGATGCGGGCTAGGGCTATGTTTAGGGATGCTCGGAAACAGCGAACCCGGAGGGTCCAGTTGCATGTGGGGCTGCGTAAAGACTCCCCTGGGGAGTTCACTTGTACCCAAAGCCTTCCTTTGGGGGCACTTTTGGATGGGCGAAAAGGGCTCGCAACGCCTTTCCTGGGGCCTGATTTTTCAGTCGTCTTCGATGCCGGCTAGGGCTATGTTTAGGGATGCTCGGAAACAGCGAACCCGGAGGGTCCAGTTGCATGTGGGGCTGCGTAAAGGCTCCCCTTGGGAGTTCAGTTGTACCCAAAGCCTTCCTTTGGGGGCACTTTTGGATGGGCGAAAAGGGCTTGCAACGCATTTCCTGGGGCCTGATTTTTCAGTCGTCTCCGATGACGGCTCGGGCTACGTTTAGGTTTGCTCAGGAATAGCGAACCCGGAGGGTCCAGTTGCATGTGGGGCTGCATAAAGGCTCCCCTGGGGAGTTCACTTGTACCCAAAGCCTTCCTTTGGGGGCACTTTTGGATGGGCGAAAAGGGTACGGAACGCACTTTTTGGGGTCTGATTTTTCAGTCGTCTTCGATGCCGGCTAGGGCTATGTTTAGGGATGCTCGGAAACAGGGAACCCGGAGGGTCCAGTTGCATGTGGGGCTGCGTAAAGGCTCCCCTGGGGAGTTCACTTGTACCCAAAGCCTTCCTTTGGGGGCACTTTTGGATGGGCGAAAAGGGCTCGTAACGCATTTCCTGGGCCCTGATTTTTCAGTCGTCATCGATGCCGGCTAACTCTATGTGTAGTGATGCTCAGAAACAGCGAACCCGGAGGGTCCAGTTGCATGTGGGGCTGCGTAAAGGCTCCCCTGGGGAGTTCACTTGTACCCAAAGCCTTCTTTTGGGGGCACTTTTGGATGGGTGAAAAGGGCTCGTAACGCATTTCCTGGGGCCTAATTCTACAGTCGTCATCGATGCCGGCTAGGGCTATGTTTAGGGATGCTCGGAAACAGCGAACCCGGAGGGTCCAGTTGCATGTGGGGCTGCGTAAAGGCTCCCCTGGGGAGTTCACTTGTACCCAAAGCCTTCCTTTGGGGGCACTTTTGGATGGGCGAAAAGGGCTCCAAACGCATTTCCTGGGGCCTGATTTTTCAGTCGTCTTCGATGCCGGCTAGGGCTATGTTTAGGGATGCTCGGAAACAGTGAACCCGGAGGGTCCAGTTGCATGTGGGGCTGCGTAAAGGCTCCCCTGGGGAGTTCACTTGTACCCAAAGCCTTCCTTTGGGGGCACTTTTGGATGGGGGAAAAGGGCTCGTAACGCATTTCCTGGGCCCTGATTTTTCAGTCGTCATCGATGCCGGCTAACGCTATGTGTAGTGATTCTCGGAAAGAGCGAACCCGGAGGGTCCAGTTGCATGTGGGGCTGCGTAAAGGCTCCCCTGGGGAGTTCACTTGTACCCAAAGCCTTCTTTTGGGGGCACTTTTGGATGGGCGAAAAGGGCTCGTAACGCATTTCCTGGGGCCTGATTCTTCAGTCGTCTTCGATGCTGGCTAGGGCTATGTTTAGGGATGCTCGGAAACAGAGAACCCGGAGGGTCCAGTTGCATGTGGGGCTGCGTAAAGGCTCCCCTGGGGAGTTCACTTGTACCCAAAGCCTTCCTTTGGGGGTACTTTTGGATGGGCGAAAAGGGCTCGCAACGCATTTCCTGGGGCCTGATTTTTCAGTCGTCTTCGATGCCGGCTAGGGTTTTGTTTAGGGATGCTCGGAAACAGCGAACCCGGAGGGTCCAGTTGAATGTGGGGCTGCATAAAGGCTCCCCTGGGGAGTTCACTTGTACCCAAAGCCTTCCTTTGGGGGCACTTTTGGATGGGCGAAAAGGGCTCGCAACGCATTTCCTGGGCCCTGATTTTTCAGTCGTCTTCGATGCCGGCTAGGGCTATGTTTAGGGATGCTCGGAAACAGCGAACCCGGAGGGTCCAGTTGCATGTGGGGCTGCGTAAAGGCTCCCCTGGGGAGTTCAATTGTACCCAAAGCCTTCCTTTGGGGGCACTTTTGGATGGGCGAAAAGGGCTCCCAACGCATTTCCTGGGGCCTGATTTTTCATTTGTCTTCGATGCCGGCTAGGGCTATGTTTAGGGATGCTCGGAAACAGCGAACCCGGAGGGTCCAGTTGCATGTGGGGCTGCATAAAGGCTCCCCTGGGGAGTTCACTTGTACCCAAAGCCTTCCTTTGGGGGCACTTTTGGATGGGCGAAAAGGGCTCCCAACGCATTTCCTGGGGCCTGATTTTTCATTCGTCTTCGATGTCGGATAGGTATATGTTTAGGGATGCTCGGAAACAGCGAACCCGGAGGGTCCAGTTGCATGTGGGGCTGCGTAAAGGCTCCCCTGGGGAGTTCACTTGTACCCAAAGCCTTCCTTTGGGGGCACTTTTGGATGGGCGAAAAGGGCTCGGAACGCATTTCCTGGGGCCTGATTTTTCAGTCGTCTTCGATGCCGGCTAGGGCTATGTTTAGGGATGCTCGGAAACAGCGAACCCGGAGGGTCCAGTTGCATGTGGGGCTGCGTAAAGGCTCCCCTGGGGAGTTCACTTGTACCCAAAGCCTTCCTTTGGGGGCACTTTTGGATGGGCGAAAAGGGCTCGCAACGCATTTCCTGGGGCCTGATTTTTCAGTCGTCTTCGATGCCGGCTAGGGCTATGTTTAGGGATGCTCGGAAACAGCGAACCCGGAGGGTCCAGTTGCATGTGGGGCTGCGTAAAGGCTCCCCTGGGGAGTTCACTTGTACCCAAAGCCTTCCTTTGGGGGCACTTTTGGATGGGCGAAAAGGGCTCGCAACGCATTTCCTGGGGCCTGATTTTTCAGTCGTCTTTGATGCCGGCTAGGGATATGTTTAGGGATGCTCGGAAACACCGAACCCTGAAGGTCCAGTTGCATGTGGGGCTGCGTAAAGGCTCCCCTGGGGAGATCACTTGTACACAAAGCCTTCCTTTGGGGGCACTTTTGGATGGGTGAAAAGGGCTCGTAACGCATTTCCTGGGGCCTGATTTTTCAGTCGTCATCGATGCTGGCTAGGGATATATTTGGGGATGCTCGGAAACAGCGAACCCGGAGGGTCCAGTTGCATGTGGGGCTGCGTAAAGGCTCCCATGGGGAGTTCACTTGTACCCAAAGCCTTCCTTTGGGGGCACTTTTGGATGGGCGAAAAGGGCTCGCAACGCATTTCCTGGGCCCTGATTTTTCAGTCGTCTTCGATGCCGGCTAGGGCTACGTTTAGGTTTGCTCATGAACAGCGAACCCAGAGGTTCCAGTTGCATGTGGGGCTGCGTAAAGGCTCCCATGGGGAGTTCACTTGTACCCAAAGCCTTCCTTTGGGGGCACTTTTGGATGGGCGAAAAGGGCTCGCAACGCATTTCCTGGGGCCTGATTTTTCACTTGTCTCCAAAGACGGCTAGGGCTACTTTTAGGTTTGCTCATGAACAGCGAACCCGGAGGGTCCAGTTGCATGTGGGGCTGCGTAAAGGCTCCCCTGGGGAGTTCACTTGTACCCAAAGCCTTCCTTTGGGGGCACTTTTGGATCGGCGAAAAGGGCTCGTAACGCATTTCCTGGGGCCTGATTTTTCAGTCGTCATCGGTTCGGGCTAAAGATATGTGTAGAGATGCTCGGAAACAGCGAACCCGGAGGGTCCAGTTGCATGTGGGGCTGCGTAAAGGCTCCCCTGGGGAGTTCACTTGTACCCAAAGCCTTCCTTTGGGGGCACTTTTGGATGGGTGAAATGGGCTCCCAACGCATTTCCTGAGGCCTGATTTTTCAGTCGTCATCGGTTCGGGCTAACGATATGTGTAGAGATGCTCGGAAACAGGGAACCCGGAGGGTCCAGTTGAATGTGGGGCTGCGTAAAGGCTCCCCTGGGGAGTTCACTTGTACCCAAAGCCTTCCTTTGGGGGCACTTTTGGATGGGCGAAAAGGGCTCGCAACGCATTTCCTGGGGCCTGATTTTTCAGTCGTCTTCGATGCCGGCTAGGTCTATGTTTAGGGATGCTCGGAAACAGCGAACCCGGAGGGTCCAGTTGCATGTGGGGCTGCGTAAAGGCTCCCCTGGGGAGTTCACTTGTACCCAAAGCCTTCCTTTGGGGGCACTTTTGGATGGGCGAAAAGGGCTCGCAACGCATTTCCTGGGGCCTGATTTTTCAGTCGTCTTTGATGCCGGCTAGGGATATGTTTAGGGATGCTCGGAAACACCGAACCCTGAAGGTCCAGTTGCATGTGGGGCTGCGTAAAGGCTCCCCTGGGGAGATCACTTGTACACAAAGCCTTCCTTTGGGGGCACTTTTGGATGGGTGAAAAGGGCTCGTAACGCATTTCCTGGGGCCTGATTTTTCAGTCGTCATCGATGCCGGCTAGGGATATATTTGGGGATGCTCGGAAACAGCGAACCCGGAGGGTCCAGTTGCATGTGGGGCTGCGTAAAGGCTCCCCTGGGGAGTTCACTTGTACCCAAAGCCTTCCTTTGGGGGCACTTTTGGATGGGCGAAAAGGGCTCGCAACGCATTTCCTGGGGCCTGATTTTTCAGTCGTCTTCGATGCCGGCTAGGGCTATGTTTAGGGATGCTCGGAAACAGCGAACCCGGAGGGTCCAGTTGCATGTGGGGCTGCGTAAAGGCTCCCCTGGGGAGTTCACTTGTACCCAAAGCCTTCCTTTGGGGGCACTTTTGGATGGGCGAAAAGGGCTCGCAACGCATTTCCTGGGGCCTGATTTTTCAGTCGTCTTTGATGCCGGCTAGGGATATGTTTAGGGATGCTCGGAAACACCGAACCCTGAAGGTCCAGTTGCATGTGGGGCTGCGTAAAGGCTCCCCTGGGGAGATCACTTGTACACAAAGCCTTCCTTTGGGGGCACTTTTGGATGGGTGAAAAGGGCTCGTAACGCATTTCCTGGGGCCTGATTTTTCAGTCGTCATCGATGCCGGCTAGGGATATATTTGGGGATGCTCGGAAACAGCGAACCCGGAGGGTCCAGTTGCATGTGGGGCTGCGTAAATGCTCCCCTGGGGAGTTCACTTGTACCCAAAGCCTTCCTTTGGGGGCACTTTTGGATGGGCGAAAAGGGCTCCCAACGCATTTCCTGGGGCCTGATTTTTCAGTCGTCATCGGTTCGGGCTAAAGATATGTGTAGAGATGCTCGGAAACAGCGAACCCGGAGGGTCCAGTTGCATGTGGGGCTGCGTAAAGGCTCCCCTGGGGAGTTCACTTGTACCCAAAGCCTTCCTTTGGGGGCACTTTTGGATGGGTGAAATGGGCTCCCAACGCATTTCCTGGGGCCTGATTTTTCAGTCGTCATCGGTTCGGGCTAACGATATGTGTAGAGATGCTCGGAAACAGGGAACCCGGAGGGTCCAGTTGAATGTGGGGCTGCGTAAAGGCTCCCCTGGGGAGTTCACTTGTACCCAAAGCCTTCCTTTGGGGGCACTTTTGGATGGGCGAAAAGGGCTCCCAACGCATTTCCTGGGGCCTGATTTTTCATTCGTCTTCGATGCCGGCTAGGGATATGTTTAGGGATGCTCGGAAACAGCGAACCCGGAGGGTCCAGTTGCATGTGGGGCTGCGTAAAGGCTCCCCTGGGGAGTTCACTTGTACCCAAAGCCTTCCTTTGGGGGCACTTTTGGATGGGCGAAAAGGGCTCGCAACGCATTTCCTGGGGCCTGATTTTTCAGTCGTCTTCGATGCCGGCTAGGGCTATGTTTAGGGATGCTCGGAAACAGCGAACCCGGAGGGTCCAGTTGCATGTGGGGCTGCGTAAAGGCTCCCCTGGGGAGTTCACTTGTACCCAAAGCCTTCCTTTGGGGGCACTTTTGGATGGGCGAAAAGGGCTCGCAACGCATTTCCTGGGGCCTGATTTTTCAGTCGTCTTTGATGCCGGCTAGGGATATGTTTAGGGATGCTCGGAAACACCGAACCCTGAAGGTCCAGTTGCATGTGGGGCTGCGTAAAGGCTCCCCTGGGGAGATCACTTGTACCCAAAGCCTTCCTTTGGGGGCACTTTTGGATGGGCGAAAAGGGCTCGCAACGCATTTCATGGGCCCTGATTTTTCAGTCGTCTTCGATGCCGGCTAGGGCTATGTTTAGGGATGCTCGGAAACAGCGAACCCTGAAGGTCCAGTTGCATGTGGTGCTGCGTAAAGGCTCCCCTGGGGAGTTGACTTGTACGAAAAGCCTTCCTTTGGGGGCACTTTTGGATGGGCGAAAAGGGCTCGCAACGCATTTCCTGGGGCCTGATTTTTCACTTGTCTCCAAAGACGGCTAGGGCTACGTTTAGGTTTGCTCATGAACAGCGAACCCGGAGGGTCCAGTTGCATGTGGGGCTGCGTAAAGGCTCCCCTGGGGAGTTCACTTGTACCCAAAGCCTTCCTTTGGGGGCACTTTTGGATGGGCCAAAAGGGCTCGTAACGCATTTCCTGGGGCCTGATTTTTCAGTCGTCATCGGTTCCGGCTAACGATATGTGTAGGGATGCTCGGAAACAGCGAACCCGGAGGGTCCAGTTGCATGTGGGGCTGCGTAAAGGCTCCCCTGGGGAGTTCACTTGTACCCAAAGCCTTCCTTTGGGGGCACTTTTGGATGGGCGAAAAGGGCTCGTAACGCATTTCCTGGGGCCTGATTTTTCATTCGTCTTCGATGCCGGCTAGGGCTATGTTTAGGGATGCTCGGAAACAGCGAACCCGGAGGGGCCAGTTGCATGTGGGGCTGCGTAAAGGCTCCCCTGGGGAGTTCACTTGTACCCAAAGCCTTCCTTTGGGGGCACTTTTGGATGGGCGAAAAGGGCTCGTAACGCATTTCCTGGGCCCTGATTTTTCAGTCGTCTTCGATGCCGGCTAGGGATATGTTTAGGGATGCTCGGAAACAGCGAACCCGGACGGTCCAGTTGCATGTGGGGCTGCGTAAAGGCTCCCCTGGGGAGTTCTCTTGTACCCAAAACCTTCCTTTGGGGGCACATTTGGATGGCCCATAGGGGTTCGGAACACATTTCCTGGGGCCTGATTTTTCATTCGTCATCGATGCCGGCTAGGGCTATGTTCAGGGATGCTCGGAAACAGCGAACCCGGAGGGTCCAGTTGCATGTGGGGCTGCGTAAAGGCTCCCCTGGGGAGTTCACTTTTACCCAAAGCCTTCCTTTGCTGACACCTTTGGATGGTCCAAAGGGGCTTGCAACGCGTTTCCTGGGGCCTGATTTTTCATTCGTCTTCGATGCCGGCTAGGGCTATGTTTAGGGATGCTAGGAAACAGCGAACCCTGAGGGTCCAGTTGCATGTGGGGCTGCGTAAAGGCTCCCCTGGGGAGTTCACTTGTACCCAAAGCCTTCCTTTGGGTGCACTTTTGGATGAGCGAAAAGGGCTCGGAACGCATTTCCTGGGCCCTGATTTTTCAGTCGTCTTCGATGCCGGCTAGGGCTATGTTTAGGGATGCTCGGAAACAGCGAACCCTGAGGGTCCAGTTGCATGTGGGGCTGCGTAAAGGCTCCCCTGGGGAGTTCTCTTGTACCCAAAACCTTCCTTTAGGTGCACTTTTAGATGGTCCATAGGCGTTCGGAACGCATTTCCTGTGGCCTGATTTTTCATTCGTCATCGATGCCGGCTAGGGCTATGTTCAGGGATGCTCGGAAACAGCGAACCCGGAGGGTCCAGTTGCATGTGGGGCTGCATAAAGGCTCCACTGGGGAGTTCTCTTGTACCCAAAGCCTTCCTTTGCTGACACTTTTGGATGGTCCAAAGGGGCTTGCAACGCGTTTCCTGGGGCCTGATTTTTTATTCGTCTTCGATGCCGGCTAGGGCTACGTTTAGGTTTGCTCATGAACAGCGAACCCGGAGGTTCCAGTTGCATGTGGGGCTGCGTAAAGGCTCCCCTGGGGAGTTCACTTGTACCCAAAGCCTTCCTTTGGGGGCACTTTTGGATGGGCGAAAAGGGCTCGTAACGCATTTCCTGGGGCCTGATTTTTCAGTCGTCATCGATGCCGGCTAGGGCTATGTTTAGGGATGCTCGGAAACAGCGAACCCGGATGGTCCAGTTGCATGTGGGGCTGCGTAAAGGCTCCCCTGGGGAGTTCACTTGTACCCAAAGCCTTCCTTTGGGGGCACTTTTGGATGGGCGAAAAGGGCTCCCAACGCATTTCCTGGGGCCTGATTTTTCAGTCGTCATCGATGCCGGCTAACGTTATGTGTAGGGATGCTCGGAAACAGCGAACCCGGATGGTCCAGTTGCATGTGGGGCTGCGTAAAGGCTCCCCTGGGGAGTTCTCTTGTACCCAAAGCCTTCCTTTGGGGGCACTTTTGGATGGGCCAAAAGGGCTCGTAAGGCATTTCCTGGGGCCTGATTTTTCAGTCGTCATCGATGCCGGCTAACGTTATGTGTAGGGATGCTCGGAAACAGCGAACCCGGAGGGTCCAGTTGCATGTGGGGCTGCGTAAAGGCTCCCCTGGGGAGTTCTCTTGTACCCAAAGCCTTCCTTTGGGGGCACTTTTGGATGGGCGAAAAGGGCTCCCAACGCATTTCCTGGGGCCTGATTTTTCAGTCGTCATCGATGCCGGCTAGGGCTATGTTTAGGGATGCTCGGAAACAGCGAACCCGGAGGGTCCAGTTGCATGTGGGGCTGCGTAAAGGCTCCCCTGGGGAGTTCACTTGTACCCAAAGCCTTCCTTTGGGGGCACTTTTGGATGGGCGAAAAGGGCTCGCAACGCATTTCCTGGGGCCTGTTTTTTCATTCGTCTTCGATGCCGGCTAGGGCTATGTTTAGGGATGCTCAGAAACAGCGAACCCGGAGGGTCCAGTTGCATGTGGGGCTGCGTAAAGGCTCCCCTGGGGAGTTCACTTGTACCCAAAGCCTTCCTTTGGGGGCACTTTTGGATGGGCGAAAAGGGCTCGTAACGCATTTCCTGGGCCCTGATTTTTCAGTCGTCTCCGATGACGGCTAGGGCTACGTTTAGGTTTGCTCAGGAATAGCGAACCCGGAGGGTCCAGTTGTATGTGGGGCTGCGTAAAGGCTCCCCTGGGGAGTTCACTTGTACCCAAAGCCTTCCTTTGGGGGCACTTTTTGATGGGCGAAAAGGGCTCGGAACGCATTTCCTGGGCCCTGATTTTTCATTCGTCTTCGATGCCGGCTAGAGCTATGTTTAGGGATGCTCGGAAACAGCGAACCCGGAGGGTCCAGTTGCATGTGGGGCTGCGTAAAGGCTCCCCTGGGGAGTTCACTTGTACCCAAAGCCTTCCTTTGCTGACACTTTTGGATGGTCCAAAGGGGCTTGCAACGCGTTTCCTGGGGCCTGATTTTTCAGTCGTCTTCGATGCCGGCTAGGGATATGTTTAGGGATGCTCGGAAACAGCGAACCCTGAAGGTCCAGTTGCATGTGGGGCTGCGTAAAGGCTCCCCTGGGGAGATCACTTGTACACAAAGCCTTCCTTTGGTGACACTTTTGGATGGTCCAAAGGGGCTTGAAAGTCGTTTTCTGGGACCCGGGTTTTGAGTCTTCTCCCATGCCGTCTAGGGATATATTTAGGGTTGCTCGGAAAAATCGAACCCGGAGGGTCCAGTTGCATGTGGGGCTGCGTAAAGGCTCCCCTGGGGAGTTCACTTGTATCCAAAGCCTTCCTTTGGGGGCACTTTTGGGATGGTCCAAAGGGGCTCGAAACGCATTTCCTGGGGCCTGATTTTTCACTCGTCTCCGATGACGGCTAGGACTTTGTTTAGGTTTGCTCAGGAACAGCGAACCCGGAAGGTCCAGTTGCATGTGGGGCTGCGTAAAGGCTCCCCTGGGGAGTTCACTTGTACCCAAAGCCTTCCTTTGGTGACAATTTTGGATGGTCCAAAGGGGCTTGAAAATCGTTTTCTGGGGCCCGGGTTTTCAGTCTTCTCCCATGCCGTCTAGGGATATATTTAGGGTTGCTCGGAAAAATCGAACCCGGAGGGTCAAGTTGCATGTGGGGCTGCGTAAAGGCTCCCCTGGGGAGTTCACTTGTATCCAAAGCCTTCCTTTGGGGGCACTTTTGGGATGGTCCAAAGGGGCTCGAAACGCATTTCCTGGGGCCTGATTTTTCAGTCGTCTTCGATGCCGGCTAGGGCTATGTTTAGGGATGCTCGGAAACAGCGAACCCGGAGGGTCCAGTTGCATGTGGGGCTGCGTAAAGGCTCCCATGGGGAGTTCACTTGTACCCAAAGCCTTCCTTTGCTGACACTTTTGGATGGTCCAAAGGGGCTTGCAACGCGTTTCCTGGGGCCTGATTTTTCATTCGTCTTCGATGCCGGCTAGGGCTATGTTTAGGGATGCTCAGAAACAGCGAACCCGGAGGGTCTAGTTGCATGTGGGACCGCGTAAATACTCCCCTGGGGAGTTCACTTGTACCCAAAGCCTTCCTTTGGGGGCACTTTTGGATGGGCGAAAAGGGCTCGTAACGCGTTTCCTGGGGCCTAATTTTTCAGTCGTCTTCGATGCTGGCTAGGGCTATGTTTAGGGATGCTCGGAAACAGCGAAACCGGAGGGTCCAGTTGCATGTGGGGCTGCGTAAAGGCTCCCCTGGGGAGTTCACTTGTACCCAAAGCCTTCCTTTGCTGACACTTTTGGATGGTCCATAGGGGTTCGTATCGCATTTCCTGGGGCCTGATTTTTCATTCGTCATCGATGCCGGCTAGGACTATGTTTAGGGATGCTCGGAAACAGCTAACACGGAGGGTCCAGTTGCATGTGGGGCTGCGTAAAGGCTCCCCTGGGGAGTTCACTTGTACCAAAAGCCTTCCTTTGGTGACACTTTTCTATGGTCCAAAGGGGCTTGCAACGCATTTCCTGGGGCCTGATTTTTCATTCGTCTTCGATGCCGGCTAGAGATATGTTTAGGGATGCTCAGAAACAGCGAACCCGGAGGGTCCAGTTGCATGTGGGGCCGCGTAAAGACTCCCCTGGTAAGTTCTCTTGTACACAAAGCCTTCCTTTGGGGGCACTTTTGGATGGGCGAAAAGGGCTCGTAACGCATTTCCTGGGGCCTGATTTTTCAGTCGTCATCGGTACCGGCTAGCGCTATGTTTAGGGATGCTCGGAAACCGCGAACCCGGAGGGTCCAGTTGCATGTGGGGCTGCGTAAAGGCTCCCCTGGGGAGTTCACTTGTACCCAAAGCCTTCCTTTGGTGGCACTTTTGGATGGTCCAAAGGGGCTTGAAACTTGTTTTCTGGGGCCCGGGTTTTCAGTCTTCTCCCATGCCCGTTAGTGATATATTTAGCGTTGTTCGGAAAAATCGAACCCGGAGGGTCCAGTTGCATGTGGGGCTGCGTAAAGGCTCCCCTGGGGAGTTCACTTGTATCCAAAGCCTTCCTTTGGGGGCACTTTTGGATGGTCCAAAGGGGCTCGTAACGCATTTCCTGGGGCCTGATTTTTCAGTCGTCTCCGATGACGGCTAGGGCTACGTTTAGGTTTGCTCAGGAACAAGCGAACCCTGAGGGTCCAGTTGCATGTGGGGCTGCGTAAAGGCTCCCCTGGGGAGTTCACTTGTACCCAAATCCTTCCTTTGGGGGCACTTTTGGATGGGCGAAAAGGGCTCGCAACGCATTTCCTGGGGCCTGATTTTTCAGTCGTCTTCGATGCCGGCTAGGGCTATGTTTAGGGATGCTCGGAAACAGCGAACCCGGAGGGTCCAGTTGCATGTGGGGCTGCGTAAAGGCTCCCCTGGGGAGTTCACTTGTACCCAAAGCCTTCCTTTGGTGGCACTTTTGGATGGTCCAAAGGGGCTCGCAACGCATTTCCTGGGCCTGATTTTTCACTCGTCTCCGATGACGGTTAGGGATACTTTTAGGGTTGCTCGGAAACAGCGAACCCGGAGGGTCCAGTTGCATGTGGGGCTGCGTAAAGGCTCCCCTGGGGAGTTCACTTGTATCCAAAGCCTTCCTTTGGTGGCACTTTTGGATGGTCCAAAGGTGCTCGCAACGCATTTCCTGGGGCCTGATTTTTCAGTCGTCTCCGATGATGGCTAGGGCTACGTTTAGTTTTGCTCAGGAATACCGAACCCGGAGGGTCCAGTTGCATGTGGGGCCGCGTAAAGGCTCCCCTGGGGAGTTCACTTGTACCCAAAGCCTTCCTTTGGGGGCACTTTTGGATGGGCGAAAAGGGCTCGGAACGCATTTCCTGGGCCCTGATTTTTCAGTCGTCTTCGATGCCGGTAGGGCTATGTTTAGGGATGCTGGGAAACAGCGAACCCGGAGGGTCCAGTTGCATGTGGGGCTGCGTAAAGGCTCCCCTGGGGAGTTCACTTGTACCCAAAGCCTTCCTTTGCTGACACTTTTGGATGGTCAAAAGGGTCTTGCAACGCCTTCCCTGGGGCCTGATTTTTCATTCGTCTTCGATTCCGGCTAGGGCTACGTTTAGGATTGCTCATGAACAGCGAACCCGGAGGGTCCAGTTGCATGTGGGGCTGCGTAAAGGCTCCCCTGGGGAGTTCACTTGTACCCAAAGCCTTCTTTTGGGGGCACTTTTTTTATGGGCGAAAATGGCTCGTAACGCATTTCCTGGGCCCTGATTTTTCAGTCGTCTCCGATGACGGCTAACGCTATGTGTAGGGATGCTCGGAAACAGCGAACCCGGAGGGTCAAGTTGCATGTGGGGCTGCGTAAAGGCTCCCCTGGGGAGTTCACTTGTACCCAAAGCCTTCCTTTGGGGGCACTTTTGGATGGGCGAAATGGGCTCGTAACGCATTTCCTGGGGCCTGATTTTTCACTCGTCTCCGATGACGACTAGGGATTCGTTTAGGTTTGCTCAGGAACAGCGAACCCGGAGGGGCCAGTTGCATGTGGGGCTGCGTAAAGGCTCCCCTGGGGAGTTCACTTGTATCCAAAGCCTTCCTTTGGGGGCACTTTTGGATGGGCGAAAAGGGCTTCCAACGCATTTCCTGGGGCCTGATTTTTCAGTCGTCTTCGATGCCGGCTAGGGCTATGTTTAGGGATGCTCGGAAACAGCGAACCCTGAGGGTCCAGTTGCATGTGGGGCTGCGTAAAGGCTCCCCTGGGGAGTTCACTTTTACCCAAAGCCTTCCTTTGGGGGCACTTTTGGATGGGCGAAAAGGGCTCGCAACGCATTTCCTGGGGCCTGATTTTTCAGTCGTCTTCGATGCCGGCTAGGGCTATGTATAGGGATGCTCGGAAACAGCGAACCCGGAGGGTCCAGTTGCATGTGGGGCTGCATAAAGGCTCCCCTGGGGAGTTCACTTGTACCCAAAGCCTTCCTTTGGGGGCACTTTTGGATGGGCGAAAAGGGCTCGCAACGCATTTCCTGGTGCCTGATTTTTCAGTCGTCTTCGATGCTGGCTAGGGCTATGTTTAGGGATGCTCGGAAACAGCGAACCCGGAGGGTCCAGTTGCATGTGGGGCTGCGTAAAGGCTCCCCTGGGGAGTTCACTTGTACCCAAAGCCTTCCTTTGGGGGCACTTTTGGATGGTCCAAAGGGGCTCGCAACGCATTTCCTGGGGCCTGATTTTTCACTCGTGTCCGATGACGACTAGGGATTCGTTTAGGTTTGCTCAGGAACAGCGAACCCGGAGGGGCCAATTGCATGTGGGGCTGCGTAAAGGCTCCCCTGTGGAGTTCACTTGTATCCAAAGCCTTCCTTTGGGGGCACTTTTGGATGGGCGAAAAGGGCTTGCAACGCATTTCCTGGGGCCTGATTTTTCACTCGTCTTCGATGCCGGCTAGGGCTATGTTTAGGGATGCTCGGAAACAGCGAACCCTGAGGGTCCAGTTGCATGTAGGGCTGCGTAAAGGCTCCCATGGGGAGTTCACTTTTACACAAAGCCTTCCTTTGGGGGCACTTTTGGATGGGCAAAAAGGGCTCGCAACGCATTTCCTGGGGCCTGATTTTTCAGTCGTCTTCGATGCTGGCTAGGGCTATGTTTAGGGATGCTCGGAAACAGCGAACCCGGAGGGTCCAGTTGCATGTGGGGCTGCGTAAAGGCTCCCCTGGGGAGTTCACTTGTACCCAAAGCCTTCCTTTGGGGGCACTTTTGGATGGGCGAAAAGGACTCGCAACGCATTTCCTGGGGCCTGATTTTTCAGTCGTCTTCGATGCCGGCTAACGCTATGTGTAGGGATGCTCGGAAACAGCGAACCCGGAGGGTCCAGTTGCATGTATGGCTGCGTAAAGTCTCCCCTGGGGAGTTCACTTGTATCCAAAGCCTTCCTTTGGGGGCACTTTTGGATGGGCGAAAAGGGCTCCCAACGCATTTCCTGGGGCCTGATTTTTCAGTCGTCTTCGATGCTGGCTAGGGCTATGTTTAGGGATGCTCGGAAACAGCGAACCCGGAGGGTCCAGTTGCATGTGGGGCTGCGTAAAGGCTCCCATGGGGAGTTCACTTGTACCCAAAGCCTTCCTTTGGGGGCACTTTTGGATGGGCGAAAAGGGTTCCCAACGCATTTCCTGGGGCCTGATTTTTCAGTCGTCTTCGATGCCGGCTAACGCTATGTGTAGGGATGCTCGGAAACAGCGAACCCGGAGGGTCCAGTTGCATGTATGGCTGCGTAAAGTCTCCCCTGGGGAGTTCACTTGTATCCAAAGCCTTCCTTTGGGGGCACTTTTGGATGGGCGAAAAGGACTCGCAACGCATTTCCTGGGGCCTGATTTTTCAGTCGTCTTCGATGCTGGCTAGGGCTATGTTTAGGGATGCTCGGAAACAGCGAACCCGGAGGGTCCAGTTGCATGTGGGGCTGTGTAAAGGCTCCCCTGGGGAGTTCACTTGTACCCAAAGCCTTCCTTTGGGGGCACTTTTGGATGGGCGAAAAGGGCTCCCAACGCATTTCCTGGGGCCTGATTTTTCAGTCGTCTTCGATGCCGGCTAACGCTATGTGTAGGGATGCTCGGAAACAGCGAACCCGGAGGGTCCAGTTGCATGTATGGCTGCGTAAAGTCTCCCCTGGGGAGTTCACTTGTATCCAAAGCCTTCCTTTGGGGGCACTTTTGGATGGGCGAAAAGGGCTCCCAACGCATTTCCTGGGGCCTGATTTTTCAGTCGTCATCGATGCCGGTAGGGCTATGTTTAGGGATGCTCGGAAACAGCGAACCCGGAGGGTCCAGTTGCATGTGGGGCTGCGTAAAGGCTCCCCTGGGGAGTTCACTTGTACACAAAGCCTTCCTTTAGTGACAGTTTTGGATGGTCCAAAGGGGCTTGAATGTCGTTTTCTGGGACCCGGCTTTTCAGTCTTCTCCCATGCCGGCTAGGGATATGTTTAGGGTTGCTCGGAAAAATCGAACCCGGAGGGTCCAGTTGCATGTGGGGCTGCGTAAAGGCTCCCCTGGGGAGTTCACTTGTATCCAAAGCCTTCCTTTGGGGGCACTTTTGGATGGTCCAAAGGGGCTCGCAACGCATTTCCTGGGGCCTGATTTTTCACTCGTCTCCGAAGACGGCTAGGGATTCGTTTATGTTTGCTCAGGAACAGCGAACCCGGAGGGTCCAGTTGCATGTGGGGCTGCGTAAAGGCTCCCCTGGGGAGTTCACTTGTATCCAAAGCCTTCCTTTGGGGGCACTTTTGGATGGGCGAAAAAGGCTTGCAACGCATTTCCTGGGGCCTGATGTTTCAGTCGTCTTCGATGCTGGCTAGGGCTATGTTTAGGGATGCTCGGAAACAGCGAACCCGGAGGGTCCAGTTGCATGTGGGGCTGCGTAAAGGCTCCCCTGGGGATTTCACTTGTACCCAAAGCCTTCCTTTGGGGGCACTTTTGGATGGGCGAAAAGGGTTCCCAACGCATTTCCTGGGGCCTGATTTTTCAGTCGTCTTCGATGCCGGCTAGGGCTATGTTTAGGGATGCTCAGATACAGCGAACCCGGAGGGGCCAGTTGCATGTGGGGCTGCGTAAAGGCTCCCCTGGGGAGTTCACTTGTATCCAAAGCCTTCCTTTGGGGGCACTTTTGGATGGGCGAAAAGGGCTTGTAACGCGTTTCCTGGGGCCTAATTTTTCAGTCGTCTTCGATGCTGGCTAGGGCTATGTTTAGGGATGCTCGGAAACAGCGAACCCGGAGGGTCCAGTTGTATGTGGGGCTGCGTAAAGGCTCCCCTGGGGAGTTCACTTGTATCCAAAGCCATCCTTTGGGGGCACTTTTGGATGGTCCAAAGGTGCTCGCAACGCATTTCCTGGGGCCTGATTTTTCACTCGTCTCCGAAGACTGCTAGGGATTCGTTTAGGTTTGCTCAGGAACAGCGAACCCCGAGGGTCCAGTTGCATGTGGGGCTGCGTAAAGGCTCCCCTGGGGAGTTCAGTTTTACCCAAAGCCTTCCTTTGGGGGCACATTTGGATGGGCGAAAAGGGCTTGCAACGCATTTCCTGGGGCCTGATTTTTCAGTCGTCTCCGATGATGGCTAGGGCTACGTTTAGTTTTGCTCAGGAATACCGAACCCGGAGGGTCCAGTTGCATGTGGGGCTGCGTAAAGGCTCCCCTGGGAACTTCAGATGTACCCAAAGCCTTCCTTTGGGGGCAATTTTGGATGGGCGAAAAGGGCTCGGAACGCATTTCCTGGGCCCTGATTTTTCAGTCGTCTTCGATGCCGGTAGGGCTATGTTTAGGGATGCTCGGAAACAGCGAACCCTGAGGGTCCAGTTGCATGTGGGGCTGCGTAAAGGCTCCCCTGGGGAGTTCTCTTGTACCCAAAACCTTCCTTTGGGGGCACTTTTGGATGGTCCATAGGGGTTCGGAACGCATTTCCTGGGGCCTGATTTTTCAGTCGTCATCGATGCCGGCTAGGGTTATGTTCAGGGATGCTCGGAAACAGCGAACCCGGAGGGTCCAGTTGCATGTGGGGCTGCGTAAAGGCTCCCCTGGGGAGTTCACTTGTATCCAAAGCCTTCCTTTGCTGACACTTTTGGATGGTCAAAAGGGGATTGCAACGCCTTTCCTGTGGCCTGATTTTTCATTCGTCTTCGATTCCGGCTAGGGCTACGTTTAGGTTTGCTCATGAACAGCGAACCCGGAGGGTCCAGTTGCATGTGGGGCTGCGTAAAGGCTCCCCTGGGGAGTTCACTTGTACCCAAAGCCTTCCTTTGGGGGCACTTTTTTATGGGCGAAAATGGCTCGTAACGCATTTCCTGGGCCCTGATTTTTCAGTCGTCTTCGATGACGACTAGGGATTCGTTTAGGTTTGCTCAGGAACAGCGAACCCGGAGGGGCCAGTTGCATGTGGGGCTGCGTAAAGGCTCCCCTGGGGAGTTCACTTGTATCCAAAGCCTTCCTTTGGGGGCACTTTTGGATGGGCGAAAAGGGCTTCCAACGCATTTCCTGGGGCCTGATTTTTCAGTCGTCTTCGATGCCGGCTAGGGCTATGTTTAGGGATGCTCGGAAACAGCGAACCCTGAGGGTCCAGTTGCATGTGGGGCTGCGTAAAGGCTCCCCTGGGGAGTTCACTTTTACCCAAAGCCTTCCTTTGGGGGCACTTTTAGATGGGCGAAAAGGGCTCGCAACGCATTTCCTGGGTCCTGATTTTTCAGTCGTCTTCGATGCCGGCTAGGGCTATGTATAGGGATGCTCGGAAACAGCGAACCCGGAGGGTCCAGTTGCATGTGGGGCTGCATAAAGGCTCCCCTGGGGAGTTCACTTGTACCCAAAGCCTTCCTTTGGGGGCACTTTTGGATGGGCGAAAAGGGCTCGCAACGCATTTCCTGGGGCCTGATTTTTCAGTCGTCTTAGATGCTGGCTAGGGCTATGTTTAGGGATGCTCGGAAACAGCGAACCCGGAGGGTCCAGTTGCATGTGGGGCTGCGTAAAGGCTCCCCTGGGGAGTTCACTTGTACCCAAAGCCTTCCTTTGGGGGCACTTTTGGATGGTCCAAAGGGGCTCGCAACGCATTTCCTGGGGCCTGATTTTTCACTCGTGTCCGATGACGACTAGGGATTCGTTTAGGTTTGCTCAGGAACAGCGAACCAGGAGGGGCCAATTGCATGTGGGGCTGCGTAAAGGCTCCCCTGTGGAGTTCACTTGTATCCAAAGCCTTCCTTTGGGGGCACTTTTGGATGGGCGAAAAGGGCTTGCAACGCATTTCCAGGGGCCTGATTTTTCACTCGTCTTCGATGCCGGCTAGGGCTATGTTTAGGGATGCTCGGAAACAGCGAACCCTGAGGGTCCAGTTGCATGTAGGGCTGCGTAAAGGCTCCCATGGGGAGTTCACTTTTACACAAAGCCTTCCTTTGGGGGCACTTTTGGATGGGCGAAAAGGGCTCGCAACGCATTTCCTGGGGCCTGATTTTTCAGTCGTCTTCGATGCTGGCTAGGGCTATGTTTAGGGATGCTCGGAAACAGCGAACCCGGAGGGTCCAGTTGCATGTGGGGCTGCGTAAAGGCTCCCATGGGGAGTTCACTTGTACCCAAAGCCTTCCTTTGGGGGCACTTTTGGATGGGCGAAAAGGACTCGCAACGCATTTCCTGGGGCCTGATTTTTCAGTCGTCTTCGATGCCGGCTAACGCTATGTGTAGGGATGCTCGGAAACAGCGAACCCGGAGGGTCCAGTTGCATGTATGGCTGCGTAAAGTCTCCCCTGGGGAGTTCACTTGTATCCAAAGCCTTCCTTTGGGGGCACTTTTGGATGGGCGAAAAGGGCTCCCAACGCATTTCCTGGGGCCTGATTTTTCAGTCGTCTTCGATGCTGGCTAGGGCTATGTTTAGGGATGCTCGGAAACAGCGAACCCGGAGGGTCCAGTTGCATGTGGGGCTGCGTAAAGGCTCCCATGGGGAGTTCACTTGTACCCAAAGCCTTCCTTTGGGGGCACTTTTGGATGGGCGAAAAGGGCTCCCAACGCATTTCCTGGGGCCTGATTTTTCAGTCGTCTTCGATGCCGGCTAACGCTATGTGTAGGGATGCTCGGAAACAGCGAACCCGGAGGGTCCAGTTGCATGTATGGCTGCGTAAAGTCTCCCCTGGGGAGTTCACTTGTATCCAAAGCCTTCCTTTGGGGGCACTTTTGGATGGGCGAAAAGGGCTTGGAACGCATTTCCTGGGGCCTGATTTTTCAGTCGTCATCGATGCCGGTAGGGCTATGTTTAGGGATGCTGGGAAACAGCGAACCCGGAGGGTCCAGTTGCATGTGGGGCTGCGTAAAGGCTCCCCTGGGGAGTTCACTTGTACACAAAGCCTTCCTTTAGTGACAGTTTTGGATGGTCCAAAGGGGCTTGAATGTCGTTTTCTGGGACCCGGCTTTTCAGTCTTCTCCCATGCCGGCTAGGGCTATGTTTAGGGTTGCTCGGAAAAATCGAACCCGGAGGGTCCAGTTGCATGTGGGGCTGCGTAAAGGCTCCCCTGGGGAGTTCACTTGTATCCAAAGCCTTCCTTTGGGGGCACTTTTGGATGGTCCAAAGGGGCTCGCAACGCATTTCCTGGGGCCTGATTTTTCACTCGTCTCCGAAGACGGCTAGGGATTCGTTTATGTTTGCTCAGGAACAGCGAACCCGGAGGGTCCAGTTGCATGTGGGGCTGCGTAAAGGCTCCCCTGGGGAGTTCACTTGTATCCAAAGCCTTCCTTTGGGGGCACTTTTGGATGGGCGAAAAAGGCTTGCAACGCATTTCCTGGGGCCTGATGTTTCAGTCGTCTTCGATGCTGGCTAGGGCTATGTTTAGGGATGCTCGGAAACAGCGAACCCGGAGGGTCCAGTTGCATGTGGGGCTGCGTAAAGGCTCCCCTGGGGATTTCACTTGTACCCAAAGCCTTCCTTTGGGGGCACTTTTGGATGGGCGAAAAGGGTTCCCAACGCATTTCCTGGGGCCTGATTTTTCAGTCGTCTTCGATGCCGGCTAGGGCTATGTTTAGGGATGCTCAGATACAGCGAACCCGGAGGGGCCAGTTGCATGTGGGGCTGCGTAAAGGCTCCCCTGGGGAGTTCACTTGTACCCAAAGCCTTCCTTTGGGGGCACTTTTGGATGGGCGAAAAGGGCTTGTAACGCGTTTCCTGGGGCCTAATTTTTCAGTCGTCTTCGATGCCGGCTAGGGCTATGTTTAGGGATGCTCGGAAACAGCGAACCCGGAGGGTCCAGTTGTATGTGGGGCTGCGTAAAGGCTCCCCTGGGGAGTTCACTTGTATCCAAAGCCTTCCTTTGGGGGCACTTTTGGATGGTCCAAAGGTGCTCGCAACGCATTTCCTGGGGCCTGATTTTTCACTCGTCTCCGAAGACTACTAGGGATTCGTTTAGGTTTGCTCAGGAACAGCGAACCCCGAGGGTCCAGTTGCATGTGGGGCTGCGTAAAGGCTCCCCTGGGGAGTTCAGTTTTACCCAAAGCCTTCCTTTGGGGGCACATTTGGATGGGCGAAAAGGGCTTGCAACGCATTTCCTGGGGCCTGATTTTTCAGTCGTCTCCGATGATGGCTAGGGCTACGTTTAGTTTTGCTCAGGAATACCGAACCCGGAGGGTCCAGTTGCATGTGGGGCTGCGTAAAGGCTCCCCTGGGAACTTCAGATGTACCCAAAGCCTTCCTTTGGGGGCACTTTTGGATGGGCGAAAAGGGCTCGGAACGCATTTCCTGGGCCCTGATTTTTCAGTCGTCTTCGATGCCGGTAGGGCTATGTTTAGGGATGCTCGGAAACAGCGAACCCTGAGGGTCCAGTTGCATGTGGGGCTGCGTAAAGGCTCCCCTGGGGAGTTCTCTTGTACCCAAAACCTTCCTTTGGGGGCACTTTTGGATGGTCCATAGGGGTTCGGAACGCATTTCCTGGGGCCTGATTTTTCAGTCGTCATCGATGCCGGCTAGGGCTATGTTCAGGGATGCTCGGAAACAGCGAACCCGGAGGGTCCAGTTGCATGTGGGGCTGCGTAAAGGCTCCCCTGGGGAGTTCACTTGTACCCAAAGCCTTCCTTTGCTGACACTTTTGGATGGTCAAAAGGGGCTTGCAACGCCTTTCCTGTGGCCTGATTTTTCATTCGTCTTCGATTCCGGCTAGGGCAACGTTTAGGTTTGCTCATGAACAGCGAACCCGGAGGGTCCAGTTGCATGTGGGGCTGCGTAAAGGCTCCCCTGGGGAGTTCACTTGTACCCAAAGCCTTCCTGTGGGGGCACTTTTTTATGGGCGAAAATGGCTCGTAACGCATTTCCTGGGCCCTGATTTTTCAGTCGTCTTCGATGCCGGCTAACGCAATGTGTAGGGATGCTCGGAAACAGCGAACCCGGAGGGTCAAGTTGCATGTGGGGCTGCGTAAAGGCTCCCCTGGGGAGTTCACTTGTACCCAAAGCCTTCCTTTGGGGACACTTTTGGATGGGCGAAATGGGCTCGTAACGCATTTCCTGGGGCCTGATTTTTCAGTCGTCATCGATGCCGGCTAGGGATATGTTTAGGGATGCTCGGAAACAGTGAACCCGGAGGGTCCAGTTGAATGTGGGGCTGCGTAAAGGCTCCCCTGGGGAGTTCACTTGTACCCAAAGCCTTCCTTTGGGGGCACTTTTGGATGGGCGAAAAGGGCTCCCAACGCATTTCCTGGGGCCTGATTTTTCAGTCGTCTTCGATGACTGCTAGGGATATGTTTAGGGATGCTCGGAAACAGCGAACCCGGAGGGTGCAGTTGCATGTGGGGCTGCATAAAGGCTCCCCTGGGGAGTTCACTTGTACCCAAAGCCTTCCTTTGGGGGCACTTTTGGATGGGCGAAAAGGGCTCGCAACGCATTTCCTGGGCCCTGATTTTTCAGTCGTCTTTGATGCTAGCTAGGGCTATGTTTAGGGATGCTCGGAAACAGCGAACCCTGAGGGTCCAGTTGCATGTGGGGCTGCGTAAAGGCTCCCCTGGGGAGTTCTCTTGTACCCAATACCTTCCTTTGGGGGCACTTTTGGATGGTCCATTGGGGTTTGGAACGCATTTCCTGGGGCCTGATTTTTCATTCGTCACCGATGCCGGCTAGCGTTATGTTCAGGGATGCTCGGAAACAGCGAACCCGGAGGGTCCAGTTGCATGTGGGGCTGCGTAAAGACTCCGCTGGGGAGTTCACTTGTACCCAAAGCCTTCCTTTGGGGGCACTTTTGGATGGGCGAAAAGGGCTCGTAACGCGTTTCCTGGGGCCTAATTTTTCAGTCGTCTTCGATGCCGGCTAGGGCTATGTTTAGGGATGCTCGGAAACAGCGAACCCGGAGGGTCCAGTTGCATGTGGGGCTGCGTAAAGGCTCCCCTGGGGAGTTCACTTGTACACAAAGCCTTCCTTTAGTGACACTTTTGGATGGTCCAAAGAGGCTTGAAACTCGTTTTCTGGGGCCCGGGTTTTCAGTCTTCTCCCATGCCGGCTAGGAATATATTTAGGGTTGCTCGGAAAAATTGAACCCGGAGGGTCCAGTTGCATGTGGGGCTGCGTAAAGGCTCCCCTGGGGAGTTCACTTGTATCCAAAGCCTTCCTTTGGGGGCACTTTTGGATGGTCCAAAGGGGCTCGCAATGCATTTCCTGGGGCCTGATTTTTCTGTCGTCTCCGATGACGACTAGGGATTCGTTTAGGTTTGCTCAGGAACAGCGAACCCGGAGGGTCCAGTTGCATGTGGGGCTGCGTAAAGGCTCCCCTGGGGAGTTCACTTGTATCCAAAGCCTTCCTTTGGGGGCACTTTTGGATGAGCGAAAAGGGCTTGCAACGCATTTCCTGGGGCCTGATTTTTCAGTCGTCTTCGATGCCGGCTAGGGCTATGTTTAGGGATGCTCGGAAACAGCGAACCCTGAGGGTCCAGTTGCATGTGGGGCTGCGTAAAGGCTCCCATGGGGAGTTCACTTTTACCCAAAGCCTTCCTTTGGGGGAACTTTTGGATGGGCGAAAAGGGCTCGCAACGCATTTCCTGGGGCCTGATTTTTCAGTCGTCTTCGATGCCGGCTAGGGCTATGTTTAGGGATGCTCGGAAACAGCGAACCCGGAGGGTCCAGTTGCATGTGGGGCTGCGTAAAGGCTCCCCTGGGGAGTTCACTTGTACCCAAAGCCTTCCTTTGGGGACACTTTTGGATGGGCGAAATGGGCTCGTAACGCATTTCCTGGGGCCTGATTTTTCAGTCGTCATCGATGCCGGCTAGGGCTATGTTTAGGGATGCTCGGAAATAGTGAACCCGGAGGGTCCAGTTGAATGTGGGGCTGCGTAAATGCTCCCCTGGGGAGTTCACTTGTACCCAAAGCCTTCCTTTGGGGGCACTTTTGGATGGTCCATTGGGGTTTGGAACGCATTTCCTGGGGCCTGATTTTTCATTCGTCACCGATGCCGGCTAGCGTTATGTTCAGGGATGCTCGGAAACAGCGAACCCGGAGGGTCCAGTTGCATGTGGGGCTGCGTAAAGACTCCCCTGGGGAGTTCACTTGTACCCAAAGCCTTCCTTTGGGGGCACTTTTGGATGGGCGAAAAGGGCTCGTAACGCGTTTCCTGGGGCCTAATTTTTCAGTCGTCTTCGATGCCGGCTAGGGCTATGTTTAGGGATGCTCGGAAACAGCGAACCCGGAGGGTCCAGTTGCATGTGGGGCTGCGTAAAGGCTCCCCTGGGGAGTTCACTTGTACACAAAGCCTTCCTTTAGTGACACTTTTGGATGGTCCAAAGAGGCTTGAAACTCGTTTTCTGGGGCCCGGGTTTTCAGTCTTCTCCCATGCCGGCTAGGAATATATTTAGGGTTGCTCGGAAAAATTGAACCCGGAGGGTCCAGTTGCATGTGGGGCTGCGTAAAGGCTCCCCTGGGGAGTTCACTTGTATCCAAAGCCTTCCTTTGGGGGCACTTTTGGATGGTCCAAAGGGGCTCGCAACGCATTTCCTGGGGCCTGATTTTTCACTCGTCTCCGATGACGACTAGGGATTCGTTTAGGTTTGCTCAGGAACAGCGAACCCGGAGGGTCCAGTTGCATGTGGGGCTGCGTAAAGGCTCCCCTGGGGAGTTCACTTGTATCCAAAGCCTTCCTTTGGGGGCACTTTTGGATGAGCGAAAAGGGCTTGCAACGCATTTCCTGGGGCCTGATTTTTCAGTCGTCTTCGATGCCGGCTAGGGCTATTTTTAGGGATGCTCGGAAACAGCGAACCCTGAGGGTCCAGTTGCATGTGGGGCTGCGTAAAGGCTCCCATGGGGAGTTCACTTTTACCCAAAGCCTTCCTTTGGGGGAACTTTTGGATGGGCGAAAAGGGCTCGCAACGCATTTCCTGGGGCCTGATTTTTCAGTTGTCTTCGATGCCGGCTAGGGCTATGTTTAGGGATGCTCGGAAACAGCGAACCCGGAGGGTCCAGTTGCATGTGGGGCTGCGTAAAGGCTCCCCTGGGGAGTTCACTTGTACCCAAAGCCTTCCTTTGGGGACACTTTTGGATGGGCGAAAAGGGCTCGTAACGCATTTCCTGGGGCCTGATTTTTCAGTCGTCATCGATGCCGGCTAGGGCTATGTTTAGGGATGCTCGGAAACAGTGAACCCGGAGGGTCCAGTTGAATGTGGGGCTGCGTAAATGCTCCCCTGGGGAGTTCACTTGTACCCAAAGCCTTCCTTTGGGGGCACTTTTGGATGGGCGAAAAGGGCTCCAAACGCATTTCCTGGGGCCTGATTTTTCAGTCGTCTTCGATGACTGCTAGGGATATGTTTAGGGATGCTCAGAAACAGCGAACCCGGAGGGTCCAGTTGCATGTGGGGCTGCGTAAAGGCTCCCCTGGGGAGTTCACTTGTACCCAAAGCCTTCCTTTGGGGGCACTTTTGGATGGGCGAAAAGGGCTCGCAACGCATTTCCTGGGCCCTGATTTTTCAGTCGTCTTTGATGCCAGCTAGGGCTATGTTTAGGGATGCTCGGAAACAGCGAACCCTGAGGGTCCAGTTGCATGTGGGGCTGCGTAAAGGCTCCCCTGGGGAGTTCTCTTGTACCCAATACCTTCCTTTGGGGGCACTTTTGGATGGTCCATTGGGGTTTGGAACGCATTTCCTGGGGCCTGATTTTTCATTCGTCACCGATGCCGGCTAGGGCTATGTTCAGGGATACTCGGAAACAGCGAACCCGGAGGGTCCAGTTGCATGTGGGGCTGCGTAAAGGCTCCACTGGGGAGTTCACTTGTACCCAAAGCCTTCCTTTGGTGACACTTTTGGATGGTCCAAAGGGGCTTGCAACGCGTTTCCTGTGGCCTGATTTTTCAGTCGTCTTCGATGCCGGCTAGGGCTATGTTTAGGGATGCTCAGAAACAGCGAACCCGGAGGGTCCAGTTGCATGTGGGGCCGCGTAAAGACTCCCCTGGGGAGTTCACTTGTACCCAAAGCCTTCCTTTGGGGGCACTTTTGGATGGGCGAAAAGGGCTCGTAACGCGTTTCCTGGGGCCTAATTTTTCAGTCGTCTTCGATGCCGGCTAGGGCTATGTTTAGGGATGCTCGGAAACAGCGAACCCGGAGGGTCCAGTTGCATGTGGGGCTGCGTAAAGGCTCCCCTGGGGAGTTCACTTGTACACAAAGCCTTCCTTTAGTGACACTTTTGGATGGTCCAAAGAGGCTTGAAAATCGTTTTTTGGGGCCCGGGTTTTCAGTCTTCTCCCATGCCGGCTAGGGATATATTTAGGGTTGCTCGGAATAATTGAACCCGGAGGGTCCAGTTGCATGTGGGGCTGCGTAAAGGCTCCCCTGGGGAGTTCACTTGTATCCAAAGCCTTCCTTTGGGGGCACTTTTGGATGGTCCAAAGGGGCTCGCAACGCATTTCTGGGGCCTGATTTTTCACTCGTCTCCGATGACGACTAGGGATTCGTTTAGGTTTGCTCAGGAACAGCGAACCCGGAGGGGCCAATTGCATGTGGGGCTGCGTAAAGGCTCCCCTGGGGAGTTCACTTGTATCCAAAGCCTTCCTTTGGGGGCACTTTTGGATGGGCGAAAAGGGCTTGCAACGCATTTCCTGGGGCCTGATTTTTCAGTCGTCTTCGATGCCGGCTAGGGCTATGTTTAGGGATGCTCGGAAACAGCGAACCCTGAGGGTCCAGTTGCATGTGGGGCTGCGTAAAGGCTCCCCTGGGGAGTTCACTTTTACCCAAAGCCTTCCTTTGGGGGCACTTTCGGATGGGCGAAAAGGGCTCGCAACGCATTTCCTGGGGCCTGATTTTTCAGTCGTCTTCGATGCCGGCTAGGGCTATGTTTAGGGATGCTCAGAAACAGCTAACCCGGAGGGTGCAGTTGCATGTGGGGCTGCGTAAAGTCTCCCCTGGGGAGTTCACTTGTACCCAAAGCCTTCCTTTGGGGGCACTTTTGGATGGGCGAAAAGGGCTCGCAACGCATTTCCTGGGGCCTGATTTTTCAATCGTCTTCGATGCCGGCTAGGGCTATGTTTAGGGATGCTCGGAAACAGCGAACCCGGAGGGTCCAGTTGCATGTGGGGCTGCGTAAAGGCTCCCCTGGGGAGTTCACTTGTACCCAAAGCCTTCCTTTGGGGGCACTTTTGGATGGGCGAAAAGGGCTCCCAACGCATTTCCTGGGGCCTGATTTTTCAGTCGTCTTCGATGCCGGCTAACGCTATGTGTAGGGATGCTCGGAAACAGCGAACCCGGAGGGTCCAGTTGCATGTGGGGCTGCGTAAAGTCTCCCCTGGGGAGTTCACTTGTATCCAAAGCCTTCCTTTGGGTGCACTTTTGGATGGGCGAAAAGGGCTCGGAACGCATTTCCTGGGGCCTGATTTTTCAGTCGTCATCGATGCCGGTAGGGCTATGTTTAGGGATGCTGGGAAACAGCGAACCCGGAGGGTCCAGTTGCATGTGGGGCTGCGTAAAGGCTCCCCTGGGGAGTTCACTTGTACACAAAGCCTTCCTTTGGGGGCACTTTTGGATGGTCCAAAGGGGCTCGCAACGCATTTCCTGGGGCCTGATTTTTCACTCGTCTCCGAAGACGGCTAGGGATTCGTTTATGTTTGCTCAGGAACAGCGAACCCGGAGGGTCCAGTTGCATGTGGGGCTGCGTAAAGGCTCCCCTGGGGAGTTCACTTGTATCCAAAGCCTTCCTTTGGGGGCACTTTTGGATGGGCGAAAAGGGCTCCCAACGCATTTCCTGGGGCCTGATTTTTGAGTCGTCTTCGATGTCCGATAGGGCTATATTTAGGGATGCTCGGTAACAGCGAACCCGGAGGGTCCAGTTGCATGTGGGGCTGCGTAAAGGCTCCCATGGGGAGTTCCCTTGTACCCAAAGCCTTCCTTTGGGGGCACTTTTGGATGGGCGAAAAGGGCTCGCAACGCATTTCCTGGGCCCTGATTTTTCAGTCGTCTTCGATGTCGGCTAGGGCTATGTTTAGGGATGCTCGGAAACAGCGATCCCTGAGGGTCCAGTTGCATGTGGGGCTGCGTAAAGGCTCCAGTGGGGAGTTCACTTGTACCCAAAACCTTCCTTTAGGGGCACATTTGGGTGGTCCATAGGGGTTCGGAACGCATTTCCTGTGGCCTGATTTTTCATTCGTCATCGATGCCGGCTAGGGCTATGTTTAGGGATGCTCGGAAACAGCGAACCCGGAGGGTCGAGTTGCATGTGGGGCTGCGTAAAGGCTCCACTGGGGAGTTCACTTGTACCCAAAGCCTTCCTTTGCTGACACTTTTCTATGGTCCAAAGGGGCTTGCAACGCGTTTCCTGGGGCATGATTTTTCATTCGTCTTCGATGCCGGCTAGGGCTATGTTTAGGGATGCTCAGAAACAGCGAACCCGGAGGGTCCAGTTGCATGTGGGACCGCGTAAAGACTCCCCTGGGGAGTTCACTTGTACCCAAAGCCTTCCTTTGGGGGCACTTTTGGATGGGCGAAAAGGGCTCGGAACGCGTTTCCTGGTGCCTAATTTTTCAGTCGTCTTCGATGCCGGCTAGGGCTATGTTTAGGGATGCTCGGAAACAGCGAACCCGAAGGGTCCAGTTGCATGTGGGGCTGCGTAAAGGCTCCCCTGGGGAGTTCACTTGTACCCAAAGCCTTCCTTTGGTGACGCTTTAGGATGGTCCAAAGGGGCTTGAATTTCGTTTTCATGGGACCCGGGTTTTCAGTATTCTCCCATGCCGTCTAGGAATATATTTAGGGTTGCTCGGAAAAATCGAACCCGGAGGGCCCAGTTGCATGTGGGGCTGCGTAAAGGCTCCCCTGGGGAGTTCACTTGTACCCAAAGCCTTCCTTTGGGGGCACTTTTGGATGGGCGAAAAAGGCTTGCAACGCATTTCCTTGGGCCTGATTTTTCAGTGTTCTTCGATGCCGGCTAGGGCTATGTTTAGGGATGCTCGGAAACAGCGAACCCGGAGGGTCCAGTTGCATGTGGGGCTGCGTAAAGGCTCCCCTGGGGAGTTCTCTTGTACCCAAAGCCTTCCTTTGGGGACACTTTTGGATGGGCGAAAAGGGCTCGTAACGCATTTCCTGGGGCCTGATTTTTCAGTCGTCTTCGATGCCGGCTAGGGCGACGTTTAGGGATGCTCGGAAACAGCGAACCCGGATGGTCCAGTTGCATGTGGGGCTGCGTAAAGGCTCCCCTGGGGAGTTCACTTGTACCCAAAGTCTTCCTTTGGGGGCACTTTTGGATTGGCGAATGGGGCTTGTAACGCATTTCCTGGGGCCTGATTTTTCATTCGTCTTCGATGCCGGCAAGGGCTATGTTTAGGGATGCTCGGAAACAGCGAACCCGGAGGGTCCAGTGTCATGTGGGGCTGCGTAAAGGCTCCCCTGGGGAGTTCACTTTTACCCAAAGCCTTCCTTTGGTGACAGTTTTGGATGGTCCAAAGGGGTTTGCAACGTGTTTCCTGGACCCTGATTTTTCAGTCGTCTTCGATGCCGGCTAGGGTTATGTTTAGGGATGCTCGGAAACAGCGAACCCGGAGGGTCGAGTTGCATGTGGGGCTGCGTAAAGGCTCCCCTGGGGAGTTCACTTGTTCCCAAAGCCTTCCTTTGGGGGCACTCTTTGATGGTCCAAAGGGGCTAGCAACGCATTTCCTGGGCCTGATTTTTCACTCGTCTCCGATGACGGCTAGGGACACTTTTACGGTTGCTCGGAAACAGCGAACCCAGAGAGTCCAGTTGCATGTGGGGCTGCGTAACGTCTCCCCTGGGGAGTTCACTTGTATCCAAAGCCTTCCTTTGGGGGCACTTTTGAATGGGCGAAAAGGGCTCGTAACGCATTTCCTGGGGCCTGATTTTTCAGTCGTCATCGATGCCGGCTAGGGATTTGTTTAGGGATGCTCGGAAACAGCGAACCCGGAGGGTCCAGTTGCATGTGGGGCTGCGTAAAGGCACCCATGTTGAGATCTCTTGTACCCAAAGCCTTCATTTGGGGTCACTTTTGGATGGGCGAAAAGGGCTCGCAACGCATTTCTTGGGGCCGGATTTTTCAGTCGTCTTCGATGCCGGCTAGGGCTATGTTTAGGGATGCTCGGAAACAGCGAACCCGGAGGGTCCAGTTGCATGTGGGGCTGCGTAAATGCTCCCCTGGGGAGTTCACTTGTACCCAAAGCCTTCCTTTGGTGACACTTTTGGATGGTCCAAAGGGGCTCGCAACGCATTTCCTGGGCCTGATTTTTCACTCGTCTCCGATGACGGCTAGGGACACTTTTAGGGTTTCTCGGAAACAGCGAACCCAGAGTGTCCAGTTGCATGTGGGGCTGCGTAAAGGCTCCCCTGGGGAGTTCACTTGTACCCAAAGCCTTCCTTTGGGGGCACTTTTGGATGGTCCAAAGAGGCTCGGAACGTATTTCCTGGGGCCTGATTTTTCACTCGTCTCCGATGACTGCTAGGGCTTCGTTTAGGGTTGCTCGGAAACAGCGAACCCGGAGGGTCCAGTTGCATATGGGGCTGCGTAAAGGCTCCCCTGGGAACTTCAGATGTACCCAAAGCCTTCCTTTGGTGACACTTTTGGTTTCTCCAAAGGGGCTCGCAACGCATTTTCTGGGGCCTGATTTTTCACTTGTCTCCGATGACTGCTAGGTCTACGTTTAGGTTTGCTCATGAACAGCGAACCCGGAGGGTCAAGTTGCATGTGGGGCTGCGTAAAGGCTCCCCTGGGGAATTCACTTGTACCCAAAGCCTTCCTTTGGTGACACTTTTGGATGGTCCAATGAGGCTTGCAACGCGTTTTCTGGAGCCCGGGTTTTCAGTCTTCTGCCATGCCGGCTAGTGATATATTTAGGGTTGCTCGGAAAAATCGAACCCGGAGGGTCCAGTTGCATGTGGGGCTGCGTAAAGGCTCCCCTGGAGAGTTCACTTGTATCCAAAGCCTTCCTTTGGGGGCACTTTTGGATGGTCCAAAGGGGCTCGCAACGCATTTCCTGGGGCCTGATTTTTCACACGTCTTCGATTATGGCTAGGGATACGTTTAGGTTTCCTCAGGAACAGCGAACCCGGAGGGTCCAGTTGCATGTGGGGCTGTGTAGAGGCTCCCCTGGGGAGTTCACTTGTACCCAAAGCCTTCCTTTGGTGACACTTTGGGATGTTCCAAAGGGGCTTGCAACGCGTTTTCTGGGGCCCGGGTTTTCAGTCTTCTCCCATGCTGGCTAGGGATATATTTAGGGTTGCACGGAAAAATCGAACCCGGAGGGCCCAGTTGCATGTGGGCCTGCCTAAAGTCTCCCCTGGGGAGTTCACTTGTACCCAAAGCCTTCCTTTGGGGGCACTTTTGGATGGTCCAAAGGGGCTCGCAACGCATTTCATGGGCCTGATTTTTCACTCGTCTCCGATGACGGTTAGGGATACTTTTAGGGTTGCTCGGAAACAGCGAACCCGGAGGGTCCAGTTGCATGTGGGGCTGCGTAAAGGCTGCCCTGGGGAGTTCACTTGTACCCAAAGCCTTCCTTTGGGGGCACTTTTGGATGGGCGAAAAGGGCTCGTAACGCATTTCCTAGGGCCTGATTTTTCAGTCGTCTTCGATGCCGGCCAGGGCTATGTTTAGGGATGGTCTGAAACAGCGAACCCGGAGGGTCCAGTTGCATATGGGGCTGCGTAAAGGCTCCCCTGGGGAGTTCACTTTTACACAAAGCCTTCCTTTGGGGGCACTTTTGGATGGGCGAAAAAGGCTTGCAACGCATTTCTTGGGGCCTGATTTTTCAATCGTCTTCGATGCCGGCTAGGGCTATGTTTAGGGATGCTCGGAAACAGCGAACCCGGAGGGTCCAGTTGCATGTGGGGCTGCGTAAAGGCTCCCCTGGGGAGTTCACTTTTACCCAAAGCCTTCCTTTGGTGACAGTTTTGGATGGTCCAAAGGGGCTTGCAACGCGTTTCCTGGAGCCTGATTTTTCAGTCGTCTTCGATGCCGGCTAGGGCTATGTTTAGGGATGATCGGAAACAGCGAACCCGGATGGTCCAGTTGCATGTGGGGCTGCGTATAGGCTGCCCTGGGGAATTCACTTGTACCCAAAGCCTTCCTTTGGGGGCACTTTTGGATGGTCCAAAGGGGCTCGCAACGCATTTCATGGGCCTGATTTTTCACTCGTCTCCGATGACGGTTAGGGATACTTTTAGGGTTGCTCGGAAACAGCGAACCCGGAGGGTCCAGTTGCATGTGGGGCTGCGTAAAGGCTCCCCTGGGGAGTTCACTTGTACCCAAAGCCTTCCTTTGGGGGCACTTTTGGATGGGCGAAAAAGGCTTGCAACGCATTTCCTTGGGCCTGATTTTTCAGTCGTCTTCGATGCCGGCTAGAGCTATGTTTAGGGATGCTCGGAAACAGCGAACCCTGAGGGTCCAGTTGCATGTGGGGCTGCGTAAAGGCTCCCCTGGGGAGTTCTCTTGTACCCAAAGCCTTCCTTTGGGGGCACTTTTGGATGGGCGAAAAGGGCTCCCAACGCACTTCCTGGGGCCTGATTTTTCAGTCGTCTTCGATGCCGGCTAGGGCGACGTTTAGGGATGCTCGGAAACAGCGAACCCGGACGGTCCAGTTGCATGTGGGGCTGCGTAAAGGCTCCCCTGGGGAGTTCACTTTTACCCAAAGCCTTCCTTTGGTGACAGTTTTGGATGGTCCAAAGGGGTTTGCAACGTGCTTCCTGGAGCCTGATTTTTCAGTCGTCTTCGATGCCGGCTAGGGTTCTGTTTAGGGATGCTCGGAAACAGCGAAACCGGAGGGTCGAGTTGCATGTGGGGCTGCGTAAAGGCTCCCCTGGGGAGTTCACTTGTTCCCAAAGCCTTCCTTTGGGGGCACTCTTTGATGGTCCAAAGGGGCTAGCAACGCATTTCCTGGGCCTGATTTTTCACTCGTCTCCGATAACGGCTAGGGACACTTTTACGGTTGCTCGGAAACAGCGAACCCAGAGAGTCCAGTTGCATGTGGGGCTGCGTAACGTCTCCCCTGGGGAGTTCACTTGTATCCAAAGCCTTCCTTTGGGGGCACTTTTGAATGGGCGAAAAGGGCTCGTAACGCATTTCCTGGGGCCTGATTTTTCAGTCGTCATCGATGCCGGCTAGGGATTTGTTTAGGGATGCTCGGAAACAGCGAACCCGGAGGGTCCAGTTGCATGTGGGGCTGCGTAAAGGCACCCATGGTGAGATCTCTTGTACCCAAAGCCTTCATTTGGGGGCACCTTTGGATGGGCGAAAAGGGCTCGCAACGCATTTCTTGGGGCCTGATTTTTCAGTCGTCTTCGATGCCGGCTAGGGCTATGTTTAGGGATGCTCGGAAACAGCGAACCCGGAGGGTCCAGTTGCATGTGGGGCTGCGTAAATGCTCCCCTGGGGAGTTCACTTGTACCCAAAGCCTTCCTTTGGTGACACTTTTGGATGGTCCAAAGGGGCTCGCAACGCATTTCCTGGGCCTGATTTTTCACTCGTCTCCGATGACGGCTAGGGATACTTTTAGGGTTTCTCGGAAACAGCGAACCCAGAGGGTCCAGTTGCATGTGGGGCTGCGTAAAGGCTCCCCTGGGAACTTCAGATGTACCCAAAGCCTTCCTTTGGGGGCACTTTTGGATGGTCCAAAGGGGCTCGGAACGTATTTCCTGGGGCCTGATTTTTCACTCGTCTCCGATGACTGCTAGGGCTTCGTTTAGGGTTGCTCGGAAACAGCGAACCCGGAGGGTCCAGTTGCATATGGGGCTGCGTAAAGGCTCCCCTGGGAACTTCAGATGTACCCAAAGCCTTCCTTTGGTGACACTTTTGGTTGCTCCAAAGGGGCTCGCAACGCATTTTCTGGGGCCTGATTTTTCACTTGTCTCCGATGACTGCTCGGTCTACGTTTAGGTTTGCTCATGAACAGCGAACCCGGAGGGTCAAGTTGCATGTGGGGCTGCGTAAAGGCTCCCCTGGGGAATTCACTTGTACCCAAAGCCTTCCTTTGGTGACACTTTTGTATGGTCCAATGAGGCTTGCAACGCGTTTTCTGGAGCCCGGGTTTTCAGTCTTCTGCCATGCCGGCTAGTGATATATTTAGGGTTGCTCGGAAAAATCGAACCCGGAGGGTCCAGTTGCATGTGGGGCTGCGTAAAGGCTCCCCTGGAGAGTTCACTTGTACCCAAAGCCTTCCTTTGGGGGCACTTTTGGATGGGCGAAAAGGGCTCGTAACGCATTTCCTAGGGCCTGATTTTTCAGTCGTCTTCGATGCCGGCTAGGGCTATGTTTAGGGATGCTCGGAAACAGCGAACCCGGAGGGTCCAGTTGCATATGGGGCTGCGTAAAGGCTCCCCTGGGGAGTTCACTTTTACACAAAGCCTTCCTTTGGGGGCACTTTTGGATGGGCGAAAAAGGCTTGCAACGCATTTCCTGGGGCCTGATTTTTCAGTCGTCTTCGATGCCGGCTAGGGCTATGTTTAGGGATGCTCGGAAACAGCGAACCCGGAGGGTCCAGTTGCATGTGGGGCTGCGTAAAGGCTCCCCTGGGGAGTTCACTTTTACCCAAAGCCTTCCTTTGGTGACAGTTTTGGATGGTCCAAAGGGGCTTGCAACGCGTTTCCTGGAGCCTGATTTTTCAGTCGTCTTCGATGCCGGCTAGGGCTATGTTTAGGGATGATCGGAAACAGCGAACCCGGATGGTCCAGTTGCATGTGGGGCTGCGTATAGGCTGCCCTGGGGAATTCACTTGTACCCAAAGCCTTCCTTTGGGGGCACTTTTGGATGGGCGAAAAGCTCACGTAACGCTTTTCCTGGACCCTGATTTTTCAGTCGTCTTCGAAGCCGGCAAGGGCTATGTTTAGGGATGCTCGGAAACAGCGAACCCGGAGGGTCCAGTTGCATGTGGGGCTGCGTAAAGGCTCCCCTGGGGAGTTCACTTGTACACAAAGCCTTCCTTTGGGGGCACTTTTGGATGGGCGAAAAAGGCTTGCAACGCATTTCCTTGGGCCTGATTTTTCAGTCGTCTTCGATGCCGGCTAGGGCTATGTTTAGGGATGCTCGGAAACAGCGAACCCGGAGGGTCCAGTTGCATGTGGGGCTGCGTAAAGGCTCCCCTGGGGAGTTCTCTTGTACCCAAAGCCTTCCTTTGGGGACACTTTTGGATGGGCGAAAAGGGCTCGTAACGCATTTCCTGGGGCCTGATTTTTCAGTCGTCTTCGATGCCGGCTAGGGCGACGTTTAGGGATGCTCGGAAACAGCGAACCCGGAGGGTCCAGTTGCATGTGGGGCTGCGTAAAGGCTCCCCTGGGGAGTTCACTTGTACCCAAAGTCTTCCTTTGGGGGCACTTTTGGATTGGCGAATGGGGCTTGTAACGCATTTCCTGGGGCCTGATTTTTCATTCGTCTTCGATGCCGGCAAGGGCTATGTTTAGGGATGCTCGGAAACAGCGAACCCGGAGGGTCCAGTGTCATGTGGGGCTGCGTAAAGGCTCCCCTGGGGAGTTCACTTTTACCCAAAGCCTTCCTTTGGTGACAGTTTTGGATGGTCCAAAGGGGTTTGCAACGTGTTTCCTGGACCCTGATTTTTCAGTCGTCTTCGATGCCGGCTAGGGTTCTGTTTAGGGATGCTCGGAAACAGCGAACCCGGAGGGTCCAGTTGCATGTGGGGCTGCGTAAAGGCTCCCCTGGGGAGTTCACTTGTTCCCAAAGCCTTCCTTTGGGGGCACTCTTTGATGGTCCAAAGGGGCTAGCAACGCATTTCCTGGGCCTGATTTTTCACTCGTCTCCGATGACGGCTAGGGACACTTTTACGGTTGCTCGGAAACAGCGAACCCAGAGAGTCCAGTTGCATGTGGGGCTGCGTAACGTCTCCCCTGGGGAGTTCACTTGTATCCAAAGCCTTCCTTTGGGGGCACTTTTGAATGGGCGAAAAGGGCTCGTAACGCATTTCCTGGGGCCTGATTTTTCAGTCGTCATCGATGCCGGCTAGGGCTATGTTTAGGATGCTCGGAAACAGCGAACCCGAAGGGTCCAGTTGCATGTGGGGCTGCGTAAATGCTCCCCTGGGGAGTTCACTTGTACCCAAAGCCTTCCTTTGGTGACACTTTTGGATGGTCCAAAGGGGCTCGCAACGCATTTCCTGGGCCTGATTTTTCACTCGTCTCCGATGACGGCTAGGGATACTTTTAGGGTTTCTCGGAAACAGCGAACCCAGAGGGTCCAGTTGCATGTGGGGCTGCGTAAAGGCTCCCCTGGGAACTTCAGATGTACCCAAAGCCTTCCTTTGGGGGCACTTTTGGATGGTCCAAAGGGGCTCGGAACGTATTTCCTGGGGCCTGATTTTTCACTCGTCTCCGATGACTGCTAGGGCTTCGTTTAGGGTTGCTCGGAAACAGCGAACCCGGAGGGTCCAGTTGCATATGGGGCTGCGTAAAGGCTCCCCTGGGAACTTCAGATGTACCCAAAGCCTTCCTTTGGTGACACTTTTGGTTGCTCCAAAGGGGCTCGCAACGCATTTTCTGGGGCCTGATTTTTCACTTGTCTCTGATGACTGCTAGGTCTACGTTTAGGTTTGCTCATGAACAGCGAACCCGGAGGGTCAAGTTGCATGTGGGGCTGCGTAAAGGCTCCCCTGGGGAATTCACTTGTACCCAAAGCCTTCCTTTGGTGACACTTTTGGATGGTCCAATGAGGCTTGCAACGCGTTTTCTGGAGCCCGGGTTTTCAGTCTTCTGCCATGCCGGCTAGTGATATATTTAGGGTTGCTCGGAAAAATCGAACCCGGAGGGTCCAGTTGCATGTGGGGCTGCGTAAAGGCTCCCCTGGAGAGTTCACTTGTACCCAAAGCCTTCCTTTGGGGGCACTTTTGGATGGGCGAAAAGGGCTCGTAACGCATTTCCTAGGGCCTGATTTTTCAGTCGTCTTTGATGCCGGCTAGGGCTATGTTTAGGGATGCTCGGAAACAGCGAACCCGGAGGGTCCAGTTGCATATGGGGCTGCGTAAAGGCTCCCCTGGGGAGTTCACTTTTACACAAAGCCTTCCTTTGGGGGCACTTTTGGATGGGCGAAAAAGGCTTGCAACGCATTTCCTGGGGCCTGATTTTTCAGTCGTCTTCGATGCCGGCTAGGGCTATGTATAGGGATGCTCGGAAACAGCGAACCCGGAGGGTCCAGTTGCATGTGGGGCTGCGTAAAGGTTCCCATGGGGAGTTCACTTTTACCCAAAGCCTTCCTTTGGTGACAGTTTTGGATGGTCCAAAGGGGCTTGCAACGCGTTTCCTGGAGCCTGATTTTTCAGTCGTCTTCGATGCCGGCTAGGGCTATGTTTAGGAATGATCGGAAACAGCGAACCCGGATGGTCCAGTTGCATGTGGGGCTGCGTATAGGCTGCCCTGGGGAATTCACTTGTACCCAAAGCCTTCCTTTGGGGGCACTTTTGGATGGGCGAAAAGCTCTCGTAACGCATTTCCTGGACCCTGATTTTTCAGTCGTCTTCGATGCCGGCAAGGGCTATGTTTAGGGATGCTCGGAAACAGCGAACCCGGAGGGTCCAGTTGCATGTGGGGCTGCGTAAAGGCTCCCCTGGGGAGTTCACTTGTACCCAAAGCCTTCCTTTGGGGGCACTTTTGGATGGGCGAAAAAGGCTTGCAACGCATTTCCTTGGGCCTGATTTTTCAGTCGTCTTCGATGCCGGCTAGGGCTATGTTTAGGGATGCTCGGAAACAGCGAACCCGGAGGGTCCAGTGTCATGTGGGGCTGCGTAAAGGCTCCCCTGGGGAGTTCAATTTTACCCAAAGCCTTCCTTTGGTGACAGTTTTGGATGGTCCAAAGGGGTTTGCAACGTGTTTCCTGGACCCTGATTTTTCAGTCGTCTTCGATGCCGGCTAGGGCTATGTTTAGGGATGCTCGGAAACAGCGAACCCTGAGGGTCGAGTTGCATGTGGGGCTGCGTAAAGGCTCCCCTGGGGAGTTCACTTGTTCCCAAAGCCTTCCTTTGGGGGCACTCTTTGATGGTCCAAAGGGGCTAGCAACGCATTTCCTGGGCCTGATTTTTCACTCGTCTCCGATGACGGCTAGGGACACTTTTACGGTTGCTCGGAAACAGCGAACCCAGAGAGTCCAGTTGCATGTGGGGCTGCGTAACGTCTCCCCTGGGGAGTTCACTTGTATCCAAAGCCATCCTTTGGGGGCACTTTTGAATGGGCGAAAAGGGCTCGTAACGCGTTTCCTGGGGCCTGATTTTTCAGTCGTCATCGATGCCGGCTAGGGATTTGTTTATGGATGCTCGGAAACAGCGAACCCGGAGGGTCCAGTTGCATGTGGGGCTGCGTAAAGGCACCCATGGTGAGATCTCTTGTACCCAAAGCCTTCATTTGGGGGCACTTTTGGATGGGCGAAAAGGGCTCGCAACGCATTTCTTGGGGCCGGATTTTTCAGTCGTCTTCGATGCCGGCTAGGGCTATGTTTAGGGATGCTCGGAAACAGCGAACCCGGAGGGTCCAGTTGCATGTGGGGCTGCGTAAATGCTCCCCTGGGGAGTTCACTTGTACCCAAAGCCTTCCTTTGGTGACACTTTTGGATGGTCCAAAGGGGCTCGCAACGCATTTCCTGGGCCTGATTTTTCACTCGTCTCCGATGACGGCTAGGGACACTTTTAGGGTTTCTCGGAAACAGCAAACCCAGAGGGTCCAGTTGCATGTGGGGCTGCGTAAAGGCTCCCCTGGGAACTTCAGATGTACCAAAGCCTTCCTTTGGGGGCACTTTTGGATGGTCCAAAGAGGCTCGGAACGTATTTCCTGGGGCCTGATTTTTCACTCGTCTCCGATGACTGCTAGGGCTTCGTTTAGGGTTGCTCGGAAACAGCGAACCCGGAGGGTCCAGTTGCATATGGGGCTGCGTAAAGGCTCCCCTGGGAACTTCAGATGTACCCAAAGCCTTCCTTTGGTGACACTTTTGGTTTCTCCAAAGGGGCTCGCAACGCATTTTCTGGGGCCTGATTTTTCACTTGTCTCCGATGACTGCTAGGTCTACGTTTAGGTTTGCTCATGAACAGCGAACCCGGAGGGTCAAGTTGCATGTGGGGCTGCGTAAAGGCTCCCCTGGGGAATTCACTTGTACCCAAAGCCTTCCTTTGGTGACACTTTTGGATGGTCCAATGAGGCTTGCAACGCGTTTTCTGGAGCCCGGGTTTTCAATCTTCTGCCATGCCGGCTAGTGATATATTTAGGGTTGCTCGGAAAAATCGAACCCGGAGGGTCCAGTTGCATGTGGGGCTGCGTAAAGGCTCCCCTGGAGAGTTCACTTGTATCCAAAGCCTTCCTTTGGGGGCACTTTTGGATGGTCCAAAGGGGCTCGCAACGCATTTCATGGGCCTGATTTTTCACTCGTCTCCGAAGACGGTTAGGGATACTTTTAGGGTTGCTCGGAAACAGCGAACCCGGAGGGTCCAGTTGCATGTGGGGCTGCGTAAAGGCTGCCCTGGGGAGTTCACTTGTACCCAAAGCCTTCCTTTGGGGGCACTTTTGGATGGGCGAAAAGGGCTCGTAACGCATTTCCTAGGGCTTGATTTTTCAGTCGTCTTCGATGCCGGCTAGAGCTATGTTTAGGGATGCTCGGAAACAGCGAACCCTGAGGGTCCAGTTGCATGTGGGGCTGCGTAAAGGCTCCCCTGGGGAGTTCTCTTGTACCCAAAGCCTTCCTTTGGGGACACTTTTGGATGGGCGAAAAGGGCTCGTAACGCATTTCCTGGGGCCTGATTTTTCAGTCGTCTTCGATGCCGGCTAGGGCGACGTTTAGGGATGCTCGGAAACAGCGAACCCGGACGGTCCAGTTGCATGTGGGGCTGCGTAAAGGCTCCCCTGGGGAGTTCACTTGTACCCAAAGCCTTCCTTTGGGGGCACTTTTGGATTGGCGAATGGGGCTTGTAACGCATTTCCTGGGGCCTGATTTTTCATTCGTCTTCGATGCCGGCAAGGGCTATGTTTAGGGATGCTCGGAAACAGCGAACCCGGAGGTTCCAGTGTCATGTGGGGCTGCGTAAAGGCTCCCCTGGGGAGTTCACTTTTACCCAAAGCCTTCCTTTGGTGACAGTTTTGGATGGTCCAAAGGGGTTTGCAACGTGTTTCCTGGACCCTGATTTTTCAGTCGTCTTCGATGCCGGCTAGGGCTATGTTTAGGGATGCTCGGAAACAGCGAACCCTGAGGGTCGAGTTGCATGTGGGGCTGCGTAAAGGCTCCCCTGGGGAGTTCACTTGTTCCCAAAGCCTTCCTTTGGGGGCACTCTTTGATGGTCCAAAGGGGCTAGCAACGCATTTCCTGGGCCTGATTTTTCACTCGTCTCCGATGACGGCTAGGGACACTTTTACGGTTGCTCGGAAACAGCGAACCCAGAGAGTCCAGTTGCATGTGGGGCTGCGTAACGTCTCCCCTGGGGAGTTCACTTGTATCCAAAGCCATCCTTTGGGGGCACTTTTGAATGGGCGAAAAGGGCTCGTAACGCATTTCCTGGGGCCTGATTTTTCAGTCGTCATCGATGCCGGCTAGGGATTTGTTTATGGATGCTCGGAAACAGCGAACCCGGAGGGTCCAGTTGCATGTGGGGCTGCGTAAAGGCACCCATGGTGAGATCTCTTGTACCCAAAGCCTTCATTTGGGGGCACTTTTGGATGGGCGAAAAGGGCTCGCAACGCATTTCTTGGGGCCGGATTTTTCAGTCGTCTTCGATGCCGGCTAGGGCTATGTTTAGGGATGCTCGGAAACAGCGAACCCGGAGGGTCCAGTTGCATGTGGGGCTGCGTAAATGCTCCCCTGGGGAGTTCACTTGTACCCAAAGCCTTCCTTTGGTGACACTTTTGGATGGTCCAAAGGGGCTCGCAACGCATTTCCTGGGCCTGATTTTTCACTCGTCTCCGATGACGGCTAGGGACACTTTTAGGGTTTCTCGGAAACAGCAAACCCAGAGGGTCCAGTTGCATGTGGGGCTGCGTAAAGGCTCCCCTGGGAACTTCAGATGTACCCAAAGCCTTCCTTTGGGGGCACTTTTGGATGGTCCAAAGAGGCTCGGAACGTATTTCCTGGGGCCTGATTTTTCACTCGTCTCCGATGACTGCTAGGGCTTCGTTTAGGGTTGCTCGGAAACAGCGAACCCGGAGGGTCCAGTTGCATATGGGGCTGCGTAAAGGCTCCCCTGGGAACTTCAGATGTACCCAAAGCCTTCCTTTGGTGACACTTTTGGTTTCTCCAAAGGGGCTCGCAACGCATTTTCTGGGGCCTGATTTTTCACTTGTCTCCGATGACTGCTAGGTCTACGTTTAGGTTTGCTCATGAACAGCGAACCCGGAGGGTCAAGTTGCATGTGGGGCTGCGTAAAGGCTCCCCTGGGGAATTCACTTGTACCCAAAGCCTTCCTTTGGTGACACTTTTGGATGGTCCAATGAGGCTTGCAACGCGTTTTCTGGAGCCCGGGTTTTCAGTCTTCTGCCATGCCGGCTAGTGATATATTTAGGGTTGCTCGGAAAAATCGAACCCGGAGGGTCCAGTTGCATGTGGGGCTGCGTAAAGGCTCCCCTGGAGAGTTCACTTGTATCCAAAGCCTTCCTTTGGGGGCACTTTTGGATGGTCCAAAGGGGCTCGCAACGCATTTCATGGGCCTGATTTTTCACTCGTCTCCGAAGACGGTTAGGGATACTTTTAGGGTTGCTCGGAAACAGCGAACCCGGAGGGTCCAGTTGCATGTGGGGCTGCGTAAAGGCTGCCCTGGGGAGTTCACTTGTACCCAAAGCCTTCCTTTGGGGGCACTTTTGGATGGGCGAAAAGGGCTCGTAACGCATTTCCTAGGGCCTGATTTTTCAGTCGTCTTCGATGCCGGCTAGAGCTATGTTTAGGGATGCTCGGAAACAGCGAACCCTGAGGGTCCAGTTGCATGTGGGGCTGCGTAAAGGCTCCCCTGGGGAGTTCTCTTGTACCCAAAGCCTTCCTTTGGGGACACTTTTGGATGGGCGAAAAGGGCTCGTAACGCATTTCCTGGGGCCTGATTTTTCAGTCGTCTTCGATGCCGGCTAGGGCGACGTTTAGGGATGCTCGGAAACAGCGAACCCGGACGGTCCAGTTGCATGTGGGGCTGCGTAAAGGCTCCCCTGGGGAGTTCACTTGTACCCAAAGTCTTCCTTTGGGGGCACTTTTGGATTGGCGAATGGGGCTTGTAACGCATTTCCTGGGGCCTGATTTTTCATTCGTCTTCGATGCCGGCAAGGGCTATGTTTAGGGATGCTCGGAAACAGCGAACCCGGAGGGTCCAGTGTCATGTGGGGCTGTGTAAAGGCTCCCCTGGGGAGTTCACTTTTACCCAAAGCTTTCCTTTGGTGACAGTTTTGGATGGTCCAAAGGGGTTTGCAACGTGTTTCCTGGAGCCTGATTTTTCAGTCGTCTTCGATGCCGGCTAGGGCTCTGTTTAGGGATGCTCGGAAACAGCGAACCCGGAGGGTCGAGTTGCATGTGGGGCTGCGTAAAGGCTCCCCTGGGGAGTTCACTTGTTCCCAAAGCCTTCCTTTGGGGGCACTCTTTGATGGTCCAAAGGGGCTAGCAACGCATTTCCTGGGCCTGATTTTTCACTCGTCTCCGATGACGGCTAGGGACACTTTTACGGTTGCTCGGAAACAGCGAACCCAGAGAGTCCAGTTGCATGTGGGGCTGCGTAACGTCTCCCCTGGGGAGTTCACTTGTATCCAAAGCCTTCCTTTGGGGGCACTTTTGAATGGGCGAAAAGGGCTCGTAACGCATTTCCTGGGGCCTGATTTTTCAGTCGTCATCGATGCCGGCTAGGGATTTGTTTAGGGATGCTCGGAAACAGCGAACCCTGAGGGTCCAGTTGCATGTGGGGCTGCGTAAAGGCACCCATGGTGAGATCTCTTGTACCCAAAGCCTTCATTTGGGGGCACCTTTGGATGGGCGAAAAGGGCTCGCAACGCATTTCCTGGGCCTGATTTTTCACTCGTCTCCGATGACGGCTAGGGATACTTTTAGGGTTTCTCGGAAACAGCGAACCCAGAGGGTCCAGTTGCATGTGGGGCTGCGTAAAGGCTCCCCTGGGAACTTCAGATGTACCCAAAGCCTTCCTTTGGTGGCACTTTTGGATGGTCCAAAGGGGCTCGGAACGTATTTCCTGGGGCCTGATTTTTCACTCGTCTCCGATGACTGCTAGGGCTTCGTTTAGGGTTGCTCGGAAACAGCGAACCCGGAGGGTCCAGTTGCATATGGGGCTGCGTAAAGGCTCCCCTGGGAACTTCAGATGTACCCAAAGCCTTCCTTTGGTGACACTTTTGGTTTCTCCAAAGGGGCTCGCAACGCATTTTCTGGGGCCTGATTTTTCACTTGTCTCCGATGACTGCTAGGTCTACGTTTAGGTTTGCTCATGAACAGCGAACCCGGAGGGTCAAGTTGCATGTGGGGCTGCGTAAAGGCTCCCCTTGGGAATTCACTTGTACCCAAAGCCTTCCTTTGGTGACACTTTTGGATGGTCCAATGAGGCTTGCAACGCGTTTTCTGGAGCCCGGGTTTTCAGTCTTCTGCCATGCCGGCTAGTGATATATTTAGGGTTGCTCGGAAAAATCGAACCCGGAGGGTCCAGTTGCATGTGGGGTTGCGTAAAGGCTCCCCTGGAGAGTTCACTTGTATCCAAAGCCTTCCTTTGGGGGCACTTTTGGATGGTCCAAAGGGGCTCGCAACGCATTTCCTGGGGCCTGATTTTTCACACGTCTTCGATTATGGCTAGGGATACGTTTAGGTTTCCTCAGGAACAGCGAACCCGGAGGGTCCAGTTGCATGTGGGGCTGTGTAAAGGCTCCCCTGGGGAGTTCACTTGTACCCAAAGCCTTCCTTTGGTGACACTTTGGGATGGTCCAAAGGGGCTTGCAACGCGTTTTCTGGGGCCCGGGTTTTCAGTCTTCTCCCATGCTGGCTAGGGATATATTTAGGGTTGCACGGAAAAATCGAACCCGGAGGGCCCAGTTGCATGTGGGCCTGCCTAAAGGCTCCCCTGGGGAGTTCACTTGTACCCAAAGCCTTCCTTTGGGGGCACTTTTGGATGGTCCAAAGGGGCTCGCAACGCATTTCCTGGGCCTGATTTTTCAGTCGTCTCCGATGACGGTTAGGGATACTTTTAGGGTTGCTCGGAAACAGCGAACCCGGAGGGTCCAGTTGCATGTGGGGCTGCGTAAAGGCTGCCCTGGGGAGTTCACTTGTACCCAAAGCCTTCCTTTGGGGGCACTTTTGGATGGGCGAAAAGGGCTCGTAACGCATTTCCTAGGGCCTGATTTTTCAGTCGTCTTCGATGCCGGCTAGGGCTATGTTTAGGGATGCTCGGATACAGCGAACCCGGAGGGTCCAGTTGCATATGGGGCTGCGTAAAGGCTCCCCTGGGGAGTTCACTTTTACCAAAAGCCTTCCTTTGGTGACACTTTTCTATGGTCCAAAGGGGCTTGCAACAAGTTTCCTGGGGCCTGATTTTTCATTCGTCTTCGATGCCGGCTAGAGATATGTTTAGGGATGCTCAGAAACAGCGAACCCGGAGGGTCCAGTTGCATGTGGGGCCGCGTAAAGACTCCCCTGGTAAGTTCTCTTGTACCCAAAGCCTTCCTTTGGGGGTACATTTGGATGGGCAAAAAGGGCTCTTAACGCATTTCCTGGGCCTGATTTTTCAGTCGTCATCGGTGCCGGCTAGCGCTATGTTTAGGGATGCTCGGAAACAGCGAACCCGGAGGGTCCAGTTGCATGTGGGGCTGCGTAAAGGCTCCCCTGGGGAGTTCACTTGTACCCAAAGCCTTCCTTTGGTGGCACTTTTGGATGGTACAAAGGGGCTTGAAACTCGTTTTCTTGGGCCCGGGTTTTCAGTCTTCTCCCATGCCCGTTAGTGATATATTTAGCGTTGTTCGGAAAAATCGAACCCGGAGGGTCCAGTTGCATGTGGGGCTGCGTAACGTCTCCCCTGGGGAGTTCACTTGTATCCAAAGCCTTCCTTTGGGGGCACTTTTGGATGGTCCAAAGGGGCTCGTAACGCATTTCCTGGGGCCTGATTTTTTAGTCGTCTCCGATGACGGCTAGGGCTATGTTTAGGGATGCTCGGAAACAGCGAACCCGGAGGGTCCAGTTGCATGTGGGGCTGCGTAAAGGCTCCCCTGGGGAGTTCTCTTGTACCCAAAGCCTTCCTTTGGGGACACTTTTGGATGGGCGAAAAGGGCTCGTAACGCATTTCCTGGGGCCTGATTTTTCAGTCGTCTTCGATGCCGGCTAGGGCGACGTTTAGGGATGCTCGGAAACAGCGAACCCGGAGGGTCCAGTTGCATGTGGGGCTGCGTAAAGGCTCCCCTGGGGAGTTCACTTGTACCCAAAGTCTTCCTTTGGGGGCACTTTTGGATTGGCGAATGGGGCTTGTAACGAATTTCCTGGGGCCTGATTTTTCATTCGTCTTCGATGCCGGCAAGGGCTATGTTTAGGGATGCTCGGAAACAGCGAACCCGGAGGGTCGAGTTGCATGTGGGGCTGCGTAAAGGCTCCCCTGGGGAGTTCACTTTTACCCAAAGCCTTCCTTTGGGGACACTTTTGGATGGTCCAAAGGGGTTTGCAACGTGTTTCCTGGAGCCTGATTTTTCAGTCGTCTTCGATGCCGGCTAGGGCTCTGTTTAGGGATGCTCGGAAACAGCGAACCCGGAGGGTCCAGTTGCATGTGGGGCTGCGTAAAGGCTCCCCTGGGGAGTTCACTTGTTCCCAAAGCCTTCCTTTGGGGGCACTCTTTGATGGTCCAAAGGGGCTAGCAACGCATTTCCTGGGCCTGATTTTTCACTCGTCTCCGATGACGGCTAGGGACACTTTTACGGTTGCTCGGAAACAGCGAACCCAGAGAGTCCAGTTGCATATGGGGCTCCGTAAAGGCTCCCCTGGGAACTTCAGATGTACCCAAAGCCTTCCTTTGGGGGCACTTTTGAATGGGCGAAAAGGACTCGGAACGCATTTCCTGGGGCCTGATTTTTCAGTCGTCATCGATGCCGGCTAGGGATTTGTTTAGGGATGCTCGGAAACAGCGAACCCGGAGGGTCCAGTTGCATGTGGGGCTGCGTAAAGGCACCCATGGTGAGATCACTTGTACCCAAAGCCTTCATTTGGGGGCACTTTTGGATGGGCGAAAAGGGCTCGCAACGCATTTCTTGGGGCCGGATTTTTCAGTCGTCTTCGATGCCGGCTAGGGCTATGTTTAGGGATGCTCGGAAACAGCGAACCCGGAGGGTCCAGTTGCATGTGGGGCTGCGTAAATGCTCCCCTGGGGAGTTCACTTGTACCCAAAGCCTTCCTTTGGTGACACTTTTGGATGGTCCAAAGGGGCTCGCAACGCATTTCCTGGGCCTGATTTTTCACTCGTCTCCGATGACGGCTAGGGATACTTTTAGGGTTTCTCGGAAACAGCGAACCCAGAGGGTCCAGTTGCATGTGGGGCTGCGTAAAGGCTCCCCTGGGGAGTTCACTTGTACCCAAAGCCTTTTTTTGGGGACACTTTTGGATGGTCCAAAGGGGCTCGCAACGTATTTCCTGGGCCTGATTTTTCACTCGTCTCCGATGACGGCTAGGGATACTTTTAGGGTTTCTCGGAAACAGCGAACCCAGAGGGTCCAGTTGCATGTGGGGCTGCGTAAAGGCTCCCCTGGGGAGTTCACTTGTACCCAAAGCCTTTTTTTGGGGGCACTTTTGGATGGTCCAAAGGGGCTCGCAACGCATTTCCTGGGCCTGATTTTTCACTCGTCTCCGATGACGGCTAGGGATACTTTTAGGGTTTCTCGGAAACAGCGAACCCAGAGGGTCCAGTTGCATATGGGGCTGCGTAAAGGCTCCCCTGGGAACTTCAGATGTACCCAAAGCCTTCCTTTGGTGACACATTTGGTTGCTCCAAAGGGGCTCGCAACGCATTTTCTGGGGCCTGATTTTTCACACGTCTTCGATTATGGCTAGGGATACGTTTAGGTTTCCTCAGGAACAGCGAACCCGGAGGGTCCAGTTGCATGTGGGGCTGTGTAAAGGCTCCCCTGGGGAGTTCACTTGTACCCAAAGCCTTCCTTTGGTGACACTTTGGGATGGTCCAAAGGGGCTTGCAACGCGTTTTCTGGGGCCCGGGTTTTCAGTCTTCTCCCATGCTGGCTAGGGATATATTTAGGGTTGCACGGAAAAATCGAACCCGGAGGGCCCAGTTGCATGTGGGCCTGCCTAAAGGCTCCCCTGGGGAGTTCACTTGTACCCAAAGCCTTCCTTTGGGGGCACTTTTGGATGGTCCAAAGGGGCTCGCAACGCATTTCCTGGGCCTGATTTTTCACTCGTCTCCGATGACGGTTAGGGATACTTTTAGGGTTGCTCGGAAACAGCGAACCCGGAGGGTCCAGTTCCATGTGGGGCTGCGTAAAGGCTGCCCTGGGGAGTTCACTTGTACCCAAAGCCTTCCTTTGGGGGCACTTTTGGATGGGCGAAAAGGGCTCGTAACGCATTTCCTAGGGCCTGATTTTTCAGTCGTCTTCGATGCCGGCTAGGGCTATGTTTAGGGATGCTCGGAAACAGCGAACCCGGAGGGTCCAGTTGCATATGGGGCTGCGTAAAGGCTCCCCTGGGGAGTTCACTTTTACACAAAGCCTTCCTTTGGGGGCACTTTTGGATGGGCGAAAAAGGCTTGCAACGCATTTCCTTGGGCCTGATTTTTCAATCGTCTTCGATGCCGGCTAGGGCTATGTTTAGGGATGCTCAGAAACAGCGAACCCGGAGGGTCCAGTTGCATGTGGGGCTGCGTAAAGGCTCCCCTGGGGAGTTCACTTGTACCCAAAGTCTTCCTTTGGGGGCACTTTTGGATTGGCGAATGGGGCTTGTAACGCATTTCCTGGGGCCCGGGTTTTCAGTCTTCTCCCATGCCCGTTAGTGATATATTTAGCGTTGTTCGGAAAAATCGAACCCGGAGGGTCCAGTTGCATGTGGGGCTGCATAACGTCTCCCCTGGGGAGTTCACTTGTATCCAAAGCCTTCCTTTGGGGGCACTTTTGGATGGTCCAAAGGGGCTCGTAACGCATTTCCTGGGGCCTGATTTTTCAGTCGTCTCCGATGACGGCTAGGGCTACGTTTAGGTTTGCTCAGGAACAAGCGAACCCGGAGGGTCCAGTTGCATGTGGGGCTGCGTAAAGGCTCCCCTGGGGAGTTCACTTGTACCCAAAGCCTTCCTTTGGGGGCACTTTTGGATGGGCGAAAAGGGCTCGGAACGCATTTCCTGGGCCCTGATTTTTCAATCGTCTTCGATGCCGGCTAGGGCTATGTTTAGGGATGCTCAGAAACAGCGAACCCGGAGGGTCCAGTTGCATGTGGGGCTGCGTAAAGGCTCCCCTGGGGAGTTCACTTGTACCCAAAGTCTTCCTTTGGGGGCACTTTTGGATTGGCGAATGGGGCTTGTAACGCATTTCCTGGGGCCCGGGTTTTCAGTCTTCTCCCATGCGCGTTAGTGATATATTTAGCGTTGTTCGGAAAAATCGAACCCGGAGGGTCCAGTTGCATGTGGGGCTGCATAACGTCTCCCCTGGGGAGTTCACTTGTATCCAAAGCCTTCCTTTGGGGGCACTTTTGGATGGTCCAAAGGGGCTCGTAACGCATTTCCTGGGGCCTGATTTTTCAGTCGTCTCCGATGACGGCTAGGGCTACGTTTAGGTTTGCTCAGGAACAAGCGAACCCGGAGGGTCCAGTTGCATGTGGGGCTGCGTAAAGGCTCCCCTGGGAACTTCAGATGTACCCAAAGCCTTCCTTTGGGGGCACTTTTGGATGGGCGAAAAGGGCTCGGAACGCATTTCCTGGGCCCTGATTTTTCAGTCGTCTTCGATGCCGGCTAGGGATATGTTTAGGGATGCTCGGAAACAGCGAACCCGGAGGGTGCAGTTGCATGTGGGGCTGCGTAAAGGCTCCCCTGGGGAGTTCACTTGTACCCAAAGCCTTCCTTTGGGGGCACATTTGGATGGGCGAAAAGGGCTCGGAACGCATTTCCTGGGGCCTGATTTTTCAGTCGTCTTCGATGCCGGCTAGGGCTATGTATAGGGATGCTCGGAAACAGCGAACCCGGAGGGTCCAGTTGCATGTGGGGCTGCGTAAAGGCTCCCCTGGGGAGTTCACTTGTACCCAAAGCCTTCCTTTGCTGACACTTTTGGATGGTCCAAAGGGGTTTGCAACGCGTTTCCTGGAGCCTGATTTTTCAGTCGTCTTCGATGCCGGCTAGGGATATGTTTAGGGATGCTCGGAAACAGCGAACCCGGAGGGTCCAGTTGCATGTGGGGCTGCGTAAAGGCTCCCCTGGGGAGTTCACTTGTACCCAAAGCCTTCCTTTGGGGGCACTTTTGGATGGTCCAAAGGGGCTAGCAACGCATTTCCAGGGCCTGATTTTTCACTCGTCTCCGATGACGGCTAGGGACACTTTTACTGTTGCTCGGAAACAGCGAACCCAGAGAGTCCAGTTGCATATGGGGCTCCGTAAAGGCTCCCCTGGGAACTTCAGATGTACCCAAAGCCTTCCTTTGGGGGCACTTTTGAATGGGCGAAAAGGGCTCGTAACGCATTTCCTGGGGCCTGATTTTTCAGTTGTCATCGATGCCGGCTAGGGATTTGTTTAGGGATGCTCGGAAACAGCGAACCCGGAGGGTCCAGTTGCATGTGGGGCTGCGTAAAGGCACCCATGGTGAGATCTCTTGTACCCAAAGCCTTCATTTGGGGGCACTTTTGGATGGGCGAAAAGGGCTCGCAACGCAATTCTTGGGGCCGGATTTTTCACTCGTCTTCGATGCCGGCTAGGGCTATGTTTAGGGATGCTCGGAAACAGCGACCCCGGAGGGTCCAGTTGCATATGGGGCTGCGTAAAGGCTCCCCTGGGGAGTTCACTTTTACACAAAGCCTTCCTTTGGGGGCACTTTTGGATGGGCGAAAAAGGCTTGCAACGCATTTCCTGGGGCCTGATTTTTCAATCGTCTTCGATGCCGGCTAGGGCTATGTTTAGGGATGCTCGGAAACAGCGAACCCGGAGGGTCCAGTTGCATGTGGGGCTGCGTAAAGGCTCCCCTGGGGAGTTCACTTTTACCCAAAGCCTTCCTTTGGTGACAGTTTTGGATGGTCCAAAGGGTCTTGCAACGCGTTTCCTGGAGCCTGATTTTTCAGTCGTCTTCGATGCCGGCTAGGGCTATGTATAGGGATGATCGGAAACAGCGAACCCGGATGGTCCAGTTGCATGTGGGGCTGCGTATAGGCTGCCCTGGGGAATTCACTTGTACCCAAAGCCTTCCTTTGGGGGCACTTTTGGATGGGCGAAAAGGGCTCGTAACGCATTTCCTGGGGCCTGATTTTTCAGTCGTCTTCGATGCCGGCAAGGGCTATGTTTAGGGATGCTCGGAAACAGCGAACCCGGAGGGTCCAGTTGCATGTGGGGCTGCGTAAAGGCTCCCCTGGGGAGTTCACTTGTACCCAAAGCCTTCCTTTGGGGGCACTTTTGGATGGGCGAAAAAGGCTTGCAACGCATTTCCTTGGGCCTGATTTTTCAGTCGTCTTCGATGCCGGCTAGGGCTATGTTTAGGGATGCTCGGAAACAGCGAACCCGGAGGGTCCAGTTGCATGTGGGGCTGCGTAAAGGCTCCCCTGGGGAGTTCTCTTGTACCCAAAGCCTTCCTTTGGGGACACTTTTGGATGGGCGAAAAGGGCTCGGAACGCATTTCCTGGGGCCTGATTTTTCAGTCGTCTTCGATGCCGGCTAGGGCTATGTTTAGGGATGCTCGGAAACAGCGAACCCGGAGGGTCCAGTTGCATGTGGGGCTGCGTAAAGGCTCCCCTGGGGAGTTCACTTGTACCCAAAGTCTTCCTTTGGGGGCACTTTTGGATTGGCGAATGGGGCTTGTAACGCATTTCCTGGGGCCTGATTTTTCATTCGTCTTCGATGCCGGCAAGGGCTATGTTTAGGGATGCTCGGAAACAGCGAACCCGGAGGGTCCAGTGTCATGCGGGGCTGCGTAAAGGCTCCCCTGGGGAGTTCACTTTTACCCAAAGCCTTCCTTTGGGGACACTTTTGGATGGTCCAAAGGGGTTTGCAACGTGTTTCCTGGAGCCTGATTTTTGAGTCGTCTTCGATGCCGGCTAGGGCTCTGTTTAGGGATGCTCGGAAACAGCGAACCCGGAGGGTCGAGTTGCATGTGGGGCTGCGTAAAGGCTCCCCTGGGGAGTTCACTTGTACCCAAAGCCTTCCTTTGGGGGCACTCTTTGATGGTCCAAAGGGGCTAGCAACGCATTTCCTGGGCCTGATTTTTCACTCGTCTCCGATGACGGCTAGGGACACTTTTACTGTTGCTCGGAAACAGCGAACCCAGAGAGTCCAGTTGCATATGGGGCTCCGTAAAGGCTCCCCTGGGAACTTCAGATGTACCCAAAGCCTTCCTTTGGGGGCACTTTTGAATGGGCGAAAAGGGCTCGTAACGCATTTCCTGTGGCCTGATTTTTCAGTCGTCATCGATGCCGGCTAGGGATTTGTTTAGGGATGCTCGGAAACAGCGAACCCGGAGGGTCCAGTTGCATGTGGGGCTGCGTAAAGGCACCCATGGTGAGATCTCTTGTACCCAAAGCCTTCATTTGGGGGCACTTTTGGATGGGCGAAAAGGGCTCGCAACGCATTTCTTGGGGCCTGATTTTTCAGTCGTCTTCGATGCCGGCTAGGGCTATGTTTAGGGATGCTCGGAAACAGCGAACCCGGAGGGTCCAGTTGCATGTGGGGCTGCGTAAATGCTCCCCTGGGGAGTTCACTTGTACCCAAAGCCTTCCTTTGGTGACACTTTTGGATGGTCCAAAGGGGCTCGCAACGCATTTCCTGGGCCTGATTTTTCACTCGTCTCCGATGACGGCTAGGGATACTTTTAGGGTTTCTCGGAAACAGCGAACCCAGAGGGTCCAGTTGCATGTGGGGCTGCGTAAAGGCTCCCCTGGGGAGTTCACTTGTACCCAAAGCCTTCCTTTGGGGGCACTTTTGGATGGTCCAAAGGGGCTCGGAACGTATTTCCTGGGGCCTGATTTTTATCTCGTCTCCGATGACTTCTAGGGATTCGTTTAGGGTTGCTCGGAAACAGCGAACCCGGAGGGTCCAGTTGCATATGGGGCTGCGTAAAGGCTCCCCTGGGAACTTCAGATGTACCCAAAGCCTTACTTTGGTGAGACTTTTGGTGGCTCCAAAGGGGCTCGCAACGCATTTCCTGGGCCTGATTTTTCACTCGTCTCCGATGACGGCTAGGGATACTTTTAGGGTTTCTCGGAAACAGCGAACCCAGAGGGTCCAGTTGCATGTGGGGCTGCGTAAAGGCTCCCCTGGGGAGTTCTCTTGTACCCAAAGCCTTCCTTAGGGGGCACTTTTGGATGGTCCAAAGGGGCTCGGAACGTATTTCCTGGGGCCTGATTTTTCACTCGTCTCCGATGACTGCTAGGGATTCGTTTAGGGTTGCTCGGAAACAGCGAACCCGGAGGGTCCAGTTGCATATGGGGCTGCGTAAAGGCTCCCCTGGGAACTTCAGATGTACCCAAAGCCTTACTTTGGTGAGACTTTTGGTTGCTCCAAAGGGGCTCGCAACGCATTTTCTGGGGCCTGATTTTTTACTCGTCTCCGATGACTGCTAGGTCTACGTTTAGGTTTGCTCATGAACAGCGAACCCGGAGGGTCCAGTTGCATGTGGGGCTGCGTAAAGGCTCCCCTGGGGAATTCACTTGTACCCAAAGCCTTCCTTTGGTGACACTTTTGGATGGTCCAATGAGGCTTGCAACGCGTTTTCTGGAGCCCGTGCTTTCAGTCTTCTGCCATGCCGGCTAGTGATATATTTAGGGTTGCTCGGAAAAATCGAACCCGGAGGGTCCAGTTGCATGTGGGGCTGCGTAAAGGCTCCCCTGGAGAGTTCACTTGTATCCAAAGCCTTCCTTTGGGGGCACTTTTGGATGGTCCAAAGGGGCTCGCAACGCATTTCCTGGGGCCTGATTTTTCACACGTCTTCGATTATGGCTAGGGCTACGTTTAGGTTTCCTCAGGAACAGCGAACCCGGAGGGTCCAGTTGCATGTGGGGCTGTGTAAAGGCTCCCCTGGGGAGTTCACTTGTACCCAAAGCCTTCCTTTGGTGACACTTTGGGATGGTCCAAAGGGGCTTGCAACGCGTTTTCTGGGGCCTGATTTTTCAGTCGTCTTCGATGCCGGCAAGGGCTATGTTTAGGGATGCTCGGAAACAGCGAACCCGGAGGGTCCAGTTGCATGTGGGGCTGCGTAAAGGCTCCCCTGGGGAGTTCTCTTGTACCCAAAGCCTTCCTTTGGGGTCACTTTTGGATTGGCGAATGGGGCTTGTAACGCATTTCCTGGGGCCTGATTTTTCATTCGTCTTCGATGCCGGCTAGGGCTATGTTTAGGGATGCTCGGAAACAGCGAACCCGGAGGGTCCAGTTGCATGTGGGGCTGCGTAAAGGCTCCCCTGGGGAGTTCACTTTTACCCAAAGCCTTCCTTTGGTGACAGTTTTGGATGGTCCAAAGGGGTTTGCAACGTGTTTCCTGGAGCCTGATTTTTCAGTCGTCTTCGATGCCGGCTAGGGCTCTGTTTAGGGATGCTCGGAAACAGCGAACCCGGAGGGTCGAGTTGCATGTGGGGCTGCGTAAAGGCTCCCCTGGGGAGTTCACTTGTACCCAAAGCCTTCCTTTGGGGGCACTCTTTGATGGTCCAAGGGCCTAGCAACGCATTTCCTGGGCCTGATTTTTCACTCGTCTCCGATGACGGCTAGGGACACTTTTACTGTTGCTCGGAAACAGCGAACCCAGAGAGTCCAGTTGCATATGGGGCTCCGTAAAGGCTCCCCTGGGAACTTCAGATGTACCCAAAGCCTTCCTTTGGGGGCACTTTTGAATGGGCGAAAAGGGCTCGCAACGCATTTCTTGGGGCCGGATTTTTCAGTCGTCTTCGATGCCAGCTAGGGCTATGTTTAGGGATGCTCAGAAACAGCGAACCCGGAGGGTCCAGTTGCATGTGGGGCTGCGTAAATGCTCCCCTGGGGAGTTCACTTGTACCCAAAGCCTTCCTTTGGTGACACTTTTGGATGGTCCAAAGGGGCTCGCAACGCATTTCCTGGGCCTGATTTTTCACTCGTCTCCGATGACGGCTAGGGATACTTTTAGGGTTTCTCGGAAACAGCGAACCCAGAGGGTCCAGTTGCATGTGGGGCTGCGTAAAGGCTCCCCTGGGGAGTTCACTTGTACCCAAAGCCTTCCTTTGGGGGCACTTTTGGATGGTCCAAAGGGGCTCGGAACGTATTTCCTGGGGCCTGATTTTTCACTCGTCTCCGATGACTGCTAGGGATTCGTTTAGGGTTGCTCGGAAACAGCGAACCCGGAGGGTCCAGTTGCATATGGGGCTGCGTAAAGGCTCCCCTGGGAACTTCAGATGTACCCAAAGCCTTACTTTGGTGAGACTTTTGGTTGCTCCAAAGGGGCTCGCAACGCATTTTCTGGGGCCTGATTTTTCACTCGTCTCCGATGACTGCTAGGTCTACGTTTAGGTTTGCTCATGAACAGCGAACCCGGAGGGTCCAGTTGCATGTGGGGCTGCGTAAAGGCTCCCCTGGGGAATTCACTTGTACCCAAAGCCTTCCTTTGGTGACACTTTTGGATGGTCCAATGAGGCTTGCAACGCGTTTTCTGGAGCCCGGGCTTTCAGTCTTCTGCCATTCCGGCTAGTGATATATTTAGGGTTGCTCGGAAAAATCGAACCCGGAGGGTCCAGTTGCATGTGGGGCTGCGTAAAGGCTCCCCTGGAGAGTTCACTTGTATCCAAAGCCTTCCTTTGGGGGCACTTTTGGATGGTCCAAAGGGGCTCGCAACGCATTTCCTGGGGCCTGATTTTTCACACGTCTTCGATTATGGCTAGGGCTACGTTTAGGTTTCCTCAGGAACAGCGAACCCGGAGGGTCCAGTTGCATGTGGGGCTGTGTAAAGGCTCCCCTTGGGAGTTCTCTTGTACCCAAAGCCTTCCTTTGGGGGCACTTTTGGATGGGCGAAAAGGGCTCGCAACGCATTTCGTGGGGCCTGATTTTTCAGTCGTCTTCGATGCCGGCTAGTGATATGTATAGGGATGCTCGGAAACAGCGAACCCGGAGGGTCCAGTTGCATGTGGGGCTGCGTAAAGGCTCCCCTGGGGAGTTCACTTGTACACAAAGCCTTCCTTTAGGGGCACATTTGGATGGGCGAAAAGGGCTCGTAACGCATTTCCTGGGGCCTGATTTTTTCAGTCGTCTTCGATGCCGGCTAGGGCTATGTTTAGGGATGCTCGGAAACAGCGAACCCGGATGGTCCAGTTGCATGTGGGGCTGCGTAAAGGCTCCCCTGGGGAGTTCACTTGTACCCAAAACCTTCCTTTGGTGACAGTTTTGGATGGTCCAAAGGGGTTTGCAAGGTGTTTCCTGGAGCCTGATTTTTCAGTGGTCTTCAATGCCGGCTAGGGCTATGTTTAGGGATGCTCGGAAACAGCGAACCCGGATGGTCCAGTTGCATGTGGGGCTGCGTAAAGGCTCCCCTGGGGAGTTCACTTGTACCCAAAACCTGCCTTTGGTGACAGTTTTGGATGGTCCAAAGGGGCTCGGAACGTATTTCCAGGGGCCTGATTTTTCACTCGTCTCCGATGACGGCTAGGGACACTTTTACTGTTGCTCGGAAACAGCGAACCCAGAGAGTCCAGTTGCATATGGGGCTCCGTAAAGGCTCCCCTGGGAACTTCAGATGTACCCAAAGCCTTCCTTTGGGGGCACTTTTGAATGGGTGAAAAGGGCTCGTAACGCATTTCCTGGGGCCTGATTTTTCAGTCGTCATCGATGCCGGCTAGGGATTTGTTTAGGGATGCTCGGAAACAGCGAACCCGGAGGGTCCAGTTGCATGTGGGGCTGCGTAAAGGCACCCATGGTGAGATCTCTTGTACCCAAAGCCTTCATTTGGGGGCACTTTTGGATGGGCGAAAAGGGCTCGCAACGCATTTCTTGGGGCCGGATTTTTCAGTCGTCTTCGATGCCGGCTAGGGCTATGTTTAGGGATGCTCGGAAACAGCGAACCCGGAGGGTCCAGTTGCATATGGGGCTGCGTAAAGGCTCCCCTGGGAACTTCAGATGTACCCAAAGCCTTACTTTGGTGAGACTTTTGGTTGCTCCAAAGGGGCTCGCAACGCATTTCCTGGGCCTGATTTTTCACTCGTCTCCGATGACGGCTAGGGATACTTTTAGGGTTTCTCGGAAACAGCGAACCCAGAGGGTCCAGTTGCATGTGGGGCTGCGTAAAGGCTCCCCTGGGGAGTTCTCTTGTACCCAAAGCCTTCCTTTGGGGGCAGTTTTGGATGGTCCAAAGGGGCTCGCAACGTATTTCCTGGGGCCTGATTTTTCACTCGTCTCCGATGACTGCTAGGGATTCGTTTAGGGTTGCTCGGAAACAGCGAACCCGGAGGGTCCAGTTGCATATGGGGCTGCGTAAAGGCTCCCCTGGGAACTTCAGATGTACCCAAAGCCTTACTTTGGTGAGACTTTTGGTTGCTCCAAAGGGGCTCGCAACGCATTTTCTGGGGCCTGATTTTTCACTCGTCTCCGATGACTGCTAGGTCTACGTTTAGGTTTGCTCATGAACAGCGAACCCGGAGGGTCCAGTTGCATGTGGGGCTGCGTAAAGGCTCCCCTGGGGAATTCACTTGTACCCAAAGCCTTCCTTTGGTGACACTTTTGGATGGTCCAATGAGGCTTGCAACGCGTTTTCTGGAGCCCGGGCTTTCAGTCTTCTGCCATGCCGGCTAGTGATATATTTAGGGTTGCTCGGAAAAATCGAACCCGGAGGGTCCAGTTGCATGTGGGGCTGCGTAAAGGCTCCCCTGGAGAGTTCACTTGTATCCAAAGCCTTCCTTTGGGGGCACTTTTGGATGGTCCAAAGGGGCTCGCAACGCATTTCCTGGGGCCTGATTTTTCACACGTCTTCGATTATGGCTAGGGCTACGTTTAGGTTTCCTCAGGAACAGCGAACCCGGAGGGTCCAGTTGCATGTGGGGCTGTGTAAAGGCTCCCCTGGGGAGTTCACTTGTACCCAAAGCCTTCCTTTGGTGACACTTTGGGATGGTCCAAAGGGGCTTGCAACGCGTTTTCTGGGGCCTGATTTTTCAGTCGTCTTCGATGCCGGCTAGGGCTATGTTTAGGGATGCTCGGAAACAGCGAACCCGGAGGGTCCAGTTGCATGTGGGGCTGCGTAAAGGCTCCCCTGGGGAGTTCTCTTGTACCCAAAGCCTTCCTTTGGGGGCACTTTTGGATGGGCGAAAAGGGCTTGTAACGCATTTCCTGGGGCCTGATTTTTCATTCGTCTTCGATGCCGGCTAGGGCTATGTTTAGGGATGCTCGGAAACAGCGAACCCGGAGGGTCGAGTTGCATGTGGGGCTGCGTAAAGGCTCCCCTGGGAAGTTCACTTGTACCCAAAGCCTTCCTTTGGGGGCACTCTTTGATGGTCCAAAGGGGCTAGCAACGCATTTCCTGGGCCTGATTTTTCACTCGTCTCCGATGACGGCTATGGACACTTTTACTGTTGCTCGGAAACAGCGAACCCAGAGAGTCCAGTTGCATATGGGGCTCCGTAAAGGCTCCCCTGGGAACTTCAGATGTACCCAAAGCCTTCCTTTGGGGGCACTTTTGAATGGGGGAAAAGGGCTCGTAACGCATTTCCTGGGGCCTGATTTTTCAGTCGTCATCGATGCCGGCTAGGGATTTGTTTAGGGATGCTCGGAAACAGCGAACCCGGAGGGTCCAGTTGCATGTGGGGCTGCGTAAAGGCACCCATGGTGAGATCTCTTGTACCCAAAGCCTTAATTTGGGGGCACTTTTGGATGGGCGAAAAGGGCTCGCAACGCATTTCTTGGGGCCGGATTTTTCAGTCGTCTTCGATGCCGGCTAGGGCTATGTTTAGGGATGCTCGGAAACAGCGAACCCGGAGGGTCCAGTTGCATGTGGGGCTGCGTAAATGCTCCCCTGGGGAGTTCACTTGTACCCAAAGCCTTCCTTTGGTGACACTTTTGGATGGTCCAAAGGGGCTCGCAACGCATTTCCTGGGCCTGATTTTTCACTCGTCTCCGATGACGGCTAGGGATACTTTTAGGGTTTCTCGGAAACAGCGAACCCAGAGGGTCCAGTTGCATGTGGGGCTGCGTAAAGGCTCCCCTGGGGAGTTCACTTGTACCCAAAGCCTTCCTTTGGGGGCACTTTTGGATGGTCCAAAGGGGCTCGCAACGTATTTCCTGGGGCCTGATTTTTCACTCGTCTCCGATGACTGCTAGGGATTCGTTTAGGGTTGCTCGGAAACAGCGAACCCGGATGGTCCAGTTGCATATGGGGCTGCGTAAAGGCTCCCCTGGGAACTTCAGATGTACCCAAAGCCTTACTTTGGTGAGACTTTTGGTTGCTCCAAAGGGGCTCGCAACGCATTTTCTGGGGCCTGATTTTTCACTCGTCTCCGATGACTGCTAGGTCTACGTTTAGGTTTGCTCATGAACAGCGAACCCGGAGGGTCCAGTTGCATGTGGGGCTGCGTAAAGGCTCCCCTGGGGAATTCACTTGTACCCAAAGCCTTCCTTTGGTGACACTTTTGGATGGTCCAATGAGGCTTGCAACGCGTTTTCTGGAGCCCGGGCTTTCAGTCTTCTGCCATGCCGGCTAGTGATATATTTAGGGTTGCTCGGAAAAATCAAACCCGGAGGGTCCAGTTGCATGTGGGGCTGCGTAAAGGCTCCCCTGGAGAGTTCACTTGTATCCAAAGCCTTCCTTTGAGGGCACTTTTGGATGGTCCAAAGGGGCTCGCAACGCATTTCCTGGGGCCTGATTTTTCACACGTCTTCGATTATGGCTAGGGCTACGTTTAGGTTTCCTCAGGAACAGCGAACCCGGAGGGTCCAGTTGCATGTGGGGCTGTGTAAAGGCTCCCCTGGGGAGTTCTCTTGTACCCAAAGCCTTCCTTTGGGGGCACTTTTGGATGGGCGAAAAGGGCTCGCAACGCATTTCGTGGGGCCTGATTTTTCAGTCGTCTTCGATGCCGGCTAGTGATATGTATAGGGATGCTCGGAAACAGCGAACCCGGATGGTCCAGTTGCATGTGGGGCTGCGTAAAGGCTCCCCTGGGGAGTTCACTTGTACCCAAAACCTTCCTTTGGTGACAGTTTTGGATGGTCCAAAGGGGTTTGCAAGGTGTTTCCTGGAGCCTGATTTTTCAGTGGTCTTCAATGCCGGCTAGGGCTCTGTTTAGGGATGCTCGGAAACAGCGAACCCGGAGGGTCCAGTTGCATGTGGGGCTGCGTAAAGGCTCCCCTGGGGAGTTCACTTGTACCCAAAGCCTTCCTTTGGTGACAGTTTTGGATGGTCCAAAGGGGCTCGGAACGTATTTCCTGGGGCCTGATTTTTCAGTCGTCTCCGATGACTGCTAGGGCTACGTTTAGGGATGCTCGGAAACAGCGAACCCGGAGGGTCCAGTTGCATGTGGGGCTGCGTAAAGGCTCCCCTGGGAACTTCAGATGTACCCAAAGCCTTCCTTTGGTGACAGTTTTGGATGGTCCAAAGGGGCTCGGAACGTATTTCCTGTGGCCTGATTTTTCACTCGTCTCCGATGACTGCTAGGGCTACGTTTAGGGTTGCTCGGAAACAGCGAACCCGGAGGGTGCAGTTGCATGTGGGGCTGCGTAAAGGCTCCACTGGGGAGTTCACTTGTACCCAAAGCCTTCCTTTGGGGAGACTTTTGGATGGGCGAAAAGGGCTCGTAACTCATTTCCTGGGGCCTGATTTTTCAGTCTTCATAGATGCGGGCTAGGGCTATGTTTAGGGATGCTAGGAAACAGCGAACTCGGAGGGTCCAGTTGCATGTGGGGCTGTGTAAAGGCTCCCCTGGGGAGTTCACTTGTACCCAAAGCCTTCCTTTGGGGGCACTTTTGGATGGGCGAAAAGGACTCGCAACGCATTTCCTGGGGCCTGATTTTTCAATCGTCTTCGATGCTGGCTAGGGCTATGTTTAGGGATGCTTGGAAACAGCGAAACCGGAGGGTCCAGTTGCATGTGGGGCTGCGTAAAGGCTCCCCTGGGGAGTTCACTTGTACCCAAAGCCTTCCTTTGGGGGCACTTTTGGATGGTCCAAAGGGGCTCGGAACGTATTTCCTGGGGCCTGATTTTTCACTCGTCTCCGATGACTGCTAGGGCTTCATTTAGGGATGCTCGAAAAAAGCGAACCCGGAGTGTCCAGTTGCATGTGGGGCTGCGTAACGTCTCCCCTGGGGAGTTCACCTGTACCCAAAGCCTTCCTTTGGGGGCACTTTTGGATGGGCAAATAGGGCTCGCAACGCATTTCCTGGGGCCTGATTTTTCATTCGTCTTCGATGCCGGCTAGGACTATGTTTAGGGATGCTCGGAAACAGCTAACCCGGAGGGTCCAGTTGCATGTGGGGCTGCGTAAAGGCTCCCCTGGGGAGTTCACTTGTACCAAAAGCCTTCCTTTGGTGACACTTTTCTATGGTCCAAAGGGGCTTGCAACAAGTTTCCTGGGGCCTGATTTTTCATTCGTCTTCGATGCCGGCTAGAGATATGTTTAGGGATGCTCAGAAACAGGGAACCCGGAGGGTCCAGTTGCATGTGGGGCCGCGTAAAGACTCCCCTGGTAAGTTCTCTTGTACCCAAAGACTTCCTTTGGGGGAACTTTTGGATGGGTTAAAAGGGCTCGGAATGCATTTCCTGGGGCCTGATTTTTCAGTCGTCTTCGATGCCGGCTAGGGCTATGTTTAGGGATGCTCGGAAACAGCGAACCCGGAGGGTCCAGTTGCATGTGGGGCTGTGTAAAGGCTCCCCTGGGGAGTTCACTTGTACCCAAAGCCTTCCTTTGGGGGCACTTTTGGATGGGCGAAAAAGGCTTGCAACGCATTTCCTTGGGCCTGATTTTTCAGTCGTCTTCGATGCCGGCTAGGGCTATGTTTAGGGATGCTCGGAAACAGCGAACCCGGAGGGTGCAGTTGCATGTGGGGCTGCGTAAAGGCTCCCCTGGGGAGTTCACTTGTACCCAAAGCCTTCCTTTGGGGGCACTTTTGGATGGGCGAAAAGGACTCGCAACGCATTTCCTGGGGCCTGATTTTTCAGTCGTCTTCGATGCCGGCAAGGGCTATGTTTAGGGATGCTCGGAAACAGCGAACCCGGAGGGTCCAATTGCATGTGGGGCTGCGTAAAGGCTCCCCTGGGGAGTTCACTTGTACCCAAAGCCTTCCTTTGCTAACACTTTTGGATGGTCCAAAGGGGCTTGAAACTCGTTTTCTGGGGCCCAGGTTTTCAGTCTTCTCCCATGCCCGTTAGTGATATATTTAGCATTGTTCGGAAAAATCGAACCCGGAGGGTCCAGTTGCATGTGGGGCTGCGTAACGTCTCCCCTGGGGAGTTCACTTGTATCCAAAGCCTTCCTTTGGGGGCACTTTTGGATGGTCCAAAGGGGCTCGTAACGCATTTCCTGGGGCCTGATTTTTCAGTCGTCTCCAATGACGGCTAGGGCTACGTTTAGGTTTGCTCAGGAACAAGCGAACCCGGAGGGTCCAGTTGCATGTGGGGCTGCGTAAAGGCTCCCCTGGGGAGTTCACTTGTATCCAAAGCCTTCCTTTGGGGGCACTTTTGGATGGGCGAAAAGGGCTCGCAACGCATTTCCTGGGGCCTGATTTTTCAGTCGTCTTCGATGCCGGCTAGGGCTATGTTTAGGGATGCTCGGAAACAGTGAACCCGGAGGGTCCAGTTGCATGTGGGGCTGCGTAAAGGCTCCCCTGGGGAGTTCACTTGTACCCAAAGCCTTCCCTTGGGGGCACTTTTGGATGGGCGAAAAGGGCTCGTAACGCATTTCCTGGGGCCTGATTTTTCAGTCGTCTTCGATGCCAGCTAGGGCTATGTTTAGGGATGCTCGGAAACAGCGAACCCGGAGGGTCCAGTTGCATGTGGTGCTGCGTAAAGGCTCCCCTGGGGAGTTCACTTTTACCCAAAGCCTTCCTTTGGTACAGTTTTGGATGGTCCAAAGGGGTTTGCAACGCGTTTCCTGGAGCCTGATTTTTCAGTCGTCTTCGATGCCGGCTAGGGCTATGTTTAGGGATGCTCGGAAACAGCGAACCCGGAGGGTCCAGTTGCATGTGGGGCTGGGTAAAGGCTGCCCTGGGGAGTTCACTTGTACCCAAAGCCTTCCTTTGGGGGCACTTTTGGATGGGCGAAAAGGGCTCGTAACGCATTTCCTAGGGCCTGATTTTTCAGTCGTCTTCGATGCCGGCTAGGGCTATGTTTAGGGATGCTCGGAAACAGCGAACCCGGAGGGTCCAGTTGCATATGGGGCTGCGTAAAGGCTCCCTTGGGGAGTTCAATTTTACACAAAGCCTTCCTTTGGGGGCACTTTTGGATGGGCGAAAAAGGCTTGCAACGCATTTCCTGGGGCCTGATTTTTCAGTCGTCTTCGATGCCGGCTAGGGCTATGTTTAGGGATGCTCGGAAACAGCGAACCCGGAGGGTGCAGTTGCATGTGGGGCTGCGTAAAGGCTCCCCTGGGGAGTTCACTTGTACCCAAAGCCTTCCTTTGGGGGCACTTTTGGATGGGCGAAAAGGGCTTGCAACGCATTTCCTGGGGCCTGATTTTTCAGTCGTCTTCGATGCCGGCAAGGGCTATGTTTAGGGATGCTCGGAAACAGCGAACCCGAAGGGTCCAGTTGCATGTGGGGCTGCGTAAAGGCTCCCCTGGGGAGTTCACTTGTACCCAAAGCCTTCCTTTGGTGACACTTTTGGATGGTCCAAAGGGGCTTGAAACTCGTTTTCTGGGGCCCGGGTTTTCAGTCTTCTCCCATGCCCGTTAGTGATATATTTAGCGTTGTTCGGAAAAATCGAACCCGGAGGGTCCAGTTGCATGTGGGGCTGCGTAACGTCTCCCCTGGGGAGTTCACTTGTATCCAAAGCCTTCCTTTGGGGGCACTTTTGGATGGTCCAAAGGGGCTCGTAACGCATTTCCTGAGGCCTGATTTTTCAGTCGTCTCCGATGACGGCTAGGGCTACGTTTAGGTTTGCTCAGGAACAAGCGAACCCGGAGGGTCCAGTTGCATGTGGGGCTGCGTAAAGGCTCCCCTGGGGAGTTCACTTGTACCCAAAGCCTTCCTTTGGGGGCACTTTTGGATGGGCGAAAAGGGCTCGCAACGCATTTCTTGGGACCGGATTTTTCAGTCGTCTTCGATGCCGGCTAGGGCTATGTTTAGGGATGCTCGGAAACAGCGAACCCGGAGGGTCCAGTTGCATGTGGGGCTGCGTAAATGCTCCCCTGGGGAGTTCACTTGTACCCAAAGCCTTCCTTTGGTGACACTTTTGGATGGTCCAAAGGGGCTCGCAACGCATTTCCTGGGCCTGATTTTTCACTCGTCTCCGATGACGGCTAGGGATACTTTTAGGGTTTCTCGGAAACAGCGAACCCAGAGGGTCCAGTTGCATGTGGGGCTGCGTAAAGGCTCCCCTGGGGAGTTCACTTGTACCCAAAGCCTTCCTTTGGGGGCACTTTTGGATGGTCCAAAGGGGCTCGCAACGTATTTCCTGGGGCCTGATTTTTCACTCGTCTCCGATGACTGCTAGGGATTCGTTTAGGGTTGCTCGGAAACAGCGAACCCGGATGGTCCAGTTGCATATGGGGCTGCGTAAAGGCTCCCCTGGGAACTTCAGATGTACCCAAAGCCTTACTTTGGTGAGACTTTTGGTTGCTCCAAAGGGGCTCGCAACGCATTTTCTGGGGCCTGATTTTTCACTCGTCTCCGATGACTGCTAGGTCTACGTTTAGGTTTGCTCATGAACAGCGAACCCGGAGGGTCCAGTTGCATGTGGGGCTGCGTAAAGGCTCCCCTGGGGAATTCACTTGTACCCAAAGCCTTCCTTTGGTGACACTTTTGGATGGTCCAATGAGGCTTGCAACGCGTTTTCTGGAGCCCGGGCTTTCAGTCTTCTGCCATGCCGGCTAGTGATATATTTAGGGTTGCTCGGAAAAATCGAACCCGGAGGGTCCAGTTGCATGTGGGGCTGCGTAAAGGCTCCCCTGGAGAGTTCACTTGTATCCAAAGCCTTCCTTTGAGGGCACTTTTGGATGGTCCAAAGGGGCTCGCAACGCATTTCCTGGGGCCTGATTTTTCACACGTCTTCGATTATGGCTAGGGCTACGTTTAGGTTTCCTCAGGAACAGCGAACCCGGAGGGTCCAGTTGCATGTGGGGCTGTGTAAAGGCTCCCCTGGGGAGTTCTCTTGTACCCAAAGCCTTCCTTTGGGGGCACTTTTGGATGGGCGAAAAGGGCTCGCAACGCATTTCGTGGGGCCTGATTTTTCAGTCGTCTTCGATGCCGGCTAGTGATATGTATAGGGATGCTCGGAAACAGCGAACCCGGATGGTCCAGTTGCATGTGGGGCTGCGTAAAGGCTCCCCTGGGGAGTTCACTTGTACCCAAAGCCTTCCTTTGGTGACAGTTTTGGATGGTCCAAAGGGGCTCGGAACGTATTTCCTGGGGCCTGATTTTTCAGTCGTCTCCGATGACTGCTAGGGCTACGTTTAGGGATGCTCGGAAACAGCGAACCCGGAGGGTCCAGTTGCATGTGGGGCTGCGTAAAGGCTCCCCTGGGAACTTCAGATGTACCCAAAGCCTTCCTTTGGTGACAGTTTTGGATGGTCCAAAGGGGCTCGGAACGTATTTCCTGTGGCCTGATTTTTCACTCGTCTCCGATGACTGCTAGGGCTACGTTTAGGGTTGCTCGGAAACAGCGAACCCGGAGGGTGCAGTTGCATGTGGGGCTGCGTAAAGGCTCCACTGGGGAGTTCACTTGTACCCAAAGCCTTCCTTTGGGGAGACTTTTGGATGGGCGAAAAGGGCTCGTAACTCATTTCCTGGGGCCTGATTTTTCAGTCTTCATAGATGCGGGCTAGGGCTATGTTTAGGGATGCTAGGAAACAGCGAACCCGGAGGGTCCAGTTGCATGTGGGGCTGCGTAAAGGCTCCCCTGGGGAGTTCACTTGTACCCAAAGCCTTCCTTTGGGGGCACTTTTGGATGGGCGAAAAGGACTCGCAACGCATTTCCTGGGGCCTGATTTTTCAATCGTCTTCGATGCTGGCTAGGGCTATGTTTAGGGATGCTTGGAAACAGCGAAACCGGAGGGTCCAGTTGCATGTGGGGCTGCGTAAAGGCTCCCCTGGGGAGTTCACTTGTACCCAAAGCCTTCCTTTGGGGGCACTTTTGGATGGTCCAAAGGGGCTCGGAACGTATTTCCTGGGGCCTGATTTTTCACTCGTCTCCGATGACTGCTAGGGCTTCATTTAGGGATGCTCGAAAAAAGCGAACCCGGAGTGTCCAGTTGCATGTGGGGCTGCGTAACGTCTCCCCTGGGGAGTTCACCTGTACCCAAAGCCTTCCTTTGGGGGCACTTTTGGATGGGCAAATAGGGCTCGCAACGCATTTCCTGGGGCCTGATTTTTCATTCGTCTTCGATGCCGGCTAGGACTATGTTTAGGGATGCTCGGAAACAGCTAACCCGGAGGGTCCAGTTGCATGTGGGGCTGCGTAAAGGCTCCCCTGGGGAGTTCACTTGTACCAAAAGCCTTCCTTTGGTGACACTTTTCTATGGTCCAAAGGGGCTTGCAACAAGTTTCCTGGGGCCTGATTTTTCATTCGTCTTCGATGCCGGCTAGAGATATGTTTAGGGATGCTCAGAAACAGGGAACCCGGAGGGTCCAGTTGCATGTGGGGCCGCGTAAAGACTCCCCTGGTAAGTTCTCTTGTACCCAAAGACTTCCTTTGGGGGAACTTTTGGATGGGTTAAAAGGGCTCGGAATGCATTTCCTGGGGCCTGATTTTTCAGTCGTCTTCGATGCCGGCTAGGGCTATGTTTAGGGATGCTCGGAAACAGCGAACCCGGAGGGTCCAGTTGCATGTGGGGCTGTGTAAAGGCTCCCCTGGGGAGTTCACTTGTACCCAAAGCCTTCCTTTGGGGGCACTTTTGGATGGGCGAAAAAGGCTTGCAACGCATTTCCTTGGGCCTGATTTTTCAGTCGTCTTCGATGCCGGCTAGGGCTATGTTTAGGGATGCTCGGAAACAGCGAACCCGGAGGGTGCAGTTGCATGTGGGGCTGCGTAAAGGCTCCCCTGGGGAGTTCACTTGTACCCAAAGCCTTCCTTTGGGGGCACTTTTGGATGGGCGAAAAGGACTCGCAACGCATTTCCTGGGGCCTGATTTTTCAGTCGTCTTCGATGCCGGCAAGGGCTATGTTTAGGGATGCTCGGAAACAGCGAACCCGGAGGGTCCAATTGCATGTGGGGCTGCGTAAAGGCTCCCCTGGGGAGTTCACTTGTACCCAAAGCCTTCCTTTGCTAACACTTTTGGATGGTCCAAAGGGGCTTGAAACTCGTTTTCTGGGGCCCAGGTTTTCAGTCTTCTCCCATGCCCGTTAGTGATATATTTAGCATTGTTCGGAAAAATCGAACCCGGAGGGTCCAGTTGCATGTGGGGCTGCGTAACGTCTCCCCTGGGGAGTTCACTTGTATCCAAAGCCTTCCTTTGGGGGCACTTTTGGATGGTCCAAAGGGGCTCGTAACGCATTTCCTGGGGCCTGATTTTTCAGTCGTCTCCAATGACGGCTAGGGCTACGTTTAGGTTTGCTCAGGAACAAGCGAACCCGGAGGGTCCAGTTGCATGTGGGGCTGCGTAAAGGCTCCCCTGGGGAGTTCACTTGTATCCAAAGCCTTCCTTTGGGGGCACTTTTGGATGGGCGAAAAGGGCTCGCAACGCATTTCCTGGGGCCTGATTTTTCAGTCGTCTTCGATGCCGGCTAGGGCTATGTTTAGGGATGCTCGGAAACAGTGAACCCGGAGGGTCCAGTTGCATGTGGGGCTGCGTAAAGGCTCCCCTGGGGAGTTCACTTGTACCCAAAGCCTTCCCTTGGGGGCACTTTTGGATGGGCGAAAAGGGCTCGTAACGCATTTCCTGGGGCCTGATTTTTCAGTCGTCTTCGATGCCAGCTAGGGCTATGTTTAGGGATGCTCGGAAACAGCGAACCCGGAGGGTCCAGTTGCATGTGGTGCTGCGTAAAGGCTCCCCTGGGGAGTTCACTTTTACCCAAAGCCTTCCTTTGGTACAGTTTTGGATGGTCCAAAGGGGTTTGCAACGCGTTTCCTGGAGCCTGATTTTTCAGTCGTCTTCGATGCCGGCTAGGGCTATGTTTAGGGATGCTCGGAAACAGCGAACCCGGAGGGTCCAGTTGCATGTGGGGCTGGGTAAAGGCTGCCCTGGGGAGTTCACTTGTACCCAAAGCCTTCCTTTGGGGGCACTTTTGGATGGGCGAAAAGGGCTCGTAACGCATTTCCTAGGGCCTGATTTTTCAGTCGTCTTCGATGCCGGCTAGGGCTATGTTTAGGGATGCTCGGAAACAGCGAACACGGAGGGTCCAGTTGCATGTGGTGCTGCGTAAAGGCTCCCCTGGGGAGTTCACTTTTACCCAAAGCATTCCTTTGCTGACACTTTTGGATGGTCCAAAGGGGTTTGCAACGCGTTTCCTGGGGCCTGATTTTTCAGTCGTCTTCGATGCCGGCTAGGGCTATGTTTAGGGATGCTCGGAAACAGCGAACCCGGAGGGTCCAGTTGCATGTGGGGCTGCATAAAGGCTCCCCTGGGGAGTTCACTTGTACCCAAAGCCTTCCTTTGGGGGAACTTTTGGATGGTCCAAAGGGGCTCGCAACGCATTTCCTGGGCCTGATTTTTCACTCGTCTCCGATGACGGTTAGGGATACTTTTAGGTTTGCTCGGAAACAGCGAACCCGGAGGGTCCAGTTGCATGTGGGGCTGCGTAAAGGCTCCCCTGGGGAGTTCACTTGTACCCAAAGCCAACCTTTGCTGACACTTTTGGATGGTCCAAAGGGGCTCGCAACGCATTTCCTGGGGCCTGATTTTTCACACGTCTTCGATTATGGCTAGGGCTACGTTTAGGTTTCCTCAGGAACAGCGAACCCGGAGGGTCCAGTTGCATGTGGGGCTGTGTAAAGGCTCCCCTGGGGAGTTCACTTGTACCCAAAGCCTTCCTTTGGTGACACTTTGGGATGGTCCAAAGGGGCTTGCAACGCGTTTTCTGGGGCACGGGTTTTCAGTCTTCTCCCATGCTGCCTAGGGATATATTTAGGGTTGCTCGGAAAAATCGAACCCGGAGGGTCCAGTTGCATGTGGGCCTGCCTAAAGGCTCCCCTGGGGAGTTCTCTTGTACCCAAAGCCTTCCTTTGGGGGCACTTTTGGATGGGCGAAAAGGGCTCGCAACGCATTTCCTGGGGCCTGATTTTTTAGTCGTCTTCGATGCCGGCTAGGGCTATGTATAGGGATGCTCGGAAACAGCGAACCCGGAGGGTCCAGTTGCATGTGGGGCTGCGTAAAGGCTCCCCTGGGGTGTTCACTTGTACCCAAAGCCTTCCCTTGGGGGCACTTTTGGATGGGCGAAAAGGGCTCGTAACGCATTTCCTGGGGCCTGATTTTTCAGTCGTCTTCGATGCCGGCTAGGGCTATGTTTAGGGATGCTCGGAAACAGCGAACCCGGAGGGTCCAGTTGCATGTGGGGCTGCGTAAAGGCTCCCCTGGGGAGTTCACTTGTACTCAAAGCCTTCCTTTGGGGGCACTTTTGGATGGTCCAAAGGGGCTCGCAACGCATTTCCTGGGCCTGATTTTTCACTCGTCTCCGATGACGGCTAGGGATACATTTAGGTTTGCTCGGAAACAGCGAACCCGGAGGGTCCAGTTGCATGTGGGGCTGCGTAAAGGCTCCCCTGGGGAGTTCACTTGTACCCAAAGCCTTCCTTTGGGGGCACTTTTGGATGGGCGAAAAGGGCTCGCAACACATTTCCTGGGCCCTGATTTTTCAGTCGTCTTCGATGCCGGCTAGGGCTATGCTTAGGGATGCTCGGAAACAGAGAACCCGGAGGGTCCAGTTGCATGTGGGGCTGCGTAAAGGCTCCCCTGGGGAGTTCTCTTGTACCCAAAGCCTTCCTTTGGGGGCACTTTTGGATGGGCGAAAAGGGCTCGGAACGCATTTCCTGGGGCCTGATTTTTCAGTCGTCATCGATGCCGGCTAGGGCTATGTTTAGGGATGCTCGGAAACAGTGAACCCGGAGGGTCCAGTTGCATGTGGTGCTGCGTAAAGGCTCCCCTGGGGAGTTCACTTGTACCCAAAGCCTTCCTTTGGGGGCACTTTTGGATGGGCGAAAAAGGCTTGCAACGCATTTCCTTGGGCCTGATTTTTCAGTCGTCTTCGATGCCGGCAAGGGTTATGTTTAGGGATGCTCGGAAACAGCGAACCCGGAGGGTCCAGTTGCATGTGGGGCTGCGTAAAGGCTCCCCTGGGGAGTTCACTTGTACCCAAAGCCTTCCTTTGGGGGCACTTTTGGATGGGCGAAAAAGGCTTGCAACGCATTTCCTGGGGCCTGATTTTTCAGTCGTCTTCGAAGCCGGCTAGGGTTATGTTTAGGGATGCTCGGAAACAGCGAACCCGGAGGGTCCAGTTGCATGTGGGGCTGCGTAAAGGCTCCCCTGGGGAGTTCTCTTGTACCCAAAGCCTTCCTTTGGGGGCACTTTTGGATGGGCGAAAAGGGCTCGCAACGCATTTCCTGGGGCCTGATTTTTTCAGTCGTCTTCGATGCCGGCTAGGGCTATGTTTAGGGATGCTCGGAAACAGCGAACCCGGATGGTCCAGTTGCATGTGGGGCTGCGTAAAGGCTCCCCTGGGGAGTTCACTTGTACCCAAAACCTTCCTTTGGTGACAGTTTTGGATGGTCCAAAGGGGTTTGCAAGGTGTTTCCTGGAGCCTGATTTTTCAGTGGTCTTCAATGCCGGCTAGGGCTCTGTTTAGGGATGCTCGGAAACAGCGAACCCGGAGGGTCCAGTTGCATGTGGGGCTGCGTAAAGGCTCCCCTGGGGAGTTCACTTGTACCCAAAGCCTTCCTTTGGTGACAGTTTTGGATGGTCCAAAGGGGCTCGGAACGTATTTCCTGGGGCCTGATTTTTCAGTCGTCTCCGATGACTGCTAGGGCTACGTTTAGGGATGCTCGGAAACAGCGAACCCGGAGGGTCCAGTTGCATGTGGGGCTGCGTAAAGGCTCCCCTGGGAACTTCAGATGTACCCAAAGCCTTCCTTTGGTGACACTTTTGGATGGTCCAAAGGGGCTCGGAACGTATTTCCTGTGGCCTGATTTTTCACTCGTCTCCGATGACTGCTAGGGCTACGTTTAGGGTTGCTCGGAAACAGCGAACCCGGAGGGTGCAGTTGCATGTGGGGCTGCGTAAAGGCTCCACTGGGGAGTTCACTTGTACCCAAAGCCTTCCTTTGGGGAGACTTTTGGATGGGCGAAAAGGGCTCGTAACTCATTTCCTGGGGCCTGATTTTTCAGTCTTCATAGATGCGGGCTAGGGCTATGTTTAGGGATGCTAGGAAACAGCGAAACCGGAGGGTCCAGTTGCATGTGGGGCTGTGTAAAGGCTCCCCTGGGGAGTTCACTTGTACCCAAAGCCTTCCTTTGGGGGCACTTTTGGATGGGCGAAAAGGACTCGCAACGCATTTCCTGGAGCCTGATTTTTCAATCGTCTTCGATGCTGGCTAGGGCTATGTTTAGGGATGCTTGGAAACAGCGAAACCGGAGGGTCCAGTTGCATGTGGGGCTGCGTAAAGGCTCCCCTGGGGAGTTCACTTGTACCCAAAGCCTTCCTTTGGGGGCACTTTTGGATGGTCCAAAGGGGCTCGGAACGTATTTCCTGGGGCCTGATTTTTCACTCGTCTCCGATGACTGCTAGGGCTTCATTTAGGGATGCTCGAAAAAAGCGAACCCGGAGTGTCCAGTTGCATGTGGGGCTGCGTAACGTCTCCCCTGGGGAGTTCACCTGTACCCAAAGCCTTCCTTTGGGGGCACTTTTGGATGGGCAAATAGGGCTCGCAACGCATTTCCTGGGGCCTGATTTTTCATTCGTCTTCGATGCCGGCTAGGACTATGTTTAGGGATGCTCGGAAACAGCTAACCCGGAGGGTCCAGTTGCATGTGGGGCTGCGTAAAGGCTCCCCTGGGGAGTTCACTTGTACCAAAAGCCTTCCTTTGGTGACACTTTTCTATGGTCCAAAGGGGCTTGCAACAAGTTTCCTGGGGCCTGATTTTTCATTCGTCTTCGATGCCGGCTAGAGATATGTTTAGGGATGCTCAGAAACAGGGAACCCGGAGGGTCCAGTTGCATGTGGGGCCGCGTAAAGACTCCCCTGGTAAGTTCTCTTGTACCCAAAGACTTCCTTTGGGGGAACTTTTGGATGGGTTAAAAGGGCTCGGAATGCATTTCCTGGGGCCTGATTTTTCAGTCGTCTTCGATGCCGGCTAGGGCTATGTTTAGGGATGCTCGGAAACAGCGAACCCGGAGGGTCCAGTTGCATGTGGGGCTGTGTAAAGGCTCCCCTGGGGAGTTCACTTGTACCCAAAGCCTTCCTTTGGGGGCACTTTTGGATGGGCGAAAAAGGCTTGCAACGCATTTCCTTGGGCCTGATTTTTCAGTCGTCTTCGATGCCGGTTAGGGCTATGTTTAGGGATGCTCGGAAACAGCGAACCCGGAGGGTGCAGTTGCATGTGGGGCTGCGTAAAGGCTCCCCTGGGGAGTTCACTTGTACCCAAAGCCTTCCTTTGGGGGCACTTTTGGATGGGCGAAAAGGACTCGCAACGCATTTCCTGGGGCCTGATTTTTCAGTCGTCTTCGATGCCGGCAAGGGCTATGTTTAGGGATGCTCGGAAACAGCGAACCCGGAGGGTCCAATTGCATGTGGGGCTGCGTAAAGGCTCCCCTGGGGAGTTCACTTGTACCCAAAGCCTTCCTTTGCTAACACTTTTGGATGGTCCAAAGGGGCTTGAAACTCGTTTTCTGGGGCCCAGGTTTTCAGTCTTCTCCCATGCCCGTTAGTGATATATTTAGCATTGTTCGGAAAAATCGAACCCGGAGGGTCCAGTTGCATGTGGGGCTGCGTAACGTCTCCCCTGGGGAGTTCACTTGTATCCAAAGCCTTCCTTTGGGGGCACTTTTGGATGGTCCAAAGGGGCTCGTAACGCATTTCCTGGGGCCTGATTTTTCAGTCGTCTCCAATGACGGCTAGGGCTACGTTTAGGTTTGCTCAGGAACAAGCGAACCCGGAGGGTCCAGTTGCATGTGGGGCTGCGTAAAGGCTCCCCTGGGGAGTTCACTTGTATCCAAAGCCTTCCTTTGGGGGCACTTTTGGATGGGCGAAAAGGGCTCGCAACGCATTTCCTGGGGCCTGATTTTTCAGTCGTCTTCGATGCCGGCTAGGGCTATGTTTAGGGATGCTCGGAAACAGTGAACCCGGAGGGTCCAGTTGCATGTGGGGCTGCGTAAAGGCTCCCCTGGGGAGTTCACTTGTACCCAAAGCCTTCCCTTGGGGGCACTTTTGGATGGGCGAAAAGGGCTCGTAACGCATTTCCTGGGGCCTGATTTTTCAGTCGTCTTCGATGCCAGCTAGGGCTATGTTTAGGGATGCTCGGAAACAGCGAACCCGGAGGGTCCAGTTGCATGTGGTGCTGCGTAAAGGCTCCCCTGGGGAGTTCACTTTTACCCAAAGCCTTCCTTTGGTACAGTTTTGGATGGTCCAAAGGGGTTTCCAACGCGTTTCCTGGAGCCTGATTTTTCAGTCGTCTTCGATGCCGGCTAGGGCTATGTTTAGGGATGCTCGGAAACAGCGAACCCGGAGGGTCCAGTTGCATGTGGGGGTGCGTAAAGGCTCCCCTGGGGAGTTCACTTGTACCCAAAGCCTTCCTTTGGGGGCACTTTTAGATGGGCGAAAAGGGCTCGTAACGCATTTCCTAGGGCCTGATTTTTCAGTCGTCTTCGATGCCGGCTAGGGCTATGTTTAGGGATGCTCGGAAACAGCAAACCCGGAGGGTCCAGTTGCATGTGGGGCTGCGTAAAGGCTCCCTTGGGGAGTTCAATTTTACACAAAGCCTTCCTTTGGGGGCACTTTTGGATGGGCGAAAAAGGCTTGCAACGCATTTCCTGGGGCCTGATTTTTCAGTCGTCTTCGATGCCGGCTAGGGCTATGTTTAGGGATGCTCGGAAACAGCGAACCCGGAGGGTGCAGTTGCATGTGGGGCTGCGTAAAGGCTCCCCTGGGGAGTTCACTTGTACCCAAAGCCTTCCTTTGGGGGCACTTTTGGATGGGCGAAAAGGGCTTGCAACGCATTTCCTGGGGCCTGATTTTTCAGTCGTCTTCGATGCCGGCAAGGGCTATGTTTAGGGATGCTCGGAAACAGCGAACCCGAAGGGTCCAGTTGCATGTGGGGCTGCGTAAAGGCTCCCCTGGGGAGTTCACTTGTACCCAAAGCCTTCCTTTGGTGACACTTTTGGATGGTCCAAAGGGGCTTGAAACTCGTTTTCTGGGGCCCGGGTTTTCAGTCTTCTCCCATGCCCGTTAGTGATATATTTAGCGTTGTTCGGAAAAATCGAACCCGGAGGGTCCAGTTGCATGTGGGGCTGCGTAACGTCTCCCCTGGGGAGTTCACTTGTATCCAAAGCCTTCCTTTGGGGGCACTTTTGGATGGTCCAAAGGGGCTCGTAACGCATTTCCTGAGGCCTGATTTTTCAGTCGTCTCCGATGACGGCTAGGGCTACGTTTAGGTTTGCTCAGGAACAAGCGAACCCGGAGGGTCCAGTTGCATGTGGGGCTGCGTAAAGGCTCCCCTGGGGAGTTCACTTGTACCCAAAGCCTTCCTTTGGGGGCACTTTTGGATGGGCGAAAAGGGCTCGCAACGCATTTCCTTGGGCCTGATTTTTCAGTCGTCTTCGATGCCGGCTAGGGCTATGTTTAGGGATGCTCGGAAACAGCGAACCCGGAGGGTCCAGTTGCATGTGGGGCTGCGTAAAGGCTCCCCTGGGGAGTTCACTTGTACCCAAAGCCTTCCTTTGGGGGCACTTTTGGATGGGCGAAAAGGGCTCGTAACGCATTTCCTGGGGCCTGATTTTTCAGTCGTCTTCGATGCCGTTTAGGGTTATGTTTAGGGATGCTCGGAAACAGCGAACACGGAGGGTCCAGTTGCATGTGGTGCTGCGTAAAGGCTCCCCTGGGGAGTTCACTTTTACCCAAAGCATTCCTTTGCTGACACTTTTGGATGGTCCAAAGGGGTTTGCAACGCGTTTCCTGGGGCCTGATTTTTCAGTCGTCTTCGATGCCGGCTAGGGCTATGTTTAGGGATGCTCGGAAACAGCGAACCCGGAGGGTCCAGTTGCATGTGGGGCTGCATAAAGGCTCCCCTGGGGAGTTCACTTGTACCCAAAGCCTTCCTTTGGGGGAACTTTTGGATGGTCCAAAGGGGCTCGCAACGCATTTCCTGGGCCTGATTTTTCACTCGTCTCCGATGACGGTTAGGGATACTTTTAGGTTTGCTCGGAAACAGCGAACCCGGAGGGTCCAGTTGCATGTGGGGCTGCGTAAAGGCTCCCCTGGGGAGTTCACTTGTACCCAAAGCCAACCTTTGCTGACACTTTTGGATGGTCCAAAGGGGCTCGCAACGCATTTCCTGGGGCCTGATTTTTCACACGTCTTCGATTATGGCTAGGGCTACGTTTAGGTTTCCTCAGGAACAGCGAACCCGGAGGGTCCAGTTGCATGTGGGGCTGTGTAAAGGCTCCCCTGGGGAGTTCACTTGTACCCAAAGCCTTCCTTTGGTGACACTTTGGGATGGTCCAAAGGGGCTTGCAACGCGTTTTCTGGGGCACGGGTTTTCAGTCTTCTCCCATGCTGCCTAGGGATATATTTAGGGTTGCTCGGAAAAATCGAACCCGGAGGGTCCAGTTGCATGTGGGCCTGCCTAAAGGCTCCCCTGGGGAGTTCTCTTGTACCCAAAGCCTTCCTTTGGGGGCACTTTTGGATGGGCGAAAAGGGCTCGCAACGCATTTCCTGGGGCCTGATTTTTTAGTCGTCTTCGATGCCGGCTAGGGCTATGTATAGGGATGCTCGGAAACAGCGAACCCGGAGGGTCCAGTTGCATGTGGGGCTGCGTAAAGGCTCCCCTGGGGTGTTCACTTGTACCCAAAGCCTTCCCTTGGGGGCACTTTTGGATGGGCGAAAAGGGCTCGTAACGCATTTCCTGGGGCCTGATTTTTCAGTCGTCTTCGATGCCGGCTAGTGCTATGTTTAGGGATGCTCGGAAACAGCGAACCCTGAAGGTCCAGTTGCATGTGGGGCTGCGTAAAGGCTCCCCTGGGGAGTTCACTTGTACCCAAAACCTTCCTTTGGTGACAGTTTTCGATGGTCCAAAGGGGTTTGCAACGTGTTTCCTGGAGCCTGATTTTTCAGTGGTCTTCGATGCCGGCTAGGGCTATGTTTAGGGATGCTCGGAAACAGCGAACCCGGAGGGTCCAGTTGCATGTGGGGCTGCGTAAAGGCTCCCCTGGGGAGTTCACTTGTACTCAAAGCCTTCCTTTGGGGGCACTTTTGGATGGTCCAAAGGGGCTCGCAACGCATTTCCTGGGCCTGATTTTTCACTCGTCTCCGATGACGGCTAGGGATACATTTAGGTTTGCTCGGAAACAGCGAACCCGGAGGGTCCAGTTGCATGTGGGGCTGCGTAAAGGCTCCCCTGGGGAGTTCACTTGTACCCAAAGCCTTCCTTTGGGGGCACTTTTGGATGGGCGAAAAGGGCTCGCAACACATTTCCTGGGCCCTGATTTTTCAGTCGTCTTCGATGCCGGCTAGGGCTATGTTTAGGGATGCTCGGAAACAGAGAACCCGGAGGGTCCAGTTGCATGTGGGGCTGCGTAAAGGCTCCCCTGGGGAGTTCTCTTGTACCCAAAGCCTTCCTTTGGGGGCACTTTTGGATGGGCGAAAAGGGCTCGGAACGCATTTCCTGGGGCCTGATTTTTCAGTCGTCATCGATGCCGGCTAGGGCTATGTTTAGGGATGGTCGGAAACAGTGAACCCGGAGGGTCCAGTTGCATGTGGTGCTGCGTAAAGGCTCCCCTGGGGAGTTCACTTGTACCCAAAGCCTTCCTTTGGGGGCACTTTTGGATGGGCGAAAAAGGCTTGCAACGCATTTCCTTGGGCCTGATTTTTCAGTCGTCTTCGATGCCGGCAAGGGTTATGTTTAGGGATGCTCGGAAACAGCGAACCCGGAGGGTCCAGTTGCATGTGGGGCTGCGTAAAGGCTCCCCTGGGGAGTTCACTTGTACCCAAAGCCTTCCTTTGGGGGCACTTTTGGATGGGCGAAAAGGGCTTGCAACGCATTTCCTGGGGCCTGATTTTTCAGTCGTCTTCGATGCCGGCAAGGGCTATGTTTAGGGATGCTCGGAAACAGCGAACCCGAAGGGTCCAGTTGCATGTGGGGCTGCGTAAAGGCTCCCCTGGGGAGTTCTCTTGTACCCAAAGCCTTCCTTTGGGGGCACTTTTTGATGGGCGAAAAGGGCTCGCAACGCATTTCCTGGGCCCTTATTTTTCAGTCATCTTCAATGCCGGCAAGGGCTATGTTTAGGGATGCTCGGAAACAGCGAACCCGGAGGGTCCAGTTGCATGTGGGGCTGCGTAAAGGCTCCCCTGGGGAGTTCACTTTTACCCAAAGCCTTCCTTTGGTGACAGTTTTGGATGGTCCAAAGGGGTTTGCAACGCGTTTCCTGGAGCCTGATTTTTTAGTGGTCTTCGATGCCGGCTAGGGCTATGTTTAGGGATGCTCGGAAACAGCGAACCCGGAGGGTCCAGTTGCATGTGGGGCTGAGTAAAGGCTCCCCTGGGGAGTTCACTTGTACCCAAAGCCTTCCTTTGGGGGCACTTTTGGATAGTCCAAAGGGGCTCGCAACGCATTTCCTGAGCCTGATTTTTCACTCGTCTCCGATGACGGCTAGGGATACATTTAGGGTTGCTTGGAAACAGCGAACCCGGAGGGTCCAGTTGCATGTGGGGCTGCGTAAAGGCTCCCATGGGGAGTTCACTTGTACCCAAAGCCTTCCTTTGGGGGCACTTTTGGATGGGCGAAAAGGGCTCGCAACGCATTTCCTGGGGCCTGATTTTTCAGTCGTCTTCGATGCCGGCAAGGTCTATGTTTAGGGATGCTCGGAAACAGCGAACCCAGAGGGTCCAGTTGCATGTGGTGCTGCGTAAAGGCTTATCTTGGGAATTCACTTGTACCCAAAGCCTTCCTTTGGGGGCACTTTTGGATGGGTGAAAAGGGCTCGGAACGCATTTCCTGGGGCCTGATTTTTCACTCGTCTTCAAAGCCGGCAAGGGCTATGTTTAGGGATGCTCGGAAACAGCGAACCCGGAGGGTCCAGTTGCATGTGGGGCCGCGTAAAGACTCCCCTGGTAAGTTCTCTTGTACCCAAAGCCTTCCTTTGGGGGCACTTTTGGATGGGCGAAAAGGGCTCGTAACGCATTTCCTGGGGCCTGATTTATCAGTCGTCATCTGTGCCGGCTAGCGCTATGTTTAGGGATGCTCGGAAACAGCGAACCCGGAGGGTCCAGTTGCATGTGGGGCTGCGTAAAGGCTCCCCTGGGGAGTTCACTTGTACCCAAAGCCTTCCTTTGGGGGCACTTTTGGATGGTCCAAAGGGGCTCGCAACGCATTTCCTGGGGCCTGATTTTTCAGTCGTCTCCGATGACGGCTAGGGATACATTCAGGGTTGCTCGGAAACAGCGAACCCGGAGGGTCCAGTTGCATGTGGGGCTGCGTAAAGGCTCCCCTGGGGAGTTCACTTGTACCCAAAGCCTTCCTTTGGGGGCACTTTTGGATGGGCGAAAAGGGCTCGCAACGCATTTCCTGGGGCCTGATTTTTCAGTCGTCTTCGATGCCGGCAAGGGCTATGTTTAGGGATGCTCGGAAACAGCGAACCCGGAGGGTCCAGTTGCATGTGGGGCTGCGTAAAGGGTTATCTGGGGAATTCACTTGTACCCAAAGCCTTCCTTTGGGGGCACTTTTGGATGGGTGAAAAGGGCTCGGAACGCATTTCCTGGGGCCTGATTTTTCAGTCGTCATCGATGCCGGCTAGGGCTATGTTTAGGGATGCTAGGAAACAGAGAACCCGGAGGGTCCAGTTGCATGTGGGGCTGCGTAAAGGCTCCCCTGGGGAGTTCACTTGTACCCAAAGCCTTCCTTTGGTGACACTTTTGGATGGTCCAAAGGGGCTTGAAACTCGTTTTCTGGGGCCCGGGTTTTCAGTCTTCTCCCATGCCCGTTAGTGATATATTTAGCGTTGTTCGGAAAAATCGAACCCGGAGGGTCAAGTTGCATGTGGGGCTGCGTAACGTCTCCCCTGGGGAGTTCACTTGTATCCAAAGCCTTCCTTTGGGGGCACTTTTGGATGGTCCAAAGGGGCTCGTAACGCATTTCCTGGGGCCTGATTTTTCAGTCGTCTCCGATGACGGCTAGGGCTATGTTTAGGGATGCTCGGAAACAGCGAACCCGGAGGGTCCAGTTGCATGTCGGGCTGCGTAAAGGCTCCCCTGGGGAGTTCTCTTGTACCCAAAGCCTTCCTTTGGGGGTACTTTTGGATGGGCGAAAAGGCCTTTTAACGCATTTTCTGGGGACTGATTTTTCAGTAGTCTTCAATGCCCGCTAGGGATATGTTTAGGGATGCTCAGAAACAGCGAACCCGGAGGGTCCAGTTGCATGTGGGGCTGCGTAAAGGCTCCCCTGGGGAGTTCTCTTGTACCCAAAGCCTTCCTTTGCTTTCACATTTGGATGGTCCAAAGGGGCTCGCAACGCATTTCCTGGGGCCTGATTTTTTATTTGTCTTCGATGCCGGCTAGGGCTACGTTTATGTTTGCTCATGAACAGCGAACCCGAAGGGTCCAGTTGCATGTGGGGCTGCGTAAAGGCTCCCCTGGGTAGTTCTCTTGTATCCAAAGCCTTCCTTTGGGGGCACTTTTGGATGGGCGAAAACGGCTCGCAACGCATTTCCTGGGGCCTGATTTTTCAGTCGTCTTCGATGCCGGTAGGGCTATTTTTAGGGATGCTCGGAAACAGCGAACCCGGAGGGTCCAGTTGCATGTGGGGCTGCGTAAAGGCTCCCCTGGGGAGTTCACTTCTACCCAAAGCCTTCCTTTGGTGACACTTTTGGATGGTCCAAAAGGGCTTGTAACGCGTTTCCTGGGGCCTGATTTTTCAGTCGTCTTCGATGCCGGCTAGGGCTATGTATAGGGATGCTCGAAAACAGCGAACCCAGAGGGTCCAGTTGCATGTGGGGCTGCGTAAAGGCTCCCCTGGGGAGTTCACTTGTACCCAAAGCCAACCTTTGCTGACACTTTTGGATGGTCCAAAGGGGCTTGCAACGCTTTTTCTGGGGTCCGGGTGTTCAGTTTTCTCCCATGCCGGCTAGGGATATATTTAGGGTTGCTCGGAAAAATCGAACCCGAAGGGTCTAGTTGCATGTGGGGCTGCATAAAGGCTCCCCTGGGGAGTTCACTTGTACCCAAAGCCTTCCTTTGCTGACACTTTGGGATGGTCCAAAGGGGCTTGCAACGCGTTTTCTGGGCCCCGTGTTTTCAGTCTTCTCCCATGCCGGCTAGGGCTATATTTAGGGTTGCTCGGAAACAGCGAACCCGGAGGGTCCAGTTGCATGTGGGGCTGCGTAAAGGCTCCCCTGGGGAGTTCACTTGTACCCAAAGCCTTCCTTTGGTGACACTTTTCGATGGTCCAAAGGGGCTTGCAACGCGTTTCCTGGGGCCTGATTTTTCAGTCGTCTTCGATGCCGGCTAGGGCTATGTTTAGGGATGCTCGGAAACAGCGAACCCAGAGGGTCCAGTTGCGTGTGGGGCTGCGTATAGGCTCCCCTGGGGAGTTCACTTCTACCCAAAGCCTTCCTTTGCTGACACATTTGGATGGTCCAAAGGGGCTCGCAACGCATTTCCTGGGGCCTGATTTTTTATTTGTCTTCGATGCCGGCTAGGGCTACGTTTATGTTTGCTCATGAACAGCGAACCCGAAGGGTCCAGTTGCATGTGGGGCTGCGTAAAGGCTCCCCTGGGTAGTTCTCTTGTACCCAAAGCCTTCCTTTGGGGGCACTTTTAGATGGGCGAAAACGGCTCGCAACGCATTTCCTGGGGCCTGATTTTTCAGTCGTCTTCGATGCCGGTAGGGCTATTTTTAGGGATGCTCGGAAACAGCGAACCCGGAGGGTCCAGTTGCATGTGGGGCTGCGTAAAGGCTCCCCTGGGGAGTTCACTTGTACCCAAAGCCTTCCTTTGGTGACACTTTTGGATGGTCCAAAAGGGCTTGTAACGCGTTTCCTGGGGCCTGATTTTTCAGTCGTCTTTGATGCCGGCTAGGGCTATGTTTAGGGATGCTCGAAAACAGCGAACCCAGAGGGTCCAGTTGCATGTGGGGCTGCGTAAAGGCTCCCCTGGGGAGTTCACTTGTACCCAAAGCCAACCTTTGCTGACACTTTTGGATGGTCCAAAGGGGCTTGCAACGCTTTTTCTGGGGCTCGGGTTTTCAGTTTTCTCCCATGCCGGCAAGTGATATATTTAGGGTTGCTCTGAAAAATCGAACCCGAAGGGTCCAGTTGCATGTGGGGCTGCGTAAAGTCTCCCCTGGGGATTTCACTTGTATCCAAAGCCTTCCTTTGGGGGCACTTTTGGATGCGTGAAAATGGCTCGTAACGCATTTCCTGGGGCCTGATTTTTCCGTCGTCATCGATGGCGATAGGGATATGTTTAGGAATGCTCTGAAACAGCGAACCCGGAGGGTGCAGTTCCATGTGGGGCTGCGTAAAGGCTCCCCTGGGGAGATCACTGGTACCCAAACTCTTCATTTGGAGGCACTTTTGGATGGGTGAAAAGGGCTCGCAACGCATTTCCTGGGGCCTGATTTTTCAGTCGTCTTCGATGCCGGCTAGGGCTATGTTTAGGGATGCTCGGAAACAGCGAACCCAGAGGGTCCAGTTGCGTGTGGGGCTGCATAAAGGCTCCCCTGGGGAGTTCACTTCTACCCAAAGCCTTCCTTTGCTGACACATTTGGATGGTCCAAAGGGGCTCGCAACGCATTTCCTGGGGCCTGATTTTTTATTTGTCTTCGATGCCGGCTAGGGCTACGTTTATGTTTGCTCATGAACAGCGAACCCGAAGGGTCCAGTTGCATGTGGGGCTGCGTAAAGGCTCCCCTGGGTAGTTCTCTTGTACCCAAAGCCTTCCTTTGGGGGCACTTTTGGATGGGCGAAAACGGCTCGCAACGCATTTCCTGGGGCCTGATTTTTCAGTCGTCTTCGATGCCGGTAGGGCTATTTTTAGGGATGCTCGGAAACAGCGAACCCGGAGGGTCCAGTTGCATGTGGGGCTGCGTAAAGGCTTATCTGGGGAGTTCACTTGTACCCAAAGCCTTCCTTTGGGTGCACTTTTGGATGGGCGAAAAGGGCTCGTAACGCATTTCCTGGGGCCTGATTTTTCACTAATCTCCCATGACGCCTAGTGATACGTTTAGGTTTGCTAAGGAACAGAGAACCCGAAGGGTCCAGTTGCATGTGGGGCTGCGTAAAGGCTCCCCTGGGGAGTTCTCTTGTACCCAAAGTCTTCCTTTGGGGGCACTTTTGGATGGGCGAAAAGGGCTTGCAACGCGTTTCTTGGGACCTGATTTTTCAGTCGTCTTCGATGCCGGCAAGGGCTATGTTTAGGGATGCTCGGAAACAGCGAACCCGGAGGGTCCAGTTGCATGTGGGGCTGCGTAAAGGCTCCCCTGGGAACTTCAGATGTACCCAAGGCCTTCCTTTGGTGACACTTTTGGATGGTCCAAAGGGGCTCGCAACGCATTTCCTGGGGCCGGATTTTTCACCCGTCTACGATGACTGCTAGGGCTACGTTTAGTGTTGCTCCGAAACAGCGAACCCGGAGGGTCCAGTGTCATGTGGGGCTGCGTAAAGGCTCCCCTGGGGAGTTCACTTGTACCCAAAGCCTTCCTTTGGTGACACTTTGGGATGGTCCAAAGGGGCTTGCAGCGCATTTTCTGGGACCCGGGTTTTCAGTCTTCTCCCATGCCGGCTAGGGATATATTTAGGGTTGCTCGGAAAAATCGAACCCGCAGGGTCCAGTTGCATGTGGGGCTGCGTAAAGGCTCCCCTTGGGAGTTCTCTTGTACCCAAAGCCTTCCTTTGGGGGCACTTTTGGATGGGCGAAAAGGGCTAGCAACGCATTTCCCGGGGCCTGATTTTTCACACGTCTTCGATGCCGGCTAGGGATATGTTTAGGGTTGCTCGGAAACAGCGAACCCGGAGGGTCCAGTTGCATGTGGGGCTGCGTAAAGGCTCCCCTGGGGAGTTCACTTGTACCCAAAGCCTTCCTTTGGGTGCACTTTTGGATGGGTAAAAAGGGCTCGTAACGCATTTCCTGGGGCCTGATTTTTCAGTCGTCTTCGATGCCGGCTAGGGCTATGTTTAGGGATGCTCGGAAACAGCGAACCCGGAGGGTCCAGTTGCATGTGGGGCTGCGTAAGGGCTCCCCTGGGGAGTTCACTTCTACCCAAAGCCTTCCTTTGGTGGCGCTTTTGGATGGTCCAAAGGGGCTTGCAACGCGTTTCCTGGCGCCTGATTTTTCAGTCGTCTTCGATGCCGGCTAGGGCTATATTTAGGGATGCTCGAAAACAGCGAACCCGGAGGGTCCAGTTGCATGTGGGGCTGCGTAAAGGCTCCCCTGGGAACTTCAGATGTAACCAAGGCCTTCCTTTGCTGACACTTTTGGATGGTCCAAAGGGGCTTGCAACGCTTTTTCTGGGACCCGGGTTTTCAGTCTTCTCCCATGCCGGCTAGGGATATATTTAGGGTTGCTCTGAAAAATCGAACCTGGAGGGTCCAGTTGCATGTGGGGCTGCGTAAAGGCTCCCCTGGGATTTCACTTGTATCCAAAGCCTTCCTTTGGGGGCACTTTTGGATGGTCCAAAGGGGCTCGCAACGCATTTCCTGGGGCCTGATTTTTCACTAGTCTCCGATGACGGCTAGGGCTACGTTTAGGTTTGCTCAGGAACAGTGAACCCGGAGGATCTAGTTGCATGTGGGGCTGCGTAAAGGCTCCCCTGGGGAGTTCTCTTGTACCCAAAGCCTTTTTTTGGGGGCACTTTTGGATGGGCGAAAAGGGCTCGCAACGCATTTCCTGGGGCCTGATTTTTCACACGTCTTCGATGCCGGCTAGGGCTATGTTTAAGGTTGCTCGGAAACAGCGAACCCGGAGGGTCCAGTTGCATGTGGGGCTGAGTAAAGGCTCCCCTGTGGAGTTCAATTGTACCCAAAGCCTTCCTTTGGGGGCACTTCTGGATGGGTGAAAAGGGCTCGTAACGCATTTCCTGGGGCCTGATTTTTCAGTCGTCATCGATGCCGGTAGGGATATGTTTAGGGATGCTCGGAAACAGCGAACCCGGAGGGTGCAGTTGCATGTGGGGCTGCGTTAAGGCTCCCCTGGGGAGATCACTTGTACCCAAAGCATTCATTTGGAGGCACTTTTGGATGGGCGAAAAGGGCACGAAACGCATTTCCTGGGGCCTGATTTTTCACTCATCTCCCATGACAGCTAGGGTTACGTTTAGGTTTGCTAAGGAACAGAGAACCCGGAGGGTCCAGTTGCATGTGGGGCTGCGTAAAGGCTCCCCTGGGGAGTTCTCTTGTACCCAAAGTCTTCCTTTGGGGGCAGTTTTGGATGGGCGAAAAGGGCTTGCAAAGCGTTTCCTGGGGCCTGATTTTTCAGTCGTCTTCGATGCCGGCTAGGGTTATGTTTAGGGATGCTCGGAAACAGCGAACCCGGAGGGTCCAGTTGCATGTGGTGCTGCGTAAAGGCTCCCCTGGGGAGTTCACTTGTACCCAAAGCCTTCCTTTAGTGACACTTTTGGATGGTCCAAAGGGGCTTGCAACGCGTTTCCTGGGGCCTGATTTTTCAGTCGTCTTCGATGCCGGCTATGGCTATGTTTAGGGATGCTCGAAAACAGCGAACCCGGAGGGTCCAGTTGCATGTGGGGCTGCGTAAAGGCTCCCCTGGGGAGTTCAGTTGTACCCAAAGCCTTCCTTTGGGGGCACTTTTGGATGGGCGAAAAGGGCTCAGAACGCATTTCCTGGGGCCTGATTTTTCAGTCGTCTTCGATGCCGGCTAGGAGAATGGTTAAGGTTGCTCGGAAAATGCGAACTCGGATGGTCCAGTTGCATGTGGGGCTGCGTAAAGGCTCCCCTGGGGAGTTCGCTTGTACCTAAAGTCTTACTTTGGGGGCACTTTTGGATGGGCGAAAAGGGCTCGCAACGCATTTCCTGGGGCCTGATTTTTCACACGTCTTCGATGCCGGCAAGTGTTATGTTTAGGGTTGCTCGGAAACAGCAAACCCGGAGGGTCCAGTTGCATGTGGGGCTGCATACAGGCTCCCCTGGGGAATTCTCTTGTACCCAAAGCCTTCCTTTGGGGGCACTTTTGGATTGGCGAAAAGGGCTCGAAACGCATTTCCTGTGGCCTGATTTTTCAGTCGTCTCCGATGACGGCTAGGGCTATGTTTAGGGATGCTCGGAAACAGCGAACCCGGAGGGTCCAGTTGCATGTGGGGCTGCGTAAAGGCTCCCCTGGGGAGTTCTCTTGTACCCAAAGCCTTCCTTTGGGGGCACTTTTGGATTGGCGAAAAGGGCTCCGAACGCATTTCCTGCGGCCTGATTTTTCAGTCGTCTCCGATGACGGCTAGGGCTATGTTTAGGGATGCTCGGAAACAGCGAACCCGGAAGGTCCAGTTGCATGTGGGGCTGCGTAAAGGCTCCCCTGGGGAGATCACTTGTACCCAAAGCATTCATTTGGAGGCACTTTTGGATAGGCGAAAAGGGCACGAAACGCATTTCCTGGGGCCTGATTTTTCACTCATCTCCCATGACAGCTAGGGCTACTTTTAGGTTTGCTAAGGAACAGAGAACCCGGAGGGTCCAGTTGCATGTGGGGCTGCGTAAAGGCTCCCCTGGGGAGTTCTCTTGTACCCAAAGTCTTCCTTTGGGGGCAGTTTTGGATGGGCGAAAAGGGCTTGCAAAGCGTTTCCTGGGGCCTGATTTTTCAGTCGTCTTCGATGCCGGCTAGGGCTATGTTTAGGGATGCTCGGAAACAGCGAACCCGGAGGGTCCAGTTGCATGTGGGGCTGCGTAAAGGCTCCCCTGGGGAGTTCACTTCTACCCAAAGCCTTCCTTTAGTGACACTTTTGGATGGTCCAAAGGGGCTTGCAACGCGTTTCCTGGGGCCTGATTTTTCAGTCGTCTTCGATGCCGGCTATGGCTATGTTTAGGGATGCTCGAAAACAGCGAACCCGGAGGGTCCAGTTGCATGTGGGGCTGCGTAAAGGCTCCCCTGGGGAGTTCAGTTGTACCCAAAGCCTTCCTTTGGGGGCACTTTTGGATGGGCGAAAAGGGCTCAGAACGCATTTCCTGGGGCCTGATTTTTCAGTCGTCTTCGATGCCGGCTAGGAGAATGGTTAAGGTTGCTCGGAAAATGCGAACTCGGATGGTCCAGTTGCATGTGGGGCTGCATAAAGGCTCCCCTGGGGAATTCTCTTGTACCCAAAGCCTTCCTTTGGGGGCACTTTTGGATTGGCGAAAAGGGCTCGAAACGCATTTCCTGTGGCCTGATTTTTCAGTCGTCTCCGATGACGGCTAGGGCTATGTTTAGGGATGCTCGGAAACAGCGAACCCGGAGGGTCCAGTTGCATGTGGGGCTGCGTAAAGGCTCCCCTGGGGAGTTCTCTTGTACCCAAAGCCTTCCTTTGGGGGCACTTTTGGATTGGCGAAAGGGTCTCGCAACGCGTTTCCTGTGGCCTGATTTTTCAGTCGTCTCCGATGACGGCTAGGGCTATGTTTAGGGATGCTCGGAAACAGCGAACCCGGAGGGTCCAGTTGCATGTGGGGCTGCGTAAAGGCTCCCCTGGGGAGTTCTCTTGTACCCAAAGCCTTCCTTTGGGGGCACTTTTGGATTGGCGAAAAGGGCTCCGAACGCATTTCCTGCGGCCTGATTTTTCAGTCGTCTCCGATGACGGCTAGGGCTATGTTTAGGGATGCTCGGAAACAGCGAACCCGGAAGGTCCAGTTGCATGTGGGGCTGCGTAAAGGCTCCCCTGGGGAGATCACTTGTACCCAAAGCATTCATTTGGAGGCACTTTTGGATAGGCGAAAAGGGCACGAAACGCATTTCCTGGGGCCTGATTTTTCACTCATCTCCCATGACAGCTAGGGTTACTTTTAGGTTTGCTAAGGAACAGAGAACCCGGAGGGTCCAGTTGCATGTGGGCCTGCGTAAAGGCTCCCCTGGGGAGTTCTCTTGTACCCAAAGTCTTCCTTTGGGGGCAGTTTTGGATGGGCGAAAAGGGCTTGCAAAGCGTTTCCTGGGGCCTGATTTTTCAGTCGTCTTCGATGCCGGCTAGGGCTATGTTTAGGGATGCTCGGAAACAGCGAACCCGGAGGGTCCAGTTGCATGTGGGGCTGCGTAAAGGCTCCCCTGGGGAATTCTCTTGTACCCAAAGCCTTCCTTTGGGGGCACTTTTGGATTGGCGAAAAGGGCTCGAAACGCGTTTCCTGGGGCCTGATTTTTCAGTCGTCTTCGATGCCGGCTATGGCTATGTTTAGGGATGCTCGAAAACAGCGAACCCGGAGGGTCCAGTTGCATGTGGGGCTGCGTAAAGGCTCCCCTGGGGAGTTCAGTTGTACCCAAAGCCTTCCTTTGGGGGCACTTTTGGATGGGCGAAAAGGGCTCAGAACGCATTTCCTGGGGCCTGATTTTTCAGTCGTCTTCGATGCCGGCTAGGAGAATGGTTAAGGTTGCTCGGAAAATGCGAACTCGGATGGTCCAGTTGCATGTGGGGCTGCATAAAGGCTCCCCTGGGGAATTCTCTTGTACCCAAAGCCTTCCTTTGGGGGCACTTTTGGATTGGCGAAAAGGGCTCGAAACGCATTTCCTGGGGCCTGATTTTTCAGTCGTCTCCGATGACGGCTAGGGCTATGTTTAGGGATGCTCGGAAACAGCGAACCCGGAGGGTCCAGTTGCATGTGGGGCTGCGTAAAGGCTCCCCTGGGGAGTTCTCTTGTACCCAAAGCCTTCCTTTGGGGGCACTTTTGGATTGGCGAAAAGGGCTCCGAACGCATTTCCTGGGGCCTGATTTTTCAGTCGTCTCCGATGACGGCTAGGGCTATGTTTAGGGATGCTCGGAAACAGCGAACCCGGAAGGTCCAGTTGCATGTGGGGCTGCGTAAAGGCTCCCCTGGGGAGTTCTCTTGTACCCAAAGCCTTCCTTTGGGGGCACTTTTGGATTGGCGAAAAGGGCTCGGAACACATTTCCTGGGGCCTGATTTTTCACTCGTCTCCGATGACGGCTAGGGCTATGTTTAGGGATGCTCGGAAACAGCGAACTCGGAGGGTCCAGTTGCATGTGGGGCTGCGTAAAGGCTCCCCTGGGAACTTCAGATGTAAGCAAAGCCTTCCTCTGGGGGCACTTTTGGATGGGCGAAAGGGTCTCGCAACGCATGTCCTGGGGCCTGATTTTTCAGTCGTCTTCGATGCCGGCTAGGGCTATGTTTAGGGATGCTCGGAAACAGCGAACCCTGAGGGTCCAGTTGCATGTGGGGCTGCGTAAAGGCTCCCCTGGGGAGTTCTCTTGTACCCAAAGCCTTCCTTTGGGGGCACTTTTGAATGGGCGAAAAGGGCTCGGAACGCATTTCCTGGGGCCTGATTTTTCAGTCGTCTCCGATGACGGCTAGGGCTACGTTTAGTTTTGCTCAGGAACAGCGAACCCGGAAGGTCCAGTTGCATGTGGGGCTGCGTAAAGGCTCCCCTGGGGAGTTCTCTTGTACCCAAAGCCTTCCTTTGGGGGCACTTATGGATGGGCGAAAAGGGCTCGCAACGCATTTCCTTGGGCCTGATTTTTCACTCGTCTCTGATGACGGCTAGGGCTATGTTTAGGGATGCTCGGAAACAGCGAACCCGGAGGGTCCAGTTGCGTAAAGGCTCCCCTGGGGAGTTCACTTGTACCCAAAGCCTTCCTTTGGGGGCACTTTTGGATTGGCGAAAAGGACTCGGAACGCATTTCATGTGGCCTGATTTTTCACTCGTCTCCGAAGACGGCTAGGGCTATGTTTAGGGATGCTCGGAAACAGCGAACCCGGAGGGTCCAGTTGCATGTGGGGCTGCATAAAGGCTCCCCTGGGGAGTTCTCTTGTACCCAAAGCCTCTCTTTGGGGGCACTTTTGGATGGGCGAAATCGTCTCGCAACGCGTTTCTTGGGGCCAGATTTTTCAGTCGTCTTCGATGCCGGCTATGGCTATGTTTAGGGATGCTCGGAAACAGCGAACCCGGAGGGTCCAATTGCATGTGGGGCTGCGTAAAGGCTCCCCTGGGGAGTTCACTTGTACCCAAAGCCTTCCTTTGGGGGCACTTTTGGGTGGTCCAAAGGGGCTCGCAACGCTTTTCCTGGGGCCTGATTTTTCACTCGTCTCCGAAGACGGCTAGGGCTATGTTTAGGGATGCTCGGAAACAGCGAACCCGGAGGGTCCAGTTGCATATGCGGCTGCGTAAAGGCTCCCCTGGGAACTTCAGATGTACCCAAAGCCTTCCTTTGGTGACACTTTTGGATGGGCGAAAGGGTCTCGCAATGCGTTTCCTGGGGCCTGATTTTTCAGTCGTCTCCGATGCCGGCTAGGGCTATGTTTAGGGATGCTCGGAAACAGCGAACCCGGAGGGTCCAGATGCATGTGGGGCTGCGTAAAGGCTCCCCTGGGGAGTTCTCTTGTACCCAAAGCCTTCCTTTGGGGGCACTTTTGAATTGGCGAAAAGGGCTCGGAACGCGTTTCCTGGGGCCTGATTTTTCACTCGTCTCCGATGACGGCTAGGGCTATGTTTAGGGATGCTCGGAAACAGCGAACCCGGAGGGTCTACTTGCATGTGGGGCTGCGTAAAGGCTCCCCTGGGAACTTCAGATGTACCCAAAGCCTTCCTTTGGTGTCACTTTTGGATGGTCCAAAGGGACTCGGAACGCATTTCCTGGGGCCTGATTTTTCACACGTCTCCGATGACGGCTAGGGCTACGTTTAGGTTTGCTCAGGAACAGCGAACCCGGAGGGTCCAGTTGCATGTGGGGCTGTGTAAAGGCTCCCCTGGGGAGTTCTCTTGTACACAAAGCCTTCCTTTGTTGACACTTTTGGATGGTCCAAAGGGGCTTGCAACGCATTTCCTGAGGCCCGGTTTTTCAGTCTACTCCCATGCCGGCTAGGGCTATGTTTAGGGTTGCTCGGAAACAGCGAACCCGGAAGGTCCAGTTGCATGTGGGGCTGCGTAAAGGCTCCCCTGGGGAGTTCTCTTGTACCCAAAGCCTTCCTTTGGGGGCACTTTTGGATTGGCGAAAAGGGCTCGGAACACATTTCCTGGGGCCTGATTTTTCACTCGTCTCCGATGACGGCTAGGGCTATGTTTAGGGATGCTCGGAAACAGCGAACTCGGAGGGTCCAGTTGCATGTGGGGCTGCGTAAAGGCTCCCCTGGGAACTTCAGATGTAAGCAAAGCCTTCCTCTGGGGGCACTTTTGGATGGGCGAAAGGGTCTCGCAACGCATGTCCTGGGGCCTGATTTTTCAGTCGTCTTCGATGCCGGCTAGGGCTATGTTTAGGGATGCTCGGAAACAGCGAACCCGGAGGGTCCAGTTGCATGTGGGGCTGCGTAAAGGCTCCCCTGGGGAGTTCACTTGTACCCAAAGCCTTCCTTTGGGGGCACTTTTGGATTGGCGAAAAGGGCTCGGAACGCATTTCCTGGGGCCTGATTTTTCAGTCGTCTCCGATGACGGCTAGGGCTACGTTTAGTTTTGCTCAGGAACAGCGAACCCGGAAGGTCCAGTTGCATGTGGGGCTGCGTAAAGGCTCCCCTGGGGAGTTCTCTTGTACCCAAAGCCTTCCTTTGGGGGCACTTATGGATGGGCGAAAAGGGCTCGCAACGCATTTCCTTGGGCCTGATTTTTCACTCGTCTCTGATGACGGCTAGGGCTATGTTTAGGGATGCTCGGAAACAGCGAACCCGGAGGGTCCAGTTGCGTAAAGGCTCCCCTGGGGAGTTCACTTGTACCCAAAGCCTTCCTTTGGGGGCACTTTTGGATTGGCGAAAAGGACTCGGAACGCATTTCCTGTGGCCTGATTTTTCACTCGTCTCCGAAGACGGCTAGGGCTATGTTTAGGGATGCTCGGAAACAGCGAACCCGGAGGGTCCAGTTGCATGTGGGGCTGCATAAAGGCTCCCCTGGGGAGTTCTCTTGTACCCAAAGCCTCTCTTTGAGGGCACTTTTGGATGGGCGAAATCGTCTCGCAACGCGTTTCTTGGGGCCAGATTTTTCAGTCGTCTTCGATGCCGGCTAGGGTTATGTTTAGGGATGCTAGGAAACAGCGAACCCGGAGGGTCCAGTTGCATGTGGGGCTGCGTAAAGGCTCCCCTGGGAACTTCAGATGTACCCAAAGCCTTCCTTTGGGGGCACTTTTGGATGGTCCAAAGGGGCTTGTAAATCATTTCCTGAGGCTCGGTTTTTCAGTCTACTCCCATGCCAGCTAGGGCTATATTTAGGGATGCTCGGAAACAGCGAACCCGGAGGGTCCAGTTGCATGTGGGGCTGCGTAAAGGCTCCCCGGGGAACATCAGATGTACCCAAAGCCTTCCTTTGGGGGCACTTTTGGATGGTCCAAAGGGGCTCGCAACGCATTTCCTGGGGCCTGATTTTTCAGTCGTCTTCGATGACGGCTAGGGATATATTTAGGGATGCTCGGAAACAGCGAACCCAGAGGGTCCAGTTGCATGTGGGGCTGCGTGAAGGCTCCCCTGGGAACTTCAGATGTACCCAAAGCCTTCCTTTGGGGGCACTTTTGGATGGTCCAAAGGGGCTCGGAATGCATTTCCTGGGGCCTGATTTTTCACTCGTCTCCTAAGACGGTGAGGGCTATGTTTAGGGATGCTCGGAAACAGCGAACCCGGAGGGTCCAGTTGCATATGGGGCTGCGTAAAGGCTCCCCGGGGAACTTCAGATGTACCCAAAGCCTTCCTTTGGGGGCACTTTTGGATGGGCGAAAGAGTCTCGCAACGCGTTTCCTGCGGCCTGATTTTTCAGTCGTCTTCGATGCCGGCTCGGGATATGTTTAGGGATGCTCGGAAACAGCGAACCCGGAGGGTCCAGTTGCATGTGGGGCTGCGTAAAGGCTCCCCTGGGGAGTTCTCTTGTACCCAAAGCCTTCCTTTGGTGACACTTTTGGATGGTCCAAAGGAGCTTGCAACGCATTTCCTGAGGCCCGGTTTTTCAGTCTACTCCCATGCCGGCTAGGGATATGTTTAGGGATGCTCGGAAACAGCGAACCCAGAGGGTCCAGTTGCATGTGGGGCTGCGTAAAGGTTCCCAGGGGAACTTCAGATGTACCCAAAGCGTTCCTTTGGGGGCAATTTTGGATTGGCGAAAAGGGCTCGGAATGCATTTCCTGGGGCCTGATTTTTCAGTCGTCCTCGATGCCGGCTAGGGCTATGTTTAGGGATGCTCGGAAACAGCGAACCCCGAGGGTCCAGTTGCATGTGGGGCTGCGTAACGGCTCCCCGGGGAACTTCAGATGTACCCAAAGCCTTCCTTTGGGGGCACTTTTGGATGGTCCAAAGGGGCTCGCAACGCATTTCCTGGGGCCTGATTTTTCAGTCGTCTTCGATGACGGCTAGGGATATATTTAGGGATGCTCGGAAACAGCGAACCCAGAGGGTCCAGTTGCATGTGGGGCTGCGTGAAGGCTCCCCTGGGAACTTCAGATGTACCCAAAGCCTTCCTTTGGGGGCACTTTTGGATGGTCCAAAGGGGCTCGGAATGCATTTCCTGGGGCCTGATTTTTCACTCGTCTCCTAAGACGGTGAGGGCTATGTTTAGGGATGCTCGGAAACAGCGAACCCGGAGGGTCCAGTTGCATATGGGGCTGCGTAAAGGCTCCCCGGGGAACTTCAGATGTACCCAAAGCCTTCCTTTGGGGGCACTTTTGGATGGGCGAAAGAGTCTCGCAACGCGTTTCCTGCGGCCTGATTTTTCAGTCGTCTTCGATGCCGGCTCGGGATATGTTTAGGGATGCTCGGAAACAGCGAACCCGGAGGGTCCAGTTGCATGTGGGGCTGCGTAAAGGCTCCCCTGGGGAGTTCTCTTGTACCCAAAGCCTTCCTTTGGTGACACTTTTGGATGGTCCAAAGGAGCTTGCAACGCATTTCCTGAGGCCCGGTTTTTCAGTCTACTCCCATGCCGGCTAGGGATATGTTTAGGGATGCTCGGAAACAGCGAACCCAGAGGGTCCAGTTGCATGTGGGGCTGCGTAAAGGTTCCCAGGGGAACTTCAGATGTACCCAAAGCGTTCCTTTGGGGGCAATTTTGGATTGGCGAAAAGGGCTCGGAATGCATTTCCTGGGGCCTGATTTTTCAGTCGTCCTCGATTCCGTCTAGGGCTATGTTTAGGGATGCTCGGAAACAGCGAACCCCGAGGGTCCAGTTGCATGTGGGGCTGCGTAACGGCTCCCCGGGGAACTTCAGATGTACCCAAAGCCTTCCTTTGGGGGCACTTTTGGATGGTCCAAAGGGTCTCGCAACGTGTTTCCTGGGGCCTGATTTTTCAGTCGTCTTCGATGCCGGCTAGGGCTATGTTTAGGGATGCTCGGAAACAGCGAACCCGGAGGGTCCAGTTGCATGTGGGGCTGCGTAAAGGCTCCCCTGGGGAGTTCTCTTGTACCCAAAGCCTTCCTTTGGGGGCACTTTTGGATTGGCGAAAAGGGCTCGGAACGCATTTCCTGGGGCCTGATTTTTCACTCGTCTCCGATGACGGCTAGGGCTATGTTTAGGGATGCTCGGAAACAGCGAACTCGGAGGGTCCAGTTGCATGTGGGGCTGCGTAAAGGCTCCCCTGGAGAGTTCACTTGTATCCAAAGCCTTCCTTTGGGGGCACTTTTGGATGGGCGAAAGGGTCTCGCAACGCATGTCCTGGGGCCTGATTTTTCAGTCGTCTCCGAAGACAGCTAGGGCTATGTTTAGGGATGCTCGGAAACAGCGAACCCGGAGGGTCCAGTTGCATGTGGGGCTGCATAAAGGCTCCCCTGGGGAGTTCTCTTGTACCCAAAGCCTTCCTTTGTTGGCACTTTTGAATGGTCCAAAGGGCCTCGCAACGCATTTCCTGGGGCCTGATTTTTCAGTCGTCTTCGATGACGGCTAGGGATATGTTTAGGGATGCTCGGAAACAGCGAACCCAGAGGGTCCAGTTGCATGTGGGGCTGCGTAAAGGCTCCCCTGGGGAGTTCTCTTGTACCCAAAGCCTTCCTTTGGGGGCACTTTTGGATTGGCGAAAAGGACTCGGAACGCATTTCCTGGGGCCTAATTTTTCACTCGTCTCCGATGACGGCTAGGGCTATGTTTAGGGATGCTCGGAAACAGCGAACCCGGAGGGTCCAGTTGCATGTGGGGCTGCGTAAAAGCTCCCCTGGGGAGTTCTCTTGTACCCAAAGCCTTCGTTTGGGGGCACTTTTGGATGCTCCAAAGGGGATTGCAAATCATTTCCTGAGGCTCGGTTTTTCAGTCTACTCCCATGCCAGCTAGGGCTATGTTTAGGGATGCTCGGAAACAGCGAACCCGGAGGGTCCAGTTGCATGTGGGGCTGCGTAAAGGCTCCCCTGGGGAGTTCTCTTGTACCCAAAGCCTTCCTTTGGGGGCACTTTTGGATGGTCCAAAGGGGCTCGGAACGCATTTCCTGGGGCATGATTTTTCACTCGTCTCCGATGACGGCTAGGGCTACGTTTAGGTTTGCTCAGGAACAGTGAACCCGGAGGGTCCAGTTGCATGTGGGGCTGCGTAAAGGCTCCCCTGGGAACTTCAGATGTACCCCAAGCTTTCCTTTGGGGGCACTTTTGGATGGGCGAAAGGGTCTCGCAACGCGTTTCCTGGGGCCTGATTTTTCAGTCGTCTTCGATGCCGGCTAGGGCTATGTTTAGGGATGCTCGGAAACAGCGAACCCGGAGGGTCCAGTTGCATGTGGGGCTGCGTAAAGGCTCCCCTGGGGAGTTCTCTTGTACCCAAAGCCTTCCTTTGGGGGCACTTTTGAATTGGCGAAAAGGGCTCGGAACGCGTTTCCTGGGGCCAGATTTTTCACTCGTCTCCGATGACGGCTAGGGTTATGTTTAGGGATGCTCGGAAACAGCGAACCCGGAGGGTCCAGTTGCATATGGGGCTGCGTAAAGGCTCCCCGGGGAACTTCAGATGTACCCAAAGCCTTCCTTTGGGGGCACTTTTGGATGGGCGAAAGGGTCTCGCAACGCGTTTCCTGGAGCCTGATTTTTCAGTCGTCTTCGATTCCGGCTAGGGCTATGTTTAGGGATGCTCAGGAACAGCGAACCCGGAGGGTCCAGTTGCATGTGGGACTGCGTAAAGGCTCCCCTGGGGAGTTCTCTTGTACCCAAAGCCTTCCTTTGGTGACACTTTTGGATGGTCCAAAGGAGCTTGCAACGCATTTCCTGAGGCCCGGTTTTTCAGTCTACTCCCATGCCGGCTAGGGCTATGTTTAGGGATGCTCGGAAACAGCAAACCCGGACGGTCTAGTTGCATGTGGGGCTGCGTAAAGGCTCCCCTGGGGAGTTCTCTTGTACCCAAAGCCTTCCTTTGGGGGCACTTTTGGATTGGCGAAAAGGGCTCGGAACGCGTTTCCTGGGGCCTGAGTTTTCAGTCGTCTTCGATGCCGGCTAGGGCTATGTTTAGGGATGCTCAGAAACAGCGAACCCGGAGGGTCCAGTTGCATGTGGGGCTGCGTAAAGGCTCCCCTGGGGAGTTCACTTGTACCCAAAGCCTTCCTTTGGGGGCACTTTTGAATGGGCGAAAAGGGCTTGCAACGCATTTCCTGGGACCTGATTTTTCACTCGTCTCCAATGACGGCTAGGGCTACGTTTAGGTTTGCTCACGAACAGCGAACCCGGAAGGTCCAGTTGCATGTGGGGCTGCGTAAAGGCTCCCCTGGGGAGTTCTCTTGTACCCAAAGCCTTCCTTTGGGGGCACTTTTGGATGGGCGAAAAGGGCTCGGAACGCATTTCCTGGGGCCTAATTTTTTAGTCGTCTCCGAAGCCGTCTAAGGCTATGTTTAGGGAAGCTAGGAAACAGCAAACCCGGAGGGTCCAGTTGCATGTGGGGCTGTGTAAAGGCTCCCCTGGGGAGTTCACTTGTACCTAAAGCCTTCCTTTGGTGACACTTTTGGATGGGCGAAAAGGGCTCGGAACGCATTTCCTGGGGCCTGATTTTTTAGTCGTCTTCGATGCCGGCTAGGGATATGTTTAGGGATGCTCGGAAACAGCGAACCCGGAGGGTCCAGTTGCATGTGGGGCTGCGTAAAGGCTCCCCGGGAAACTTCAGATGTACCCAAAGCGTTCCTTTGGGGGCACTTTTGGATGGGCGAAAGGGTCTCGCAACGCGTTTCCTGGGGCCTGGTTTTTCAGTCGTCTTCGATGACGGCTAGGGCTATGTTTAGGGATGCTCGGAAACAGCAAACCCGGAGGTTCCAGTTGCATGTGGGGCTGCGTAAAGGCTCCGAGGGGAACTTCAGATGTACCCAAAGCCTTCCTTTGGTGACAGTTTTGGATGGTCCAAAGGGTCTTGCAACGCGTTTCCTGGAGCCTGATTTTTCAGTCGTCTTCGATGCCGGCTAGGGTTATGTTTAGGGATGCTCGGAAACAGCGAACCCGGAGGGTCCAGTTGCATGTGGGGCTGCGTAAAGGCTCCCCTGGGAACTTCAGATGTACCCAAAGCCTTCCTTTGGGGGCACTTTTGGATGGGCGAAAGAGTCTGGCAAAGCGTTTCCTGGAGCCTGATTTTTCAGTCTTCTTCGTTGCCGGCTAGGGCTACGTTTAGGGATGCTCGGAAACAGCGAACCCGGAGGGTCCACTTGCATGTGGGGCTGCGTAAAGGCTCCCCTGGAGAGTTCTCTTGTACCCAAAGCCTTCCTTTGGGGGCACTTTTGGATGGTCCAAAGGGGCTCGCAACGCATTTCCTGGGGCCTGATTTTTCACTCGTCTCCGATGACGGCTAGGGCTACGTTTAGGTTTGCTCAGGAATAGCGAACCCGGAAGGTCCAGTTGCATGTGGGGCTTCGTAAAGGCTCCCCTGGGGAGTTCTCTTGTACCCAAAGCCTTCCTTTGGGGGCACTTTTGGAAAGGCTAAAAGGGCTCGGAACGCATTTCCTGGGGTCTGATTTTTCACTCGTCTTCGATGACGGCTAGGGCTATGTTTAGGGATGCTCGGAAACAGCGAACCCGGAGGGTCCAGTTGCATGTGGGGCTGCGTAAAGGCTCCCCTGGGGAGTTCACTTGTACACAAAGCCTTCCTTTGGGGGCACTTTTGGATTGGCGAAAAGGACACGGAACGCATTTCCTGGGGCCTGATTTTTCAGTCGTCTTCGATGCCGGCTAGGGCTATGTTTAGGGATGCTCGGAAACAGCGAACCCGGAGGGTCCAGTTGCATGTGGGGCTGCGTAAAGGCTCCCCTGGGGAGTTCTCTTGTACCCAAAGCCTTCCTTTGGGGGCACTTTTGAATTGGCGAAAAGGGCTCGGAACGCATTTCCTGGGGCCTGATTTTTCACTCGTCTCCGATGACAGCTAGGGTTATGTTTAGGGATGCTCGGAAACAGCGAACCCGGAGGGTCCAGTTGCATATGGGGCTGCGTAAAGGCTCCCCGGGGAACTTCAGATGTACCCAAAGCCTTCCTTTGGGGGCACTTTTGGATGGGCGAAAAGGGTCTCGCAACGCGTTTCCTGGGGCCTGATTTTTCAGTCGTCTTCGATGCCGGCTAGGGGTATGTTTAGGGATGCTCAGGAACAGCGAACCCGGAGGGTCCAGTTGCATGTGGGGCTGCGTAAAGGCTCCCCTGGGGAGTTCTCTTGTACCCAAAGCCTTCCTTTGGGGACACTTTTGGATGGTCCAAAGGGGCTTGAAACGCATTTCCTGAGGCCCGGTTTTTCAGTCTACTCCCATGCCGGCTAGGGCTATGTTTAGGGATGCTCGGAAACAGCAAACCCGGATGGTCTAGTTTCATGTGGGGCTGCGTAAAGGCTCCCCTGGGGAGTTCTCTTGTACCCAAAGCCTTCCTTTGGGGACACTTTTGGATGGGCGAAAAGGGCTCGGAACGCACTTCCTGGGGCCTGATTTTTTAGTCGTCTTCGATGCCGGCTAGGGATATGTTTAGGGATGCTCGGAAACAGCGAACCCGGAGGGTCCAGTTGCATGTGGGGCTGCGTAAATGCTCCCCGGGAAACTTCAGATGTACCCAAAGCGTTCCTTTGGGGGCACTTTTGGATGGGCGAAAGGGTCTCGCAACGCGTTTCCTGGGGCCTGATTTTTCAGTCGTCTTCGATGCCGGCTAGGGCTACGTTTAGGGATGCTCGGAAACAGCGAACCCGGAGGGTCCAGTTGCATGTGGGGCTGCGTAAAGGCTCCCCTGGGGAGTTCTCTTGTACCCAAAGCCTTCCTTTGGGGGCACTTTTGGATGGTCCAAAGGGGCTCGGAACGCATTTCCTGGGGCCTGATTTTTCATTCGTCTCCGATGACGGCTAGGGATACGTTTAGGTTTGCTCAGGAATAGCGAACCCGGAAGGTCCAGTTGCATGTGGGGCTGCGTAAAGGCTCCCCTGGGGAGTTCTCTTGTACCTAAAGCCTTCCTTTGGGGGCACTTTTGGATTGGCTAAAAGGGCTCGGAACGCATTTCCTGGGGCCTGATTTTTCACTCGTCTTCGATGCCGGCAAGGGTTATGTTTAGGGATGCTCGGAAACAGCGAACCCGGAGGGTCCAGTTGCATATGCGTCTGCGTAAAGGCTCCCCTGGGAACTTCAGATGTACCCCAAGCTTTCCTTTGGGGGCACTTTTGGATGGGCGAAAGGGTCTCGCAACGGGTTTCCTGGGGCCTGATTTTTCAGTCGTCTTCGATGCCGGCTAGGGCTATGTTTAGGGATGCTCGGAAACAGCGAACCCGGAGGGTCCAGTTGCATGTGGGGCTGCGTAAAGGCTCCCCTGGGGAGTTCTCTTGTACCCAAAGCCTTACTTTGGGGGCACTTTTGAATTGGCGAAAAGGGCTCGGAACGCGTTTCCTGGGGCCTGATTTTTCACTCGTATCCGATGACGGCTAGGGTTATGTTTAGGGATGCTCGGAAACAGCGAACCCGGAGGGTCCAGTTGCATATGGGGCTGCGTATAGGCTCCCCGGGGAACTTCAGATGTACCCAAAGCCTTCCTTTGGGGGCACTTTTGGATGGGCGAAAGTGTCTCGCAACGCGTTTCCTGGGGCCTGATTTTTAAGTCGTCTTCGATGCCGGCTAGGGCTATGTTTAGGGATGCTCAGGAACAGCGAACCCGGAGGGTCCAGTTGCATGTGGGGCTGCGTAAAGGCTCCCCTGGGGAGTTCTCTTGTACCCAAAGCCTTCCTTTGGTGACACTTTTGGATGGTCCAAAGGGGCTTGAAACGCATTTCCTGAGGCCCGGTTTTTCAGTCTACTCCCATGCCGGCTAGGGATATGTTTAGGGATGCTCGGAAACAGCAAACCCGGATGGTCTAGTTGAGTGTGGGGCTGCGTAAAGGCTCCCCTGGGGAGTTCACTTGTACCCAAAGCCTTCCTTTGGGGGCACTTTTGAATGGGCGAAAAGGGCTCGGAACGCATTTCCTGGGGCCTGATTTTTCACTCGGTTCCAATGACGGCTAGGGCTACGTTTAGGTTTGCTCACGAACAGCGAACCCGGAAGGTCCAGTTGCATGTGGGGCTGCGTAAAGGCTCCCCTGGGGAGTTCACTTGTACCCAAAGCCTTCCTTTGGGGGCACTTTTGGATGGGCGAAAAGGGCTCAGAACGCATTTCCTGGGGCCTAATTTTTTAGTCGTCTCCGAAGCCGTCTAAGGCTATGTTTAGGGAAGCTAGGAAACAGCGAACCCGGAGGGTCCAGTTGCATGTGGGGCTGAGTAAAGGCTCCCCTGGGGAGTTCACTTGTACCTAAAGCCTTCCTTTGGTGACACTTTTGGATGGGCGAAAAGGGCTCGGAACGCATTTCCTGGGGCCTGATTTTTTAGTCGTCTTCGATGCCGGCTAGGGATATGTTTAGGGATGCTCGGAAACAGCGAACCCGGAGGGTCCAGTTGCATGTGGGGCTGCGTAAAGGCTCCCCGGGAAACTTCAGATGTACCCAAAGCGTTCCTTTGGGGGCACTTTTGGATGGGCGAAAGGGTCTCGCAACGCGTTTCCTGGGGCCTAGTTTTTCAGTCGTCTTCGATGACGGCTAGGGCTATGTTTAGGGATGCTCGGAAACAGCAAACCCGGAGGTTCCAATTGCATGTGGGGCTGCGTAAAGGCTCCCCGGGGAACTTCAGATGTACCCAAAGCCTTCCTTTGGGGGCACTTTTGGATGGGCGAAAGGGTCTCGCAACGCGTATCCTAGGGCCTGATTTTTCAGTCGTCTTCGATGACGGCTAGGGCTATGTTTAGGGATGCTCGGAAACAGCGAACCCGGAGGGTCCAGTTGCATGTGGGGCTGCGTAAAGGCTCCCCTGGGGACTTCTCTTGTACCCAAAGCCTTCCTTTGGGGGCACTTTTGGATGGGCGAAAGAGTCTGGCAACGCGTTTCCTGGAGCCTGATTTTTCAGTCGTCTTCGTTGCCGGCTAGGGCTACGTTTAGGGATGCTCGGAAACAGCGAACCCGGAGGGTCCAGTTGTATGTGGGGCTGCGTAAAGGCTCCCCTGGGGAGTTCTCTTGTACCCAAAGCCTTCCTTTGGGGGCACTTTTGGATGGTCCAAAGGGGCTCGGAACGCATTTCCTGGGGCCTGATTTTTCACTCGTCTCCGATGACGGCTAGGGCTATGTTTAGGGATGCTCGGAAACAGCGAACCCGGAGGGTCCAGTTGCATATGCGTCTGCGTAAAGGCTCCCCTGGGAACTTCAGATGTACCCCAAGCTTTCCTTTGGGGGCACTTTTGGATGGGCGAAGAGGGCTCGGAACGCATTTCCTGTGGCCTGATTTTTCACTCGTCTCCGAAGACGGCTAGGGCTATGTTTAGGGATGCTCGGAAACAGCGAACCCGGAGGGTCCAGTTGCATGTGGGGCTGCGTAAAGGCTCCCCTGGGGACTTCTCTTGTACCCAAAGCCTTACTTTGGGGGCACTTTTGGATGGGCGAAAGGGTCTCGCAACGCGTTTCCTGGGGCCTGATTTTTCAGTCGTCTTCGATGCCGGCTAGGGCTATGTTTAGGGATGCTCAGGAACAGCGAACCCGGAGGGTCCAGTTGCATGTGGGGCTGCGTAAAGGCTCCCCTGGGGAGTTCTCTTGTACCCAAAGCCTTCCTTTGGTGACACTTTTGGATGGTCCAAAGGGGCTTGAAACGCATTTCCTGAGGCCCGGTTTTTCAGTCTACTCCCATGCCGGCTAGGGCTATGTTTAGGGATGCTCGGAAACAGCAAACCCGGATGGTCTAGTTTCATGTGGGGCTGCGTAAAGGCTCCCCTGGGGAGTTCTCTTGTACCCAAAGCCTTCCTTTGGGGGCACTTTTGGATGGGCGAAAAGGGCTCGGAACGCATTTCCTGGGGCCTGATTTTTCAGTCGTCTTCGATGCCGGCTAGGGCTATGTTTAGGGATGCTCAGAAACAGCGAACCCGGAGGGTCCAGTTGCATGTGGGGCTGCGTAAAGGCTCCCCTGGGGAGTTCACTTGTACCCAAAGCCTTCCTTTGGGTGCACTTTTGAATGGGCGAAAAGGGCTCGGAACGCATTTCCTGGGGCCTGATTTTTCACTCGCTTCCAATGACGGCTAGGGCTACGTTTAGGTTTGCTCACGAACAGCGAACCCGGAAGGTCCAGTTTAATGTGGGGCTGCGTAAAGGCTCCCCTGGGGAGTTCTCTTGTACCCAAAGCCTTCCTTTGGGGGCACTTTTGGATGGGCGAAAAGGGCTCGGAACTCATTTCCTGGGGCCTAATTTTTTAGTCGTCTCCGAAGCCGTCTAAGGCTATGTTTAGGGAAGCTCGGAAACAGCAAACCCGGAGGGTCCAGTTGCATGTGGGGCTGTGTAAAGGCTCCGCTGGGGAGTTCACTTGTACCTAAAGCCTTCCTTTGGTGACACTTTTGGATGGGCCAAAAGGGCTCGGAACGCATTTCCTGGGGCCTGATTTTTCACTCGTCTCTGATGACGGCTAGGGCTATGTTTAGGGATGCTCGGAAACAGCGAACCCGGAGGGTCCAGTTGCATGTGGGGCTGCGTAAAGGCTCCCCGGGAAACTTCAGATGTACCCAAAGCGTTCCTTTGGGGGCACTTTTGGATGGGCGAAAGGGTCTCGCAACGCGTTTCCTGGGGCCTGGTTTTTCAGTCGTCTTCGATGCCGGCTAGGGCTATGTTTAGGGATGCTCGGAAACAGCAAACCCGGAGGTTCCAGTTGCATGTGGGGCTGCGTAAAGGCTCCCCGGGGAACTTCAGATGTACCCAAAGCCTTTCTTTGGGGGCACTTTTGGATGGGCGAAAGGGTCTCGCAACGCGTTTCCTGGGGCCTGATTTTTCAGTCGTCTTCGATGCCGGCTAGGGCTATGTTTAGGGATGCTCAGGAACAGCGAACCCGGAGGGTCCAGTTGCATGTGGGGCTGCGTAAAGGCTCCCCTGGGGAGTTCTCTTGTACCCAAAGCCTTCCTTTGGGGGCACTTTTGGATGGGCGAAAAGGGCTCGGAACGCACTTCCTGGAGCCTGATTTTTTAGTCGTCTTCGATGCCGGCTAGGGATATGTTTAGGGATGCTCGGAAACAGCGAACCCGGAGGGTCCAGTTGCATGTGGGGCTGCGTAAATGCTCCCCGGGAAACTTCAGATGTACCCAAAGCGTTCCTTTGGGGGCACTTTTGGATGGGCGAAAGGGTCTCGCAACGCGTTTCCTGGGGCCTGATTTTTCAGTCGTCTTCGATGCCGGCTAGGGCTACGTTTAGGGATGCTCGGAAACAGCGAACCCGGAGGGTCCAGTTGCATGTGGGGCTGCGTAAAGACTCCCCTGGGGAGTTCTCTTGTACCCAAAGCCTTCCTTTGGGGGCACTTTTGGATGGTCCAAAGGGGCTCGGAACGCATTTCCTGGGGCCTGATTTTTCATTCGTCTCCGATGACGGCTAGGGATACGTTTAGGTTTGCTCAGGAATAGCGAACCCGGAAGGTCCAGTTGCATGTGGGGCTGCGTAAAGGCTCCCCTGGGGAGTTCTCTTGTACCTAAAGCCTTCCTTTGGGGGCACTTTTGGATTGGCTAAAAGGGCTCGGAACGCATTTCCTGGGGCCTGATTTTTCACTCGTCTCCGATGACGGCTAGGGTTATGTTTAGGGATGCTCGGAAACAGCGAACCCGGAGGGTCCAGTTGCATGTGGGGCTGCGTAAAGGCTCCCCTGGGGAGTTCACTTGTACACAAAGCCTTCCTTTGGGGGCACTTTTGGATTGGCGAAAAGGACACGGAACGCATTTCCTGGGGCCTGATTTTTCAGTCGTCTTCGATGCCGGCAAGGGTTATGTTTAGGGATGCTCGGAAACAGCGAACCCGGAGGGTCCAGTTGCATATGCGTCTGCGTAAAGGCTCCCCTGGGAACTTGAGATGTACCCCAAGCTTTCCTTTGGGGGCACTTTTGGATGGGCGAAAGGGTCTCGCAACGGGTTTCCTGGGGCCTGATTTTTCAGTCGTCTTCGATGCCGGCTAGGGCTATGTTTAGGGATGCTCGGAAACAGCGAACCCGGAGGGTCCAGTTGCATGTGGGGCTGCGTAAAGGCTCCCCTGGGGAGTTCTCTTGTACCCAAAGCCTTCCTTTGGGGGCACTTTTGAATTGGCGAAAAGGGCTCGGAACGCGTTTCCTGGGGCCTGATTTTTCACTCGTATCCGATGACGGCTAGGGTTATGTTTAGGGATGCTCGGAAACAGCGAACCCGGAGGGTCCAGTTGCATATGGGGCTGCGTAAAGGCTCCCCGGGGAACTTCAGATGTACCCAAAGCCTTCCTTTGGGGGCACTTTTGGATGGGCGAAAGTGTCTCGCAACGCGTTTCCTGGGGCCTGATTTTTCAGTCGTCTTCGATGCCGGCTAGGGCTATGTTTAGGGATGCTCAGGAACAGCGAACCCGGAGGGTCCAGTTGCATGTGGGGCTGCGTAAAGGCTCCCCTGGGGAGTTCTCTTGTACCCAAAGCCTTCCTTTGGTGACACTTTTGGATGGTCCAAAGGGGCTTGAAACGCATTTCCTGAGGCCCGGTTTTTCAGTCTACTCCCATGCCGGCTAGGGATATGTTTAGGGATGCTCGGAAACAGCAAACCCGGATGGTCTAGTTTCATGTGGGGCTGCGTAAAGGCTCCCCTGGGGAGTTCACTTGTACCCAAAGCCTTCCTTTGGGGGCACTTTTGAATGGGCGAAAAGGGCTCGGAACGCATTTCCTGGGGCCTGATTTTTCACTCGGTTCCAATGACGGCTAGGGCTACGTTTAGGTTTGCTCACGAACAGCGAACCCGGAAGGTCCAGTTGCATGTGGGGCTGCGTAAAGGCTCCCCTGGGGAGTTCACTTGTACCCAAAGCCTTCCTTTGGGGGCACTTTTGGATGGGCGAAAAGGGCTCAGAACGCATTTCCTGGGGCCTAATTTTTTAGTCGTCTCCGAAGCCGTCTAAGGCTATGTTTAGGGAAGCTAGGAAACAGCAAACCCAGAGGGTCCAGTTGCATGTGGGGCTGAGTAAAGGCTCCCCTGGGGAGTTCACTTGTACCTAAAGCCTTCCTTTGGTGACACTTTTGGATGGGCGAAAAGGGCTCGGAACGCATTTCCTGGGGCCTGATTTTTTAGTCGTCTTCGATGCCGGCTAGGGATATGTTTAGGGATGCTCGGAAACAGCGAACCCGGAGGGTCCAGTTGCATGTGGGGCTGCGTAAAGGCTCCCCGGGAAACTTCAGATGTACCCAAAGCGTTCCTTTGGGGGCACTTTTGGATGGGCGAAAGGGTCTCGCAACGCGTTTCCTGGGGCCTAGTTTTTCAGTCGTCTTCGATGCAGGCTAGGGCTATGTTTAGGGATGCTCGGAAACAGCAAACCCGGAGGTTCCAATTGCATGTGGGGCTGCGTAAAGGCTCCCCGGGGAACTTCAGATGTACCCAAAGCCTTCCTTTGGGGGCACTTTTGGATGGGCGAAAGAGTCTGGCAACGCGTTTCCTGGAGCCTGATTTTTCAGTCGTCTTCGTTGCCGGCTAGGGCTACGTTTAGGGATGCTCGGAAACAGCGAACCCGGAGGGTCCAGTTGCATGTGGGGCTGCGTAAAGGCTCCCCTGGGAACTTCAGATGTACCCAAAGCCTTCCTTTGGGGGCACTTTTGGATTGGCGAAATGGACACGGAACGCATTTCCTGGGGCCTGATTTTTCACTCGTCTCCGATGACGGCTAGGGCTATGTTTAGGGATGCTCGGAAACAGCGAACCCGGAGGGTCCAGTTGCATATGCGTCTGCGTAAAGGCTCCCCTGGGAACTTCAGATGTACCCCAAGCTTTCCTTTGGGGGCACTTTTGGATGGGCGAAGAGGGCTCGGAACGCATTTCCTGTGGCCTGATTTTTCACTCGTCTCCGAAGACGGCTAGGGCTATGTTTAGGGATGCTCGGAAACAGCGAACCCGGAGGGTCCAGTTGCATGTGGGGCTGCGTAAAGGCTCCCCTGGGGACTTCTCTTGTACCCAAAGCCTTACTTTGGGGGCACTTTTGGATGGGCGAAAGGGTCTCGCAACGCGTTTCCTGGGGCCTGATTTTTCAGTCGTCTTCGATGCCGGCTAGGGCTATGTTTAGGGATGCTCAGGAACAGCGAACCCGGAGGGTCCAGTTGCATGTGGGGCTGCGTAAAGGCTCCCCTGGGGAGTTCTCTTGTACCCAAAGCCTTCCTTTGGGTGCACTTTTGAATGGGCGAAAAGGGCTCGGAACGCATTTCCTGGGGCCTGATTTTTCACTCGCTTCCAATGACGGCTAGGGCTACGTTTAGGTTTGCTCACGAACAGCGAACCCGGAAGGTCCAGTTTCATGTGGGGCTGCGTAAAGGCTCCCCTGGGGAGTTCTCTTGTACCCAAAGCCTTCCTTTGGGGGCACTTTTGGATGGGCGAAAAGGGCTCGGAACTCATTTCCTGGGGCCTAATTTTTTAGTCGTCTCCGAAGCCGTCTAAGGCTACGTTTAGGGAAGCTCGGAAACAGCAAACCCGGAGGGTCCAGTTGCATGTGGGGCTGTGTAAAGGCTCCGCTGGGGAGTTCACTTGTACCTAAAGCCTTCCTTTGGTGACACTTTTGGATGGGCCAAAAGGGCTCGGAACGCATTTCCTGGGGCCTGATTTTTCACTCGTCTCCGATGACGGCTAGGGCTATGTTTAGGGATGCTCGGAAACAGCGAACCCGGAGGGTCCAGTTGCATGTGGGGCTGCGTAAAGGCTCCCCGGGAAACTTCAGATGTACCCAAAGCGTTCCTTTGGGGGCACTTTTGGATGGGCGAAAGGGTCTCGCAACGCGTTTCCTGGGGCCTGGTTTTTCAGTCGTCTTCGATGCCGGCTAGGGATATGTTTAGGGATGCTCGGAAACAGCAAACCCGGAGGTTCCAGTTGCATGTGGGGCTGCGTAAAGGCTCCCCGGGGAACTTCAGATGTACCCAAAGCCTTTCTTTGGGGGCACTTTTGGATGGGCGAAAGGGTCTCGCAACGCGTTTCCTGGGGCCTGATTTTTCAGTCGTCTTCGATGCCGGCTAGGGCTATGTTTAGGGATGCTCAGGAACAGCGAACCCGGAGGGTCCAGTTGCATGTGGGGCTGCGTAAAGGCTCCCCTGGGGAGTTCTCTTGTACCCAAAGCCTTCCTTTGGGGACACTTTTGGATGGTCCAAAGGGGCTTGAAACGCATTTCCTGAGGCCCGGTTTTTCAGTCTACTCCCATGCCGGCTAGGGCTATGTTTAGGGATGCTCGGAAACAGCAAACCCGGATGGTCTAGTTGCATGTGGGGCTGCGTAAAGGCTCCCCTGGGGAGTTCACTTGTACCCAAAGCCTTCCTTTGGGGGCACTTTTGAATGGGCGAAAAGGGCTCGGAACGCATTTCCTGGGGCCTGATTTTTCACTCGCTTCCAATGACGGCTAGGGCTACGTTTAGGTTTGCTCACGAACAGCGAACCCGGATGGTCCAGTTGCATGTGGGGCTGCGTAACGGCTCCCCGGGGAACTTCAGATGTACCCAAAGCCTTCCTTTGGGGGCACTTTTGGATGGTCCAAAGGGGCTCGCAACGCATTTCCTGGGGCCTGATTTTTCACTCGTCTCCGATGACGGCTAGGGCTATGTTTAGGGATGCTCGGAAACAGCGAACCCGGAGGGTCCAGTTGCATATGCGTCTGCGTAAAGGCTCCCCTGGGAACTTCAGATGTACCCCAAGCTTTCCTTTGGGGGCACTTTTGGATGGGCGAAGAGGGCTCGGAACGCATTTCCTGTGGCCTGATTTTTCACTCGTCTCCGAAGACGGCTAGGGCTATGTTTAGGGATGCTCGGAAACAGCGAACCCGGAGGGTCCAGTTGCATGTGGGGCTGCGTAAAGGCTCCCCTGGGGACTTCTCTTGTACCCAAAGCCTTACTTTGGGGGCACTTTTGGATGGGCGAAAGGGTCTCGCAACGCGTTTCCTGGGGCCTGATTTTTCAGTCGTCTTCGATGCCGGCTAGGGCTATGTTTAGGGATGCTCAGGAACAGCGAACCCGGAGGGTCCAGTTGCATGTGGGGCTGCGTAAAGGCTCCCCTGGGGAGTTCTCTTGTACCCAAAGCCTTCCTTTGGTGACACTTTTGGATGGTCCAAAGGGGCTTGAAACGCATTTCCTGAGGCCCGGTTTTTCAGTCTACTCCCATGCCGGCTAGGGCTATGTTTAGGGATGCTCGGAAACAGCAAACCCGGATGGTCTAGTTTCATGTGGGGCTGCGTAAAGGCTCCCCTGGGGAGTTCTCTTGTACCCAAAGCCTTCCTTTGGGGGCACTTTTGGATGGGCGAAAAGGGCTCGGAACGCATTTCCTGGGGCCTGATTTTTCAGTCGTCTTCGATGCCGGCTAGGGCTATGTTTAGGGATGCTCAGAAACAGCGAACCCGGAGGGTCCAGTTGCATGTGGGGCTGCGTAAAGGCTCCCCTGGGGAGTTCACTTGTACCCAAAGCCTTCCTTTGGGTGCACTTTTGAATGGGCGAAAAGGGCTCGGAACGCATTTCCTGGGGCCTGATTTTTCACTCGCTTCCAATGACGGCTAGGGCTACGTTTAGGTTTGCTCACGAACAGCGAACCCGGAAGGTCCAGTTTCATGTGGGGCTGCGTAAAGGCTCCCCTGGGGAGTTCTCTTGTACCCAAAGCCTTCCTTTGGGGGCACTTTTGGATGGGCGAAAAGGGCTCGGAACTCATTTCCTGGGGCCTAATTTTTTAGTCGTCTCCGAAGCCGTCTAAGGCTACGTTTAGGGAAGCTCGGAAACAGCAAACCCGGAGGGTCCAGTTGCATGTGGGGCTGTGTAAAGGCTCCGCTGGGGAGTTCACTTGTACCTAAAGCCTTCCTTTGGTGACACTTTTGGATGGGCCAAAAGGGCTCGGAACGCATTTCCTGGGGCCTGATTTTTCACTCGTCTCCGATGACGGCTAGGGCTATGTTTAGGGATGCTCGGAAACAGCGAACCCGGAGGGTCCAGTTGCATGTGGGGCTGCGTAAAGGCTCCCCGGGAAACTTCAGATGTACCCAAAGCGTTCCTTTGGGGGCACTTTTGGATGGGCGAAAGGGTCTCGCAACGCGTTTCCTGGGGCCTGGTTTTTCAGTCGTCTTCGATGCCGGCTAGGGATATGTTTAGGGATGCTCGGAAACAGCAAACCCGGAGGTTCCAGTTGCATGTGGGGCTGCGTAAAGGCTCCCCGGGGAACTTCAGATGTACCCAAAGCCTTTCTTTGGGGGCACTTTTGGATGGGCGAAAGGGTCTCGCAACGCGTTTCCTGGGGCCTGATTTTTCAGTCGTCTTCGATGCCGGCTAGGGCTATGTTTAGGGATGCTCAGGAACAGCGAACCCGGAGGGTCCAGTTGCATGTGGGGCTGCGTAAAGGCTCCCCTGGGGAGTTCTCTTGTACCCAAAGCCTTCCTTTGGGGACACTTTTGGATGGTCCAAAGGGGCTTGAAACGCATTTCCTGAGGCCCGGTTTTTCAGTCTACTCCCATGCCGGCTAGGGCTATGTTTAGGGATGCTCGGAAACAGCAAACCCGGATGGTCTAGTTGCATGTGGGGCTGCGTAAAGGCTCCCCTGGGGAGTTCACTTGTACCCAAAGCCTTCCTTTGGGGGCACTTTTGAATGGGCGAAAAGGGCTCGGAACGCATTTCCTGGGGCCTGATTTTTCACTCGCTTCCAATGACGGCTAGGGCTACGTTTAGGTTTGCTCACGAACAGCGAACCCGGATGGTCCAGTTGCATGTGGGGCTGCGTAACGGCTCCCCGGGGAACTTCAGATGTACCCAAAGCCTTCCTTTGGGGGCACTTTTGGATGGTCCAAAGGGGCTCGCAACGCATTTCCTGGGGCCTGATTTTTCACTCGTCTCCGATGACGGCTAGGGCTACGTTTAGGTTTGCTCAGGAATAGCGAACCCGGAAGGTCCAGTTGCATGTGGGGCTGCGTAAAGGCTCCCCTGGGGAGTTCTCTTGTACCCAAAGCCTTCCTTTGGGGGCACTTTTGGATTGGCTAAAAGGGCTCGGAACGCATTTCCTGGGGCCTGATTTTTCAGTCGTCTTCGATGCCGGCTAGGGCTATGTTTAGGGATGCTCGGAAACAGCGAACCCGGAGGGTCCAGTTGCATGTGGGGCTGCGTAAAGGCTCCCCTGGGGAGTTCTCTTGTACCCAAAGCCTTCCTTTGGGGGCACTTTTGGATTGGCGAAAAGGACACGGAACGCATTTCCTGTGGCCTGATTTTTCAGTCGTCTTCGATGCCGGCTAGGGCTATGTTTAGGGATGCTCGGAAACAGCGAACCCGGAGGGTCCAGTTGCATGTGGGGCTGCGTAAAGGCTCCCCTGGGGAGTTCTCTTGTACCCAAAGCCTTCCTTTGGGGGCACTTTTGAATTGGCGAAAAGGGCTCGGAACGCATTTCCTGGGGCCTGATTTTTCACTCGTCTCCGATGACGGCTAGGGTTATGTTTAGGGATGCTCGGAAACAGCGAACCCGGAGGGTCCAGTTGCATATGGGGCTGCGTAAAGGCTCCCCGGGGAACTTCAGATGTACCCAAAGCCTTCCTTTGGGGGCACTTTTGGATGGGCGAAAGGGTCTCGCAACGCGTTTCCTGGGGCCTGATTTTTCAGTCGTCTTCGATGCCGGCTAGGGCTATGTTTAGGGATGCTCAGGAACAGCGAACCCGGAGGGTCCAGTTGCATGTGGGGCTGCGTAAAGGCTCCCCTGGGGAGTTCTCTTGTACCCAAAGCCTTCCTTTGGGGACACTTTTGGATGGTCCAAAGGGGCTTGAAACGCATTTCCTGAGGCCCGGTTTTTCAGTCTACTCCCATGCCGGCTAGGGCTATGTTTAGGGATGCTCGGAAACAGCAAACCCGGATGGTCTAGTTTCATGTGGGGCTGCGTAAAGGCTCCCCTGGGGAGTTCTCTTGTACCCAAAGCCTTCCTTTGGGGGCACTTTTGGATGGGCGAAAAGGGCTCGGAACGCATTTCCTGGGGCCTGATTTTTTAGTCGTCTTCGATGCCGGCTAGGGATATGTTTAGGGATGCTCGGAAACAGCGAACCCGGAGGGTCCAGTTGCATGTGGGGCTGCGTAAAGGCTCCCCGGGAAACTTCAGATGTACCCAAAGCGTTCATTTGGGGGCACTTTTGGATGGGCGAAAGGGTCTCGCAACGCGTTTCCTGGGGCCTGATTTTTCAGTCGTCTTCGATGCCGGCTAGGGCTATGTTTAGGGATGCTCGGAAACAGCGAACCCGGAGGGTCCAGTTGCATGTGGGGCTGCGTAAAGGCTCCCCTGGGGAGTTCTCTTGTACCCAAAGCCTTCCTTTGGGGGCACTTTTGGATGGTCCAAAGGGGCTCGGAACGCATTTCCTGGGGCCTGATTTTTCACTCGTCTCCGATGACGGCTAGGGATACGTTTAGGTTTGCTCAGGAATAGCGAACCCGGAAGGTCCAGTTGCATGTGGGGCTGCGTAAAGGCTCCCCTGGGGAGTTCTCTTGTACCTAAAGCCTTCCTTTGGGGGCACTTTTGGATTGGCTAAAAGGGCTCGGAACGCATTTCCTGGGGCCTGATTTTTCACTCGTCTCCGATGACGGCTAGGGTTATGTTTAGGGATGCTCGGAAACAGCGAACCCGGAGGGTCCAGTTGCATGTGGGGCTGCGTAAAGGCTCCCCTGGGGAGTTCACTTGTACACAAAGCCTTCCTTTGGGGGCACTTTTGGATGGGCGGAAGGGTCTCGCAACGCGTTTCCTGGAGCCTGATTTTTCAGTCGTCTTCGATGCCGGCTAGGGCTATGTTTAGGGATGCTCAGGAACAGCGAACCCGGAGGGTCCAGTTGCATGTGGGGCTGCGTAAAGGCTCCCCTGGGGAGTTCTCTTGTACCCAAAGCCTTCCTTTGGTGACACTTTTGGATGGTCCACAGGGGCTTGAAACGCATTGCCTGAGGCCCGGTTTTTCAGTCTACTCCCATGCCGGCTAGGGCTATGTTTAGGGATGCTCGGAAACAGCAAACCCGGATGGTCTAGTTTCATGTGGGGCTGCGTAAAGGCTCCCCTGGGGAGTTCTCTTGTACCCAAAGCCTTCCTTTGGGGGCACTTTTGAATGGGTGAAAAGGGCTCGGAACGCATTTCCTGGGGCCTGATTTTTCACTCGCTTCCAATGACGGCTAGGGCTACGTTTAGGTTTGCTCACGAACAGCGAACCCGGAAGGTCCAGTTTCATGTGGGGCTGCGTAAAGGCTCCCCTGGGGAGTTCTCTTGTACCCAAAGCCTTCCTTTGGGGGCACTTTTGGATGGGCGAAAAGGGCTCGGAACTCATTTCCTGGGGCCTAATTTTTTAGTCGTCTCCGAAGCCGTCTAAGGCTATGTTTAGGGAAGCTCGGAAACAGCAAACCCGGAGGGTCCAGTTGCATGTGGGGCTGTGTAAAGGCTCCGCTGGGGAGTTCACTTGTACCTAAAGCCTTCCTTTGGTGACACTTTTGGATGGGCGAAAAGGGCTCGGAACGCATTTCCTGGGGCCTGATTTTTCACTCGTCTCCGATGCCGGCTAGGGCTATGTTTAGGGATGCTCGGAAACAGCGAACCCGGAGGGTCCAGTTGCATGTGGGGCTGCGTAAAGGCTCCCCGGGAAACTTCAGATGTACCCAAAGCGTTCCTTTGGGGGCACTTTTGGATGGGCGAAAGGGTCTCGCAACGCGTTTCCTGGGGCCTGGTTTTTCACTCGTCTTCGATGCCGGCTAGGGCTATGTTTAGGGATGCTCGGAAACAGCAAACCCGGAGGTTCCAGTTGCATGTGGGGCTGCGTAAAGGCTCCCCGGGGAACTTCAGATGTACCCAAAGCCTTTCTTTGGGGGCACTTTTGGATGGGCGAAAGGGTCTCGCAACGCGTTTCCTGGGGCCTGATTTTTCAGTCGTCTTCGATGCCGGCTAGGGCTATGTTTAGGGATGCTCAGGAACAGCGAACCCGGAGGGTCCAGTTGCATGTGGGGCTGCGTAAAGGCTCCCCTGGGGAGTTCTCTTGTACCCAAAGCCTTCCTTTGGTGACACTTTTGGATGGTCCAAAGGGGCTTGAAACGCATTTCCTGAGGCCCGGTTTTTCAGTCTACTCCCATGCCGGCTAGGGCTATGTTTAGGGATGCTCGGAAACAGCAAACCCGGATGGTCTAGTTGCATGTGGGGCTGCGTAAAGGCTCCCCTGGGGAGTTCACTTGTACCCAAAGCCTTCCTTTGGGGGCACTTTTGAATGGGCGAAAAGGGCTCGGAACGCATTTCCTGGGGCCTGATTTTTCACTCGCTTCCAATGACGGCTAGGGCTACGTTTAGGTTTGCTCACGAACAGCGAACCCGGAAGGTCCAGTTGCATGTGGGGCTGCGTAAAGGCTCCCCTGGGGAGTTCACTTGTACACAAAGCCTTCCTTTGGGGGCACTTTTGGATGGGCGAAAAGGGCTCGGAACGCATTTCCTGGGGCCTAATTTTTTAGTCGTCTCCGAAGCCGTCTAAGGCTATGTTTAGGGAAGCTAGGAAACAGCAAACCCGGAGGGTCCAGTTGCATGTGGGGCTGTGTAAAGGCTCCCCTGGGGAGTTCACTTGTACCTAAAGCCTTCCTTTGGTGACACTTTTGGATGGGCGAAAAGGGCTCGGAACGCATTTCCTGGGGCCTGATTTTTTAGTCGTCTTCGATGCGGGCTAGGGATATGTTTAGGGATGCTCGGAAACAGCGAACCCGGAGGGTCCAGTTGCATGTGGGGCTGCGTAAAGGCTCCCAGGGGAACTTCAGATGTACCCAAAGCCTTCCTTTGGGGGCACTTTTGGATGGGCGAAAGAGTCTGGCAACGCGTTTCCTGGAGCCTGATTTTTCAGTCGTCTACGTTGCCGGCTAGGGCTACGTTTAGGGATGCTCGGAAACAGCGAACCCGGAGGGTCCAGTTGCATGTGGGGCTGCGTAAAGGCTCCCCTGGGGAGTTCTCTTGTACCCAAAGCCTTCCTTTGGGGGCACTTTTGGATTGGCTAAAAGGGCTCGGAACGCATTTCCTGGGGCCTGATTTTTCACTCGTCTCCGATGACGGCTAGGGCTATGTTTAGGGATGCTCAGAAACAGCGAACCCGGAGGGTCCAGTTGCATGTGGGGCTGCGTAAAGGCTCCCCTGGGAACTTCAGATGTACCCAAAGCCTTCCTTTGGGGGCACTTTTGGATGGGCGAAGAGGGCTCGGAACGCATTTCCTGTGGCCTGATTTTTCACTCGTCTCCGAAGACTGCTAGGGCTATGTTTAGGGATGCTCGGAAACAGCGAACCCGGAGGGTCCAGTTGCATGTGGGGCTGCGTAAAGGCTCCCCTGGGGACTTCTCTTGTACCCAAAGCCTTACTTTGGGGGCACTTTTGGATGGGCGAAAGGGTCTCGCAACGCGTTTCCTGGGGCCTGATTTTTCAGTCGTCTTCGATGCCGGCTAGGGCTATGTTTAGGGATGCTCAGGAACAGCGAACCCGGAGGGTCCAGTTGCATGTGGGGCTGCGTAAAGGCTCCCCTGGGGAGTTCTCTTGTACCCAAAGCCTTCCTTTGGTGACACTTTTGGATGGTCCAAAGGGGCTTGAAACGCATTTCCTGAGGCCCGGTTTTTCAGTCTACTCCCATGCCGGCTAGGGCTATGTTTAGGGATGCTCGGAAACAGCAAACCCGGATGGTCTAGTTTCATGTGGGGCTGCGTAAAGGCTCCCCTGGGGAGTTCTCTTGTACCCAAAGCCTTCCTTTGGGGGCACTTTTGGATGGGCGAAAAGGGCTCGGAACGCATTTCCTGGGGCCTGATTTTTCAGTCGTCTTCGATGCCGGCTAGGGCTATGTTTAGGGATGCTCAGTAACAGCGAACCCGGAGGGTCCAGTTGCATGTGGGGCTGCGTAAAGGCTCCCCTGGGGAGTTCACTTGTACCCAAAGCCTTCCTTTGGGTGCACTTTTGAATGGGCGAAAAGGGCTCGGAACGCATTTCCTGGGGCCTGATTTTTCACTCGCTTCCAATGACGGCTAGGGCTACGTTTAGGTTTGCTCACGAACAGCGAACCCGGAAGGTCCAGTTTCATGTGGGGCTGCGTAAAGGCTCCCCTGGGGAGTTCTCTTGTACCCAAAGCCTTCCTTTGGGGGCACTTTTGGATGGGCGAAAAGGGCTCGGAACGCATTTCCTGGGGCCTAATTTTTTAGTCGTCTCCGAAGCCGTCTAAGGCTATGTTTAGGGAAGCTCGGAAACAGCAAACCCGGAGGGTCCAGTTGCATGTGGGGCTGTGTAAAGGCTCCGCTGGGGAGTTCACTTGTACCCAAAGCCTTCCTTTGGGGGCACTTTTGGATGGGCGAAAAGGGCTCGGAACGCATTTCCTGGGGCCTAATTTTTTAGTCGTCTCCGAAGCCGTCTAAGGCTATGTTTAGGGATGCTCGGAAACAGCGAACCTGGAGGGTCCAGTTGCATGTGGGGCTGCGTAAAGGCTCCCCGGGAAACTTCAGATGTACCCAAAGCGTTCCTTTGGGGGCACTTTTGGATGGGCGAAAGGGTCTCGCAACGCGTTTCCTGGGGCCTGATTTTTCAGTCGTCTTCGATGCCGGCTAGGGCTATGTTTAGGGATGCTCGGAAACAGCAAACCCGGAGGTTGCAGTTGCATGTGGGGCTGCGTAAAGGCTCCCAGGGGAACTTCAGATGTACCCAAAGCCTTTCTTTGGGGGCACTTTTAGATGGGCGAAAGGGTCTGGCAACGCGTTTCCTAGGGCCTGATTTTTCAGTCGTCTTCGATGACGGCTAGGGCTATGTTTAGGGATGCTCGGAAACAGCGAACCCGGAGGGTCCAGTTGCATGTGGGGCTGCGTAAAGGCTCCCAGGGGAACTTCAGATGTACCCAAAGCCTTCCTTTGGGGGCACTTTTGGATGGGCGAAAGAGTCTGGCAACGCGTTTCCTGGAGCCTGATTTTTCAGTCGTCTTCGATGCCGGCTAGGGCTAAGTTTTGGAATGCTCGGAAACAGCGAACCCGGAGGGTCCAGTTGCATGTGGGGCTGCGTAAAGGCTCCCCTGGGGAGTTCTCTTGTACCCAAAGCCTTCCTTTGGGGGCACTTTTGGATGGTCCAAAGGGGCTCGGAACGCATTTCCTGGGGCCTGATTTTTCACTCGTCTCCGATGACGGCTAGGGCTACGTTTAGGTTTGCTCAGGAATAGCGAACCCGGAAGGTCCAGTTGCATGTGGGGCTGCGTAAAGGCTCCCCTGGGGAGTTCTCTTGTACCCAAAGCCTTCCTTTGGGGGCACTTTTGGATTGGCTAAAAGGGCTCGGAACGCATTTCCTGGGGCCTGATTTTTCACTCATCTCCGATGACGGCTAGGGCTATGTTTAGGGATGCTCGGAAACAGCGAACCCGGAGGGTCCAGTTGCATGTGGGGCTGCGTAAAGGCTCCCCTGGGGAGTTCACTTGTACACAAAGCCTTCCTTTGGGGGCACTTTTGGATTGGCGAAAAGGACACGGAACGCATTTCCTGGGGCCTGATTTTTCAGTCGTCTTCGATGCCGGCTAGGGCTATGTTTAGGGATGCTCGGAAACAGCGAACCCGGAGGGTCCAGTTGCATGTGGGGCTGCGTAAAGGCTCCCCTGGGGAGTTCTCTTGTTCCCAAAGCCTTCCTTTGGGGGCACTTTTGAATTGGCGAAAAGGGCTCGGAACGCGTTTCCTGGGGCCTGATTTTTCACTCGTCTCCGATGACGGCTAGGGTTATGTTTAGGGATGCTCGGAAACAGCGAACCCGGAGGGTCCAGTTGCATATGGGGCTGCGTAAAGGCTCCCCGGGGAACTTCAGATGTACCCAAAGCCTTCCTTTGGGGGCACTTTTGGATGGGCGAAAGGGTCTCGCAACGCGTTTCCTGGTGCCTGATTTTTCAGTCGTCTTCGATGCCGGCTAGGGCTATGTTTAGGGATGCTCAGGAACAGCGAACCCGGAGGGTCCAGTTGCATGTGGGGCTGCGTAAAGGCTCCCCTGGGGAGTTCTCTTGTACCCAAAACCTTCCTTTGGTGACACTTTTGGATGGTCCAAAGGGGCTTGAAACGCATTTCCTGAGGCCCGGTTTTTCAGTCTACTCCCATGCCGGCTAGGGGTATGTTTAGGGATGCTCGGAAACTGCAAACCCGGATGGTCTAGTTTCATGTGGGGCTGCGTAAAGGCTCCCCTGGGGAGTTCTCTTGTACCCAAAGCCTTCCTTTGGGGGCACTTTTGGATGGGCGAAAAGGGCTCGGAACGCATTTCCTGGGGCCTGATTTTTCAGTCGTCTTCGATGCCGGCTAGGGCTATGTTTAGGGATGCTCAGAAACAGCGAACCCGGAGGGTCCAGTTGCATGTGGGGCTGCGTAAAGGCTCCCCTGGGGAGTTCACTTGTACCCAAAGCCTTCCTTTGGGGGCACTTTTGAATGGGCGAAAAGGGCTCGGAACGCATTTCCTGGGGCCTGATTTTTCACTCGTCTCCAATGACGGCTAGGGCTACGTTTAGGTTTGCTCACGAACAGCGAACCCGGAAGGTCCAGTTGCATGTGGGGCTGCGTAAAGGCTCCCCTGGGGAGTTTTCTTGTACCCAAAGCCTTCCTTTGGGGGCACTTTTGGATGGGCTAAAAGGGCTCGGAACGCATTTCCTGGGGCCTAATTTTTTAGTCGTCTCCGAAGCCGTCTAAGGCTATGTTTAGGGAAGCTCGGAAACAGCAAACCCGGAGGGTCCAGTTGCATGTGGGGCTGTGTAAAGGCTCCCCTGGGGAGTTCACTTGTACCTAAAGCCTTCCTTTGGTGACACTTTTGGATGGGCGAAAAGGGCTCGGAACGCATTTCCTGGGGCCTGATTTTTTAGTAGTCTTCGATGCCGGCTAGGGATATGTTTAGGGATGCTCGGAAACAGCGAACCCGGAGGGTCCAGTTGCATGTGGGGCTGCGTAAAGGCTCCCCGGGAAACTTCAGATGTACCCAAAGCGTTCCTTTGGGGGCACTTTTGGATGGGCGAAAGGGTCTCGCAACGCGTTTCCTGGGGCCTGGTTTTTCAGTCGTCTTCAATGCCGGCTAGGGCTATGTTTAGGGATGCTCGGAAACAGCGAACCCGGAGGGTCCAGTTGCATGTGGGGCTGCGTAAAGGCTCCCAGGGGAACTTCAGACGTACCCAAAGCCTTCCTTTGGGGGCACTTTTGGATGGGCGAAAGAGTCTGGCAACGCGTTTCCTGGAGCCTGATTTTTCAGTCGTCTTCAATGCCGGCTACGGCTACGTTTAGGGATGCTCGGAAACAGCGAACCCGGAGGGTCCAGTTGCATGTGGGGCTGCGTAAAGGCTCCCCTGGGGAGTTCTCTTGTACCCAAAGCCTTCCTTTGGGGGCACTTTTGGATGGTCCAAAGGGGCTCGGAATGCATTTCCTGGGGCCTGATTTTTCACTCGTCTCCGATGACGGCTAGGGCTACGTTTAGGTTTGCTCAGGAATAGTGAACCCGGAAGGTCCAGTTGCATGTGGGGCTGCGTAAAGGCTCCCCTGGGGAGTTCTCTTGTACCCAAAGCCTTCCTTTGGGGGCACTTTTGGATTGGCTAAAAGGGCTCGGAACGCATTTCCTGGGGCCTGATTTTTCACTCGTCTCCGATGACGGCTAGGGATATGTTTAGGGATGCTCGGAAACAGCGAACCCGGATGGTCCAGTTGCATGTGGGGCTGCGTAAAGGCTCCCCTGGGGAGTTCACTTGTACACAAAGCCTTCCTTTGGGGGCACTTTTGGATTGGCGAAAAGGACACGGAACGCATTTCCTGGGGCCTTTTTTTTTTTAGTCGTCTTCGATGCCGGCAAGGCTTATGTTTAGGGATGCTCGGAAACAGCGAACCCGGAGGGTCCAGTTGCATGTGGGGCTGCGTAAAGGCTCCCCTGGGGAGTTCACTTGTACCCAAAGCTTTCCTTTGGGGGCACTTTTGGATGGGCGAAGAGGGCTCGGAACGCATTTCCTGGGGCCTGATTTTTCACTCGTCTCCGAAGACGGCTAGGGCTATGTTTAGGGATGCTCGGAAACAGCGAACCCGGAGGGTCCAGTTGCATATGCGGCTGCGTAAAGGCTCCCCTGGGAACTTCAGATGTACCCCAAGCTTTCCTTTGGGAGCACTTTTGGATGGGCGAAAGGGTCTCGCAACGCGTTTCCTGGGGCCTGATTTTTCAGTCGTCTTCGATGCCGGCTAGGGATATGTTTAGGGATGCTCGGAAACAGCGAACCCGGAGGGTCCAGTTGCATGTGGGGCTGCGTAAAGGCTCCCCTGGGGAGTTCTCTTGTACCCAAAGCCTTTCTTTGGGGGCACTTTTGGATGGGCGAAAGGGTCTCGCAACGCGTTTCCTAGGGCCTGATTTTTCAGTCGTCTTCGATGACGGCTAGGGCTATGTTTAGGGATGCTCGGAAACAGCGAACCCGGAGGGTCCAGTTGCATGTGGGGCTGCGTAAAGGCTCCCAGGGGAACTTCAGATGTACCCAAAGCCTTCCTTTGGGGGCACTTTTGGATGGGCGAAAGAGTCTGGCAACGCGTTTCCTGGAGCCTGATTTTTCAGTCGTCTTCGATGCCGGCTCGGGCTAAGTTTAGGGATGCTCGGAAACAGCGAACCCGGAGGGTCCAGTTGCATGTGGGGCTGCGTAAAGGCTCCCCTGGGGAGTTCTCTTGTACCCAAAGCCTTCCTTTGGGGGCACTTTTGGATGGTCCAAAGGGGCTCGGAACGCATTTCCTGGGGCCTGATTTTTCACTCGTCTCCGATGACGGCTAGGGCTACTTTTAGGTTTGCTCAGGAATAGCGAACCCGGAAGGTCCAGTTGCATGTGGGGCTGCGTAAAGGCTCCCCTGGGGAGTTCTCTTGTACCCAAAGCCTTCCTTTGGGGGCACTTTTGGATTGGCTAAAAGGGCTCGGAACGCATTTCCTGGGGCCTGATTTTTCACTCGTCTCTGATGACGGCTAGGGATATGTTTAGGGATGCTCGGAAACAGCGAACCCGGAGGGTCCAGTTGCATGTGGGGCTGCGTAAAGGCTCCCCTGGGGAGTTCACTTGTACACAAAGCCTTCCTTTGGGGGCACTTTTGGATTGGCGAAAAGGACACGGAACGCATTTCCTGGGGCCTGATTTTTCAGTCGTCTTCGATGCCGGCTAGGGCTATGTTTAGGGATGCTCGGAAACAGCGAACCCGGAGGGTCCAGTTGCATGTGGGGCTGCGTAAAGGCTCCCCTGGGGAGTTCTCTTGTACCCAAAGCCTTTCTTTGGGGGCACTTTTGGATGGGCGAAAGGGTCTCGCAACGCGTTTCCTAGGGCCTGATTTTTCAGTCGTCTTCGATGACGGCTAGGGCTATGTTTAGGGATGCTCGGAAACAGCGAACCCGGAGGGTCCAGTTGCATGTGGGGCTGCGTAAAGGCTCCCAGGGGAACTTCAGATGTACCCAAAGCCTTCCTTTGGGGGCACTTTTGGATGGGCGAAAGAGTCTGGCAACGCGTTTCCTGGAGCCTGATTTTTCAGTCGTCTTCGATGCCGGCTAGGGCTAAGTTTAGGGATGCTCGGAAACAGCGAACCCGGAGGGTCCAGTTGCATGTGGGGCTGCGTAAAGGCTCCCCTGGGGAGTTCTCTTGTACCCAAAGCCTTCCTTTGGGGGCACTTTTGGATTGGCTAAAAGGGCTCGGAACGCATTTCCTGGGGCCTGATTTTTCACTCGTCTCTGATGACGGCTAGGGATATGTTTAGGGATGCTCGGAAACAGCGAACCCGGAGGGTCCAGTTGCATGTGGGGCTGCGTAAAGGCTCCCCTGGGGAGTTCACTTGTACACAAAGCCTTCCTTTGGGGGCACTTTTGGATTGGCGAAAAGGACACGGAACGCATTTCCTGGGGCCTGATTTTTCAGTCGTCTTCGATGCCGGCTAGGGCTATGTTTAGGGATGCTCGGAAACAGCGAACCCGGAGGGTCCAGTTGCATGTGGGGCTGCGTAAAGGCTCCCCTGGGGAGTTCTCTTGTACCCAAAGTCTTCCTTTGGGGGCAGTTTTGGATGGGCGAAAAGGGCTTGCAAAGCGTTTCCTGGGGCCTGATTTTTCAGTCGTCTTCGATGCCGGCTAGGGCTATGTTTAGGGATGCTCGGAAACAGCGAACCCGGAGGGTCCAGTTGCATGTGGGGCTGCGTAAAGGCTCCCCTGGGGAATTCTCTTGTACCCAAAGCCTTCCTTTGGGGGCACTTTTGGATTGGCGAAAAGGGCTCGAAACGCGTTTCCTGGGGCCTGATTTTTCAGTCGTCTTCGATGCCGGCTATGGCTATGTTTAGGGATGCTCGAAAACAGCGAACCCGGAGGGTCCTGTTGCATGTGGGGCTGCGTAAAGGCTCCCCTGTGGAGTTCAGTTGTACCCAAAGCCTTCCTTTGGGGGCACTTTTGGATGGGCGAAAAGGGCTCAGAACGCATTTCCTGGGGCCTGATTTTTTAGTCGTCTTCGATGCCGGCTAGGAGAATGGTTAAGGTTGCTCGGAAAATGCGAACTCGGATGGTCCAGTTGCATGTGGGGCTGCATAAAGGCTCCCCTGGGGAATTCTCTTGTACCCAAAGCCTTCCTTTGGGGGCACTTTTGGATTGGCGAAAAGGGCTCGAAACGCATTTCCTGTGGCCTGATTTTTCAGTCGTCTCCGATGACGGCTAGGGCTATGTTTAGGGATGCTCGGAAACAGCGAACCCGGAGGGTCCAGTTGCATGTGGGGCTGCGTAAAGGCTCCCCTGGGGAGTTCTCTTGTACCCAAAGCCTTCCTTTGGGGGCACTTTTGGATTGGCGAAAAGGGCTCCGAACGCATTTCCTGGGGCCTGATTTTTCAGTCGTCTCCGATGACGGCTAGGGCTATGTTTAGGGATGCTCGGAAACAGCGAACCCGGAAGGTCCAGTTGCATGTGGGGCTGCGTAAAGGCTCCCCTGGGGAGTTCTCTTGTACCCAAAGCCTTCCTTTGGGGGCACTTTTGGATTGGCGAAAAGGGCTCGGAACGCATTTCCTGGGGCCTGATTTTTCAGTCGTCTCCGATGACGGCTAGGGCTACGTTTAGTTTTGCTCAGGAACACCGAACCCGGAAGGTCCAGTTGCATGTGGGGCTGCGTAAAGGCTCCCCTGGGGAGTTCTCTTGTACCCAAAGCCTTCCTTTGGGGGCACTTATGGATGGGCGAAAAGGGCTCGCAACGCATTTCCTTGGGCCTGATTTTTCACTCGTCTCTGATGACGGCTAGGGCTATGTTTAGGGATGCTCGGAAACAGCGAACCCGGAGGGTCCAGTTGCGTAAAGGCTCCCCTGGGGAGTTCACTTGTACCCAAAGCCTTCCTTTGGGGGCACTTTTGGATTGGCGAAAAGGACTCGGAACGCATTTCATGTGGCCTGATTTTTCACTCGTCTCCGAAGACGGCTAGGGCTATGTTTAGGGATGCTCGGAAACAGCGAACCCGGAGGGTCCAGTTGCATGTGGGGCTGCATAAAGGCTCCCCTGGGGAGTTCTCTTGTACCCAAAGCCTCTCTTTGGGGGCACTTTTGGATGGGCGAAATCGTCTCGCAACGCGTTTCTTGGGGCCAGATTTTTCAGTCGTCTTCGATGCCGGCTATGGCTATGTTTAGGGATGCTCGGAAACAGCGAACCCGGAGGGTCCAGTTGCATGTGGGGCTGCGTAAAGGCTCCCCTGGGGAGTTCACTTGTACCCAAAGCCTTCCTTTGGGGGCACTTTTGGGTGGTCCAAAGGGGCTCGCAACGCGTTTCCTGGGGCCTGATTTTTAAGTCGTCTTCGATGCCGGCTAGGGCTATGTTTAGGGATGCTCAGGAACAGCGAACCCGGAGGGTCCAGTTGCATATGCGGCTGCGTAAAGGCTCCCCTGGGAACTTCAGATGTACCCAAAGCCTTCCTTTGGTGACACTTTTGGATGGGCGAAAGGGTCTCGCAATGCGTTTCCTGGGGCCTGATTTTTCAGTCGTCTCCGATGCCGGCTAGGGCTATGTTTAGGGATGCTCGGAAACAGCGAACCCGGAGGGTCCAGATGCATGTGGGGCTGCGTAAAGGCTCCCCTGGGGAGTTCTCTTGTACCCAAAGCTTTCCTTTGGGGGCACTTTTGAATTGGCGAAAAGGGCTCGGAACGCGTTTCCTGGGGCCTGATTTTTCACTCGTCTCCGATGACGGCTAGGGCTATGTTTAGGGATGCTCGGAAACAGCGAACCCGGAGGGTCCAGTTGCATGTGGGGCTGCGTAAAGGCTCCCCTGGGAACTTCAGATGTACCCAAAGCCTTCCTTTGGGGGCACTTTTGGATGGTCCAAAGGGGCTTGTAAATCATTTCCTGAGGCTCGGTTTTTCAGTCTACTCCCATGCCAGCTAGGGCTATATTTAGGGATGCTCGGAAACAACGAACCCAAAGGGTCCAGTTGCATGTGGGGCTGCGTAAAGGCTCCCCTGGGGAGTTCTCTTGTACCCAAAGCCTTCCTTTGGAGGCACTTTTGAACTGGCGAAAAGGTCTCGCAACGGGTTTCCTGGGGCCTGATTTTTCAGTCGTTTTCGATGCCGGCTAGGGCTATGTATAGGGATGCTCGGGAACAGCGAACCCGGAGGGTCCAGTTGCATGTGGGGCTGCATAAAGGCTCCCCTGGGGAGTTCTCTTGTACCCAAAGCCTTCCTTTGGGGGCACTTTTGGATGGTCCAAAGGGGCTCGCAACGCATTTCCTGGGGCCTGATTTTTCACTCGTCTTCGATGACGGCTAGGGATATATTTAGGGATGCTCGGAAACAGCGAACCCAGAGGGTCCAGTTGCATGTGGGGCTGCGTGAAGGCTCCCCGGGGAACTTCAGATGTACCCAAAGCCTTCCTTTGGGGGCACCTTTGGATGGTCCAAAGGGGCTCGGAATGCATTTCCTGGGGCCTGATTTTTCACTCGTCTCCTAAGACGGTGAGGGCTATGTTTAGGGATGCTCGGAAACAGCAAACCCGGAGGGTCCAGTTGCATATGGGGCTGCGTAAAGGCTCCCCGGGGAACTTCAGATGTACCCAAAGCCTTCCTTTGGGGGCACTTTTGGATGGGCGAAAGAGTCTCGCAACGCGTTTCCTGGGGCCTGATTTTTCAGTCGTCTTCCATGCCGGCTCGGGATATGTTTAGGGATGCTCGGAAACAGCGAACCCGGAGGGTCCAGTGTCATGTGGGGCTGCGTAAAGGCTCCCCTGGGGAGTTCTCTTGTACCCAAAGCCTTCCTTTGGGGGCACTTTTGAATGGGCGAAAAGGGCTCGCAACGCGTATCTTGGGGCCTGATTTTTCAGTCGTCTTCGATGCCGGCTAGGGTTATGTTTAGGGATGCTCGGAAACAGCGAACCCGGATGGTCTAGTTGCATGTGGGGCTGCGTAAAGGCTCCCCTGGGGAGTTCACTTGTACCCAAAGCCTTCCTTTGGGGGCACTTTTGGATGGTCCAAAGGGGCTCGCAACGCATTTCCTGGGGCCTGATTTTTCACTCGTCTCCTAAGACGGTGAGGGCTATGTTTAGGGATGCTCGGAAACAGCGAACCCGGAGGGTCCAGTTGCATGTGGGGCTGCGTAAAGGCTCCCCTGGGAACTTCAGATGTACCCAAAGCCTTCCTTTGGGGGCACTTTTGGATGGGCGAAAGGGTCTCACAACGCGTTTCCTGGGGCCTGATCTTTCAGTCGTCTCCGAAGACAGCTAGGGCTATGTTTAGGGATGCTCGGAAACAGCGAACCCGGAGGGTCCTGTTGCATGTGGGGCTGCGTAAAGGCTCCCCTGGGGAGTTCACTTGTACCCAAAGCCTTCCTTTGGGGGCACTTTTGGATTGGCGAAAAGGACTCGGAACGCATTTCCTGGGGCCTGATTTTTCAGTCGTCTCCGAAGACGGCTAGGGCTATGTTTAGGGATGCTCGGAAACAGCGAACCCGGAGGGTCCAGTTGCATGTGGGGCTGCGTAAAGGCTCCCCTGGGGAGTTCTCTTGTACCCAAAGCCTTCCTTTGGGGGCACTTTTGAATTGGCGAAAAGGGCTCGGAACGCGTTTCCTGGGGCCTGATTTTTCACTCGTCTCCGATGACGGCTAGGGCTATGTTTAGGGATGCTCGGAAACAGCGAACCCGGAGGGTCTACTTGCATGTGGGGCTGCGTAAAGGCTCCCCTGGGGAGTTCACTTGTACCCAAAGCCTTCCTTTGGGGGCACTTTTGGATGGTCCAAAGGGACTCGGAACGCATTTCCTGGGGCCTGATTTTTCACACGTCTCCGATGACGGCTAGGGCTACGTTTAGGTTTTCTCAGGAACAGCGAACCCGGAGGGTCCAGTTGCATGTGGGGCTGTGTAAATGCTCCCCTGGGGAGTTCTCTTGTACACAAAGCCTTCCTTTGTTGACACTTTTGGATGGTCCAAAGGGGCTTGCAACGCATTTCCTGAGGCCCGGTTTTTCAGTCTACTCCCATGCCGGCTAGGGCTATGTTTAGGGTTGCTCGGAAACAGCGAACCCGGAAGGTCCAGTTGCATGTGGGGCTGCGTAAAGGCTCCCCTGGGGAGTTCTCTTGTACCCAAAGCCTTCCTTTGGGGGCACTTTTGGATTGGCGAAAAGGGCTCGGAACACATTTCCTGGGGCCTGATTTTTCACTCGTCTCCGATGACGGCTAGGGCTATGTTTAGGGATGCTCGGAAACAGCGAACTCGGAGGGTCCAGTTGCATGTGGGGCTGCGTAAAGGCTCCCCTGGGAACTTCAGATGTAAGCAAAGCCTTCCTCTGGGGGCACTTTTGGATGGGCGAAAGGGTCTCGCAACGCATGTCCTGGGGCCTGATTTTTCAGTCGTCTTCGATGCCGGCTAGGGCTATGTTTAGGGATGCTCGGAAACAGCGAACCCGGAGGGTCCAGTTGCATGTGGGGCTGCGTAAAGGCTCCCCTGGGGAGTTCACTTGTACCCAAAGCCTTCCTTTGGGGGCACTTTTGGATTGGCGAAAAGGGCTCGGAACGCATTTCCTGGGGCCTGATTTTTCACTCTTCTCCGATGACGGCTAGGGCTACGTTTAGTTTTGCTCAGGAACAGCGAACCCGGAAGGTCCAGTTGCATGTGGGGCTGCGTAAAGGCTCCCCTGGGGAGTTCTCTTGTACCCAAAGCCTTCCTTTGGGGGCACTTATGGATGGGCGAAAAGGGCTCGCAACGCATTTCCTTGGGCCTGATTTTTCACTCGTCTCTGATGACGGCTAGGGCTATGTTTAGGGATGCTCGGAAACAGCGAACCCGGAGGGTCCAGTTGCGTAAAGGCTCCCCTGGGGAGTTCACTTGTACCCAAAGCCTTCCTTTGGGGGCACTTTTGGATTGGCGAAAAGGACTCGGAACGCATTTCCTGTGGCCTGATTTTTCACTCGTCTCCGAAGACGGCTTGGGCTATGTTTAGGGATGCTTGGAAACAGCGAACCCGGAGGGTCCAGTTGCATGTGGGGCTGCATAAAGGCTCCCCTGGGGAGTTCTCTTGTACCCAAAGCCTCTCTTTGAGGGCACTTTTGGATGGGCGAAATCGTCTCGCAACGCGTTTCTTGGGGCCAGATTTTTCAGTCGTCTTCGATGCCGGCTAGGGTTATGTTTAGGGATGCTAGGAAACAGCGAACCCGGAGGGTCCAGTTGCATGTGGGGCTGCGTAAAGGCTCCCCTGGGAACTTCAGATGTACCCAAAGCCTTCCTTTGGGGGCACTTTTGGATGGTCCAAAGGGGCTTGTAAATCATTTCCTGAGGCTCGGTTTTTCAGTCTACTCCCATGCCAGCTAGGGCTATATTTAGGGATGCTCGGAAACAGCGAACCCGGAGGGTCCAGTTGCATGTGGGGCTGCGTGAAGGCTCCCCTGGGAACTTCAGATGTACCCAAAGCCTTCCTTTGGGGGCACTTTTGGATGGTCCAAAGGGGCTCGGAATGCATTTCCTGGGGCCTGATTTTTCACTCGTCTCCTAAGACGGTGAGGGCTATGTTTAGGGATGCTCGGAAACAGCGAACCCCGAGGGTCCAGTTGCATGTGGGGCTGCGTAACGGCTCCCCGGGGAACTTCAGATGTACCCAAAGCCTTCCTTTGTTGGCACTTTTGAATGGTCCAAAGGGCCTCGCAACGCATTTCCTGGGGCCTGATTTTTCAGTCGTCTTCGATGACGGCTAGGGATATGTTTAGGGATGCTCGGAAACAGCGAACCCAGAGGGTCCAGTTGCATGTGGGGCTGCGTAAAGGCTCCCCTGGGGAGTTCTCTTGTACCCAAAGCCTTCCTTTGGGGGCACTTTTGGATTGGCGAAAAGGACTCGGAACGCATTTCCTGGGGCCTAATTTTTTAGTCGTCTCCGAAGCCGTCTAAGGCTATGTTTAGGGATGCTCGGAAACAGCGAACCCGGAGGGTCCAGTTGCATGTGGGGCTGCGTAAAAGCACCCCTGGGGAGTTCTCTTGTACCCAAAGCCTTCGTTTGGGGGCACTTTTGGATGCTCCAAAGGGGATTGCAAATCATTTCCTGAGGCTCGGTTTTTCACTCTACTCCCATGCCAGCTAGGGCTATGTTTAGGGATGCTCGGAAACAGCGAACCCGGAGGGTCCAGTTGCATGTGGGGCTGCGTAAAGGCTCCCCTGGGGAGTTCTCTTGTACCCAAAGCCTTCCTTTGGGGGCACTTTTGGATGGTCCAAAGGGGCTCGGAACGCATTTCCTGGGGCATGATTTTTCACTCGTCTCCGATGACGGCTAGGGCTACGTTTAGGTTTGCTCAGGAACAGTGAACCCGGAGGGTCCAGTTGCATGTGGGGCTGCGTAAAGGCTCCCCTGGGAACTTCAGATGTACCCCAAGCTTTCCTTTGGGGGCACTTTTGGATGGGCGAAAGGGTCTCGCAACGCGTTTCCTGGGGCCTGATTTTTCAGTCGTCTTCGATGCCGGCTAGGGCTATGTTTAGGGATGCTCGGAAACAGCGAACCCGGAGTGTCCAGTTGCATGTGGGGCTGCGTAAAGTCTCCCCTGGGGAGTTCTCTTGTACCCAAAGCCTTCCTTTGGGGGCACTTTTGAATTGGCGAAAAGGGCTCGGAACGCGTTTCCTGGGGCCAGATTTTTCACTCGTCTCCGATGACGGCTAGGGTTATGTTTAGGGATGCTCGGAAACAGCGAACCCGGAGGGTCCAGTTGCATATGGGGCTGCGTAAAGGCTCCCCGGGGAACTTCAGATGTACCCAAAGCCTTCCTTTGGGGGCACTTTTGGATGGGCGAAAGGGTCTCGCAACGCGTTTCCTGGAGCCTGATTTTTCAGTCGTCTTCGATTCCGGCTAGGGCTATGTTTAGGGATGCTCAGGAACAGCGAACCCGGAGGGTCCAGTTGCATGTGGGACTGCGTAAAGGCTCCCCTGGGGAGTTCTCTTGTACCCAAAGCCTTCCTTTGGTGACACTTTTGGATGGTCCAAAGGAGCTTGCAACGCATTTCCTGAGGCCCGGTTTTTCAGTCTACTCCCATGCCGGCTAGGGCTATGTTTAGGGATGCTCGGAAACAGCAAACCCGGACGGTCTAGTTGCATGTGGGGCTGCGTAAAGGCTCCCCTGGGGAGTTCTCTTGTACCCAAAGCCTTCCTTTGGGGGCACTTTTGGATTGGCGAAAAGGGCTCGGAACGCGTTTCCTGGGGCCTGAGTTTTCAGTCGTCTTCGATGCCGGCTAGGGCTATGTTTAGGGATGCTCAGAAACAGCGAACCCGGAGGGTCCAGTTGCATGTGGGGCTGCGTAAAGGCTCCCCTGGGGAGTTCACTTGTAGCCAAAGCCTTCCTTTGGGGGCACTTTTGAATGGGCGAAAAGGGCTCGGAACGCATTTCCTGGGACCTGATTTTTCACTCGTCTCCAATGACGGCTAGGGCTACGTTTAGGTTTGCTCACGAACAGCGAACCCGGAAGGTCCAGTTGCATGTGGGGCTGCGTAAAGGCTCCCCTGGGGAGTTCTCTTGTACCCAAAGCCTTCCTTTGGGGGCACTTTTGGATGGGCGAAAAGGGCTCGGAACGCATTTCCTGGGGCCTAATTTTTTAGTCGTCTCCGAAGCCGTCTAAAGCTATGTTTAGGGAAGCTAGGAAACAGCAAACCCGGAGGGTCCAGTTGCATGTGGGGCTGCGTAAAGGCTCCCCTGGGGAGTTCACTTGTACCTAAAGCCTTCCTTTGGTGACACTTTTGGATGGGCGAAAAGGGCTCGGAACGCATTTCCTGGGGCCTGATTTTTTAGTCGTCTTCGATGCCGGCTAGGGATATGTTTAGGGATGCTCGGAAACAGCGAACCCGGAGGGTCCAGTTGCATGTGGGGCTGCGTAAAGGCTCCCCGGGAAACTTCAGATGTACCCAAAGCGTTCCTTTGGGGGCACTTTTGGATGGGCGAAAGGGTCTCGCAACGCGTTTCCTGGGGCCTGGTTTTTCAGTCGTCTTCGATGACGGCTAGGGCTATGTTTAGGGATGCTCGGAAACAGCAAACCCGGAGGTTCCAGTTGCATGTGGGGCTGCGTAAAGGCTCCGAGGGGAACTTCAGATGTACCCAAAGCCTTCCTTTGGTGACACTTTTGGATGGGCGAAAGGGTCTCGCAACGCGTTTCCTAGGGCCTGATTTTTCAGTCGTCTTCGATGCCGGCTAGGGTTATGTTTAGGGATGCTCGGAAACAGCGAACCCGGAGGGTCCAGTTGCATGTGGGGCTGCGTAAAGGCTCCCCTGGGAACTTCAGATGTACCCAAAGCCTTCCTTTGGGGGCACTTTTGGATGGGCGAAAGAGTCTGGCAAAGCGTTTCCTGGAGCCTGATTTTTCAGTCTTCTTCGTTGCCGGCTAGGGCTACGTTTAGGGATGCTCGGAAACAGCGAACCCGGAGGGTCCAGTTGCATGTGGGGCTGCGTAAAGGCTCCCCTGGAGAGTTCTCTTGTACCCAAAGCCTTCCTTTGGGGGCACTTTTGGATGGTCCAAAGGGGCTCGCAACGCATTTCCTGGGGCCTGATTTTTCACTCGTCTCCGATGACGGCTAGGGCTACGTTTAGGTTTGCTCAGGAATAGCGAACCCGGAAGGTCCAGTTGCATGTGGGGCTGCGTAAAGGCTCCCCTGGGGAGTTCTCTTGTACCCAAAGCCTTCCTTTGGGGGCACTTTTGGAAAGGCTAAAAGGGCTCGGAACGCATTTCCTGGGGTCTGATTTTTCACTCGTCTTCGATGACGGCTAGGGCTATGTTTAGGGATGCTCGGAAACAGCGAACCCGGAGGGTCCAGTTGCATGTGGGGCTGCGTAAAGGCTCCCCTGGGGAGTTCACTTGTACACAAAGCCTTCCTTTGGGGGCACTTTTGGATTGGCGAAAAGGACACGGAACGCATTTCCTGGGGCCTGATTTTTCAGTCGTCTTCGATGCCGGCTAGGGCTATGTTTAGGGATGCTCGGAAACAGCGAACCCGGAGGGTCCAGTTGCATGTGGGGCTGCGTAAAGGCTCCCCTGGGGAGTTCTCTTGTACCCAAAGCCTTCCTTTGGGGGCACTTTTGAATTGGCGAAAAGGGCTCGGAACGCATTTCCTGGGGCCTGATTTTTCACTCGTCTCCGATGACGGCTAGGGTTATGTTTAGGGATGCTCGGAAACAGCGAACCCGGAGGGTCCAGTTGCATATGGGGCTGCGTAAAGGCTCCCCGGGGAACTTCAGATGTACCCAAAGCCTTCCTTTGGGGGCACTTTTGGATGGGCGAAAGGGTCTCGCAACGCGTTTCCTGGGGCCTGATTTTTCAGTCGTCTTCGATGCCGGCTAGGGCTATGTTTAGGGATGCTCAGGAACAGCGAACCCGGAGGGTCCAGTTGCATGTGGGGCTGCGTAAAGGCTCCCCTGGGGAGTTCTCTTGTACCTAAAGCCTTCCTTTGGGGACACTTTTGGATGGTCCAAAGGGGCTTGAAACGCATTTCCTGAGGCCCGGTTTTTCAGTCTACTCCCATGCCGGCTAGGGCTATGTTTAGGGATGCTCGGAAACAGCAAACCCGGATGGTCTAGTTTCATGTGGGGCTGCGTAAAGGCTCCCCTGGGGAGTTCTCTTGTACCCAAAGCCTTCCTTTGGGGGCACTTTTGGATGGGCGAAAAGGGCTCGGAACGCACTTCCTGGGGCCTGATTTTTTAGTCGTCTTCGATGCCGGCTAGGGATATGTTTAGGGATGCTCGGAAACAGCGAACCCGGAGGGTCCAGTTGCATGTGGGGCTGCGTAAATGCTCCCCGGGAAACTTCAGATGTACCCAAAGCGTTCCTTTGGGGGCACTTTTGGATGGGCAAAAGGGTCTCGCAACGCGTTTCCTGGGGCCTGATTTTTCAGTCGTCTTCGATGCCGGCTAGGGCTACGTTTAGGGATGCTCGGAAACAGCGAACCCGGAGGGTCCAGTTGCATGTGGGGCTGCGTAAAGGCTCCCCTGGGGAGTTCTCTTGTACCCAAAGCCTTCCTTTGGGGGCACTTTTGGATGGTCCAAAGGGGCTCGGAGCGCATTTCCTGGGGCCTGATTTTTCATTCGTCTCCGATGACGGCTAGGGATACGTTTAGGTTTGCTCAGGAATAGCGAACCCGGAAGGTCCAGTTGCATGTGGGGCTGCGTAAAGGCTCCCCTGGGGAGTTCTCTTGTACCTAAAGCCTTCCTTTGGGGGCACTTTTGGATTGGCTAAAAGGGCTCGGAACGCATTTCCTGGGGCCTGATTTTTCACTCGTCTCCGATGACGGCTAGGGTTATGTTTAGGGATGCTCGGAAACAGCGAACCCGGAGGGTCCAGTTGCATGTGGGGCTGCGTAAAGGCTCCCCTGGGGAGTTCACTTGTACACAAAGCCTTCCTTTGGGGGCACTTTTGGATTGGCGAAAAGGACACGGAACGCATTTCCTGGGGCCTGATTTTTCAGTCGTCTTCGATGCCGGCAAGGGTTATGTTTAGGGATGCTCGGAAACAGCGAACCCGGAGGGTCCAGTTGCATATGCGTCTGCGTAAAGGCTCCCCTGGGAACTTCAGATGTACCCCAAGCTTTCCTTTGGGGACACTTTTGGATGGGCGAAAGGGTCTCGCAACGGGTTTCCTGGGGCCTGATTTTTCAGTCGTCTTCGATGCCGGCTAGGGCTATGTTTAGGGATGCTCGGAAACAGCGAACCCGGAGGGTCCAGTTGCATGTGGGGCTACGTAAAGGCTCCCCTGGGGAGTTCTCTTGTACCCAAAGCCTTCCTTTGGGGGCACTTTTGAATTGGCGAAAAGGGCTCGGAACGCGTTTCCTGGGGCCTGATTTTTCACTCGTATCCGATGACGGCTAGGGTTATGTTTAGGGATGCTCGGAAACAGCGAACCCGGAGGGTCCAGTTGCATATGGGGCTGCGTAAAGGCTCCCCGGGGAACTTCAGATGTACCCAAAGCCTTCCTTTGGGGGCACTTTTGGATGGGCGAAAGTGTCTCGCAACGCGTTTCCTGGGGCCTGATTTTTAAGTCGTCTTCGATGCCGGCTAGGGCTATGTTTAGGGATGCTCAGGAACAGCGAACCCGGAGGGTCCAGTTGCATGTGGGGCTGCGTAAAGGCTCCCCTGGGGAGTTCTCTTGTACCCAAAGCCTTCCTTTGGTGACACTTTTGGATGGTCCAAAGGGGCTTGCAACGCATTTCCTGAGGCCCGGTTTTTCAGTCTACTCCCATGCCGGCTAGGGATATGTTTAGGGATGCTCGGAAACAGCAAACCCGGATGGTCTAGTTGAGTGTGGGGCTGCGTAAAGGCTCCCCTGGGGAGTTCACTTGTACCCAAAGCCTTCCTTTGGGGGCACTTTTGAATGGGCGAAAAGGGCTCGGAACGCATTTCCTGGGGCCTGATTTTTCACTCGGTTCCAATGACGGCTAGGGCTACGTTTAGGTTTGCTCACGAACAGCGAACCCGGAAGGTCCAGTTGCATGTGGGGCTGCGTAAAGGCTCCCCTGGGGAGTTCACTTGTACCCAAAGCCTTCCTTTGGGGGCACTTTTGGATGGGCGAAAAGGGCTCAGAACGCATTTCCTGGGGCCTAATTTTTTAGTCGTCTCCGAAGCCGTCTAAGGCTATGTTTAGGGAAGCTAGGAAACAGCAAACCCGGAGGGTCCAGTTGCATGTGGGGCTGCGTAAAGGCTCCCCGGGAAACTTCAGATGTACCCAAAGCGTTCCTTTGGGGGCACTTTTGGATGGGCGAAAGGGTCTCGCAACGCGTTTCCTGGGGCCTAGTTTTTCAGTCGTCTTCGATGCAGGCTAGGGCTATGTTTAGGGATGCTCGGAAACAGCAAACCCGGAGGTTCCAATTGCATGTGGGGCTGCGTAAAGGCTCCCCGGGGAACTTCAGATGTACCCAAAGCCTTCCTTTGGGGGCACTTTTGGATGGGCGAAAGGGTCTCGCAACGCGTATCCTAGGGCCTGATTTTTCAGTCGTCTTCGATGACGGCTAGGGCTATGTTTAGGGATGCTCGGAAACAGCGAACCCGGAGGGTCCAGTTGCATGTGGGGCTGCGTAAAGGCTCCCAGGGGAACTTCAGATGTACCCAAAGCCTTCCTTTGGGGGCACTTTTGGATGGGCGAAAGAGTCTGGAAACGCGTTTCCTGGAGCCTGATTTTTCAGTCGTCTTCGTTGCCGGCTAGGGCTACGTTTAGGGATGCTCGGAAACAGCGAACCCGGAGGGTCCAGTTGCATGTGGGGCTGCGTAAAGGCTCCCCTGGGGAGTTCTCTTGTACCTAAAGCCTTCCTTTGGGGGCACTTTTGGATGGGCGAAAAGGGCTCGGAACGCACTTCCTGGGGCCTGATTTTTTAGTCGTCTTCGATGCCGGCTAGGGATATGTTTAGGGATGCTCGGAAACAGCGAACCCGGAGGGTCCAGTTGCATGTGGGGCTGCGTAAATGCTCCCCGGGAAACTTCAGATGTACCCAAAGCGTTCCTTTGCGGGCACTTTTGGATGGGCAAAAGGGTCTCGCAACGCGTTTCCTGGGGCCTGATTTTTCAGTCGTCTTCGATGCCGGCTAGGGCTACGTTTAGGGATGCTCGGAAACAGCGAACCCGGAGGGTCCAGTTGCATGTGGGGCTGCGTAAAGGCTCCCCTGGGGAGTTCTCTTGTACCCAAAGCCTTCCTTTGGGGGCACTTTTGGATGGTCCAAAGGGGCTCGGAACGCATTTCCTGGGGCCTGATTTTTCATTCGTCTCCGATGACGGCTAGGGATACGTTTAGGTTTGCTCAGGAATAGCGAACCCGGAAGGTCCAGTTGCATGTGGGGCTGCGTAAAGGCTCCCCTGGGGAGTTCTCTTGTACCTAAAGCCTTCCTTTGGGGGCACTTTTGGATTGGCTAAAAGGGCTCGGAACGCATTTCCTGGGGCCTGATTTTTCACTCGTCTCCGATGACGGCTAGGGTTATGTTTAGGGATGCTCGGAAACAGCGAACCCGGAGGGTCCAGTTGCATGTGGGGCTGCGTAAAGGCTCCCCTGGGGAGTTCACTTGTACACAAAGCCTTCCTTTGGGGGCACTTTTGGATTGGCGAAAAGGACACGGAACGCATTTCCTGGGGCCTGATTTTTCAGTCGTCTTCGATGCCGGCAAGGGTTATGTTTAGGGATGCTCGGAAACAGCGAACCCGGAGGGTCCAGTTGCATATGCGTCTGCGTAAAGGCTCCCCTGGGAACTTCAGATGTACCCCAAGCTTTCCTTTGGGGGCACTTTTGGATGGGCGAAAGGGTCTCGCAACGGGTTTCCTGGGGCCTGATTTTTCAGTCGTCTTCGATGCCGGCTAGGGCTATGTTTAGGGATGCTCGGAAACAGCGAACCCGGAGGGTCCAGTTGCATGTGGGGCTGCGTAAAGGCTCCCCTGGGGAGTTCTCTTGTACCCAAAGCCTTCCTTTGGGGGCACTTTTGAATTGGCGAAAAGGGCTCGGAACGCGTTTCCTGGGGCCTGATTTTTCACTCGTATCCGATGACGGCTAGGGTTATGTTTAGGGATGCTCGGAAACAGCGAACCCGGAGGGTCCAGTTGCATATGGGGCTGCGTAAAGGCTCCCCGGGGAACTTCAGATGTACCCAAAGCCTTCCTTTGGGGGCACTTTTGGATGGGCGAAAGTGTCTCGCAACGCGTTTCCTGGGGCCTGATTTTTAAGTCGTCTTCGATGCCGGCTAGGGCTATGTTTAGGGATGCTCAGGAACAGCGAACCCGGAGGGTCCAGTTGCATGTGGGGCTGCGTAAAGGCTCCCCTGGGGAGTTCTCTTGTACCCAAAGCCTTCCTTTGGTGACACTTTTGGATGGTCCAAAGGGGCTTGAAACGCATTTCCTGAGGCCCGGTTTTTCAGTCTACTCCCATGCCGGCTAGGGATATGTTTAGGGATGCTCGGAAACAGCAAACCCGGATGGTCTAGTTGAGTGTGGGGCTGCGTAAAGGCTCCCCTGGGGAGTTCACTTGTACCCAAAGCCTTCCTTTGGGGGCACTTTTGAATGGGCGAAAAGGGCTCGGAACGCATTTCCTGGGGCCTGATTTTTCACTCGGTTCCAATGACGGCTAGGGCTACGTTTAGGTTTGCTCACGAACAGCGAACCCGGAAGGTCCAGTTGCATGTGGGGCTGCGTAAAGGCTCCCCTGGGGAGTTCACTTGTACCCAAAGCCTTCCTTTGGGGGCACTTTTGGATGGGCGAAAAGGGCTCAGAACGCATTTCCTGGGGCCTAATTTTTTAGTCGTCTCCGAAGCCGTCTAAGGCTATGTTTAGGGAAGCTAGGAAACAGCAAACCCGGAGGGTCCAGTTGCATGTGGGGCTGCGTAAAGGCTCCCCGGGAAACTTCAGATGTACCCAAAGCGTTCCTTTGGGGGCACTTTTGGATGGGCGAAAGGGTCTCGCAACGCGTTTCCTGGGGCCTAGTTTTTCAGTCGTCTTCGATGCAGGCTAGGGCTATGTTTAGGGATGCTCGGAAACAGCAAACCCGGAGGTTCCAATTGCATGTGGGGCTGCGTAAAGGCTCCCCGGGGAACTTCAGATGTACCCAAAGCCTTCCTTTGGGGGCACTTTTGGATGGGCGAAAGGGTCTCGCAACGCGTATCCTAGGGCCTGATTTTTCAGTCGTCTTCGATGACGGCTAGGGCTATGTTTAGGGATGCTCGGAAACAGCGAACCCGGAGGGTCCAGTTGCATGTGGGGCTGCGTAAAGGCTCCCAGGGGAACTTCAGATGTACCCAAAGCCTTCCTTTGGGGGCACTTTTGGATGGGCGAAAGAGTCTGGCAACGCGTTTCCTGGAGCCTGATTTTTCAGTCGTCTTCGTTGCCGGCTAGGGCTACGTTTAGGGATGCTCGGAAACAGCGAACCCGGAGGGTCCAGTTGCATGTGGGGCTGCGTAAAGGCTCCCCTGGGGAGTTCTCTTGTACCCAAAGCCTTCCTTTGGGGGCACTTTTGGATGGTCCAAAGGGGCTCGGAACGCATTTCCTGGGGCCTGATTTTTCACTCGTCTCCGATGACGGCTAGGGCTATGTTTAGGGATGCTCGGAAACAGCGAACCCGGAGGGTCCAGTTGCATGTGGGGCTGCGTAAAGGCTCCCCTGGGAACTTCAGATGTACCCCAAGCTTTCCTTTGGGGGCACTTTTGGATGGGCGAAGAGGGCTCGGAACGCATTTCCTGTGGCCTGATTTTTCACTCGTCTCCGAAGACGGCTAGGGCTATGTTTAGGGATGCTCGGAAACAGCGAACCCGGAGGGTCCAGTTGCATGTGGGGCTGCGTAAAGGCTCCCCTGGGGACTTCTCTTGTACCCAAAGCCTTACTTTGGGGGCACTTTTGGATGGGCGAAAGGGTCTCGCAACGCGTTTCCTGGGGCCTGATTTTTCAGTCGTCTTCGATGCCGGCTAGGGCTATGTTTAGGGATGCTCAGGAACAGCGAACCCGGAGGGTCCAGTTGCATGTGGGGCTGCATAAAGGCTCCCCTGGGGAGTTCTCTTGTACCCAAAGCCTTCCTTTGGGGGCACTTTTGGATGGGCGAAAAGGGCTCGGAACGCATTTCCTGGGGCCTGATTTTTCAGTCGTCTTCGATGCCGGCTAGGGCTATGTTTAGGGATGCTCAGAAACAGCGAACCCGGAGGGTCCAGTTGCATGTGGGGCTGCGTAAAGGCTCCCCTGGGGAGTTCACTTGTACCCAAAGCCTTCCTTTGGGTGCACTTTTGAATGGGCGAAAAGGGCTCGGAACGCATTTCCTGGGGCCTGATTTTTCACTCGCTTCCAATGACGGCTAGGGCTACGTTTAGGTTTGCTCACGAACAGCGAACCCGGAAGGTCCAGTTTAATGTGGGGCTGCGTAAAGGCTCCCCTGGGGAGTTCTCTTGTACCCAAAGCCTTCCTTTGGGGGCACTTTTGGATGGGCGAAAAGGGCTCGGAACTCATTTCCTGGGGCCTAATTTTTTAGTCGTCTCCGAAGCCGTCTAAGGCTATGTTTAGGGAAGCTCGGAAACAGCAAACCCGGAGGGTCCAGTTGCATGTGGGGCTGTGTAAAGGCTCCGCTGGGGAGTTCACTTGTACCTAAAGCCTTCCTTTGGTGACACTTTTGGATGGGCCAAAAGGGCTCGGAACGCATTTCCTGGGGCCTGATTTTTCACTCGTCTCCGATGACGGCTAGGGCTACGTTTAGGGATGCTCGGAAACAGCGAACCCGGAGGGTCCAGTTGCATGTGGGGCTGCGTAAAGGCTCCCCGGGAAACTTCAGATGTACCCAAAGCGTTCCTTTGGGGGCACTTTTGGATGGGCGAAAGGGTCTCGCAACGCGTTTCCTGGGGCCTGGTTTTTCAGTCGTCTTCGATGCCGGCTAGGGCTATGTTTAGGGATGCTCGGAAACAGCAAACCCGGAGGTTCCAGTTGCATGTGGGGCTGCGTAAAGGCTCCCCGGGGAACTTCAGATGTACCCAAAGCCTTTCTTTGGGGGCACTTTTGGATGGGCGAAAGGGTCTCGCAACGCGTTTCCTGGGGCCTGATTTTTCAGTCGTCTTCGATGCCGGCTAGGGCTATGTTTAGGGATGCTCAGGAACAGCGAACCCGGAGGGTCCAGTTGCATGTGGGGCTGCGTAAAGGCTCCCCTGGGGAGTTCTCTTGTACCCAAAGCCTTCCTTTGGGGGCACTTTTGTATGGGCGAAAAGGGCTCGGAACGCACTTCCTGGGGCCTGATTTTTTAGTCGTCTTCGATGCCGGCTAGGGATATGTTTAGGGATGCTCGGAAACAGCGAACCCGGAGGGTCCAGTTGCATGTGGGGCTGCGTAAATGCTCCCCGGGAAACTTCAGATGTACCCAAAGCGTTCCTTTGGGGGCACTTTTGGATGGGCGAAAGGGTCTCGCAACGCATTTCCTGGGGCCTGATTTTTCAGTCGTCTTCGATGCCGGCTAGGGCTATGTTTAGGGATGCTCGGAAACAGCGAACCCGGAGGGTCCAGTTGCATGTGGGGCTGCGTAAAGGCTCCCCTGGGGAGTTCTCTTGTACCCAAAGCCTTCCTTTGGGGGCACTTTTGGATGGTCCAAAGGGGCTCGGAACGCATTTCCTGGGGCCTGATTTTTCATTCGTCTCCGATGACGGCTAGGGATACGTTTAGGTTTGCTCAGGAATAGCGAACCCGGAAGGTCCAGTTGCATGTGGGGCTGCGTAAAGGCTCCCCTGGGGAGTTCTCTTGTACCTAAAGCCTTCCTTTGGGGGCACTTTTGGATTGGCTAAAAGGGCTCGGAACGCATTTCCTGGGGCCTGATTTTTCACTCGTCTCCGATGACGGCTAGGGTTATGTTTAGGGATGCTCGGAAACAGCGAACCCGGAGGGTCCAGTTGCATGTGGGGCTGCGTAAAGGCTCCCCTGGGGAGTTCACTTGTACACAAAGCCTTCCTTTGGGGGCACTTTTGGATTGGCGAAAAGGACACGGAACGCATTTCCTGGGGCCTGATTTTTCAGTCGTCTTCGATGCCGGCAAGGGTTATGTTTAGGGATGCTCGGAAACAGCGAACCCGGAGGGTCCAGTTGCATATGCGTCTGCGTAAAGGCTCCCCTGGGAACTTCAGATGTACCCCAAGCTTTCCTTTGGGGGCACTTTTGGATGGGCGAAAGGGTCTCGCAACGGGTTTCCTGGGGCCTGATTTTTCAGTCGTCTTCGATGCCGGCTAGGGCTATGTTTAGGGATGCTCGGAAACAGCGAACCCGGAGGGTCCAGTTGCATGTGGGGCTGCGTAAAGGCTCCCCTGGGGAGTTCTCTTGTACCCAAAGCCTTCCTTTGGGGGCACTTTTGAATTGGCGAAAAGGGCTCGGAACGCGTTTCCTGGGGCCTGATTTTTCACTCGTATCCGATGACGGCTAGGGTTATGTTTAGGGATGCTCGGAAACAGCGAACCCGGAGGGTCCAGTTGCATATGGGGCTGCGTAAAGGCTCCCCGGGGAACTTCAGATGTACCCAAAGCCTTCCTTTGGGGGCACTTTTGGATGGGCGAAAGTGTCTCGCAACGCGTTTCCTGGGGCCTGATTTTTCAGTCGTCTTCGATGCCGGCTAGGGCTATGTTTAGGGATGCTCAGGGACAGCGAACCCGGAGGGTCCAGTTGCATGTGGGGCTGCGTAAAGGCTCCCCTGGGGAGTTCTCTTGTACCCAAAGCCTTCCTTTGGTGACACTTTTGGATGGTCCAAAGGGTCTTGAAACGCATTTCCTGAGGCCCGGTTTTTCAGTCTACTCCCATGCCGGCTAGGGATATGTTTAGGGATGCTCGGAAACAGCAAACCCGGATGGTCTAGTTGAGTGTGGGGCTGCGTAAAGGCTCCCCTGGGGAGTTCACTTGTACCCAAAGCCTTCCTTTGGGGGCACTTTTGAATGGGCGAAAAGGGCTCGGAACGCATTTCCTGGGGCCTGATTTTTCACTCGGTTCCAATGACGGCTAGGGCTACGTTTAGGTTTGCTCACGAACAGCGAACCCGGAAAGTCCAGTTGCATGTGGGGCTGCGTAAAGGCTCCCCTGGGGAGTTCACTTGTACCCAAAGCCTTCCTTTGGGGGCACTTTTGGATGGGCGAAAAGGGCTCAGAACGCATTTCCTGGGGCCTAATTTTTTAGTCGTCTCCGAAGCCGTCTAAGGCTATGTTTAGGGAAGCTAGGAAACAGCAAACCCGGAGGGTCCAGTTGCATGTGGGGCTGAGTAAAGGCTCCCCTGGGGAGTTCACTTGTACCTAAAGCCTTCCTTTGGTGACACTTTTGGATGGGCGAAAAGGGCTCGGAACGCATTTCCTGGGGCCTGATTTTTTAGTCGTCTTCGATGCCGGCTAGGGCTATGTTTAGGGATGCTCGGAAACAGCAAACCCGGAGGTTCCAATTGCATGTGGGGCTGCGTAAAGGCTCCCCGGGGAACTTCAGATGTACCCAAAGCCTTCCTTTGGGGGCACTTTTGGATGGGCGAAAGGGTCTCGCAACGCGTTTCCTAGGGCCTGATTTTTCAGTCGTCTTCGATGACGGCTAGGGCTATGTTTAGGGATGCTCGGAAACAGCGAACCCGGAGGTTCCAGTTGCATGTGGGGCTGCGTAAAGGCTCCCCGGGGAACTTCAGATGTACCCAAAGCCTTCCTTTGGGGGCACTTTTGGATGGGCGAAAGAGTCTGGCAACGCGTTTCCTGGAGCCTGATTTTTCAGTCGTCTTCGTTGCCGGCTAGGGCTACGTTTAGGGATGCTCGGAAACAGCGAACCCGGAGGGTCCAGTTGCATGTGGGGCTGCGTAAAGGCTCCCCTGGGAACTTCAGATGTACCCAAAGCCTTCCTTTGGGGGCACTTTTGGATTGGCGAAATGGACACGGAACGCATTTCCTGGGGCCTGATTTTTCACTCGTCTCCGATGACGGCTAGGGCTATGTTTAGGGATGCTCGGAAACAGCGAACCCGGAGGGTCCAGTTGCATATGCGTCTGCGTAAAGGCTCCCCTGGGAACTTCAGATGTACCCCAAGCTTTCCTTTGGGGGCACTTTTGGATGGGCGAAGAGGGCTCGGAACGCATTTCCTGTGGCCTGATTTTTCACTCGTCTCCGAAGACGGCTAGGGTTATGTTTAGGGATGCTCGGAAACAGCGAACCCGGAGGGTCCAGTTGCATGTGGGGCTGCGTAAAGGCTCCCCTGGGGAGTTCTCTTGTACCCAAAGCCTTCCTTTGGGGGCACTTTTGGATGGGCGAAAGGGTCTCGCAACGCGTTTCCTGGGGCCTGATTTTTCAGTCGTCTTCGATGCCGGCTAGGGCTATGTTTAGGGATGCTCAGGAACAGCGAACCCGGAGGGTCCAGTTGCATGTGGGGCTGCGTAAAGGCTCCCCTGGGGAGTTCTCTTGTACCCAAAGCCTTCCTTTGGTGACACTTTTGGATGGTCCAAAGGGGCTTGAAACGCATTTCCTGAGGCCCGGTTTTTCAGTCTACTCCCATGCCGGCTAGGGCTATGTTTAGGGATGCTCGGAAACAGCAAACCCGGATGGTCTAGTTTCATGTGGGGCTGCGTAAAGGCTCCCCTGGGGAGTTCTCTTGTACCCAAAGCCTTCCTTTGGGGGCACTTTTGGATGGGCGAAAAGGGCTCGGAACGCATTTCCTGGGGCCTGATTTTTCAGTCGTCTTCGATGCCGGCTAGGGCTATGTTTAGGGATGCTCAGAAACAGCGAACCCGGAGGGTCCAGTTGCATGTGGGGCTGCGTAAAGGCTCCCCTGGGGAGTTCACTTGTACCCAAAGCCTTCCTTTGGGTGCACTTTTGAATGGGCGAAAAGGGCTCGGAACGCATTTCCTGGGGCCTGATTTTTCACTCGCTTCCAATGACGGCTAGGGCTACGTTTAGGTTTGCTCACGAACAGCGAACCCGGAAGGTCCAGTTTCATGTGGGGCTGCGTAAAGGCTCCCCTGGGGAGTTCTCTTGTACCCAAAGCCTTCCTTTGGGGGCACTTTTGGATGGGCGAAAAGGGCTCGGAACTCATTTCCTGGGGCCTAATTTTTTAGTCGTCTCCGAAGCCGTCTAAGGCTATGTTTAGGGAAGCTCGGAAACAGCAAACCCGGAGGGTCCAGTTGCATGTGGGGCTGTGTAAAGGCTCCCCTGGGGAGTTCACTTGTACCTAAAGCCTTCCTTTGGTGACACTTTTGGATGGGCCAAAAGGGCTCGGAACGCATTTCCTGGGGCCTGATTTTTCACTCGTCTCCGATGACGGCTAGGGCTATGTTTAGGGATGCTCGGAAACAGCGAACCCGGAGGGTCCAGTTGCATGTGGGGCTGCGTAAAGGCTCCCCGGGAAACTTCAGATGTACCCAAAGCGTTCCTTTGGGGGCACTTTTGGATGGGCGAAAGGGTCTCGCAACGCGTTTCCTGGGGCCTGGTTTTTCAGTCGTCTTCGATGCCGGCTAGGGCTATGTTTAGGGATGCTCGGAAACAGCAAACCCGGAGGTTCCAGTTGCATGTGGGGCTGCGTAAAGGCTCCCCGGGGAACTTCAGATGTACCCAAAGCCTTTCTTTGGGGGCACTTTTGGATGGGCGAAAGGGTCTCGCAACGCGTTTCCTGGGGCCTGATTTTTCAGTCGTCTTCGATGCCGGCTAGGGCTATGTTTAGGGATGCTCAGGAACAGCGAACCCGGAGGGTCCAGTTGCATGTGGGGCTGCGTAAAGGCTCCCCTGGGGAGTTCTCTTGTACCCAAAGCCTTCCTTTGGGGACACTTTTGGATGGTCCAAAGGGGCTTGAAACGCATTTCCTGAGGCCCGGTTTTTCAGTCTACTCCCATGCCGGCTAGGGCTATGTTTAGGGATGCTCGGAAACAGCAAACCCGGATGGTCTAGTTGAGTGTGGGGCTGCGTAAAGGCTCCCCTGGGGAGTTCACTTGTACCCAAAGCCTTCCTTTGGGGGCACTTTTGAATGGGCGAAAAGGGCTCGGAACGCATTTCCTGGGGCCTGATTTTTCACTCGGTTCCAATGACGGCTAGGGCTACGTTTAGGTTTGCTCACGAACAGCGAACCCGGAAAGTCCAGTTGCATGTGGGGCTGCGTAAAGGCTCCCCTGGGGAGTTCACTTGTACCCAAAGCCTTCCTTTGGGGGCACTTTTGGATGGGCGAAAAGGGCTCAGAACGCATTTCCTGGGGCCTAATTTTTTAGTCGTCTCCGAAGCCGTCTAAGGCTATGTTTAGGGAAGCTAGGAAACAGCAAACCCGGAGGGTCCAGTTGCATGTGGGGCTGAGTAAAGGCTCCCCTGGGGAGTTCACTTGTACCTAAAGCCTTCCTTTGGTGACACTTTTGGATGGGCGAAAAGGGCTCGGAACGCATTTCCTGGGGCCTGATTTTTTAGTCGTCTTCGATGCCGGCTAGGGCTATGTTTAGGGATGCTCGGAAACAGCAAACCCGGAGGTTCCAATTGCATGTGGGGCTGCGTAAAGGCTCCCCGGGGAACTTCAGATGTACCCAAAGCCTTCCTTTGGGGGCACTTTTGGATGGGCGAAAGGGTCTCGCAACGCGTTTCCTAGGGCCTGATTTTTCAGTCGTCTTCGATGACGGCTAGGGCTATGTTTAGGGATGCTCGGAAACAGCGAACCCGGAGGGTCCAGTTGCATGTGGGGCTGCGTAAAGGCTCCCAGGGGAACTTCAGATGTACCCAAAGCCTTCCTTTGGGGGCACTTTTGGATGGGCGAAAGAGTCTGGCAACGCGTTTCCTGGAGCCTGATTTTTCAGTCGTCTTCGTTGCCGGCTAGGGCTACGTTTAGGGATGCTCGGAAACAGCGAACCCGGAGGGTCCAGTTGCATGTGGGGCTGCGTAAAGGCTCCCCTGGGAACTTCAGATGTACCCAAAGCCTTCCTTTGGGGGCACTTTTGGATTGGCGAAATGGACACGGAACGCATTTCCTGGGGCCTGATTTTTCACTCGTCTCCGATGACGGCTAGGGCTATGTTTAGGGATGCTCGGAAACAGCGAACCCGGAGGGTCCAGTTGCATATGCGTCTGCGTAAAGGCTCCCCTGGGAACTTCAGATGTACCCCAAGCTTTCCTTTGGGGGCACTTTTGGATGGGCGAAGAGGGCTCGGAACGCATTTCCTGTGGCCTGATTTTTCACTCGTCTCCGAAGACGGCTAGGGTTATGTTTAGGGATGCTCGGAAACAGCGAACCCGGAGGGTCCAGTTGCATGTGGGGCTGCGTAAAGGCTCCCCTGGGGAGTTCTCTTGTACCCAAAGCCTTCCTTTGTTGGCACTTTTGGATGGGCGAAAGGGTCTCGCAACGCGTTTCCTGGGGCCTGATTTTTCAGTCGTCTTCGATGCCGGCTAGGGCTATGTTTAGGGATGCTCAGGAACAGCGAACCCGGAGGGTCCAGTTGCATGTGGGGCTGCGTAAAGGCTCCCCTGGGGAGTTCTCTTGTACCCAAAGCCTTCCTTTGGTGACACTTTTGGATGGTCCAAAGGGGCTTGAAACGCATTTCCTGAGGCCCGGTTTTTCAGTCTACTCCCATGCCGGCTAGGGCTATGTTTAGGGATGCTCGGAAACAGCAAACCCGGATGGTCTAGTTTCATGTGGGGCTGCGTAAAGGCTCCCCTGGGGAGTTCTCTTGTACCCAAAGCCTTCCTTTGGGGGCACTTTTGGATGGGCGAAAAGGGCTCGGAACGCATTTCCTGGGGCCTGATTTTTCAGTCGTCTTCGATGCCGGCTAGGGCTATGTTTAGGGATGCTCAGAAACAGCGAACCCGGAGGGTCCAGTTGCATGTGGGGCTGCGTAAAGGCTCCCCTGGGGAGTTCACTTGTACCCAAAGCCTTCCTTTGGGTGCACTTTTGAATGGGCGAAAAGGGCTCGGAACGCATTTCCTGGGGCCTGATTTTTCACTCGCTTCCAATGACGGCTAGGGCTACGTTTAGGTTTGCTCACGAACAGCGAACCCGGAAGGTCCAGTTTCATGTGGGGCTGCGTAAAGGCTCCCCTGGGGAGTTCTCTTGTACCCAAAGCCTTCCTTTGGGGGCACTTTTGGATGGGCGAAAAGGGCTCGGAACTCATTTCCTGGGGCCTAATTTTTTAGTCGTCTCCGAAGCCGTCTAAGGCTATGTTTAGGGAAGCTCGGAAACAGCAAACCCGGAGGGTCCAGTTGCATGTGGGGCTGTGTAAAGGCTCCCCTGGGGAGTTCACTTGTACCTAAAGCCTTCCTTTGGTGACACTTTTGGATGGGCCAAAAGGGCTCGGAACGCATTTCCTGGGGCCTGATTTTTCACTCGTCTCCGATGACGGCTAGGGCTATGTTTAGGGATGCTCGGAAACAGCGAACCCGGAGGGTCCAGTTGCATGTGGGGCTGCGTAAAGGCTCCCCGGGAAACTTCAGATGTACCCAAAGCGTTCCTTTGGGGGCACTTTTGGATGGGCGAAAGGGTCTCGCAACGCGTTTCCTGGGGCCTGGTTTTTCAGTCGTCTTCGATGCCGGCTAGGGCTATGTTTAGGGATGCTCGGAAACAGCAAACCCGGAGGTTCCAGTTGCATGTGGGGCTGCGTAAAGGCTCCCCGGGGAACTTCAGATGTACCCAAAGCCTTTCTTTGGGGGCACTTTTGGATGGGCGAAAGGGTCTCGCAACGCGTTTCCTGGGGCCTGATTTTTCAGTCGTCTTCGATGCCGGCTAGGGCTATGTTTAGGGATGCTCAGGAACAGCGAACCCGGAGGGTCCAGTTGCATGTGGGGCTGCGTAAAGGCTCCCCTGGGGAGTTCTCTTGTACCCAAAGCCTTCCTTTGGGGACACTTTTGGATGGTCCAAAGGGGCTTGAAACGCATTTCCTGAGGCCCGGTTTTTCAGTCTACTCCCATGCCGGCTAGGGCTATGTTTAGGGATGCTCGGAAACAGCAAACCCGGATGGTCTAGTTGCATGTGGGGCTGCGTAAAGGCTCCCCTGGGGAGTTCACTTGTACCCAAAGCCTTCCTTTGGGGGCACTTTTGAATGGGCGAAAAGGGCTCGGAACGCATTTCCTGGGGCCTGATTTTTCACTCGCTTCCAATGACGGCTAGGGCTACGTTTAGGTTTGCTCACGAACAGCGAACCCGGATGGTCCAGTTGCATGTGGGGCTGCGTAAAGGCTCCCCTGGGGTGTTCTCTTGTACCCAAAGCCTTCCTTTGGGGGCACTTTTGGATGGGCGAAAAGGGCTCGGAACGCATTTCCTGGGGCCTAATTTTTCAGTCGTCTCCGAAGCCGTCTAAGGCTATGTTTAGGGAAGCTAGGAAACAGCAAACCCGGAGGGTCCAGTTGCATGTGGGGCTGTGTAAAGGCTCCCCTGGGGAGTTCACTTGTACCTAAAGCCTTCCTTTGGTGACACTTTTGGATGGGCGAAAAGGGCTCGGAACGCATTTCCTGGGGCCTGATTTTTTAGTCGTCTTCGATGCCGGCTAGGGATATGTTTAGGGATGCTCGGAAACAGCGAACCCGGAGGGTCCAGTTGCATATGGGGCTGCGTAAAGGCTCCCCGGGGAACTTCAGATGTACCCAAAGCCTTCCTTTGGGGGCACTTTTGGATGGGTGAAAGAGTCTCGCAACGCGTTTCCTGCGGCCTGATTTTTCAGTCGTCTTCCATGCCGGCTCGGGATATGTTTAGGGATGCTCGGAAACAGCGAACCCGGAGGGTCCAGTTGCATGTGGGGCTGCGTAAAGGCTCCCCTGGGGAGTTCTCTTGTACCCAAAGCCTTCCTTTGGTGACACTTTTGGATGGTCCAAAGGAGCTTGCAACGCATTTCCTGAGGCCCGGTTTTTCAGTCTACTCCCATGCCCGCTAGGGATATGTTTAGGGATGCTCGGAAACAGCGAACCCAGAGGGTCCAGTTGCATATGGGGCTGCGTAAAGGCTCCCCGGGGAACTTCAGATGTACCCAAAGCGTTCCTTTGGGGGCAATTTTGGATTGGCGAAAAGGGCTCGGAATGCATTTCCTGGGGCCTGATTTTTCAGTCGTCTTCGATGCCGGCTAGGGCTATGTTTAGGGATGCTCGGAAACAGCGAACCCCGAGGGTCCAGTTGCATGTGGGGCTGCGTAACGGCTCCCCGGGGAACTTCAGATGTACCCAAAGCCTTCCTTTGGGGGCACTTTTGGATGGTCCAAAGGGGCTCGCAACGCATTTCCTGGGGCCTGATTTTTCACTCGTCTCCTATGACGGCTAGGGCTACGTTTAGGTTTGCTCAGGAATAGCGAACCCGGAAGGTCCAGTTGCATGTGGGGCTGCGTAAAGGCTCCCCTGGGGAGTTCTCTTGTACCCAAAGCCTTCCTTTGGGGGCACTTTTGGATTGGCTAAAAGGGCTCGGAACGCATTTCCTGGGGCCTGATTTTTCAGTCGTCTTCGATGCCGGCTAGGGCTATGTTTAGGGATGCTCGGAAACAGCGAACCCGGAGGGTCCAGTTGCATGTGGGGCTGCGTAAAGGCTCCCCGGGAAACTTCAGATGTACCCAAAGCGTTCCTTTGGGGGCACTTTTGGATGGTCCAAAGGGGCTCGCAACGCATTTCCTGGGGCCTGATTTTTCAGTCGTCTTCGATGCCGGCTAGGGCTATGTTTAGGGATGCTCGGAAACAGCGAACCCGGAAGGTCCAGTTTCATGTGGGGCTGCGTAAAGGCTCCCCTGGGGAGTTCTCTTGTACCCAAAGCCTTCCTTTGGGGGCACTTTTGGATGGGCGAAAAGGGCTCGGAACTCATTTCCTGGGGCCTAATTTTTTAGTCGTCTCCGAAGCCGTCTAAGGCTATGTTTAGGGAAGCTCGGAAACAGCAAACCCGGAGGGTCCAGTTGCATGTGGGGCTGTGTAAAGGCTCCCCTGGGGAGTTCACTTGTACCTAAAGCCTTCCTTTGGTGACACTTTTGGATGGGCCAAAAGGGCTCGGAACGCATTTCCTGGGGCCTGATTTTTCACTCGTCTCCGATGACGGCTAGGGCTATGTTTAGGGATGCTCGGAAACAGCGAACCCGGAGGGTCCAGTTGCATGTGGGGCTGCGTAAAGGCTCCCCGGGAAACTTCAGATGTACCCAAAGCGTTCCTTTGGGGGCACTTTTGGATGGGCGAAAGGGTCTCGCAACGCGTTTCCTGGGGCCTGGTTTTTCAGTCGTCTTCGATGCCGGCTAGGGCTATGTTTAGGGATGCTCGGAAACAGCAAACCCGGAGGTTCCAGTTGCATGTGGGGCTGCGTAAAGGCTCCCCGGGGAACTTCAGATGTACCCAAAGCCTTTCTTTGGGGGCACTTTTGGATGGGCGAAAGGGTCTCGCAACGCGTTTCCTGGGGCCTGATTTTTCAGTCGTCTTCGATGCCGGCTAGGGCTATGTTTAGGGATGCTCAGGAACAGCGAACCCGGAGGGTCCAGTTGCATGTGGGGCTGCGTAAAGGCTCCCCTGGGGAGTTCTCTTGTACCCAAAGCCTTCCTTTGGGGACACTTTTGGATGGTCCAAAGGGGCTTGAAACGCATTTCCTGAGGCCCGGTTTTTCAGTCTACTCCCATGCCGGCTAGGGCTATGTTTAGGGATGCTCGGAAACAGCAAACCCGGATGGTCTAGTTGCATGTGGGGCTGCGTAAAGGCTCCCCTGGGGAGTTCACTTGTACCCAAAGCCTTCCTTTGGGGGCACTTTTGAATGGGCGAAAAGGGCTCGGAACGCATTTCCTGGGGCCTGATTTTTCACTCGCTTCCAATGACGGCTAGGGCTACGTTTAGGTTTGCTCACGAACAGCGAACCCGGATGGTCCAGTTGCATGTGGGGCTGCGTAAAGGCTCCCCTGGGGAGTTCTCTTGTACCCAAAGCCTTCCTTTGGGGGCACTTTTGGATGGGCGAAAAGGGCTCGGAACGCATTTCCTGGGGCCTAATTTTTCAGTCGTCTCCGAAGCCGTCTAAGGCTATGTTTAGGGAAGCTAGGAAACAGCAAACCCGGAGGGTCCAGTTGCATGTGGGGCTGTGTAAAGGCTCCCCTGGGGAGTTCACTTGTACCTAAAGCCTTCCTTTGGTGACACTTTTGGATGGGCGAAAAGGGCTCGGAACGCATTTCCTGGGGCCTGATTTTTTAGTCGTCTTCGATGCCGGCTAGGGATATGTTTAGGGATGCTCGGAAACAGCGAACCCGGAGGGTCCAGTTGCATATGGGGCTGCGTAAAGGCTCCCCGGGGAACTTCAGATGTACCCAAAGCCTTCCTTTGGGGGCACTTTTGGATGGGTGAAAGAGTCTCGCAACGCGTTTCCTGCGGCCTGATTTTTCAGTCGTCTTATATGCCGGCTCGGGATATGTTTAGGGATGCTCGGAAACAGCGAACCCGGAGGGTCCAGTTGCATGTGGGGCTGCGTAAAGGCTCCCCTGGGGAGTTCTCTTGTACCCAAAGCCTTCCTTTGGTGACACTTTTGGATGGTCCAAAGGAGCTTGCAACGCATTTCCTGAGGCCCGGTTTTTCAGTCTACTCCCATGCCCGCTAGGGATATATTTAGGGATGCTCGGAAACAGCGAACCCAGAGGGTCCAGTTGCATGTGGGGCTGCGTAAAGGTTCCCCGGGGAACTTCAGATGTACCCAAAGCGTTCCTTTGGGGGCAATTTTGGATTGGCGAAAAGGGCTCGGAATGCATTTCCTGGGGCCTGATTTTTCAGTCGTCTTCGATGCCGGCTAGGGCTATGTTTAGGGATGCTCGGAAACAGCGAACCCCGAGGGTCCAGTTGCATGTGGGGCTGCGTAACGGCTCCCCGGGAAACTTCAGATGTACCCAAAGCCTTCCTTTGGGGGCACTTTTGGATGGTCCAAAGGGGCTCGCAACGCATTTCCTGGGGCCTGATTTTTCACTCGTCTCCGATGACGGCTAGGGCTACGTTTAGGTTTGCTCAGGAATAGCGAACCCGGAAGGTCCAGTTGCATGTGGGGCTGCGTAAAGGCTCCCCTGGGGAGTTCTCTTGTACCCAAAGCCTTCCTTTGGGGGCACTTTTGGATTGGCTAAAAGGGCTCGGAACGCATTTCCTGGGGCCTGATTTTTCAGTCGTCTTCGATGCCGGCTAGGGCTATGTTTAGGGATGCTCGGAAACAGCGAACCCGGAGGGTCCAGTTGCATGTGGGGCTGCGTAAAGGCTCCCCGGGAAACTTCAGATGTACCCAAAGCGTTCCTTTGGGGGCACTTTTGGATGGGCGAAAGGGTCTCGCAACGCGTTTCCTGGGGCCTGATTTTTCAGTCGTCTTCGATGCCGGCTAGGGCTATGTTTAGGGATGCTCGGAAACAGCGAACCCGGAGGGTCCAGTTGCATGTGGGGCTGCGTAAAGGCTCCCCTGGGGAGTTCTCTTGTACCCAAAGCCTTCCTTTGGGGGCACTTTTGGATGGTCCAAAGGGGCTCGGAACGCATTTCCTGGGGCCTGATTTTTCACTCGTCTCCGATGACGGCTAGGGATACGTTTAGGTTTGCTCAGGAATAGCGAACCCGGAAGGTCCAGTTGCATGTGGGGCTGCGTAAAGGCTCCCCTGGGGAGTTCTCTTGTACCTAAAGCCTTCCTTTGGGGGCACTTTTGGATTGGCTAAAAGGGCTCGGAACGCATTTCCTGGGGCCTGATTTTTCACTCGTCTCCGATGACGGCTAGGGTTATGTTTAGGGATGCTCGGAAACAGCGAACCCGGAGGGTCCAGTTGCATGTGGGGCTGCGTAAAGGCTCCCCTGGGGAGTTCACTTGTACACAAAGCCTTCCTTTGGGGGCACTTTTGGATTGGCGAAAAGGACACGGAATGCATTTCCTGGGGCCTGATTTTTCACTCGTCTCCGAAGACGGCTAGGGCTATGTTTAGGGATGCTCGGAAACAGCGAACCCGGAGGGTCCAGTTGCATATGCGGCTGCGTAAAGGCTCCCCTGGGGAGTTCACTTGTACACAAAGCCTTCCTTTGGGGGCACTTTTGGATGGGCGGAAGGGTCTCGCAACGCGTTTCCTGGAGCCTGATTTTTCAGTCGTCTTCGATGCCGGCTAGGGCTATGTTTAGGGATGCTCAGGAACAGCGAACCCGGAGGGTCCAGTTGCATGTGGGGCTGCGTAAAGGCTCCCCTGGGGAGTTCTCTTGTACCCAAAGCCTTCCTTTGGTGACACTTTTGGATGGTCCAAAGGGGCTTGAAACGCATTGCCTGAGGCCCGGTTTTTCAGTCTACTCCCATGCCGGCTAGGGCTATGTTTAGGGATGCTCGGAAACAGCAAACCCGGATGGTCTAGTTTCATGTGGGGCTGCGTAAAGGCTCCCCTGGGGAGTTCTCTTGTACCCAAAGCCTTCCTTTGGGGGCACTTTTGAATGGGTGAAAAGGGCTCGGAACGCATTTCCTGGGGCCTGATTTTTCACTCGCTTCCAATGACGGCTAGGGCTACGTTTAGGTTTGCTCACGAACAGCGAACCCGGAAGGTCCAGTTTCATGTGGGGCTGCGTAAAGGCTCCCCTGGGGAGTTCTCTTGTACCCAAAGCCTTCCTTTGGGGGCACTTTTGGATGGGCGAAAAGGGCTCGGAACTCATTTCCTGGGGCCTAATTTTTTAGTCGTCTCCGAAGCCGTCTAAGGCTATGTTTAGGGAAGCTCGGAAACAGCAAACCCGGAGGGTCCAGTTGCATGTGGGGCTGTGTAAAGGCTCCGCTGGGGAGTTCACTTGTACCTAAAGCCTTCCTTTGGTGACACTTTTGGATGGGCGAAAAGGGCTCGGAACGCATTTCCTGGGGCCTGATTTTTCACTCGTCTCCGATGCCGGCTAGGGCTATGTTTAGGGATGCTCGGAAACAGCGAACCCGGAGGGTCCAGTTGCATGTGGGGCTGCGTAAAGGCTCCCCGGGAAACTTCAGATGTACCCAAAGCGTTCCTTTGGGGGCACTTTTGGATGGGCGAAAGGGTCTCGCAACGCGTTTCCTGGGGCCTGGTTTTTCACTCGTCTTCGATGCCGGCTAGGGCTATGTTTAGGGATGCTCGGAAACAGCAAACCCGGAGGTTCCAGTTGCATGTGGGGCTGCGTAAAGGCTCCCCGGGGAACTTCAGATGTACCCAAAGCCTTTCTTTGGGGGCACTTTGGAAGGGCGAAAGGGTCTCGCAACGCGTTTCCTGGGGCCTGATTTTTCAGTCGTCTTAGATGCCGGCTAGGGCTATGTTTAGGGATGCTCAGGAACAGCGAACCCGGAGGGTCCAGTTGCATGTGGGGCTGCGTAAAGGCTCCCCTGGGGAGTTCTCTTGTACCCAAAGCCTTCCTTTGGTGACACTTTTGGATGGTCCAAAGGGGCTTGAAACGCATTTCCTGAGGCCCGGTTTTTCAGTCTACTCCCATGCCGGCTAGGGCTATGTTTAGGGATGCTCGGAAACAGCAAACCCGGATGGTCTAGTTGCATGTGGGGCTGCGTAAAGGCTCCCCTGGGGAGTTCACTTGTACCCAAAGCCTTCCTTTGGGGGCACTTTTGAATGGGCGAAAAGGGCTCGGAACGCATTTCCTGGGGCCTGATTTTTCACTCGCTTCCAATGACGGCTAGGGCTACGTTTAGGTTTGCTCACGAACAGCGAACCCGGAAGGTCCAGTTGCATGTGGGGCTGCGTAAAGGCTCCCCTGGGGAGTTCTCTTGTACCCAAAGCCTTCCTTTGGGGGCACTTTTGGATGGGCGAAAAGGGCTCGGAACGCATTTCCTGGGGCCTGATTTTTCACTCGCTTCCAATGACGGCTAGGGCTACGTTTAGGTTTGCTCACGAACAGCGAACCCGGAAGGTCCAGTTTCATGTGGGGCTGCGTAAAGGCTCCCCTGGGGAGTTCTCTTGTACCCAAAGCCTTCCTTTGGGGGCACTTTTGGATGGGCGAAAAGGGCTCGGAACTCATTTCCTGGGGCCTAATTTTTTAGTCGTCTCCGAAGCCGTCTAAGGCTATGTTTAGGGAAGCTCGGAAACAGCAAACCCGGAGGGTCCAGTTGCATGTGGGGCTGTGTAAAGGCTCCGCTGGGGAGTTCACTTGTACCTAAAGCCTTCCTTTGGTGACACATTTGGATGGGCGAAAAGGGCTCGGAACGCATTTCCTGGGGCCTGATTTTTCACTCGTCTCCGATGCCGGCTAGGGCTATGTTTAGGGATGCTCGGAAACAGCGAACCCGGAGGGTCCAGTTGCATGTGGGGCTGCGTAAAGGCTCCCCGGGAAACTTCAGATGTACCCAAAGCGTTCCTTTGGGGGCACTTTTGGATGGGCGAAAGGGTCTCGCAACGCGTTTCCTGGGGCCTGGTTTTTCACTCGTCTTCGATGCCGGCTAGGGCTATGTTTAGGGATGCTCGGAAACAGCAAACCCGGAGGTTCCAGTTGCATGTGGGGCTGCGTAAAGGCTCCCCGGGGAACTTCAGATGTACCCAAAGCCTTTCTTTGGGGGCACTTTGGAAGGGCGAAAGGGTCTCGCAACGCGTTTCCTGGGGCCTGATTTTTCAGTCGTCTTAGATGCCGGCTAGGGCTATGTTTAGGGATGCTCAGGAACAGCGAACCCGGAGGGTCCAGTTGCATGTGGGGCTGCGTAAAGGCTCCCCTGGGGAGTTCTCTTGTACCCAAAGCCTTCCTTTGGTGACACTTTTGGATGGTCCAAAGGGGCTTGAAACGCATTTCCTGAGGCCCGGTTTTTCAGTCTACTCCCATGCCGGCTAGGGCTATGTTTAGGGATGCTCGGAAACAGCAAACCCGGATGGTCTAGTTGCATGTGGGGCTGCGTAAAGGCTCCCCTGGGGAGTTCACTTGTACCCAAAGCCTTCCTTTGGGGGCACTTTTGAATGGGCGAAAAGGGCTCGGAACGCATTTCCTGGGGCCTGATTTTTCACTCGCTTCCAATGACGGCTAGGGCTACGTTTAGGTTTGCTCACGAACAGCGAACCCGGAAGGTCCAGTTGCATGTGGGGCTGCGTAAAGGCTCCCCTGGGGAGTTCTCTTGTACCCAAAGCCTTCCTTTGGGGGCACTTTTGGATGGGCGAAAAGGGCTCGGAACGCATTTCCTGGGGCCTAATTTTTTAGTCGTCTCCGAAGCCGTCTAAGGCTATGTTTAGGGAAGCTAGGAAACAGCAAACCCGGAGGGTCCAGTTGCATGTGGGGCTGTGTAAAGGCTCCCCTGGGGAGTTCACTTGTACCTAAAGCCTTCCTTTGGTGACACTTTTGGATGGGCGAAAAGGGCTCGGAACGCATTTCCTGGGGCCTGATTTTTTAGTCGTCTTCGATGCGGGCTAGGGATATGTTTAGGGATGCTCGGAAACAGCGAACCCGGAGGGTCCAGTTGCATGTGGGGCTGCGTAAAGGCACCCCGGGAAACTTCAGATGTACCCAAAGCGTTCCTTTGGGGGCACTTTTGGATGGGCGAAAGGGTCTCGCAACGCGTTTCCTAGGGCCTGATTTTTCAGTCGTCTTCGATGACGGCTAGGGCTATGTTTAGGGATGCTCGGAAACAGCGAACCCGGAGGGTCCAGTTGCATGTGGGGCTGCGTAAAGGCTCCCAGGGGAACTTCAGATGTACCCAAAGCCTTCCTTTGGGGGCACTTTTGGATGGGCGAAAGAGTCTGGCAACGCGTTTCCTGGAGCCTGATTTTTCAGTCGTCTACGTTGCCGGCTAGGGCTACGTTTAGGGATGCTCGGAAACAGCGAACCCGGAGGGTCCAGTTGCATGTGGGGCTGCGTAAAGGCTCCCCTGGGGAGTTCTCTTGTACCCAAAGCCTTCCTTTGGGGGCACTTTTGGATTGGCTAAAAGGGCTCGGAACGCATTTCCTGGGGCCTGATTTTTCACTCGTCTCCGATGACGGCTAGGGCTATGTTTAGGGATGCTCAGAAACAGCGAACCCGGAGGGTCCAGTTGCATGTGGGGCTGCGTAAAGGCTCCCCTGGGAACTTCAGATGTACCCAAAGCCTTCCTTTGGGGGCACTTTTGGATGGGCGAAGAGGGCTCGGAACGCATTTCCTGTGGCCTGATTTTTCACTCGTCTCCGAAGACTGCTAGGGCTATGTTTAGGGATGCTCGGAAACAGCGAACCCGGAGGGTCCAGTTGCATGTGGGGCTGCGTAAAGGCTCCCCTGGGGACTTCTCTTGTACCCAAAGCCTTACTTTGGGGGCACTTTTGGATGGGCGAAAGGGTCTCGCAACGCGTTTCCTGTGGCCTGATTTTTCAGTCGTCTTCGATGCCGGCTAGGGCTATGTTTAGGGATGCTCAGGAACAGCGAACCCGGAGGGTCCAGTTGCATGTGGGGCTGCGTAAAGGCTCCCCTGGGGAGTTCTCTTGTACCCAAAGCCTTCCTTTGGTGACACTTTTGGATGGTCCAAAGGGGCTTGAAACGCATTTCCTGAGGCCCGGTTTTTCAGTCTACTCCCATGCCGGCTAGGGCTATGTTTAGGGATGCTCGGAAACAGCAAACCCGGATGGTCTAGTTTCATGTGGGGCTGCGTAAAGGCTCCCCTGGGGAGTTCTCTTGTACCCAAAGCCTTCCTTTGGGGGCACTTTTGGATGGGCGAAAAGGGCTCGGAACGCATTTCCTGGGGCCTGATTTTTCAGTCGTCTTCGATGCCGGCTAGGGCTATGTTTAGGGATGCTCAGAAACAGCGAACCCGGAGGGTCCAGTTGCATGTGGGGCTGCGTAAAGGCTCCCCTGGGGAGTTCACTTGTACCCAAAGCCTTCCTTTGGGTGCACTTTTGAATGGGCGAAAAGGGCTCGGAACGCATTTCCTGGGGCCTGATTTTTCACTCGCTTCCAATGACGGCTAGGGCTACGTTTAGGTTTGCTCACGAACCGCGAACCCGGAAGGTCCAGTTTCATGTGGGGCTGCGTAAAGGCTCCCCTGGGGAGTTCTCTTGTACCCAAAGCCTTCCTTTGGGGGCACTTTTGGATGGGCGAAAAGGGCTCGGAACGCATTTCCTGGGGCCTAATTTTTTAGTCGTCTCCGAAGCCGTCTAAGGCTATGTTTAGGGAAGCTCGGAAACAGCAAACCCGGAGGGTCCAGTTGCATGTGGGGCTGTGTAAAGGCTCCGCTGGGGAGTTCACTTGTACCCAAAGCCTTCCTTTGGGGGCACTTTTGGATGGGCGAAAAGGGCTCGGAACGCATTTCCTGGGGCCTAATTTTTTAGTCGTCTCCGAAGCCGTCTAAGGCTATGTTTAGGGATGCTCGGAAACAGCGAACCTGGAGGGTCCAGTTGCATGTGGGGCTGCGTAAAGGCTCCCCGGGAAACTTCAGATGTACCCAAAGCGTTCCTTTGGGGGCACTTTTGGATGGGCGAAAGGGTCTCGCAACGCGTTTCCTGGGGCCTGATTTTTCAGTCGTCTTCGATGCCGGCTAGGGCTATGTTTAGGGATGCTCGGAAACAGCAAACCCGGAGGTTGCAGTTGCATGTGGGGCTGCGTAAAGGCTCCCAGGGGAACTTCAGATGTACCCAAAGCCTTTCTTTGGGGGCACTTTTAGATGGGCGAAAGGGTCTCGCAACGCGTTTCCTAGGGCCTGATTTTTCAGTCGTCTTCGATGACGGCTAGGGCTATGTTTAGGGATGCTCGGAAACAGCGAACCCGGAGGGTCCAGTTGCATGTGGGGCTGCGTAAAGGCTCCCAGGGGAACTTCAGATGTACCCAAAGCCTTCCTTTGGGGGCACTTTTGGATGGGCGAAAGAGTCTGGCAACGCGTTTCCTGGAGCCTGATTTTTCAGTCGTCTTCGATGCCGGCTAGGGCTAAGTTTAGGAATGCTCGGAAACAGCGAACCCGGAGGGTCCAGTTGCATGTGGGGCTGCGTAAAGGTTCCCCTGGGGAGTTCTCTTGTACCCAAAGCCTTCCTTTGGGGGCACTTTTGGATGGTCCAAAGGGGCTCGGAACGCATTTCCTGGGGCCTGATTTTTCACTCGTCTCCGATGACGGCTAGGGCTACGTTTAGGTTTGCTCAGGAATAGCGAACCCGGAAGGTCCAGTTGCATGTGGGGCTGCGTAAAGGCTCCCCTGGGGAGTTCTCTTGTACCCAAAGCCTTCCTTTGGGGGCACTTTTGGATTGGCTAAAAGGGCTCGGAACGCATTTCCTGGGGCCTGATTTTTCACTCATCTCCGATGACGGCTAGGGCTATGTTTAGGGATGCTCGAAAACAGCGAACCCGGAGGGTCCAGTTGCATGTGGGGCTGCGTAAAGGCTCCCCTGGGGAGTTCACTTGTACACAAAGCCTTCCTTTGGGGGCACTTTTGGATGGGCGAAAAGGACACGGAACGCATTTCCTGGGGCCTGATTTTTCAGTCGTCTTCGATGCCGGCTAGGGCTATGTTTAGGGATGCTCGGAAACAGCGAACCCGGAGGGTCCAGTTGCATGTGGGGCTGCGTAAAGGCTCCCCTGGGGAGTTCTCTTGTACCCAAAGCCTTCCTTTGGGGGCACTTTTGGATGGGCGAAAAGGGCTCGGAACGCATTTCCTGGGGCCTGATTTTTCAGTCGTCTTCGATGCCGGCTAGGGCTATGTTTAGGGATGCTCAGAAACAGCGAACCCGGAGGGTCCAGTTGCATGTGGGGCTGCGTAAAGGCTCCCCTGGGGAGTTCACTTGTACCCAAAGCCTTCCTTTGGGTGCACTTTTGAATGGGCGAAAAGGGCTCGGAACGCATTTCCTGGGGCCTGATTTTTCACTCGCTTCCAATGACGGCTAGGGCTACGTTTAGGTTTGCTCACGAACAGCGAACCCGGAAGGTCCAGTTTCATGTGGGGCTGCGTAAAGGCTCCCCTGGGGAGTTCTCTTGTACCCAAAGCCTTCCTTTGGGGGCACTTTTGGATGGGCGAAAAGGGCTCGGAACGCATTTCCTGGGGCCTAATTTTTTAGTCGTCTCCGAAGCCGTCTAAGGCTATGTTTAGGGAAGCTCGGAAACAGCAAACCCGGAGGGTCCAGTTGCATGTGGGGCTGTGTAAAGGCTCCGCTGGGGAGTTCACTTGTACCCAAAGCCTTCCTTTGGGGGCACTTTTGGATGGGCGAAAAGGGCTCGGAACGCATTTCCTGGGGCCTAATTTTTTAGTCGTCTCCGAAGCCGTCTAAGGCTATGTTTAGGGATGCTCGGAAACAGCGAACCTGGAGGGTCCAGTTGCATGTGGGGCTGCGTAAAGGCTCCCCGGGAAACTTCAGATGTACCCAAAGCGTTCCTTTGGGGGCACTTTTGGATGGGCGAAAGGGTCTCGCAACGCGTTTCCTGGGGCCTGATTTTTCAGTCGTCTTCGATGCCGGCTAGGGCTATGTTTAGGGATGCTCGGAAACAGCAAACCCGGAGGTTGCAGTTGCATGTGGGGCTGCGTAAAGGCTCCCAGGGGAACTTCAGATGTACCCAAAGCCTTTCTTTGGGGGCACTTTTAGATGGGCGAAAGGGTCTCGCAACGCGTTTCCTAGGGCCTGATTTTTCAGTCGTCTTCGATGACGGCTAGGGCTATGTTTAGGGATGCTCGGAAACAGCGAACCCGGAGGGTCCAGTTGCATGTGGGGCTGCGTAAAGGCTCCCAGGGGAACTTCAGATGTACCCAAAGCCTTCCTTTGGGGGCACTTTTGGATGGGCGAAAGAGTCTGGCAACGCGTTTCCTGGAGCCTGATTTTTCAGTCGTCTTCGATGCCGGCTAGGGCTAAGTTTAGGAATGCTCGGAAACAGCGAACCCGGAGGGTCCAGTTGCATGTGGGGCTGCGTAAAGGCTCCCCTGGGGAGTTCTCTTGTACCCAAAGCCTTCCTTTGGGGGCACTTTTGGATGGTCCAAAGGGGCTCGGAACGCATTTCCTGGGGCCTGATTTTTCACTCGTCTCCGATGACGGCTAGGGCTACGTTTAGGTTTGCTCAGGAATAGCGAACCCGGAAGGTCCAGTTGCATGTGGGGCTGCGTAAAGGCTCCCCTGGGGAGTTCTCTTGTACCCAAAGCCTTCCTTTGGGGGCACTTTTGGATTGGCTAAAAGGGCTCGGAACGCATTTCCTGGGGCCTGATTTTTCACTCATCTCCGATGACGGCTAGGGCTATGTTTAGGGATGCTCGAAAACAGCGAACCCGGAGGGTCCAGTTGCATGTGGGGCTGCGTAAAGGCTCCCCTGGGGAGTTCACTTGTACACAAAGCCTTCCTTTGGGGGCACTTTTGGATGGGCGAAAAGGACACGGAACGCATTTCCTGGGGCCTGATTTTTCAGTCGTCTTCGATGCCGGCTAGGGCTATGTTTAGGGATGCTCGGAAACAGCGAACCCGGAGGGTCCAGTTGCATGTGGGGCTGCGTAAAGGCTCCCCTGGGGAGTTCTCTTGTACCCAAAGCCTTCCTTTGGGGGCACTTTTGAATTGGCGAAAAGGGCTCGGAACGCGTTTCCTGGGGCCTGATTTTTCACTCGTCTCCGATGACGGCTAGGGTTATGTTTAGGGATGCTCGGAAACAGCGAACCCGGAGGGTCCAGTTGCATATGGGGCTGCGTAAAGGCTCCCCGGGGAACTTCAGATGTACCCAAAGCCTTCCTTTGGGGGCACTTTTGGATGGGCGAAAGGGTCTCGCAACGCGTTTCCTGGTGCCTGATTTTTCACTCGTCTTCGATGCCGGCTAGGGCTATGTTTAGGGATGCTCAGGAACAGCGAACCCGGAGGGTCCAGTTGCATGTGGGGCTGCGTAAAGGCTCCCCGGGAAACTTCAGATGTACCCAAAGCGTTCCTTTGGGGGCACTTTTGAATGGGCGAAAGGGTCTCGCAACGCGTTTCCTGGGGCCTGGTTTTTCAGTCGTCTTCAATGCCGGCTAGGGCTATGTTTAGGGATGCTCGGAAACAGCGAACCCGGAGGGTCCAGTTGCATGTGGGGCTGCGTAAAGGCTCCCAGGGGAACTTCAGACGTACCCAAAGCCTTCCTTTGGGGGCACTTTTGGATGGGCGAAAGAGTCTGGCAACGCGTTTCCTGGAGCCTGATTTTTCAGTCGTCTTCAATGCCGGCTACGGCTACGTTTAGGGATGCTCGGAAACAGCGAACCCGGAGGGTCCAGTTGCATGTGGGGCTGCGTAAAGGCTCCCCTGGGGAGTTCTCTTGTACCCAAAGCCTTCCTTTGGGGGCACTTTTGGATGGTCCAAAGGGGCTCGGAACGCATTTCCTGGGGCCTGATTTTTCACTCGTCTCCGATGACGGCTAGGGCTACGTTTAGGTTTGCTCAGGAATAGTGAACCCGGAAGGTCCAGTTGCATGTGGGGCTGCGTAAAGGGTTATCTGGGGAATTCACTTGTACCCAAAGCCTTCCTTTGGGGGCACTTTTGGATTGGCTAAAAGGGCTCGGAACGCATTTCCTGGGGCCTGATTTTTCACTCGTCTCCGATGACGGCTAGGGATATGTTTAGGGATGCTCGGAAACAGCGAACCCGGAGGGTCCAGTTGCATGTGGGGCTGCGTAAAGGCTCCCCTGGGGAGTTCACTTGTACACAAAGCCTTCCTTTGGGGGCACTTTTGGATTGGCGAAAAGGACACGGAACGCATTTCCTGGGGCCTTTTTTTTTTTAGTCGTCTTCGATGCCGGCAAGGCTTATGTTTAGGGATGCTCGGAAACAGCGAACCCGGAGGGTCCAGTTGCATGTGGGGCTGCGTAAAGGCTCCCCTGGGGAGTTCACTTGTACCCAAAGCTTTCCTTTGGGGGCACTTTTGGATGGGCGAAGAGGGCTCGGAACGCATTTCCTGGGGCCTGATTTTTCACTCGTCTCCGAAGACGGCTAGGGCTATGTTTAGGGATGCTCGGAAACAGCGAACCCGGAGGGTCCAGTTGCATATGCGGCTGCGTAAAGGCTCCCCTGGGAACTTCAGATGTACCCCAAGCTTTCCTTTGGGAGCACTTTTGGATGGGCGAAAGGGTCTCGCAACGCGTTTCCTGGGGCCTGATTTTTCAGTCGTCTTCGATGCCGGCTAGGGATATGTTTAGGGATGCTCGGAAACAGCGAACCCGGAGGGTCCAGTTGCATGTGGGGCTGCGTAAGGGCTCCCCTGGGGAGTTCTCTTGTACCCAAAGCCTTTCTTTGGGGGCACTTTTGGATGGGCGAAAGGGTCTCGCAACGCGTTTCCTAGGGCCTGATTTTTCAGTCGTCTTCGATGACGGCTAGGGATATGTTTAGGGATGCTCGGAAACAGCGAACCCGGAGGGTCCAGTTGCATGTGGGGCTGCGTAAAGGCTCCCAGGGGAACTTCAGATGTACCCAAAGCCTTCCTTTGGGGGCACTTTTGGATGGGCGAAAGAGTCTGGCAACGCGTTTCCTGGAGCCTGATTTTTCAGTCGTCTTCGATGCCGGCTCGGGCTAAGTTTAGGGATGCTCGGAAACAGCGAACCCGGAGGGTCCAGTTGCATGTGGGGCTGCGTAAAGGCTCCCCTGGGGACTTCTCTTGTACCCAAAGCCTTCCTTTGGGGGCACTTTTGGATGGTCCAAAGGGGCTCGGAACGCATTTCCTGGGGCCTGATTTTTCACTCGTCTCCGATGACTGCTAGGGCTACGTTTAGGTTTGCTCAGGAATAGCGAACCCGGAAGGTCCAGTTGCATGTGGGGCTGCGTAAAGGCTCCCCTGGGGAGTTCTCTTGTACCCAAAGCCTTCCTTTGGGGGCACTTTTGGATTGGCTAAAAGGGCTCGGAACGCATTTCCTGGGGCCTGATTTTTCACTCGTCTCTGATGACGGCTAGGGATATGTTTAGGGATGCTCGGAAACAGCGAACCCGGAGGGTCCAGTTGCATGTGGGGCTGCGTAAAGGCTCCCCTGGGGAGTTCACTTGTACACAAAGCCTTCCTTTGGGGGCACTTTTGGATTGGCGAAAAGGACACGGAACGCATTTCCTGGGGCCTGATTTTTCAGTCGTCTTCGATGCCGGCTAGGGCTATGTTTAGGGATGCTCGGAAACAGCGAACCCGGAGGGTCCAGTTGCATGTGGGGCTGCGTAAAGGCTCCCCTGGGGAGTTCTCTTGTACCCAAAGCCTTCCTTTGGGGGCACTTTTGAATTGGCGAAAAGGGCTCGGAACGCGTTTCCTGGGGCCTGATTTTTCACTCGTCTCCGATGACGGCTAGGGTTATGTTTAGGGATGCTCGGAAACAGCGAACCCGGAGGGTCCAGTTGCATATGGGGCTGCGTAAAGGCTCCCCGGGGAACTTCAGATGTACCCAAAGCCTTCCTTTGGGGGCACTTTTGGATGGGCGAAAGGGTCTCGCAACGCTTCTCCTGGGGCCTGATTTTTCAGTCGTCTTCGATGCCGGCTAGGGCTATGTTTAGGGATGCTCGGAAACAGCAAACCCGGAGGGTCCAGTTGCATGTGGGGCTGCGTAAAGGCTCCCCGGGGAACTTCAGATGTACCCAAAGCCTTTCTTTGGGGGCACTTTTGGATGGGCGAAAGGGTCTCAGAACGCGTTTCCTGGGGCCTGATTTTTCAGTCGTCTTCGATGACGGCTAGGGCTATGTTTAGGGATGCTCGGAAACAGCGAACCCGGAGGGTCCAGTTGCATATGGGGCTGCGTAAAGGCTCCCCGGGCAACTTCAGATGTACCCAAAGCCTTCCTTTGGGGGCACTTTTGGATGGGCGAAAGAGTCTGGCAACGCGTTTCCTGGAGCCTGATTTTTCAGTCGTCTTCAATGCCGGCTACGGCTACGTTTAGGGATGCTCGGAAACAGCGAACCCGGAGGGTCCAGTTGCATGTGGGGCTGCGTAAAGGCTCCCCTGGGGAGTTCTCTTGTACCCAAAGCCTTCCTTTGGTGGCACTTTTGGATGGTCCAAAGGGGCTCGGAACGCATTTCCTGGGGCCTGATTTTTCACTCGTCTCCGATGACGGCTAGGGCTACGTTTAGGTTTGCTCAGGAATAGTGAACCCGGAAGGTCCAGTTGCATGTGGGGCTGCGTAAAGGCTCCCCTGGGGAGTTCTCTTGTACCCAAAGCCTTCCTTTGGGGGCACTTTTGGATTGGCTAAAAGGGCTCGGAACGCATTTCCTGGGGCCTGATTTTTCTTTCGTCTCCGATGACGGCTAGGGCTATGTTTAGGGATGCTCGGAAACAGCGAACCCGGAGGGTCCAGTTGCATGTGGGGCTGCGTAAAGGCTCCCCTGGGGAGTTCACTTGTACACAAAGCCTTCCTTTGGGGGCACTTTTGGATTGGCGAAATGGACACGGAACGCATTTCCTGGGGCCTTTTTTTTTTTAGTCGTCTTCGATGCCGGCAAGGCTTATGTTTAGGGATGCTCGGAAACAGCGAACCCGGAGGGTCCAGTTGCATGTGGGGCTGCTTAAAGCTCCCCTGGGGAGTTCACTTGTACCCAAAGCTTTCCTTTGGGGGCACTTTTGGATGGGCGAAGAGGGCTCGGAACGCATTTCCTGGGGCCTGATTTTTCACTCGTCTCCGAAGATTGCTAGGGCTATGTTTAGGGATGCTCGGAAACAGCGAACCCGGAGGGTCCAGTTGCATATGGGGCTGCGTAAAGGCTCCCCGGGGAACTTCAGATGTACCCAAAGCCTTCCTTTGGGGGCACTTTTGGATGGGCGAAAGGGTCTCGCAACGCGTTTCCTGGGGCCTGATTTTTCAGTCGTCTTCGATGCCGGCTAGGGATATGTTTAGGGATGCTCAGGAACAGTGAACCCGGAGGGTCCAGTTGCATGTGGGGCTGCGTAAAGGCTCCCCTGGGGAGTTCTCTTGTACCCAAAGCCTTCCTTTGGTGACACTTTTGGATGGTCCAAAGGGGCTTGAAACGCATTTCCTGAGGCCCGGTTTTTCAGTCTACTCCCATGCCGGCTAGGGCTATGTTTAGGGATGCTCGGAAACAGCAAACCCGGATGGTCTAGTTTCATGTGGGGCTGCGTAAAGGCTCCCCTGGGGAGTTCTCTTGTACCCAAAGCCTTCCTCTGGGGGCACTTTTGGATTGGCGAAAAGGGCTCGGAACGCATTTCCTGGGGCCTGATTTTTCAGTCGTCTTCGATGCCGGCTAGGGCTACGTTTAGGTTTGCTCACGAACAGCGAACCCGGAAGGTCCAGTTGCATGTGGGGCTGCGTAAAGGCTCCCCGGGAAACTTCAGATGTACCCAAAGCCTTCCTTTGGGGGCACTTTTGGATGGGCGAAAGGGTCTCGCAACGCGTTTCCTGGGGCCTGGTTTTTCACTCGTCTTCGATGCCGGCTAGGGCTATGTTTAGGGATGCTCGGAAACAGCAAACCCGGAGGGTCCAGTTGCATGTGGGGCTGCGTAAAGGCTCCCCGGGGAACTTCAGATGTACCCAAAGCCTTTCTTTGGGGGCACTTTTGGATGGGCGAAAGGGTCTCAGAACGCGTTTCCTGGGGCCTGATTTTTCAGTCGTCTTCGATGACGGCTAGGGCTATGTTTAGGGATGCTCGGAAACAGCGAACCCGGAGGGTCCAGTTGCATATGGGGCTGCGTAAAGGCTCCCAGGGGAACTTCAGATGTACCCAAAGCCTTCCTTTGGGGGCACTTTTGGATGGGCGAAAGAGTCTGGCAACGCGTTTCCTGGAGCCTGATTTTTCAGTCGTCTTCAATGCCGGCTAGGGCTACGTTTAGGGATGCTCGGAAACAGCGAACCCGGAGGGTCCAGTTGCATGTGGGGCTGCGTAAAGGCTCCCCTGGGGAGTTCTCTTGTACCCAAAGCCTTCCTTTGGTGGCACTTTTGGATGGTCCAAAGGGGCTCGGAACGCATTTCCTGGGGCCTGATTTTTCACTCGTCTCCGATGACGGCTAGGGCTACGTTTAGGTTTGCTCAGGAATAGTGAACCCGGAAGGTCCAGTTGCATGTGGGGCTGCGTAAAGGCTCCCCTGGGGAGTTCTCTTGTACCCAAAGCCTTCCTTTGGGGGCACTTTTGGATTGGCTAAAAGGGCTCGGAACGCATTTCCTGGGGCCTAATTTTTCTGTCGTCTCCGATGACGGCTAGGGCTATGTTTAGGGATGCTCGGAAACAGCGAACCCGGAGGGTCCAGTTGCATGTGGGGCTGCGTAAAGGCTCCCCTGGGGAGTTCACTTGTACACAAAGCCTTCCTTTGGGGGCACTTTTGGATTGGCGAAATGGACACGGAACGCATTTCCTGGGGCCTTTTTTTTTTTAGTCGTCTTCGATGCCGGCAAGGATTATGTTTAGGGATGCTCGGAAACAGCGAACCCGGAGGGTCCAGTTGCATGTGGGGCTGCTTAAAGCTCCCCTGGGGAGTTCACTTGTACCCAAAGCTTTCCTTTGGGGGCACTTTTGGATGGGCGAAGAGGGCTCGGAACGCATTTCCTGGGGCCTGATTTTTCACTCGTCTCCGAAGACGGCTAGGGCTATGTTTAGGGATGCTCGGAAACAGCGAACCCGGAGGGTCCAGTTGCATATGCGGCTGCGTAAAGGCTCCCCTGGGAACTTCAGATGTACCCCAAGCTTTCCTTTGGGGGCACTTTTGGATGGGCGAAAGGGTCTCGCAACGCGTTTCCTGGGGCCTGATTTTTCAGTCGTCTTCGATGCCGGCTAGGGCTATGTTTAGGGATGCTCGGAAACAGCGAACCCGGAGGGTCCAGTTGCATGTGGGGCTGCGTAAAGGCTCCCCTGGGGAGTTCTCTTGTACCCAAAGCCTTCCTTTGGGGGCACTTTTGAATTGGCGAAAAGGGCTCGGAACGCGTTTCCTGGGGCCTGATTTTTCACTCGTCTCCGATGACGGCTAGGGTTATGTTTAGGGATGCTCGGAAACAGCGAACCCGGAGGGTCCAGTTGCATATGGGGCTGCGTAAAGGCTCCCCGGGGAACTTCAGATGTACCCAAAGCCTTCCTTTGGGGGCACTTTTGGATGGGCGAAAGGTACTCGCATCGCATTTCCTGGGGCTTGATTTTTCAGTCGTCTTCGATGCCGGCTAGGGCTATGTTTAGGGATGCTCAGGAACAGCGAACCCGGAGGGTCCAGTTGCATGTGGGGCTGCGTAAAGGCTCCCCTGGGGAGTTCTCTTGTACCCAAAGCCTTCCTTTGGTGACACTTTTGGATGGTCCAAAGGGTCTTGCAACGCATTTCCTGAGGCCCGGTTTTTCAGTCTACTCCCATGCCAGCTAGGGCTATGTTTAGGGATGCTCGGAAACAGCGAACCCGGAGGGTCCAGTTGCATGTGGGGCTGCGTAAAGGCTCCCCTGGGGAGTTCACTTGTACCCAAAGCGTTCCTTTGGGGGCACTTTTGGATGGGCGAAAGGGTCTCGCAACGCGTTTCCTGGGGCCTTGTTTTTCAGTCATCTTCGATGCCGGCTAGGGCTATGTTTAGGGATGCTCGGAAACAGCAAACCCGGAGGTTCCAGTTGCATGTGGGGCTGCGTAAAGTCTCCCCGGGGAACTTCAGATGTACCCAAAGCCTTTCTTTGGGAGCACTTTTGGATGGGCGAAAGGGTCTCGCAACGCGTTTCCTAGGGCCTGATTTTTCAGTCGTCTTCGATGACGGCTAGGGCTATGTTTAGGGATGCTCGGAAACAGCGAACCCGGAGGGTCCAGTTGCATGTGGGGCTGCGTAAAGGCTCCCTAGGGCTATGTTTAGGGATGCTCAGGAACAGCGAACCCGGAGGGTCCAGTTGCATGTGGGGCTGCGTAAAGGCTCCCCTGGGGAGTTCTCTTGTACCCAAAGCCTTCCTTTGGTGACACTTTTGGATGGTCCAAAGGGTCTTGCAACGCATTTCCTGAGGCCCGGTTTTTTAGTCTACTCCCATGCCAGCTAGGGCTATGTTTAGGGATGCTCGGAAACAGCGAACCCGGAGGGTCCAGTTGCATGTGGGGCTGCGTAAAGGCTCCCCTGGGGAGTTCACTTGTACCCAAAGCGTTCCTTTGGGGGCACTTTTGGATGGGCGAAAGGGTCTCGCAACGCGTTTCCTGGGGCCTTGTTTTTCAGTCATCTTCGATGCCGGCTAGGGCTATGTTTAGGGATGCTCGGAAACAGCAAACCCGGAGGTTCCAGTTGCATGTGGGGCTGCGTAAAGTCTCCCCGGGGAACTTCAGATGTACCCAAAGCCTTTCTTTGGGGGCACTTTTGGATGGGCGAAAGGGTCTCGCAACGCGTTTCCTAGGGCCTGATTTTTCAGTCGTCTTCGATGACGGCTAGGGCTATGTTTAGGGATGCTCGGAAACAGCGAACCCGGAGGGTCCAGTTGCATGTGGGGCTGCGTAAAGGCTCCCCTGGGAACTTCAGATGTACCCAAAGCCTTCCTTTGGGGGCACTTTTGGATGGGCGAAAGAGTCTGGCAACGCGTTTCCTGGAGCCTGATTTTTCAGTCGTCTTCGATGCCGGCTAGGGCTACGTTTAGGGATGCTCGGAAACAGCGAACCCGGAGGGTCCAGTTGCATGTGGGGCTGCGTAAAGGCTCCCCTGGGGAGTTCTCTTGTACCCAAAGCCTTCCTTTGGTGACACTTTTGGATGGTCCAAAGGGGTTCGGAACGCATTTCCTGGGGTCTGATTTTTCACTCGTCTCCGATGACGGCTAGGGCTACGTTTAGGTTTGCTCAGGAATAGCGAACCCGGAAGGTCCAGTTGCATGTGGGGCTGCGTAAAGGCTCCCCTGGGGAGTTCTCTTGTACCCAAAGCCTTACTTTGGGGGCATTTTTGGATTGGCTAAAAGGGCTCGTAACGCATTTCCTGGGGCCTGATTTTTCACTCGTCTCCGATGACGGCTAGGGCTATGTTTAGGGATGCTCGGAAACAGCGAACAGGGAGGGTCCAGTTGCATGTGGGGCTGCGTAAAGGCTCCCCTGGGGAGTTCACTTGTACACAAAGCCTTCCTTTGGGGGCACTTTTGGATTGGCGAAAAGGACACGGAACGCATTTCCTGGGGCCTTTTTTTTTTTAGTCGTCTTCGATGCCGGCAAGGCTTATGTTTAGGGATGCTCGGAAACAGCGAACCCGGAGGGTCCAGTTGCATGTGGGGCTGCGTAAAGGCTCCCCTGGGGAGTTCACTTGTACCCAAAGCTTTCCTTTGGGGGCACTTTTGGATGGGCGAAGAGGGCTCGGAACGCATTTCCTGGGGCCTGATTTTTCACTCGTCTCCGAAGACGGCTAGGGCTATGTTTAGGGATGCTCAGAAACAGCGAACCCGGAGGGTCCAGTTGCATATGCGGCTGCGTAAAGGCTCCCCTGGGAACTTCAGATGTACCCCAAGCTTTCCTTTGGGGGCACTTTTGGATGGGCGAAAGGGTCTCGCAACGCATTTCCTGGGGCCTGATTTTTCAGTCGTCTTCGATGCCGGCTAGGGCTATGTTTAGGGATGCTCAGGAACAGCGAACCCGGAGGGTCCAGTTGCATGTGGGGCTGCGTAAAGGCTCCCCTGGGGAGTTCTGTTGTACCCAAAGCCTTCCTTTGGTGACACTTTTGGATGGTCCAAAGGGGCTTGCAACGCATTTCCTGAGGCCCGGTTTTTCAGTCTACTCCCATGCCAGCTAGGGCTATGTTTAGGGATGCTCGGAAACAGCAAACCCGGAGGTTCCAGTTGCATGTGGGGCTGCGTAAAGGCTCCCCTGGGGAGTTCACTTGTACCCAAAGCCTTCCTTTGGGGGCACTTTTGGATGGGCGAAAAGGGCTCGGAACGCATTTCCTGGGGCCTGATTTTTCACTCGTCTTCGATGCCGGCTAGGGCTATGTTTAGGGATGCTCAGAAACAGCGAACCCGGAGGGTCCAGTTGCATGTGGGGCTGCGTAAAGGCTCCCCTGGGGAGTTCACTTGTACCCAAAGCCTTCCTTTGGGGGCACTTTTGAATGGGCGAAAAGGGCTCGGAACGCATTTCCTGGGGCCTGATTTTTCACTCGTCTCCAATGCCGGCTAGGGCTACGTTTAGGTTTGCTCACGAACAGCGAACCCGGAAGGTCCAGTTGCATGTGGGGCTGCGTAAAGTCTCCCCTGGGGAGTTCTCTTGTACCCAAAGCCTTCCTTTGGGGGCACTTTTGGATTGGCGAAAAGGGCTCGGAACGCATTTCCTGGGGCCTGATTTTTCTGTCGTCTCCGATGCCGGCTAGGGCTATGTTTAGGGATGCTCGGAAACAGCGAACCCGGAGGGTCCAGTTGCATGTGGGGCTGCGTAAAGGCTCCCCTGGGGAGTTCTCTTGTACCCAAAGCCTTCCTTTGGGGGCACTTTTGGATTGGCTAAAAGGACTCGGAACGCATTTCCTGTGGCCTGATTTTTCACTCGTCTCCGATGACGGCTAGGGCTATGTTTAGGGATGCTCGGAAACAGCGAACCCGGAGGGTCCAGTTGCATGTGGGGCTGCGTAAAGGCTCCCCTGGGGAGTTCTCTTGTACCCAAAGCCTTCCTTTGGGGGCACTTTTGGATGGGCGAAAAGGGCTCGGAACGCATTTCCTGGGGCCTGATTTTTTAGTCGTCTTCGATGCCGGCTAGGGCTATGTTTAGGGATGCTCGGAAACAGCAAACCCGGAGGTTCCAGTTGCATGTGGGGCTGCGTAAAGGCTCCCCTGGGGAGTTCTCTTGTACCCAAAGCCTTTCTTTGGGGGCACTTTTGGATGGGCGAAAGGGTCTCGCAACGCTTTCCCTAGGGCCTGATTTTTCAGTCGTCTTCGATGACGGCTAGGGCTATGTTTAGGGATGCTCGGAAACAGCGAACCCGGAGGGTCCAGTTGCATGTGGGGCTGCGTAAAGGCTCCCAGGGGAACTTCAGATGTACCCAAAGCCTTCCTTTGGGGGCACTTTTGGATGGGCGAAAGAGTCTGGCAACGCGTTTCCTGGGGCCTGATTTTTCAGTCGTCTTCGATGCCGGCTAGGGCTACGTTTAGGGATGCTCGGAAACAGCGAACCCGGAGGGTCCAGTTGCATGTGGGGCTGCGTAAAGGCTCCCCTGGGGAGTTCTCTTGTACCCAAAGCCTTCCTTTGGGGGCACTTTTGGATGGTCCAAAGGGGCTCGGAACGCATTTCCTGGGGCCTGATTTTTCACTCGTCTCCGATGACGGCTAGGGATACGTTTAGGTTTGCTCAGGAATAGCGAACCCGCAAGGTCCAGTTGCATGTGGGGCTGCGTAAAGTCTCCCCTGGAGAGTTCTCTTGTACCCAAAGCCTTCCTTTGGGGGCACTTTTGGATTGGATAAAAGGGCTCGGAACACATTTCCTGGGGCCTGATTTTTCACTCGTCTCCGATGACGGCTAGGGATATGTTTAGGGATGCTCGGAAACAGCGAACCCGGAGGGTCCAGTTGCATGTGGGGCTGCGTAAAGGCTCCCCTGGGGAGTTCACTTGTACCCAAAGCTTTCCTTTGGGGGCACTTTTGGATGGGCGAAGAGGGCTCGGAACGCATTTCCTGGGGCCTGATTTTTCACTCGTCTCCGAAGACGGCTAGGGCTATGTTTAGGGATGCTCGGAAACAGCGAACCCGGAGGGTCCAGTTGCATATGCGGCTGCGTAAAGGCTCCCCTGGGAACTTCAGATGTACCCCAAGCTTTCATTTGGGGGCACTTTTGGATGGGCGAAAGGGTCTCGCAACGCATTTCCTGGGGCCTGATTTTTCAGTCGTCTTCGATGCCGGCTAGGGCTATGTTTAGGGATGCTCAAAAACAGCGAACCCGGAGGGTCCAGTTGCATATGGGGCTGCGTAAAGGCTCCCCGGGGAACTTCAGATGTACCCAAAGCCTTCCTTTGGGGGCACTTTTGGATGGGCGAAAGGTTCTCGCATCGCATTTCCTGGGGCTTGATTTTTCAGTCGTCTTCGATGCCGGCTAGGGCTATGTTTAGGGATGCTCAGGAACAGCGAACCCGGAGGGTCCAGTTGCATGTGGGGCTGCGTAAAGGCTCCCCTGGGGAGTTCTCTTGTACCCAAAGCCTTCCTTTGGTGACACTTTTGGATGGTCCAAAGGGGCTTGCAACGCATTTCCTGAGGCCCGGTTTTTCAGTCTACTCCTATGCCAGCTAGGGCTATGTTTAGGGATGCTCGGAAACAGCAAACCCGGAGGTTCCAGTTGCATGTGGGGCTGCGTAAAGGCTCCCCTGGGGAGTTCACTTGTACACAAAGCCTTCCTTTGGGGGCACTTTTGGATTGGCGAAAAGGGCTCGGAACGCATTTCCTGGGGCCTGATTTTTCACTCGTCTTCGATGCCGGCTAGGGCTATGTTTAGGGATGCTCAGAAACAGCGAACCCGGAGGGTCCAGTTGCATGTGGGGCTGCGTAAAGGCTCCCCTGGGGAGTTCACTTGTACCCAAAGCCTTCCTTTGGGGGCACTTTTGGATGGGCGAAAAGGGCTCGGAACGCATTTCCTGGGGCCTGATTTTTCACTCGTCTCCAATGATGGCTAGGGCTACGTTTATGTTTGCTCACGAACAGCGAACCTGGAAGGTCCAGTTGCATGTGGGGCTGCGTAAAGGCTCCCCTGGGGAGTTCTCTTGTACCCAAAGCCTTCCTTTGGGGGCACTTTTGGATTGGCGAAAAGGGCTCGGAACGCATTTCCTGGGGCCTGATTTTTCTGTCGTCTCCGATGACGGCTAGGGCTATGTTTAGGGATGCTCGGAAACAGCGAACCCGGAGGGTCCAGTTGCATGTGGGGCTGCGTAAAGGCTCCCCTGGGGAGTTCTCTTTTACCCAAAGCCTTCCTTTGGGGGCACTTTTGGATTGGCGAAAAGGACTCGGAACGCATTTCCTGTGGCCTGATTTTTCACTCGTCTCCGATGACGGCTAGGGCTATGTTTAGGGATGCTCGGAAACAGCGAACCCGGAGGGTCCAGTTGCATGTGGGGCTGCGTAAAGGCTCCCCTGGGGAGTTCTCTTGTACCCAAAGCCTTCCTTTGGGGGCACTTTTGGATGGGCGAAAGGGTCTCGCAACGCGTTTCCAGAGGCCTGGTTTTTCAGTCGTCTTCGATGCCGGCTAGGGCTATGTTTAGGGATGCTCGGAAACAGCAAACCCGGAGGTTCCAGTTGCATGTGGGGCTGCGTAAAGGCTCCCCGGGGAACTTCAGATGTACCCAAAGCCTTTCTTTGGGGGCACTTTTGGATGGGCGAAAGGGTCTCGCAACGCGTTTCCTAGGGCCTGATTTTTCAGTCGTCTTCGATGACGGCTAGGGCTATGTTTAGTGATGCTCGGAAACAGCGAACCCGGAGGGTCCAGTTGCATGTGGGGCTGCGTAAAGGCTCCCCGGGGAACTTCAGATGTACCCAACGCCTTCCTTTGGGGGCACTTTTGGATGGGCGAAAGAGTCTGGCAACGCGTTTCCTGGAGCCTGATTTTTCAGTCGTCTTCCATGCCGGCTAGGGCTACGTTTAGGGATGCTCGGAAACAGCGAACCCGGAGGGTCCAGTTGCATGTGGGGCTGCGTAAAGGCTCCCCTGGGGAGTTCTCTTGTACCCACAGCCTTCCTTTGGTGACAATTTTGGATGGTCCAAAGGGGCTTGCAACGCATTTCCTGAGGCCCGGTTTTTCAGTCTACTCCCATGCCAGCTAGGGCTATGTTTAGGGATGCTCGGAAACAGTAAACCCGGAGGGTCCAGTTGCATGTGGGGCTGCGTAAAGGCTCCCCTGGGGAGTTCACTTGTACCCAAAGTCTTCCTTTGGGGGCACTTTTGGATTGGCGAAAAGGGCTCGGAACGCATTTCCTGGGGCCTGATTTTTCAGTCGTCTTCGATGCCGGCTAGGGATATGTTTCGGGATGCTCGGAAACAGCGAACCCGGAGGGTCCAGTTGCATGTGGGGCTGCGTAAAGGCTCCCCTGGGGAGTTCACTTGTACCCAAAGCCTTCCTTTGGGGGCACTTTTGGATGGTCCAAAGCGGCTCGCAACTCATTTCCTGGGGACTGATTTTTCACTCGTCTCCGAAGACGGCTAGGGCTATATTTAGGGATGCTCGGAAACAGCGAACCCGGGGGGTCCAGTTGCATATGGGGCTGCGTAAAGGCTCCCCGGGGAACTTCAGATGTACCCAAATCCTTCCTTTGGTGACACTTTTGGATGGGCGAAAGGGTCTCGCAACGCGTTTCCTGGGGTCTGATTTTTCACTCGTCTCCGATGACGGCTAGGGCTATGTTTAGGGATGCTCGGAAACAGCGAACCCGGAGGGTCCAGTTGCATGTGGGGCTGCGTAAAGGCTCCCCTGGGGAGTTCTCTTGTACCCAAAGCCTTCCTTTGGGGGCACTTTTGGATGGGCGAAAGGGTCTCGCAACGCGTTTCCATGGGCCCGGTTTTTCAGTCTACTCCCATGCCGTATAGGGCTATGTTTAGGGATGCTCGGAAACAGCGAACCCGGAGGGTCCAGTTGCATGTGGGGCTGCGTAAAGGCTCCCCTGGGGAGTTCTCTTGTACCCAAAGCCTTCCTTTGGGGGCACTTTTGGATGGTCCAAAGGGGTTCGCAACGCATTTCCTGGGGCCTGATTTTTCAGTCGTCTTCGATGCCGGCTAGGGCTATGTTTAGGGATGCTCGGAAACAGCGAACCCGGAGGGTCCAGTTGCATGTGGGGCTACGTAAAGGCTCCCCTGGGAACATCAGTTGTACCCAAAGCCTTCCTTTGGGGGCACTTTTGGATGGTCCAAAGGGGCTTGCAAAGCATTTCCTGAGGCTCGGTTTTTCAGTCTACTCTCATGCCAGCTAGGGCTATGTTTAGGGATGCTCGGAAACAGCGAACCCGGAGGGTCCAGTTGTATGTGGGGCTGCGTAAAGGCTCCCCTGGGGAGTGCTCTTGTACCCAACGCCTTCCTTTGGGGGCACTTTTGAATGGGCGATAAAGCTCGAAACGCGTATCCTGGGGCCTGATTTTTCACTCGTCTTCGATGCCGGCTAGGGCTATGTTTAGGGTTGCTCGGAAACAGCGAACCCGGAGGGTCTAGTTGCATGTGGGGCTGCGTAAAGGCTCCCCTGGGGAGTTCACTTGTACCCAAAGCCTTCCTTTGGGGGCACTTTTGGATGGTCCAAAGGGGCTCGAAACGCATTTCCTGTGGCCTGATTTTTCACTCGTCTCCGATGACGGCTAGGGATACGTTTAGGTTTGCTCAGGAACAGCGAACCCGGAGGGTCCAGTTGCATGTGGGGCTGCGTAAAGGCTCCCCTGGGGAGTTCTCTTGTACCCAAAGCCTTCCTTTGGTGACACATTTGGATGGTCCAAAGGGGCTTGCAACGCATTTCCTGAGGCCCGGTTTTTCAGTCTACTCCCATGCCGGCTAGGGCTATGTTTCGGGATGCTCGGAAACAGCGAACCCGGAGGGTCCAGTTGCATGTGGGGCTGCGTAAAGGCTCCCCTGGGGAGTTCTCTTCTAACCAAAGCCTTCCTTTGGGGGCACTTTTGAATTGGCGAAAAGGACTCGGAACGCATTTCCTGGGGCCTGATTTTTCAGTCGTCTTCGATGCCGGCAGGAGTTATGTTTAGGGATGCTCGGAAACAGCGAACCCGGAGGGTCCAGTTGCATGTGGGGCTGCGTAAAGGCTCCCCTGGGGAGTTCTCTTGTACCCAAAGCCTTCCTTTGGGGGCACTTTTGGATGGGCGAAAGGGTCTCGCAACGCGTTTCCTGGGGCCAGATTTTTCAGTCGTCTTCGATGCCGGCTAGGGATATGTTTAGGGATGCTCGGAAACAGCGAACCCGGAGGGTCCAGTTGCATGTGGGGCTGCGTAAAGGCTCCCCTGGGGAGTTCACTTGTACCCAAAGCCTTCCTTTGGGGGCACTTTTGGATGGTCCAAAGGGGCTCGCAACTCATTTCCTGGGGACTGATTTTTCACTCGTCTTCGATGCCGGCTAGGGATATGTTTAGTGATGCTCGGAAACAGCGAACCCGGAGGGTCCAGTTGCATGTGGGGCTGCGTAAAGGCTCCCCGGGGAACTTCAGATGTACCCAACGCCTTCCTTTGGGGGCACTTTTGGATGGGCGAAAGAGTCTGGCAACGCGTTTCCTGGAGCCTGATTTTTCAGTCGTCTTCCATGCCGGCTAGGGCTACGTTTAGGGATGCTCGGAAACAGCGAACCCGGAGGGTCCAGTTGCATGTGGGGCTGCGTAAAGGCTCCCCTGGGGAGTTCTCTTGTACCCACAGCCTTCCTTTGGTGACAATTTTGGATGGTCCAAAGGGGCTTGCAACGCATTTCCTGAGGCCCGGTTTTTCAGTCTACTCCCATGCCAGCTAGGGCTATGTTTAGGGATGCTCGGAAACAGTAAACCCGGAGGGTCCAGTTGCATGTGGGGCTGCGTAAAGGCTCCCCTGGGGAGTTCACTTGTACCCAAAGTCTTCCTTTGGGGGCACTTTTGGATTGGCGAAAAGGGCTCGGAACGCATTTCCTGGGGCCTGATTTTTCAGTCGTCTTCGATGCCGGCTAGGGATATGTTTCGGGATGCTCGGAAACAGCGAACCCGGAGGGTCCAGTTGCATGTGGGGCTGCGTAAAGGCTCCCCTGGGGAGTTCACTTGTACCCAAAGCCTTCCTTTGGGGGCACTTTTGGATGGTCCAAAGCGGCTCGCAACTCATTTCCTGGGGACTGATTTTTCACTCGTCTCCGAAGACGGCTAGGGCTATATTTAGGGATGCTCGGAAACAGCGAACCCGGGGGGTCCAGTTGCATATGGGGCTGCGTAAAGGCTCCCCGGGGAACTTCAGATGTACCCAAATCCTTCCTTTGGTGACACTTTTGGATGGGCGAAAGGGTCTCGCAACGCGTTTCCTGGGGTCTGATTTTTCACTCGTCTCCGATGACGGCTAGGGCTATGTTTAGGGATGCTCGGAAACAGCGAACCCGGAGGGTCCAGTTGCATGTGGGGCTGCGTAAAGGCTCCCCTGGGGAGTTCTCTTGTACCCAAAGCCTTCCTTTGGGGGCACTTTTGGATGGGCGAAAGGGTCTCGCAACGCGTTTCCATGGGCCCGGTTTTTCAGTCTACTCCCATGCCGGCTAGGGCTATGTTTAGGGATGCTCGGAAACAGCGAACCCGGAGGGTCCAGTTGCATGTGGGGCTGCGTAAAGGCTCCCCTGGGGAGTTCTCTTGTACCCAAAGCCTTCCTTTGGGGGCACTTTTGGATGGTCCAAAGGGGTTCGCAACGCATTTCCTGGGGCCTGATTTTTCAGTCGTCTTCGATGCCGGCTAGGGCTATGTTTAGGGATGCTCGGAAACAGCGAACCCGGAGGGTCCAGTTGCATGTGGGGCTACGTAAAGGCTCCCCTGGGAACATCAGTTGTACCCAAAGCCTTCCTTTGGGGGCACTTTTGGATGGTCCAAAGGGGCTTGCAAAGCATTTCCTGAGGCTCGGTTTTTCAGTCTACTCTCATGCCAGCTAGGGCTATGTTTAGGGATGCTCGGAAACAGCGAACCCGGAGGGTCCAGTTGTATGTGGGGCTGCGTAAAGGCTCCCCTGGGGAGTGCTCTTGTACCCAACGCCTTCCTTTGGGGGCACTTTTGAATGGGCGATAAAGCTCGAAACGCGTATCCTGGGGCCTGATTTTTCACTCGTCTTCGATGCCGGCTAGGGCTATGTTTAGGGTTGCTCGGAAACAGCGAACCCGGAGGGTCTAGTTGCATGTGGGGCTGCGTAAAGGCTCCCCTGGGGAGTTCACTTGTACCCAAAGCCTTCCTTTGGGGGCACTTTTGGATGGTCCAAAGGGGCTCGAAACGCATTTCCTGTGGCCTGATTTTTCACTCGTCTCCGATGACGGCTAGGGATACGTTTAGGTTTGCTCAGGAACAGCGAACCCGGAGGGTCCAGTTGCATGTGGGGCTGCGTAAAGGCTCCCCTGGGGAGTTCACTTGTACACAAAGCCTTCCTTTGGTGACACATTTGGATGGTCCAAAGGGGCTTGCAACGCATTTCCTGAGGCCCGGTTTTTCAGTCTACTCCCATGCCGGCTAGGGCTATGTTTCGGGATGCTCGGAAACAGCGAACCCGGAGGGTCCAGTTGCATGTGGGGCTGCGTAAAGGCTCCCCTGGGGAGTTCTCTTCTAACCAAAGCCTTCCTTTGGGGGCACTTTTGAATTGGCGAAAAGGACTCGGAACGCATTTCCTGGGGCCTGATTTTTCAGTCGTCTTCGATGCCGGCAGGAGTTATGTTTAGGGATGCTCGGAAACAGCGAACCCGGAGGGTCCAGTTGCATGTGGGGCTGCGTAAAGGCTCCCCTGGGGAGTTCTCTTGTACCCAAAGCCTTCCTTTGGGGGCACTTTTGGATGGGCGAAAGGGTCTCGCAACGCGTTTCCTGGGGCCAGATTTTTCAGTCGTCTTCGATGCCGGCTAGGGATATGTTTAGGGATGCTCGGAAACAGCGAACCCGGAGGGTCCAGTTGCATGTGGGGCTGCGTAAAGGCTCCCCTGGGGAGTTCACTTGTACCCAAAGCCTTCCTTTGGGGGCACTTTTGGATGGTCCAAAGGGGCTCGCAACTCATTTCCTGGGGACTGATTTTTCACTCGTCTTCGATGCCGGCTAGGGATATGTTTAGGGATGCTCGGAAACAGCGAACCCGGAGGGTCCAGTTGCATGTGGGGCTGCGTAAAGGCTCCCCTGGGGAGTTCACTTGTACCCAAAGCCTTCCTTTGGGGGCACTTTTGGATGGTCCAAAGGGGCTCGCAACTCATTTCCTGGGGACTGATTTTTCACTCGTCTTCGATGCCGGCTAGGGATATGTTTAGGGATGCTCGGAAACAGCGAACCCGGGGGGTCCAGTTGCATATGGGGCTGCGTAAAGGCTCCCCGGGGAACTTCAGATGTACCCAAATCCTTCCTTTAGTGACACTTTTGGATGGGCGAAAGGGTCTCGCAACGCGTTTCCTGGGGCGGATTTTTCAGTCGTCTTCGATGCCGGCTAGGGCTATGTTTAGGGATGCTCAGAAACAGCGAGCCCGGAGGGTCCAGTTGCATGTGGGGCTGCGCAAAGGCTCCCCTGGGGAGTTCTCTTGTACCCAAGGCTTTCCTTTGGGGGCACTTTTGAAATGGCGAAAAGGGCTCGGAACGCGTTTCCTGGGGCCTGATTTTTCACTCGTCTCCGATGACGGCTAGGGCTATGTTTAGGGATGCTCGGAAACAGCGAACCCGGAGGGTCCAGTTGCATGTGGGGCTGCGTAAAGGCTCCCCTGGGGAGTTCTCTTGTACCCAAAGCCTTCCTTTGGGGGCACTTTTCTATGGGCGAAAGGGTCTCGCAACGCGTTTCCATGGGCCCGGTTTTTCAGTCTACTCCCATGCCGGCTAGGGCTATGTTTAGGGATGCTCGGAAACAGCGAACCCGGAGGGTCCAGTTGCATGTGGGGCTGCATAAAGGCTCCCCTGGGGAGTTCTCTTGTACCCAAAGCCTTCCTTTGGGGGCACTTTTGGATGGTCCAAAGGGGTTCGCAACGCATTTCCTGGGGCCTGATTTTTCAGTCGTCTTTGATGCCGGCTAGGGCTATGTTTAGGGATGCTCAGAAACAGCGAACCCGGAGGGTCCAGTTGCATGTGGGGCTGCGTAAAGGCTCCCCTGGGAACTTCAGTTGTACCCAAAGCCTTCCTTTGGGGGCACTTTTGGATGGTCCAAAGGGGCTTGCAAAGCATTTCCTGAGGCTCGGTTTTTCAGTCTACTCTCATGCCAGCTAGGGTTATGTTTAGGGATGCTCGGAAACAGCGAACCCGGAGGGTCCAGTTGCATGTGGGGCTGCGTAAAGGCTCCCCTGGGGAGTTCTCTTGTACCCAAAGCCTTCCTTTGGGGGCACTTTTGGATGGGCGAAAAGGGCTCGGAACGCATTTCCTGGGGCCTGATTTTTTAGTCGTCTTCGATGCCGGCTAGGGCTATGTTTAGGGATGCTCGGAAACAGCAAACCCGGAGGTTCCAGTTGCATGTGGGGCTGCGTAAAGGCTCCCCTGGGGAGTTCTCTTGTACCCAAAGCCTTTCTTTGGGGGCACTTTTGGATGGGCGAAAGGGTCTCGCAACGCTTTCCCTAGGGCCTGATTTTTCAGTCGTCTTCGATGACGGCTAGGGCTATGTTTAGGGATGCTCGGAAACAGCGAACCCGGAGGGTCCAGTTGCATGTGGGGCTGCGTAAAGGCTCCCAGGGGAACTTCAGATGTACCCAAAGCCTTCCTTTGGGGGCACTTTTGGATGGGCGAAAGAGTCTGGCAACGCGTTTCCTGGGGCCTGATTTTTCAGTCGTCTTCGATGCCGGCTAGGGCTACGTTTAGGGATGCTCGGAAACAGCGAACCCGGAGGGTCCAGTTGCATGTGGGGCTGCGTAAAGGCTCCCCTGGGGAGTTCTCTTGTACCCAAAGCCTTCCTTTGGGGGCACTTTTGGATGGTCCAAAGGGGCTCGGAACGCATTTCCTGGGGCCTGATTTTTCACTCGTCTCCGATGACGGCTAGGGATACGTTTAGGTTTGCTCAGGAATAGCGAACCCGCAAGGTCCAGTTGCATGTGGGGCTGCGTAAAGTCTCCCCTGGAGAGTTCTCTTGTACCCAAAGCCTTCCTTTGGGGGCACTTTTGGATTGGATAAAAGGGCTCGGAACACATTTCCTGGGGCCTGATTTTTCACTCGTCTCCGATGACGGCTAGGGATATGTTTAGGGATGCTCGGAAACAGCGAACCCGGAGGGTCCAGTTGCATGTGGGGCTGCGTAAAGGCTCCCCTGGGGAGTTCACTTGTACCCAAAGCTTTCATTTGGGGGCACTTTTGGATGGGCGAAGAGGGCTCGGAACGCATTTCCTGGGGCCTGATTTTTCACTCGTCTCCGAAGACGGCTAGGGCTATGTTTAGGGATGCTCGGAAACAGCGAACCCGGAGGGTCCAGTTGCATATGCGGCTGCGTAAAGGCTCCCCTGGGAACTTCAGATGTACCCCAAGCTTTCATTTGGGGGCACTTTTGGATGGGCGAAAGGGTCTCGCAACGCATTTCCTGGGGCCTGATTTTTCAGTCGTCTTCGATGCCGGCTAGGGCTATGTTTAGGGATGCTCAAAAACAGCGAACCCGGAGGGTCCAGTTGCATATGGGGCTGCGTAAAGGCTCCCCGGGGAACTTCAGATGTACCCAAAGCCTTCCTTTGGGGGCACTTTTGGATGGGCGAAAGGTTCTCGCATCGCATTTCCTGGGGCTTGATTTTTCAGTCGTCTTCGATGCCGGCTAGGGCTATGTTTAGGGATGCTCAGGAACAGCGAACCCGGAGGGTCCAGTTGCATGTGGGGCTGCGTAAAGGCTCCCCTGGGGAGTTCTCTTGTACCCAAAGCCTTCCTTTGGTGACACTTTTGGATGGTCCAAAGGGGCTTGCAACGCATTTCCTGAGGCCCGGTTTTTCAGTCTACTCCTATGCCAGCTAGGGCTATGTTTAGGGATGCTCGGAAACAGCAAACCCGGAGGTTCCAGTTGCATGTGGGGCTGCGTAAAGGCTCCCCTGGGGAGTTCACTTGTACACAAAGCCTTCCTTTGGGGGCACTTTTGGATTGGCGAAAAGGGCTCGGAACGCATTTCCTGGGGCCTGATTTTTCACTCGTCTTCGATGCCGGCTAGGGCTATGTTTAGGGATGCTCAGAAACAGCGAACCCGGAGGGTCCAGTTGCATGTGGGGCTGCGTAAAGGCTCCCCTGGGGAGTTCACTTGTACCCAAAGCCTTCCTTTGGGGGCACTTTTGGATGGGCGAAAAGGGCTCGGAACGCATTTCCTGGGGCCTGATTTTTCACTCGTCTCCAATGATGGCTAGGGCTACGTTTATGTTTGCTCACGAACAGCGAACCTGGAAGGTCCAGTTGCATGTGGGGCTGCGTAAAGGCTCCCCTGGGGAGTTCTCTTGTACCCAAAGCCTTCCTTTGGGGGCACTTTTGGATTGGCGAAAAGGGCTCGGAACGCATTTCCTGGGGCCTGATTTTTCTGTCGTCTCCGATGACGGCTAGGGCTATGTTTAGGGATGCTCGGAAACAGCGAACCCGGAGGGTCCAGTTGCATGTGGGGCTGCGTAAAGGCTCCCCTGGGGAGTTCTCTTTTACCCAAAGCCTTCCTTTGGGGGCACTTTTGGATTGGCGAAAAGGACTCGGAACGCATTTCCTGTGGCCTGATTTTTCACTCGTCTCCGATGACGGCTAGGGCTATGTTTAGGGATGCTCGGAAACAGCGAACCCGGAGGGTCCAGTTGCATGTGGGGCTGCGTAAAGGCTCCCCTGGGGAGTTCTCTTGTACCCAAAGCCTTCCTTTGGGGGCACTTTTGGATGGGCGAAAGGGTCTCGCAACGCGTTTCCAGGGGCCTGGTTTTTCAGTCGTCTTCGATGCCGGCTAGGGCTATGTTTAGGGATGCTCGGAAACAGCAAACCCGGAGGTTCCAGTTGCATGTGGGGCTGCGTAAAGGCTCCCCGGGGAACTTCAGATGTACCCAAAGCCTTTCTTTGGGGGCACTTTTGGATGGGCGAAAGGGTCTCGCAACGCGTTTCCTAGGGCCTGATTTTTCAGTCGTCTTCGATGACGGCTAGGGCTATGTTTAGTGATGCTCGGAAACAGCGAACCCGGAGGGTCCAGTTGCATGTGGGGCTGCGTAAAGGCTCCCCGGGGAACTTCAGATGTACCCAACGCCTTCCTTTGGGGGCACTTTTGGATGGGCGAAAGAGTCTGGCAACGCGTTTCCTGGAGCCTGATTTTTCAGTCGTCTTCCATGCCGGCTAGGGCTACGTTTAGGGATGCTCGGAAACAGCGAACCCGGAGGGTCCAGTTGCATGTGGGGCTGCGTAAAGGCTCCCCTGGGGAGTTCTCTTGTACCCACAGCCTTCCTTTGGTGACAATTTTGGATGGTCCAAAGGGGCTTGCAACGCATTTCCTGAGGCCCGGTTTTTCAGTCTACTCCCATGCCAGCTAGGGCTATGTTTAGGGATGCTCGGAAACAGCAAACCCGGAGGGTCCAGTTGCATGTGGGGCTGCGTAAAGGCTCCCCTGGGGAGTTCACTTGTACCCAAAGTCTTCCTTTGGGGGCACTTTTGGATTGGCGAAAAGGGCTCGGAACGCATTTCCTGGGGCCTGATTTTTCAGTCGTCTTCGATGCCGGCTAGGGATATGTTTCGGGATGCTCGGAAACAGCGAACCCGGAGGGTCCAGTTGCATGTGGGGCTGCGTAAAGGCTCCCCTGGGGAGTTCACTTGTACCCAAAGCCTTCCTTTGGGGGCACTTTTGGATGGTCCAAAGCGGCTCGCAACTCATTTCCTGGGGACTGATTTTTCACTCGTCTCCGAAGACGGCTAGGGCTATATTTAGGGATGCTCGGAAACAGCGAACCCGGGGGGTCCAGTTGCATATGGGGCTGCGTAAAGGCTCCCCGGGGAACTTCAGATGTACCCAAATCCTTCCTTTGGTGACACTTTTGGATGGGCGAAAGGGTCTCGCAACGCGTTTCCTGGGGTCTGATTTTTCACTCGTCTCCGATGACGGCTAGGGCTATGTTTAGGGATGCTCGGAAACAGCGAACCCGGAGGGTCCAGTTGCATGTGGGGCTGCGTAAAGGCTCCCCTGGGGAGTTCTCTTGTACCCAAAGCCTTCCTTTGGGGGCACTTTTGGATGGGCGAAAGGGTCTCGCAACGCGTTTCCATGGGCCCGGTTTTTCAGTCTACTCCCATGCCGGCTAGGGCTATGTTTAGGGATGCTCGGAAACAGCGAACCCGGAGGGTCCAGTTGCATGTGGGGCTGCGTAAAGGCTCCCCTGGGGAGTTCTCTTGTACCCAAAGCCTTCCTTTGGGGGCACTTTTGGATGGTCCAAAGGGGTTCGCAACGCATTTCCTGGGGCCTGATTTTTCAGTCGTCTTCGATGCCGGCTAGGGCTATGTTTAGGGATGCTCGGAAACAGCGAACCCGGAGGGTCCAGTTGCATGTGGGGCTACGTAAAGGCTCCCCTGGGAACATCAGTTGTACCCAAAGCCTTCCTTTGGGGGCACTTTTGGATGGTCCAAAGGGGCTTGCAAAGCATTTCCTGAGGCTCGGTTTTTCAGTCTACTCTCATGCCAGCTAGGGCTATGTTTAGGGATGCTCGGAAACAGCGAACCCGGAGGGTCCAGTTGTATGTGGGGCTGCGTAAAGGCTCCCCTGGGGAGTGCTCTTGTACCCAACGCCTTCCTTTGGGGGCACTTTTGAATGGGCGATAAAGCTCGAAACGCGTATCCTGGGGCCTGATTTTTCACTCGTCTTCGATGCCGGCTAGGGCTATGTTTAGGGTTGCTCGGAAACAGCGAACCCGGAGGGTCTAGTTGCATGTGGGGCTGCGTAAAGGCTCCCCTGGGGAGTTCACTTGTACCCAAAGCCTTCCTTTGGGGGCACTTTTGGATGGTCCAAAGGGGCTCGAAACGCATTTCCTGTGGCCTGATTTTTCACTCGTCTCCGATGACGGCTAGGGATACGTTTAGGTTTGCTCAGGAACAGCGAACCCGGAGGGTCCAGTTGCATGTGGGGCTGCGTAAAGGCTCCCCTGGGGAGTTCTCTTGTACCCAAAGCCTTCCTTTGGTGACACATTTGGATGGTCCAAAGGGGCTTGCAACGCATTTCCTGAGGCCCGGTTTTTCAGTCTACTCCCATGCCGGCTAGGGCTATGTTTCGGGATGCTCGGAAACAGCGAACCCGGAGGGTCCAGTTGCATGTGGGGCTGCGTAAAGGCTCCCCTGGGGAGTTCTCTTCTAACCAAAGCCTTCCTTTGGGGGCACTTTTGAATTGGCGAAAAGGACTCGGAACGCATTTCCTGGGGCCTGATTTTTCAGTCGTCTTCGATGCCGGCAGGAGTTATGTTTAGGGATGCTCGGAAACAGCGAACCCGGAGGGTCCAGTTGCATGTGGGGCTGCGTAAAGGCTCCCCTGGGGAGTTCTCTTGTACCCAAAGCCTTCCTTTGGGGGCACTTTTGGATGGGCGAAAGGGTCTCGCAACGCGTTTCCTGGGGCCAGATTTTTCAGTCGTCTTCGATGCCGGCTAGGGATATGTTTAGGGATGCTCGGAAACAGCGAACCCGGAGGGTCCAGTTGCATGTGGGGCTGCGTAAAGGCTCCCCTGGGGAGTTCACTTGTACCCAAAGCCTTCCTTTGGGGGCACTTTTGGATGGTCCAAAGGGGCTCGCAACTCATTTCCTGGGGACTGATTTTTCACTCGTCTTCGATGCCGGCTAGGGATATGTTTAGGGATGCTCGGAAACAGCAAACCCGGGGGGTCCAGTTGCATATGGGGCTGCGTAAAGGCTCCCCGGGGAACTTCAGATGTACCCAAATCCTTCCTTTAGTGACACTTTTGGATGGGCGAAAGGGTCTCGCAACGCGTTTCCTGGGGCGGATTTTTCAGTCGTCTTCGATGCCGGCTAGGGCTATGTTTAGGGATGCTCAGAAACAGCGAGCCCGGAGGGTCCAGTTGCATGTGGGGCTGCGCAAAGGCTCCCCTGGGGAGTTCTCTTGTACCCAAGGCTTTCCTTTGGGGGCACTTTTGAAATGGCGAAAAGGGCTCGGAACGCGTTTCCTGGGGCCTGATTTTTCACTCGTCTCCGATGACGGCTAGGGCTATGTTTAGGGATGCTCGGAAACAGCGAACCCGGAGGGTCCAGTTGCATGTGGGGCTGCGTAAAGGCTCCCCTGGGGAGTTCTCTTGTACCCAAAGCCTTCCTTTGGGGGCACTTTTCTATGGGCGAAAGGGTCTCGCAACGCGTTTCCATGGGCCCGGTTTTTCAGTCTACTCCCATGCCGGCTAGGGCTATGTTTAGGGATGCTCGGAAACAGCGAACCCGGAGGGTCCAGTTGCATGTGGGGCTGCATAAAGGCTCCCCTGGGGAGTTCTCTTGTACCCAAAGCCTTCCTTTGGGGGCACTTTTGGATGGTCCAAAGGGGTTCGCAACGCATTTCCTGGGGCCTGATTTTTCAGTCGTCTTTGATGCCGGCTAGGGCTATGTTTAGGGATGCTCAGAAACAGCGAACCCGGAGGGTCCAGTTGCATGTGGGGCTGCGTAAAGGCTCCCCTGGGAACTTCAGTTGTACCCAAAGCCTTCCTTTGGGGGCACTTTTGGATGGTCCAAAGGGGCTTGCAAAGCATTTCCTGAGGCTCGGTTTTTCAGTCTACTCTCATGCCAGCTAGGGTTATGTTTAGGGATGCTCGGAAACAGCGAACCCGGAGGGTCCAGTTGCATGTGGGGCTGCATAAAGGCTCCCCTGGGGAGTTCTCTTGTACCCAAAGCCTTCCTTTGGGGGCACTTTTGGATGGTCCAAAGGGGTTCGCAACGCATTTCCTGGGGCCTGATTTTTCAGTCGTCTTCGATGCCGGCTAGGGCTATGTTTAGGGATGCTCGGAAACAGCGAACCCGGAGGGTCCAGTTGCATGTGGGGCTACGTAAAGGCTCCCCTGGGAACATCAGTTGTACCCAAAGCCTTCCTTTGGGGGCACTTTTGGATGGTCCAAAGGGGCTTGCAAAGCATTTCCTGAGGCTCGGTTTTTCAGTCTACTCTCAAGCCAGCTAGGGCTATGTTTAGGGATGCTCGGAAACAGCGAACCCGGAGGGTCCAGTTGTATGTGGGGCTGCGTAAAGGCTCCCCTGGGGAGTTCACTTGTACCCAAAGCCTTCCTTTGGGGGCACTTTTGGATTGGCGAAAAGGACTCGGAACGCATTTCCTGGGGCCTGATTTTTCACTCGTCTCCAATGATGGCTAGGGCTACGTTTAGGTTTGCTCACGAACAGCGAACCTGGAAGGTCCAGTTGCATGTGGGGCTGCGTAAAGGCTCCCCTGGGGAGTTCTCTTGTACCCAAAGCCTTCCTTTGGGGGCACTTTTGGATTGGCGAAAAGGGCTCGGAACGCATTTCCTGGGGCCTGATTTTTCTGTCGTCTCCGATGACGGCTAGGGCTATGTTTAGGGATGCTCGGAAACAGCGAACCCGGAGGGTCCAGTTGCATGTGGGGCTGCGTAAAGGCTCCCCTGGGGAGTTCACTTGTACCCAAAGCCTTCCTTTGGGGGCACTTTTGGATTGGCGAAAAGGACTCGGAACGCATTTCCTGTGGCCTGATTTTTCACTCGTCTCCGATGACGGCTAGGGCTATGTTTAGGGATGCTCGGAAACAGCGAACCCGGAGGGTCCAGTTGCATGTGGGGCTGCGTAAAGGCTCCCCTGGGGAGTTCTCTTGTACCCAAAGCCTTCCTTTGGGGGCACTTTTGGATGGGCGAAAGGGTCTCGCAACGCGTTTCCAGGGGCCTGGTTTTTCAGTCGTCTTCGATGCCGGCTAGGGCTATGTTTAGGGATGCTCGGAAACAGCAAACCCGGAGGTTCCAGTTGCATGTGGGGCTGCGTAAAGGCTCCCCGGGGAACTTCAGATGTACCCAAAGCCTTTCTTTGGGGGCACTTTTGGATGGGCGAAAGGGTCTCGCAACGCGTTTCCTAGGGCCTGATTTTTCAGTCGTCTTCGATGACGGCTAGTGCTATGTTTAGTGATGCTCGGAAACAGCGAACCCGGAGGTTCCAGTTGCATGTGGGGCTGCGTAAAGGCTCCCCGGGGAACTTCAGATGTACCCAACGCCTTCCTTTGGGGGCACTTTTGGATGGGCGAAAGAGTCTGGCAACGCGTTTCCTGGAGCCTGATTTTTCAGTCGTCTTCCATGCCGGCTAGGGCTACGTTTAGGGATGCTCGGAAACAGCGAACCCGGAGGGTCCAGTTGCATGTGGGGCTGCGTAAAGGCTCCCCTGGGGAGTTCTCTTGTACCCACAGCCTTCCTTTGGTGACAATTTTGGATGGTCCAAAGGGGCTTGCAACGCATTTCCTGAGGCCCGGTTTTTCAGTCTACTCCCATGCCAGCTAGGGCTATGTTTAGGGATGCTCGGAAACAGCAAACCCGGAGGGTCCAGTTGCATGTGGGGCTGCGTAAAGGCTCCCCTGGGGAGTTCACTTGTACCCAAAGCCTTCCTTTGGGGGCACTTTTGGATTGGCGAAAAGGGCTCGGAACGCATTTCCTGGGGCCTGATTTTTCAGTCGTCTCCGATGACGGCTAGGGCTATGTTTAGGGATGCTCGGAAACAGCGAACCCGGAGGGTCCAGTTGCATGTGGGGCTGCATAAAGGCTCCCCTGGGGAGTTCACTTGTACCCAAAGCCTTCCTTTGGGGGCACTTTTGGATGGTCCAAAGCGGCTCGCAACTCATTTCCTGGGGACTGATTTTTCACTCGTCTCCGAAGACGGCTAGGGCTATATTTAGGGATGCTCGGAAACAGCGAACCCGGGGGGTCCAGTTGCATATGGGGCTGCGTAAAGGCTCCCCGGGGAACTTCAGATGTACCCAAATCCTTCCTTTGGTGACACTTTTGGATGGGCGAAAGGGTCTCGCAACGCGTTTCCTGGGGTCTGATTTTTCACTCGTCTCCGATGACGGCTAGGGCTATGTTTAGGGATGCTCGGAAACAGCGAACCCGGAGGGTCCAGTTGCATGTGGGGCTGCGTAAAGGCTCCCCTGGGGAGTTCTCTTGTACCCAAAGCCTTCCTTTGGGGGCACTTTTGGATGGGCGAAAGGGTCTCGCAACGCGTTTCCATGGGCCCGGTTTTTCAGTCTACTCCCATGCCGGCTAGGGCTATGTTTAGGGATGCTCGGAAACAGCGAACCCGGAGGGTCCAGTTGCATGTGGGGCTGCATAAAGGCTCCCCTGGGGAGTTCTCTTGTACCCAAAGCCTTCCTTTGGGGGCACTTTTGGATGGTCCAAAGGGGTTCGCAACGCATTTCCTGGGGCCTGATTTTTCAGTCGTCTTCGATGCCGGCTAGGGCTATGTTTAGGGATGCTCGGAAACAGCGAACCCGGAGGGTCCAGTTGCATGTGGGGCTACGTAAAGGCTCCCCTGGGAACATCAGTTGTACCCAAAGCCTTCCTTTGGGGGCACTTTTGGATGGTCCAAAGGGGCTCGCAAAGCATTTCCTGGGGCTCGGTTTTTCAGTCTACTCTCATGCCAGCTAGGGCTATGTTTCGGGATGCTCGGAAACAGCGAACCCGGAGGGTCCAGTTGTATGTGGGGCTGCGTAAAGGCTCCCCTGGGGAGTGCTCTTGTACCCAACGCCTTCCTTTGGGGGCACTTTTGAATGGGCGATAAAGCTCGAAACGCGTATCCTGGGGCCTGATTTTTCACTCGTCTTCGATGCCGGCTAGGGCTATGTTTAGGGTTGCTCGGAAACAGCGAACCCGGAGGGTCTAGTTGCATGTGGGGCTGCGTAAAGGCTCCCCTGGGGAGTTCACTTGTACCCAAAGCCTTCCTTTGGGGGCACTTTTGGATGGTCCAAAGGGGCTCGAAACGCATTTCCTGTGGCCTGATTTTTCACTCGTCTCCGATGACGGCTAGGGATACGTTTAGGTTTGCTCAGGAACAGCGAACCCGGAGGGTCCAGTTGCATGTGGGGCTGCGTAAAGGCTCCCCTGGGGAGTTCTCTTGTACCCAAAGCCTTCCTTTGGTGACACATTTGGATGGTCCAAAGGGGCTTGCAACGCATTTCCTGAGGCCCGGTTTTTCAGTCTACTCCCATGCCGGCTAGGGCTATGTTTAGGGATGCTCGGAAACAGCGAACCCGGAGGGTCCAGTTGCATGTGGGGCTGCGTAAAGGCTCCCCTGGGGAGTTCTCTTCTAACCAAAGCCTTCCTTTGGGGGCACTTTTGGATTGGCGAAAAGGACTCGGAACGCATTTCCTGGGGCCTGATTTTTCAGTCGTCTTCGATGCCGGCAGGAGTTATGTTTAGGGATGCTCGGAAACAGCGAACCCGGAGGGTCCAGTTGCATGTGGGGCTGCGTAAAGGCTCCCCTGGGGAGTTCTCTTGTACCCAAAGCCTTCCTTTGGGGGCACTTTTCTATGGGCGAAAGGGTCTCGCAACGCGTTTCCATGGGCCCGGTTTTTCAGTCTACTCCCATGCCGGCTAGGGCTATGTTTAGGGATGCTCGGAAACAGCGAACCCGGAGGGTCCAGTTGCATGTGGGGCTGCATAAAGGCTCCCCTGGGGAGTTCTCTTGTACCCAAAGCCTTCCTTTGGGGGCACTTTTGGATGGTCCAAAGGGGTTCGCAACGCATTTCCTGGGGCCTGATTTTTCAGTCGTCTTTGATGCCGGCTAGGGCTATGTTTAGGGATGCTCAGAAACAGCGAACCCGGAGGGTCCAGTTGCATGTGGGGCTGCGTAAAGGCTCCCCTGGGAACTTCAGTTGTACCCAAAGCCTTCCTTTGGGGGCACTTTTGGATGGTCCAAAGGGGCTTGCAAAGCATTTCCTGAGGCTCGGTTTTTCAGTCTACTCTCATGCCAGCTAGGGTTATGTTTAGGGATGCTCGGAAACAGCGAACCCGGAGGGTCCAGTTGCATGTGGGGCTGCATAAAGGCTCCCCTGGGGAGTTCTCTTGTACCCAAAGCCTTCCTTTGGGGGCACTTTTGGATGGTCCAAAGGGGTTCGCAACGCATTTCCTGGGGCCTGATTTTTCAGTCGTCTTCGATGACGGCTAGGGCTATGTTTAGGGATGCTCGGAAACAGCGAACCCGGAGGGTCCAGTTGCATGTGGGGCTACGTAAAGGCTCCCCTGGGAACATCAGTTCTACCCAAAGCCTTCCTTTGGGGGCACTTTTGGATGGTCCAAAGGGGCTTGCAAAGCATTTCCTGAGGCTCGGTTTTTCAGTCTACTCTCATGCCAGCTAGGGCTATGTTTAGGGATGCTCGGAAACAGCGAACCCGGAGGGTCCAGTTGTATGTGGGGCTGCGTAAAGGCTCCCCTGGGGAGTGCTCTTGTACCCAACGCCTTCCTTTGGGGGCACTTTTGAATGGGCGAAAAGGGCTCGGAACGCATTTCCTGGGGCCTGATTTTTCTGTCGTCTCCGATGACGGCTAGGGCTATGTTTAGGGATGCTCGGAAACAGCGAACCCGGAGGGTCCAGTTGCATGTGGGGCTGCGTAAAGGCTCCCCTGGGGAGTTCACTTGTACCCAAAGCCTTCCTTTGGGGGCACTTTTGGATTGGCGAAAAGGACTCGGAACGCATTTCCTGTGGCCTGATTTTTCACTCGTCTCCGATGACGGCTAGGGCTATGTTTAGGGATGCTCGGAAACAGCGAACCCGGAGGGTCCAGTTGCATGTGGGGCTGCGTAAAGGCTCCCCTGGGGAGTTCTCTTGTACCCAAAGCCTTCCTTTGGGGGCACTTTTGGATGGGCGAAAGGGTCTCGCAACGCGTTTCCAGGGGCCTGGTTTTTCAGTCGTCTTCGATGCCGGCTAGGGCTATGTTTAGGGATGCTCAGAAACAGCAAACCCGGAGGTTCCAGTTGCATGTGGGGCTGCGTAAAGGCTCCCCGGGGAACTTCAGATGTACCCAAAGCCTTTCTTTGGGGGCACTTTTGGATGGGCGAAAGGGTCTCGAAACGCGTTTCCTAGGGCCTGATTTTTCAGTCGTCTTCGATGACGGCTAGGGCTATGTTTAGTGATGCTCGGAAACAGCGAACCCGGAGGGTCCAGTTGCATGTGGGGCTGCGTAAAGGCTCCCCGGGGAACTTCAGATGTACCCAACGCCTTCCTTTGGGGGCACTTTTGGATGGGCGAAAGAGTCTGGCAACGCGTTTCCTGGAGCCTGATTTTTCAGTCGTCTTCCATGCCGGCTAGGGCTACGTTTAGGGATGCTCGGAAACAGCGAACCCGGAGGGTCCAGTTGCATGTGGGGCTGCGTAAAGGCTCCCCTGGGGAGTTCTCTTGTACCCACAGCCTTCCTTTGGTGACAATTTTGGATGGTCCAAAGGGGCTTGCAACGCATTTCCTGAGGCCCGGTTTTTCAGTCTACTCCCATGCCAGCTAGGGCTATGTTTAGGGATGCTCGGAAACAGCAAACCCGGAGGGTCCAGTTGCATGTGGGGCTGCGTAAAGGCTCCCCTGGGGAGTTCACTTGTACCCAAAGCCTTCCTTTGGGGGCACTTTTGGATTGGCGAAAAGGGCTCGGAACGCATTTCCTGGGGCCTGATTTTTCAGTCGTCTCCGATGACGGCTAGGGCTATGTTTAGGGATGCTCGGAAACAGCGAACCCGGAGGGTCCAGTTGCATGTGGGGCTGCATAAAGGCTCCCCTGGGGAGTTCACTTGTACCCAAAGCCTTCCTTTGGGGGCACTTTTGGATGGTCCAAAGCGGCTCGCAACTCATTTCCTGGGGACTGATTTTTCACTCGTCTCCGAAGACGGCTAGGGCTATATTTACGGATGCTCGGAAACAGCGAACCCGGGGGGTCCAGTTGCATGTGGGGCTGCGTAAAGGCTCCCCGGGGAACTTCAGATGTACCCAAATCCTTCCTTTAGTGACACTTTTGGATGGGCGAAAGGGTCTCGCAACGCGTTTCCTGGGGTCTGATTTTTCACTCGTCTCCGATGACGGCTAGGGCTATGTTTAGGGATGCTCGGAAACAGCGAACCCGGAGGGTCCAGTTGCATGTGGGGCTGCGTAAAGGCTCCCCTGGGGAGTTCTCTTGTACCCAAAGCCTTCCTTTGGGGGCACTTTTGGATGGTCCAAAGGGGTTCGCATCGCATTTCCTGGGGCCTGATTTTTCAGTCGTCTTCGATGCCGGCTAGGGCTATGTTTAGGGATGCTCGGAAACAGCGAACCCGGAGGGTCCAGTTGCATGTGGGGCTACGTAAAGGCTCCCCTGGGAACATCAGTTGTACCCAAAGCCTTCCTTTGGGGGCACTTTTGGATGGTCCAAAGGGGCTTGCAAAGCATTTCCTGAGGCCCGGTTTTTCAGTCTACTCTCATGCCAGCTAGGGCTATGTTTAGGGATGCTCGGAAACAGCGAACCCGGAGGGTCCAGTTGTATGTGGGGCTGCGTAAAGGCTCCCCTGGGGAGTGCTCTTGTACCCAACGCCTTCCTTTGGGGGCACTTTTGAATGGGCGATAAAGCTCGCAACGCGTATCCTGGGGCCTGATTTTTCAGTCGTCTTCGATGCCGGCTAGGGCTATGTTTAGGGATGCTCAGAAACAGCGAACCCGGAGGGTCCAGTTGCATGTGGGGCTGCGTAAAGGCTCCCCTGGGGAGTTCACTTGTACCCAAAGCCTTCCTTTGGGGGCACTTTTGAATGGGCGAAAAGGGCTCGGAACGCATTTCCTGGGGCCTGATTTTTCACTCGTCTCCAATGATGGCTAGGGCTACGTTTAGGTTTGCTCACGAACAGCGAACCTGGAAGGTCCAGTTGCATGTGGGGCTGCGTAAAGGCTCCCCTGGGGAGTTCTCTTGTACCCAAAGCCTTCCTTTGGGGGCACTTTTGGATTGGCGAAAAGGGCTCGCAACGCATTTCCTGGGGCCTGATTTTTCTGTCGTCTCCGATGACGGCTAGGGCTATGTTTAGGGATGCTCGGAAACAGCGAACCCGGAGGGTGCAGTTGCATGTGGGGCTGCGTAAAGGCTCCCCTGGGGAGTTCACTTGTACCCAAAGCCTTCCTTTGGGGGCACTTTTGGATTGGCGAAAAGGACTCGGAACGCATTTCCTGTGGCCTGATTTTTCACTCGTCTCCGATGACGGCTAGGGCTATGTTTAGGGATGCTCAGAAACAGCGAGCCCGGAGGGTCCAGTTGCATGTGGGGCTGCGCAAAGGCTCCCCTGGGGAGTTCTCTTGTACCCAAGGCTTTCCTTTGGGGGCACTTTTGAATTGGCGAAAAGGGCTCGGAACGCGTTTCCTGGGGCCTGATTTTTCACTCGTCTCCGATGACGGCTAGGGCTATGTTTAGGGATGCTCGGAAACAGCGAACCCGGAGGGTCCAGTTGCATGTGGGGCTGCGTAAAGGCTCCCCTGGGGAGTTCTCTTGTACCCAAAGCCTTCCTTTGGGGGCACTTTTCTATGGGCGAAAGGGTCTCGCAACGCGTTTCCATGGGCCCGGTTTTTCAGTCTACTCCCATGCCGGCTAGGGCTATGTTTAGGGATGCTCGGAAACAGCGAACCCGGAGGGTCCAGTTGCATGTGGGGCTGCATAAAGGCTCCCCTGGGGAGTTCTCTTGTACCCAAAGCCTTCCTTTGGGGGCACTTTTGGATGGTCCAAAGGGGTTCGCAACGCATTTCCTGGGGCCTGATTTTTCAGTCGTCTTTGATGCCGGCTAGGGCTATGTTTAGGGATGCTCAGAAACAGCGAACCCGGAGGGTCCAGTTGCATGTGGGGCTGCGTAAAGGCTCCCCTGGGAACTTCAGTTGTACCCAAAGCCTTCCTTTGGGGGCACTTTTGGATGGTCCAAAGGGGCTTGCAAAGCATTTCCTGAGGCTCGGTTTTTCAGTCTACTCTCATGCCAGCTAGGGTTATGTTTAGGGATGCTCGGAAACAGCGAACCCGGAGGGTCCAGTTGCATGTGGGGCTGCATAAAGGCTCCCCTGGGGAGTTCTCTTGTACCCAAAGCCTTCCTTTGGGGGCACTTTTGGATGGTCCAAAGGGGTTCGCAACGCATTTCCTGGGGCCTGATTTTTCAGTCGTCTTCGATGACGGCTAGGGCTATGTTTAGGGATGCTCGGAAACAGCGAACCCGGAGGGTCCAGTTGCATGTGGGGCTACGTAAAGGCTCCCCTGGGAACATCAGTTCTACCCAAAGCCTTCCTTTGGGGGCACTTTTGGATGGTCCAAAGGGGCTTGCAAAGCATTTCCTGAGGCTCGGTTTTTCAGTCTACTCTCATGCCAGCTAGGGCTATGTTTAGGGATGCTCGGAAACAGCGAACCCGGAGGGTCCAGTTGTATGTGGGGCTGCGTAAAGGCTCCCCTGGGGAGTGCTCTTGTACCCAACGCCTTCCTTTGGGGGCACTTTTGAATGGGCGAAAAGGGCTCGGAACGCATTTCCTGGGGCCTGATTTTTCTGTCGTCTCCGATGACGGCTAGGGCTATGTTTAGGGATGCTCGGAAACAGCGAACCCGGAGGGTCCAGTTGCATGTGGGGCTGCGTAAAGGCTCCCCTGGGGAGTTCACTTGTACCCAAAGCCTTCCTTTGGGGGCACTTTTGGATTGGCGAAAAGGACTCGGAACGCATTTCCTGTGGCCTGATTTTTCACTCGTCTCCGATGACGGCTAGGGCTATGTTTAGGGATGCTCGGAAACAGCGAACCCGGAGGGTCCAGTTGCATGTGGGGCTGCGTAAAGGCTCCCCTGGGGAGTTCTCTTGTACCCAAAGCCTTCCTTTGGGGGCACTTTTGGATGGGCGAAAGGGTCTCGCAACGCGTTTCCAGGGGCCTGGTTTTTCAGTCGTCTTCGATGCCGGCTAGGGCTATGTTTAGGGATGCTCAGAAACAGCAAACCCGGAGGTTCCAGTTGCATGTGGGGCTGCGTAAAGGCTCCCCGGGGAACTTCAGATGTACCCAAAGCCTTTCTTTGGGGGCACTTTTGGATGGGCGAAAGGGTCTCGCAACGCGTTTTCTAGGGCCTGATTTTTCAGTCGTCTTCGATGACGGCTAGGGCTATGTTTAGTGATGCTCGGAAACAGCGAACCCGGAGGGTCCAGTTGCATGTGGGGCTGCGTAAAGGCTCCCCGGGGAACTTCAGATGTACCCAACGCCTTCCTTTGGGGGCACTTTTGGATGGGCGAAAGAGTCTGGCAACGCGTTTCCTGGAGCCTGATTTTTCAGTCGTCTTCCATGCCGGCTAGGGCTACGTTTAGGGATGCTCGGAAACAGCGAACCCGGAGGGTCCAGTTGCATGTGGGGCTGCGTAAAGGCTCCCCTGGGGAGTTCTCTTGTACCCACAGCCTTCCTTTGGTGACAATTTTGGATGGTCCAAAGGGGCTTGCAACGCATTTCCTGAGGCCCGGTTTTTCAGTCTACTCCCATGCCAGCTAGGGCTATGTTTAGGGATGCTCGGAAACAGCAAACCCGGAGGGTCCAGTTGCATGTGGGGCTGCGTAAAGGCTCCCCTGGGGAGTTCACTTGTACCCAAAGCCTTCCTTTGGGGGCACTTTTGGATTGGCGAAAAGGGCTCGGAACGCATTTCCTGGGGCCTGATTTTTCAGTCGTCTCCGATGACGGCTAGGGCTATGTTTAGGGATGCTCGGAAACAGCGAACCCGGAGGGTCCAGTTGCATGTGGGGCTGCATAAAGGCTCCCCTGGGGAGTTCACTTGTACCCAAAGCCTTCCTTTGGGGGCACTTTTGGATGGTCCAAAGCGGCTCGCAACTCATTTCCTGGGGACTGATTTTTCACTCGTCTCCGAAGACGGCTAGGGCTATATTTACGGATGCTCGGAAACAGCGAACCCGGGGGGTCCAGTTGCATGTGGGGCTGCGTAAAGGCTCCCCGGGGAACTTCAGATGTACCCAAATCCTTCCTTTAGTGACACTTTTGGATGGGCGAAAGGGTCTCGCAACGCGTTTCCTGGGGTCTGATTTTTCACTCGTCTCCGATGACGGCTAGGGCTATGTTTAGGGATGCTCGGAAACAGCGAACCCGGAGGGTCCAGTTGCATGTGGGGCTGCGTAAAGGCTCCCCTGGGGAGTTCTCTTGTACCCAAAGCCTTCCTTTGGGGGCACTTTTGGATGGTCCAAAGGGGTTCGCATCGCATTTCCTGGGGCCTGATTTTTCAGTCGTCTTCGATGCCGGCTAGGGCTATGTTTAGGGATGCTCGGAAACAGCGAACCCGGAGGGTCCAGTTGCATGTGGGGCTACGTAAAGGCTCCCCTGGGAACATCAGTTGTACCCAAAGCCTTCCTTTGGGGGCACTTTTGGATGGTCCAAAGGGGCTTGCAAAGCATTTCCTGAGGCCCGGTTTTTCAGTCTACTCTCATGCCAGCTAGGGCTATGTTTAGGGATGCTCGGAAACAGCGAACCCGGAGGGTCCAGTTGTATGTGGGGCTGCGTAAAGGCTCCCCTGGGGAGTGCTCTTGTACCCAACGCCTTCCTTTGGGGGCACTTTTGAATGGGCGATAAAGCTCGCAACGCGTATCCTGGGGCCTGATTTTTCAGTCGTCTTCGATGCCGGCTAGGGCTATGTTTAGGGATGCTCAGAAACAGCGAACCCGGAGGGTCCAGTTGCATGTGGGGCTGCGTAAAGGCTCCCCTGGGGAGTTCACTTGTACCCAAAGCCTTCCTTTGGGGGCACTTTTGAATGGGCGAAAAGGGCTCGGAACGCATTTCCTGGGGCCTGATTTTTCACTCGTCTCCAATGATGGCTAGGGCTACGTTTAGGTTTGCTCACGAACAGCGAACCTGGAAGGTCCAGTTGCATGTGGGGCTGCGTAAAGGCTCCCCTGGGGAGTTCTCTTGTACCCAAAGCCTTCCTTTGGGGGCACTTTTGGATTGGCGAAAAGGGCTCGCAACGCATTTCCTGGGGCCTGATTTTTCTGTCGTCTCCGATGACGGCTAGGGCTATGTTTAGGGATGCTCGGAAACAGCGAACCCGGAGGGTGCAGTTGCATGTGGGGCTGCGTAAAGGCTCCCCTGGGGAGTTCACTTGTACCCAAAGCCTTCCTTTGGGGGCACTTTTGGATTGGCGAAAAGGACTCGGAACGCATTTCCTGTGGCCTGATTTTTCACTCGTCTCCGATGACGGCTAGGGCTATGTTTAGGGATGCTCGGAAACAGCGAACCCGGAGGGTCCAGTTGCATGTGGGGCTGCGTAAAGGCTCCCCTGGGGAGTTCTCTTGTACCCAAAGCCTTCCTTTGGGGGCACTTTTGGATGGGCGAAAGGGTCTCGCAACGCGTTTCCAGGGGCCTGGTTTTTCAGTCGTCTTCGATGCCGGCTAGGGCTATGTTTAGGGATGCTCGGAAACAGCAAACCCGGAGGTTCCAGTTGCATGTGGGGCTGCGTAAAGGCTCCCTGGGGAACTTCAGATGTACCCAAAGCCTTTCTTTGAGGGCACTTTTGGATGGGCGAAAGGGTCTCGCAACGCGTTTCCTAGGGCCTGATTTTTCAGTCGTCTTCGATGACGGCTATGGCTATGTTTAGTGATGCTCGGAAACAGCGAACCCGGAGGGTCCAGTTGCATGTGGGGCTGCGTAAAGGCTCCCCGGGGAACTTCAGATGTACCCAACGCCTTCCTTTGGGGGCACTTTTGGATGGGCGAAAGAGTCTGGCAACGCGTTTCCTGGAGCCTGATTTTTCAGTCGTCTTCCATGCCGGCTAGGGCTACGTTTAGGGATGCTCGGAAACAGCGAACCCGGAGGGTCCAGTTGCATGTGGGGCTGCGTAAAGGCTCCCCTGGGGAGTTCTCTTGTACCCACAGCCTTCCTTTGGTGACAATTTTGGATGGTCCAAAGGGGCTTGCAACGCATTTCCTGAGGCCCGGTTTTTCAGTCTACTCCCATGCCAGCTAGGGCTATGTTTAGGGATGCTCGGAAACAGCAAACCCGGAGGGTCCAGTTGCATGTGGGGCTGCGTAAAGGCTCCCCTGGGGAGTTCACTTGTACCCAAAGCCTTCCTTTGGGGGCACTTTTGGATTGGCGAAAAGGGCTCGGAACGCATTTCCTGGGGCCTGATTTTTCAGTCGTCTCCGATGACGGCTAGGGCTATGTTTAGGGATGCTCGGAAACAGCGAACCCGGAGGGTCCAGTTGCATGTGGGGCTGCATAAAGGCTCCCCTGGGGAGTTCACTTGTACCCAAAGCCTTCCTTTGGGGGCACTTTTGGATGGTCCAAAGCGGCTCGCAACTCATTTCCTGGGGACTGATTTTTCACTCGTCTCCGAAGACGGCTAGGGCTATATTTAGGGATGCTCGGAAACAGCGAACCCGGGGGGTCCAGTTGCATATGGGGCTGCGTAAAGGCTCCCCGGGGAACTTCAGATGTACCCAAATCCTTCCTTTAGTGACACTTTTGGATGGGCGAAAGGGTCTCGCAACGCGTTTCCTGGGGTCTGATTTTTCACTCGTCTCCGATGACGGCTAGGGCTATGTTTAGGGATGCTCGGAAACAGCGAACCCGGAGGGTCCAGTTGCATGTGGGGCTGCGTAAAGGCTCCCCTGGGGAGTTCTCTTGTACCCAAAGCCTTCCTTTTGGGGCACTTTTGGATGGGCGAAAGGGTCTCGCAACGCGTTTCCATGGGCCCGGTTTTTCAGTCTACTCCCATGCCGGCTAGGGCTATGTTTAGGGATGCTCGGAAACAGCGAACCCGGAGGGTCCAGTTGCATGTGGGGCTGCATAAAGGCTCCCCTGGGGAGTTCTCTTGTACCCAAAGCCTTCCTTTGGGGGCACTTTTGGATGGTCCAAAGGGGTTCGCAACGCATTTCCTGGGGCCTGATTTTTCAGTCGTCTTCGATGCCGGCTAGGGCTATGTTTAGGGATGCTCGGAAACAGCGAACCCGGAGGGTCCAGTTGCATGTGGGGCTACGTAAAGGCTCCCCTGGGAACATCAGTTGTACCCAAAGCCTTCCTTTGGGGGCACTTTTGGATGGTCCAAAGGGGCTTGCAAAGCATTTCCTGAGGCTCGGTTTTTCAGTCTACTCTCATGCCAGCTAGGGCTATGTTTAGGGATGCTCGGAAACAGCGAACCCGGAGGGTCCAGTTGTATGTGGGGCTGCGTAAAGGCTCCCCTGGGGAGTGCTCTTGTACCCAAGGCTTTCCTTTGGGGGCACTTTTGAACGGGCGATAAAGCTCGAAACGCGTATCCTGGGGCCTGATTTTTCACTCGTCTTCGATGCCGGCTAGGGCTATGTTTAGGGTTGCTCGGAAACAGCGAACCCGGAGGGTCTAGTTGCATGTGGGGCTGCGTAAAGGCTCCCCTGGGGAGTTCACTTGTACCCAAAGCCTTCCTTTGGGGACACTTTTGGATGGTCCAAAGGGGCTCGAAACGCATTTCCTGTGGCCTGATTTTTCACTCGTCTCCGATGACGGCTAGGGATACGTTTAGGTTTGCTCAGGAACAGCGAACCCGGAGGGTCCAGTTGCATGTGGGGCTGCGTAAAGGCTCCCCTGGGGAGTTCTCTTGTACCCAAAGCCTTCCTTTGGGGGCACTTTTGGATGGGCGAAAGGGTCTCGCAACGCGTTTCCTGGGGCCAGATTTTTCAGTCGTCTTCGATGCCGGCTAGGGATATGTTTAGGGATGCTCGGAAACCGCAAACCCGGGGGGTCCAGTTGCATATGGGGCTGCGTAAAGGCTCCCCGGGGAACTTCATATGTACCCAAATCCTTCCTTTAGTGACACTTTTGGAATGGCGAAAGGGTCTCGCAACGCGTTTCCTGGGGCGGATTTTTCAGTCGTCTTCGATGCCGGCTAGGGCTATGTTTAGGGATGCTCAGAAACAGCGAGCCCGGAGGGTCCAGTTGCATGTGGGGCTGCGCAAAGGCTCCCCTGGGGAGTTCTCTTGTACCCAAGGCTTTCCTTTGGGGGCACTTTTGAATTGGCGAAAAGGGCTCGGAACGCGTTTCCTGGGGCCTGATTTTTCACTCGTCTCCGATGACGGCTAGGGCTATGTTTAGGGATGCTCGGAAACAGCGAACCCGGAGGCTCCTGTTGCATGTGGGGCTGCGTAAAGGCTCCCCTGGGGAGTTCTCTTGTACCCAAAGCCTTCCTTTGGGGGCACTTTTGGATGGGCGAAAGGGTCTCGCAACGCGTTTCCATGGGCCCGCTTTTTCAGTCTACTCCCATGCCGGCTAGGGCTATGTTTAGGGATGCTCGGAAACAGCGAACCCGGAGGGTCCAGTTGCATGTGGGGCTGCATAAAGGCTCCCCTGGGGAGTTCTCTTGTACCCAAAGCCTTCCTTTGGGGGCACTTTTGGATGGTCCAAAGGGGTTCGCAACGCATTTCCTGGGGCCTGATTTTTCAGTCGTCTTTGATGCCGGCTAGGGCTATGTTTAGGGATGCTCGGAAACAGCGAACCCGGAGGGTCCAGTTGCATGTGGGGCTGCGTAAAGGCTCCCCTGGGAACTTCAGTTGTACCCAAAGCCTTCCTTTGGGGGCACTTTTGGATGGTCCAAAAGGGCTTGCAAAGCATTTCGTGAAGCTCGGTTTTTCAGTCTACTCTCATGCCAGCTAGGGTTATGTTTAGGGATGCTCGGAAACAGCGAACCCGGAGGGTCCAGTTGTATGTGGGGCTGCGTAAAGGCTCCCCTGGGGAGTTCTCTTTTACCCAAAGCCTTCCTTTGGGGGCACTTTTGAATGGGCGAAAAGGGCTCGGAACGCGTTTCCTGGGGCCTGATTTTTCACTCGTCTCCGATGACGGCTAGGGCTATGTTTAGGGATGCTCGGAAACAGCGAACCCAGAGGGTCCAGTTGCATGTGGGGCTCCGTAAAGGCTCCCCTGGGAACTTCAGATGTACCCAAACCCTTCCTTTGGGGGCACTTTTGGATGGTACATAGGGACTCGCAACGCATTTCCTGGGGCCTGATTTTTAAGTCGTCTTCGATGCCGGCTAGGGCTATGTTTAGGGATGCTCGGAAACAGCGAACCCGGAGGGTCAAGTTGCATGTGGGGCTGCGTATAGGCTCCCCTGGGGAGTTCACTTGTTCCCACAGCCTTCCTTTGGTGACACTTTTGTATGGTCCAAAAGGGCTTGCAACGCGTTTCCTGGGGCCTGATTTTTCACTCGTCTTCGATGCCGGCTAGGGCTATGTTTAGGGATGCTCGGAAACAGCGAACCCGGAGGGTCCAGTTGCATGTGGGGCTGCGTATAGGCTCCCCTGGGGAGTTCACTTGTACCCAAAGCCTTCCTTTGGGGGCACTTTTGAATGGGTGAAAAGGACTCGGAACGCAGTTCCTGTGGCCTGATTTTTCAGTCGTCTCCAAAGACGGCTAGGGCTATGTTTAGGGATGCTCGGAAACAGCGAACCCAGAGGGTCCAGTTGCATGTGGGGCTCCGTAAAGGCTCCCCTGGGAACTTCAGATGTACCCAAAGCCTTCCTTTGGGGGCACTTTTGGATGGTACATAGGGACTCGCAACGCATTTCCTGGGGCCTGATTTTTAAGTCGTCTTCGATGCCGGCTAGGGCTATGTTTAGGGATGCTCGGAAACAGCGAACCCGGAGGGTCAAGTTGCATGTGGGGCTGCGTATAGGCTCCCCTGGGGAGTTCACTTGTTCCCACAGCCTTCCTTTGGTGACACTTTTGTATGGTCCAAAAGGGCTTGCAACGCGTTTCCTGGGGCCTGATTTTTCACTCGTCTTCGATGCCGGCTAGGGCTATGTTTAGGGATGCTCGGAAACAGCGAACCCGGAGGGTCAAGTTGCATGTGGGGCTGCGTATAGGCTCCCCTGGGGAGTTCACTTGTACCCAAAGCCTTCCTTTGGGGGCACTTTTGAATGGGTGAAAAGGACTCGGAACGCAGTTCCTGTGGCCTGATTTTTCAGTCGTCTCCAAAGACGGCTAGGGCTATGTTTAGGGATGCTCGGAAACAGCGAACCCGGAGGGTCCAGTTGCATGTGGGGCTGCGCAATGGCTCCCCTGGGAACTTCAGGTGTACCCCAAGCCTTCCTTTGGGGGCACATCTGGATGGGCGAAAAGGACTCGGAACGCATTTCCTGGGGCCTGATTTTTCAGTCGTCTTCGATGCCGGCTAGGGCTATGTTTAGGGATGCTCGGAAACAGCGAACCCGGAGGGTCCAGTTGCATGTGGGGCTGCGTAAAGGCTCCCCTGGGAACTTCAGTTTTACCCAAAGCCTTCCTTTGGGGGCACTTTTGAATGGGCGAAAAGGGCTCGGAACGCGTTTTCTGGGGCCTGATTTTTCACTCGTCTCCGATGACGGCTAGGGCTATGTTTAGGGATGCTCGGAAACAGCGAACCCGGAGGGTCCAGTTGCATATGGGGCTCCGTAAAGGCTCCCCTGGGAACTTCAGATGTACCCAAAGCCTTCCTTTGGGGGCACTTTTGGATGGGCGAAAGGGTCTCGCAACGCATTTCCTGGGGCCTGATTTTTCAGTCGTCTTCGATGCCGGCTAGGGCTATGTTTAGGGATGCTCGGAAACAGCGAACCCGGAGGGTCCAGTTGCATGTGGGGCTGCGTAAAGGCTCCCCTGGGGAGTTCTCTTGTACCCAAACCATTCCTTTGGGGGCACTTTTGGATGGTAAATAGGGACTCGCAACGCATTTCCTGGGGCCTGATTTTTCAGTCGTCTTCGATGCCGGCTAGGGCTATGTTTAGGGATGCTTGGAAACAGCGAACCCGGAGGGTCCAGTTGCATGTGGGGCTGCGTAAAGGCTCCCCTGGGGAGTTCACTTGTACCCAAAGCCTTCCTTTGGGGGCACTTTTGAATGGGTGAAAAGGACTCGGAACGCATTTCCTGTGGCCTAATTTTTCAGTCGTCTCCGAAGACGGCTAGGGCTATGTTTAGGGATGCTCGGAAACAGCGAACCCGGAGGGTCCAGTTGCATGTGGGGCTGCGCAATGGCTCCCCTGGGAACTTCAGATGTACCCCAAGCCTTCCTTTGGGGGCACATTTGGATGGGCGAAAAGGACTTGGAACGCATTTCCTGGGGCCTGATTTTTCAGTCGTCTTCGATGCCGGCTAGGGCTATGTTTAGGGATGCTCGGAAACAGCGAACCCGGAGGGTCCAGTTGCATGTGGGGCTGCGTAAAGGCTCCCCTGGGGAGTTCTCTTGTACCCAAAGCCTTCCTTTGGGGGCACTTTTGGATGGGCGAAAGGGGCTTGCAAAGCATTTCCTTAGGCTCGGTTTTTCAGTCTACTCCCATGCCAGCTAGGGCTATGTTTAGGGATGCTCGGGAACAGCGAACCCGGAGGGTCCAGTTGCATGTGGGGCTGCGTATAGGCTCCCCTGGGGAGTTCACTTGTTCCCACAGCCTTCCTTTGGTGACACTTTTGTATGGTCCAAAAGGGCTTGCAACGCGTTTCCTGGGGCCTGATTTTTCACTCGTCTTCGATGCCGGCTAGGGCTATGTTTAGGGATGCTCGGAAACAGCGAACCCGGAGGGTCAAGTTGCATGTGGGGCTGCGTATAGGCTCCCCTGGGGAGTTCACTTGTACCCAAAGCCTTCCTTTGGGGGCACTTTTGAATGGGTGAAAAGGACTCGGAACGCAGTTCCTGTGGCCTGATTTTTCAGTCGTCTCCAAAGACGGCTAGGGCTATGTTTAGGGATGCTCGGAAACAGCGAACCCGGAGGGTCCAGTTGCATGTGGGGCTGCGCAATGGCTCCCCTGGGAACTTCAGGTGTACCCCAAGCCTTCCTTTGGGGGCACATCTGGATGGGCGAAAAGGACTCGGAACGCATTTCCTGGGGCCTGATTTTTCAGTCGTCTTCGATGCCGGCTAGGGCTATGTTTAGGGATGCTCGGAAACAGCGAACCCGGAGGGTCCAGTTGCATGTGGGGCTGCGTAAAGGCTCCCCTGGGAACTTCAGTTTTACCCAAAGCCTTCCTTTGGGGGCACTTTTGAATGGGCGAAAAGGGCTCGGAACGCGTTTTCTGGGGCCTGATTTTTCACTCGTCTCCGATGACGGCTAGGGCTATGTTTAGGGATGCTCGGAAACAGCGAACCCGGAGGGTCCAGTTGCATATGGGGCTCCGTAAAGGCTCCCCTGGGAACTTCAGATGTACCCAAAGCCTTCCTTTGGGGGCACTTTTGGATGGGCGAAAGGGTCTCGCAACGCATTTCCTGGGGCCTGATTTTTCAGTCGTCTTCGATGCCGGCTAGGGCTATGTTTAGGGATGCTCGGAAACAGCGAACCCGGAGGGTCCAGTTGCATGTGGGGCTGCGTAAAGGCTCCCCTGGGGAGTTCTCTTGTACCCAAACCATTCCTTTGGGGGCACTTTTGGATGGTAAATAGGGACTCGCAACGCATTTCCTGGGGCCTGATTTTTCAGTCGTCTTCGATGCCGGCTAGGGCTATGTTTAGGGATGCTTGGAAACAGCGAACCCGGAGGGTCCAGTTGCATGTGGGGCTGCGTAAAGGCTCCCCTGGGGAGTTCACTTGTACCCAAAGCCTTCCTTTGGGGGCACTTTTGAATGGGTGAAAAGGACTCGGAACGCATTTCCTGTGGCCTAATTTTTCAGTCGTCTCCGAAGACGGCTAGGGCTATGTTTAGGGATGCTCGGAAACAGCGAACCCGGAGGGTCCAGTTGCATGTGGGGCTGCGCAATGGCTCCCCTGGGAACTTCAGATGTACCCCAAGCCTTCCTTTGGGGGCACATTTGGATGGGCGAAAAGGACTTGGAACGCATTTCCTGGGGCCTGATTTTTCAGTCGTCTTCGATGCCGGCTAGGGCTATGTTTAGGGATGCTCGGAAACAGCGAACCCGGAGGGTCCAGTTGCATGTGGGGCTGCGTAAAGGCTCCCCTGGGGAGTTCTCTTGTACCCAAAGCCTTCCTTTGGGGGCACTTTTGGATGGGCGAAAGGGGCTTGCAAAGCATTTCCTTAGGCTCGGTTTTTCAGTCTACTCCCATGCCAGCTAGGGCTATGTTTAGGGATGCTCGGGAACAGCGAACCCGGAGGGTCCAGTTGCATGTGGGGCTGCATAAAGGCTCCCCTGTGGAGTTCACTTGTACCCAAAGCCTTCCTTTGGGGGCACTTTTGGATTGGCGAAAAGGACTCGGAACGCATTTCCTGGGGCCTGATTTTTCACTCGTCTCCGAAGACGGCTAGGGCTATGTTTAGGGATGCTCGGAAACAGCGAACCCGGAGGGTCCAGTTGCATATGGGGCTGCGTAAAGCGTCCCCGGGGAACTTCAGATGTACCCAAAGCCTTCCTTTGGTGACACATTTGGATGGGCGAAAGGGTCTCGCAACGCATTTCCTGGGGCCTGATTTTTAAGTCGTCTTCGATGCCGGCTAGGGCTATGTTTAGGGATGCTCGGAAACAGCGAATCCGGAGGGTCCAGTTGCATGTGGGGCTGCGTAAAGGCTCCCCTGGGGAGTTCTCTTGTACCCAAAGCCTTCCTTTTGGGGCACTTTTGGATGGTACATAGGGGCTCGCAACGCATTTCCTGGGGCCTGATTTTCCAGTCGTCTTCGATGCCGGCTAGGGTTATGTTTAGGGATGCTCGGAAACAGCGAACCCAGAGGGTCCAGTTGCATGTGGGGCTGCGTAAAGGCTCCCCTGGGGAGTTCACTTGTACCCAAAGCCTTCCTTTGGGGGCACTTTTGGATGGTCCAAAGGGGCTCGGAACGCATTTCCTGGGGCCGGATTTTTCAGTCGTCTTCGATGCCGGCTAGGGCTACGTTTAGGTTTGCTCAGGAACAGCGAACCCGGAGGGTCCAGTTGCATGTGGGGCTGCGTAAAGGCTCCCCTGGGGATTTCTCTTGTACCCAAAGCCTTCCTTTGGTGACACTTTTGAAAGGTCCAAAGGGGCTTGCAACGCATTTCCTGAGGCCCGGTTTTTCAGTCTAATCCCATGCCGGCTAGGGCTATATTTAGGGTTGCTCGGAAAGAGCGAACCCGGAGGGTCCAGTTGCATGTGGGGCTGCGTAAAGGCTCCCCTGGGGAGTTCTATTGTACCCAAAGCCTTCCTTTGGGGGCACTTTTGGATTGGCGAAAAGGGCTCGGAACGCATTTCCTGTGGCCTGATTTTTCAGTCGTCTCCGATGACGGCTAGGGTTATGTTTAGGGATGCTCGGAAACAGCAAACCCGGAGGGTCCAGTTGCATGTGGGGCTGCGTAAAGGCTCCCCTGGGGAGTTCACTTGTACCAAAAGCCTTCCTTTGGGGGCACTTTTGGATGGGCGAAAGGGTCTCACAACGCGTTTCCTGGGGCCTGATTTTTCAGTCGTCTTCGATGCCGGCTAGGGCTATGTTTAGGGATGCTCGGAAACAGCGAACCCGGAGGGTCCAGTTGCATGTGGGGCTGCGTAAAGGCTCCCCTGGGGAGTTCTCTTGTACCCAAAGCCTTCCTTTGGGGGCACTTTTGGATTGGCGAAAAGGGCTCGGAACGCATTTCCTGGGGCCTGATTTTTCAGTCGTCTTCGATGCCGGCAGGGGTTATATTTAGGGATGCTCGGAAACAGCGAACCTGGAGGGTCCAGTTGCATGTGGGGCTGCGTAAAGGCTCCCCTGGGGAGTTCTCTTGTACCCAAAGCCTTCCTTTGGGGGCACTTTTGGATTGCCGAAATGGGCTCGCAACGCATTTCGTGGGGCCTGATTTTTCACTCGTCTCCGAAGACGGCTAGGGCTATGTTTAGGGATGCTCGGAAACAGCGAACCCGGAGGGTCCAGTTGCATATGGGGCTGCGTAAAGCGTCCCCGGGGAACTTCAGATGTACCCAAAGCCTTCCTTTGGTGACACTTTTGGATGGGCGAAAGGGTCTCGCAACGCATTTCCTGGGGCCTGATTTTTAAGTCGTCTTCGATGACGGCTAGGGCTATGTTTAGGGATGCTCAAAAAAAAACAGCGAACCCGGAGGGTCCAGTTGCATGTGGGGCTGCGTAAAGGCTCCCCTGGAGAGTTCTCTTGTACCCAAAGCCTTCCTTTGGTGACACTTTTGGATGGTCCAAAGGGGCTTGCAACGCATTTCCTGAGGCCCGGTTTTTCAGTCTACTCCCATGCCGGCTAGGGCTATGTTTAGGGATGCTCGGAAACAGCGAACACAGAGGGTCCAGTTGCATGTGGGGCTGCGTAAAGGCTCCCCTGGGGAGTTCTCTTGTACCCAAAGCCTTCCTTTGGGGGCACTTTGAATTGGAGAAAAGGGCTCGGAACGCGTTTCCTGGGGCCTGATTTTTCACTCGTCTCCGATGACGGCTAGGGCTATGTTTAGGGATGCTCGGAAACAGCGAACCCGGAGGGTCCAGTTGCATGTGGGGCTGCATAAAGGCTCCCCTGGGGAGTTCTCTTGTACCCAAAGCCTTCCTTTGGGGGCACTTTTGGATGGTACATAGGGGCCCGCAATGCATTTCCTGGGGCCTGATTTTTCAGTCGTCTTCGATGATGGCTAGTGATATGTTTAGGGATGCTCGGAAACAGCGAACCCGGAGGGTCCAGTTGCATGTGGGGCTGTGTAAAGGCTCCCCTGGGAACTTCAGATGTACCCAAAGCCTTCCTTTGGGGGCACTTTTGGATGGTCCAAAGGGGCTTGCAAAGCATTTCCTGAGGCTCGGTTTTTCAATCTACTCCCATGCCGGCTAGGGCTATGTTTAGGGATGTACGGAAACAGCGAACCCGGAGGGTCCAGTTGCATGTGGGGCTGCGTAAAGGCTCCCCTGGGGAGTTCTCTTGTACCCAAAGCCTTCCTTTGGGGGCAATTTTTGATTGGCGAAAAGAACTCGGAACGCATTTCCTGGGGCCTGATTTTTCAGTCTTCTCCGATGACGGCTAGGGATATGTTTTGGGATGCTTGGAAACAGCGAACACGGAAGGTCCAGTTGCATGTGGGGCTGCGTAAAGGCTCCCCTGGGGAGTTCACTTGTACCCAAAGCCTTCCTTTGGGGGCACTTTTGGATGGTCCAAAGGGGCTCGGAACACATTTCCTGGGGCCTGATTTTTCACTCGTCTCCGAAGTCGGCTAGGGCTATGTTTAGGGATGCTTGGAAACAGCGAACCCAGAGGGTCCAGTTGCATATGCGGCTGCGTAAAGGCTCCCCTGAGAACTTCAGATGTACCCAAAGCCTTCCTTTGGGGGCACTTTTGGATGGGCGAAAGGGTCTCGCAACGCGTTTCCTGGGGCCTGATTTTTCAGTCGTCTCAAATGACGGCTAGGGCTATGTTTAGGGATGCTCGGAAACAGCGAACCCGGAGGGTCCAGTTGTATGTGGGGCTGCGTAAAGGCTCCCCTGGGGAGTTCACTTGTACCCAAAGCCTTCCTTTGGGGGCACTTTTGGATGGGCGAAAAGGACTCGGAACGCATTTCCTGGGGCCTGATTTTTCACTCGTCTCCAATGACGACTAGGGCTATGTTTAGGGATGCTCGGAAACAGCAAACTCGGAGGGTCCAGTTTCATGTGGGGCTGCGTAAAGGCTCCCCTGGTAACTTCAGATGTAAGCAAAGCCTTCCTTTGGGGGCACTTTTGGATGGGCGAAAGGGTCTCGCAACGCAAATCCTGGGGCCTGATTTTTCAGTCGTCTTCGATGCCGGCTAGGGCTATGTTTAAGGATGCTGGGAAACAGCGAACCCGGAGGGTCCAGTTGCATGTGGGGCTGCGTAAAGGCTCCCCTGGGGAGTTCTCTTGTACCCAAAGCTTTCCTTTGGGGGCACTTTTGAATTGGCGAAAAGGGCTCGGAACGCATTTCCTCGGGCCTGATTTTTCAGTCTTCTCCGATGACGGCTAGGGCTATGTTTAGGGATGCTTGGAAACAGCGAACCCGGAGGGTCCAGTTGCATGTGGGGCTGCGTAAAGGCTCCCCTGGGGAGTTCACTTGTACCCAAAGCCTTCCTTTGGGGGCACATTTGGATGGTCCAAAGGGGCTCGGAACGCATTTCCTGGGGCCTGATTTTTCACTAGTCTCCGATGACGGCTAGGGCTACGTTTAGGTTTGCTCAGGAACAGCGAACCCGGAGGGTCCAGTTGCATGTGTGGCTGCGTAAAGGCTCCCCTGGGGAGTTCACTTGTACCCAAAGCCTTCCTTTGGGGGCACTTTTGGATTGGCGAAAAGGACTCGGAACGCATTTCCTGTGGCCTGATTTTTCACTCGTCTCCGAAGACTGCTAGGGCTATGTTTAGGGATGCTCGGAAACAGCGAACCCGGATGGTCCAGTTGCATGTGGGGCTGCGTAAAGGCTCCCCTGGGAACTTCAGATGTACCAAAAGCCTTCCTTTGGTGACACTTTTGGATGGGCGAAAGGGTCTCGCAATGCGTTTCCTGGGGCCTGATTTTTCAGTCGTCTTCGATGCCGGCTAGGGCTATGTTTAGGGATGCTCGGAAGCAGCGAACCCGGAGGGTCCAGATGCATGTGGGGCTGCGTAAAGGCTCCCCTGGGGAGTTCACTTGTACCCAAAGCCTTCCTTTGGGGGCACTTTTGGATGGTCCAAAGGGGCTTGCAAAGCATTTCCTGAGGCTCGGTTTTTCAGTCTACTCCAATTACAGCTAGGGCTATGTTTAGGGATGCTCGGAAACAGAGAACCCGGAGGGTCCAGTTGCATGTGGGGCTGCGTAAAGTCTCCCCTGGGGAGTTCTCTTGTACCCAAAGCCTTCCTTTGGGGGCACTTTTGAATTGGCGAAAAGGACTCGGAACGCATTTCCTGGGGCCTGATTTTTCAGTCTTCTCCGATGACGGCTAGGGATATGTTTTGGGATGCTTGGAAACAGCGAACCCGGAGGGTCCAGTTGCATGTGGGGCTGCGTAAAGGCTCCCCTGGGGAGTTCACTTGTACCCAAAGCCTTCCTTTGGGGGCACTTTTGGATGGTCCAAAGGGGCTCGGAACGCATTTCCTGGGGCCTGATTTTTCACTCGTCTCCGAAGTCGGCTAGGGCTATGTTTAGGGATGCTCGGAAACAGCGAACCCAGAGGGTCCAGTTGCATATGCGGCTGCGTAAAGGCTCCCCTGGGAACTTCAGATGTACCCGAAGCCTTCCTTTGGGGGCACTTTTGGATGGGCGAAAGGGTCTCGCAACGGGTTTCCTGGGGCCTGATTTTTCAGTCGTCTTCGATGCCGGCTAGGGCTACGTTTAGGGATGCTCGGAAACAGTGAACCCGGAGGGTCCAGTTGCATGTGGGGCTGCGTAAAGGCTCCCCTGGGGAGTTCTCTTGTACCCAAAGCCTTCCTTTGGTGACACTTTTGGATGGTCCAAAGGGGCTTGCAACGCATTTCCTGAGGCCCGGTTTTTCAGTCTACTCCCATGCCGGCTAGGGCTATGTTTAGGGATGCTCGGGAACAGCGAACCCGGAGGGTCCAGTTGCATGTGGGGCTGCATAAAGGCTCCCCTGGGGAGTTCTCTTGTACCCAAAGCCTTCCTTTGGGGGCACTTTTGGATGGTCCAAAGGGGCTCGCAACGCATTTCCTGGGGCCTGATTTTTCAGTCGTCTTCGATGACGGCTAGGAATATATTTAGGGATGCTCGGAAACAGCGAACCCAGAGGGTCCAGTTGCATGTGGGGCTGCGTAAAGGCTCCCCTGGGGAGTTCACTTGTACCCAAAGCCTTCCTTTGGGGGCACTTTTGGATTGGTGAAAAGGACTCGGAAAGCATTTCCTGTGGCCTGATTTTTCGCTCGTCTCCGATGACGGCTAGGGCTATGTTTAGGGATGCTCGGAAACAGCGAACCCGGAGGGTCCAGTTGCATGTGGGGCTGCGTGAAGGCTCCCCTGGTAACTTCAGATGTACCCAAAGCCTTCCTTTGGGGGCACTTTTGGATGGGCGAAAGGGTCTCGCAACGCAAGTACTGGGGCCTGATTTTTCAGTCGTCTTCGATGCTGGCTAGGGCTATGTTTAGGGATGCTCGGAAACAGCGAACCCGGAGGGTCCAGATGCATGTGGGGCTGCGTAAAGGCTCCCCTGGGGAGTTCACTTGTACCCAAAGCTTTCCTTTGGGGGCACTTTTGAATTGGCGAAAAGGGCTCGGAACGCGTTTCCTGGGGCCTGATTTTTCACTCGTCTCCGATGACGGCTAGGGCTATGTTTAGGGATGCTCGGAAACAGCGAACCCGGAGGGTCCAGTTGCATGTGGGGCTGCGTAAAGGCTCCCCTGGGAACTTCAGATGTACCCAAAGCCTTCCTTTGGGGGCACTTTTGGATGGTCCAAAGGGGCTTGCAACGCATTTCCTGAGGCCCGGTTTTTCAGTCTACTCCCATGCCGGCTAGGGCTATGTTTAGGGATGCTCGGAAACAGTGAACCCGGAGGGTCCAGTTGCATGTGGGGCTGCGTAAAGGCTCCCCTGGGGAGTTCTCTTGTACCCAAAGCCTTCCTTTGGTGACACTTTTGGATGGTCCAAAGGGGCTTGCAACGCATTTCCTGAGGCCCGGTTTTTCAGTCTACTCCCATGCCGGCTAGGGCTATGTTTATAGATGCTCGGGAACAGCGAACCCGGAGGGTCCAGTTGCATGTGGGGCTGCATAAAGGCTCCCCTGGGGAGTTCTCTTGTACCCAAAGCCTTCCTTTGGGGGCACTTTTGGATGGTCCAAAGGGGCTCGGAATGCATTTCCTGGGGCCTGATTTTTCAGTCGTCTTCGATGACGGCTAGGAATATATTTAGGGATGCTCGGAAACAGCGAACCCAGAGGGTCCAGTTGCATGTGGGGCTGCGTAAAGGCTCCCCTGGGGAGTTCACTTGTACCCAAAGCCTTCCTTTGGGGGCACTTTTGGATTGGTGAAAAGGACTCGGAAAGCATTTCCTGTGGCCTGATTTTTCGCTCGTCTCCGATGACGGCTAGGGCTATGTTTAGGGATGCTCGGAAACAGCGAACCCGGAGGGTCCAGTTGCATGTGGGGCTGCGTGAAGGCTCCCCTGGTAACTTCAGATGTACCCAAAGCCTTCCTTTGGGGGCACTTTTGGATGGGCGAAAGGGTCTCGCAACGCAAGTACTGGGGCCTGATTTTTCAGTCGTCTTCGATGCTGGCTAGGGCTATGTTTAGGGATGCTCGGAAACAGCGAACCCGGAGGGTCCAGATGCATGTGGGGCTGCGTAAAGGCTCCCCTGGGGAGTTCTCTTGTACCCAAAGCCTTCCTTTGGGGGCACTTTTGAATTGGCGAAAAGGGCTCGGAACGCGTTTCCTGGGGCCTCATTTTTCACTCGTCTCCGATGACGGCTAGGGCTATGTTTAGGGATGCTCGGAAACAGCGAACCCGGAGGGTCCAGTTGCATGTGGGGCTGCGTAAAGGCTCCCCTGGGAACTTCAGATGTACCCAAAGCCTTCCTTTGGGGGCACTTTTGGATGGTCCAAAGGGGCTTGCAAAGCATTTCCTGAGGCTCGGTTTTTCAGTATACTCCCATGCCAGCTAGGGCTATGTTTAGGGATGCTCGGAAACAGCGAACCCGGAGGGTCCAGTTGCATGTGTGGCTGCGTAAAGGCTCCCCTGGGGAGTTCTCTTGTACCCAAAGCCTTCCTTTGGGGGCACTTTTGAATGGGCGAAAAGGGCTCGCAACGCGTATCCTGGGGCCTGATTTTTCAGTCGTCTTCGATGCCGGCTAGTGCTATGTTTAGAGATGCTCGGAAACAGCGAACCCGGAGGGTCTAGTTGCATGTGGGGCTGCGTAAAGGCTCCCCTGGGGAGTTCACTTGTACCCAAAGCCTTCCTTTGGGGGCACTTTTGGATGGTCCAATGGGTCTCGCAACGCATTTCCTGGGGCCTGATTTTTCACTCGTCTCCGATGACGGCTAGGGATACGTTTAGGTTTGGTCAGGAACAGCGAACCCGGAGGGTCCAGTTGCATGTGGGGCTGCGTAAAGGCTCCCCTGGGGAGTTCTCTTGTACCCAAAGCCTTCCTTTGGTGACACTTTTGGATGGTCCAAAGGGGCTTGTAACGCATTTCGTGAGGCCCGGTTTTTCAGTCTACTCCCATGCCGGCTAGGGCTATGTTTAGGGATGCTCGGAAACAGCGAACCCGGAGGGTCCAGTTGCATGTGGGGCTGCGTAAAGGCTCCCCTGGGAACTTCAGATGTACCCAAAGCCTTCCTTTGGTGACACTTTTGGATGGGCGAAAGGGTCTCGCAATGCGTTTCCTGGGTGCCTGATTTTTCAGTCGTCTTCGATGCCTGCTAGGGCTATGTTTAGGGATGCTCGGAAACAGCGAACCCGGAGGGTCCAGATGCATGTGGGGCTGGGTAAAGGCTCCCCTTGGGAGTTCTCTTGTACCCAAAGCTTTCCTTTGGGGGCACTTTTGAATTGGCGAAAAGGGCTCGGAACGCGTTTCCTGGGGCCTTATTTTTCAGTCGTCTCCGATGACGGCTAGGGCTATGTTTAGGGATGCTCGGAAACAGCGAACCCGGAGGGTCCAGTTGCATGTGGGGCTGCGTAAAGGCTCCCCTGGGGAGTTCTCTTGTACCCAAAGCCTTCCTTTGGGGGCACTTTTGGATGGTCCAAAGGGGCTTGCAAAGCATTTCCTGAGGCTCGGTTTTTCAGTCTAATCCCATGCCAGCTAGGGATATGTTTAGGGATGCTCGGAAACAGCGAACCCGGAGGGTCCAGTTGCATGTGGGGCTGCGTAAAGGCTCCCCTGGGGAGTTCTCTTGTACCCAAAGCCTTCCTTTGGGGGCACTTTTGGATTGGCGAAAAGGGCTCGGAACGCATTTCCTTGGGCCTGATTTTTCACTCGTCTCCGATGACGGCTAGGGTTATGTTTAGGGATGCTCGGAAACAGCGAACCCGGAGGGTCCAGTTGCGTAAAGGCTCCCCTGGGGAGTTCACTTGTACCCAAAGCCTTCCTTTGGGGGCACTTTTGGATTGGTGAAAAGGACTCGGAACGCATTTCCTGTGGCCTGATTTTTCACTCGTCTCCGAAGACGGCTAGGGCTATGTTTAGGGATGCTCGGAAACAGCGAACCCGGAGGGTCCAGTTGCATGTGGGGCTGCGTAAAGGCTCCCCTGGGAAATTCAGATGTACCCAAAGCCTTCCTTTGGTGACACTTTTGGATGGGCGAAAGGGTCTCGCAATGCGTTTCCTGGGGCCTGATTTTTCAGTCGTCTTCGATGCCGGCTAGGGCTATGTTTAGGGATGCTCGGAAACAGCGAACCCGGAGGGTCCAGATGCATGTGGGGCTGCGTAAAGGCTCCCCTGGGGAGTTCTCTTGTACCCAAAGCTTTCCTTTGGGGGCACTTTTGAATTGGCGAAAAGGGCTCGGAACGCGTTTCCTGGGGCCTGATTTTTCACTCGTCTCCGATGACGGCTAGGGCTATGTTTAGAGATGCTCGGAAACAGCGAACCCGGATGGTCTAGTTGCATGTGGGGCTGCGTAAAGGCTCCCCTGGGGAGTTCACTTGTACCCAAAGCCTTCCTTTGGGGGCACTTTTGGATGGTCCAATGGGGCTCGCAACGCATTTCCTGGGGCCTGATTTTTCACTCGTCTCCGATGACGGCTAGGGATACGTTTAGGTTTGGTCAGGAACAGCGAACCCGGAGGGTCCAGTTGCATGTGGGGCTGCGTAAAGGCTCCCCTGGGGAGTTCTCTTGTACCCAAAGCCTTCCTTTGGTGACACTTTTGGATGGTCCAAAGGGGCTTGCAACGCATTTCCTGAGGCCCGGTTTTTCAGTCTACTCCCATGCCGGCTAGGGCTATGTTTCGGGATGCTCGGAAACAGCGAACCCGGAGGGTCCAGTTGCATGTGGGGCTGCGTAAAGGCTCCCCTGGGGAGTTCTCTTGTACCCAAAGCCTTCCTTGGGAGGCACTTTTGAATTGGCGAAAAGGTCTCGCAACTGGTTTCCTGGGGCCTGATTTTTCAGTCGTCTCCGATGACGGCTAGGGTTATGTTTAGGGATGCTCGGGAACAGCGAACCCGGAGGGTCCAGTTGCATGTGGGGCTGCATAAAGGCTCCCCTGGGGAGTTCTCTTGTACCCAAAGCCTTCCTTTGGGGGCACTTTTGGATGGTCCAAAGGGGCTCGCAACGCATTTCCTGGGGCCTGATTTTTCAGTCGTCTTCGATGACGGCTAGGGATATATTTAGGGATGCTCGGAAACAGCGAACCCAGAGGGTCCAGTTGCATGTGGGGCTGCGTAAAGGCTCCCCTGGGGAGTTCACTTGTACCCAAAGCCTTCCTTTGGGGGCACTTTTGGATTGGTGAAAAGGACTCGGAAAGCATTTCCTGGGGCCTGATTTTTCACTCGTCTCCGATGACGGCTAGGGCTATGTTTAGGGATGCTCGGAAACAGCGAACCCGGAGGGTCCAGTTGCATGTGGGGCTGCGTGAAGGCTCCCCTGGGAACTTCAGATGTACCCAAAGCCTTCCTTTGGGGGCACTTTTGGATGGTCCAAAGGGGCTCGGAATGCATTTCCTGGGGCCTGATTTTTCACTCGTCTCCTAAGACGGCTAGGGCTATGTTTAGGGTTGCTCGGAAACAGCGAACCCGGAGGGTCCAGTTGCATATGGGGCTGCGTAAAGGCTCCCCGGGGAACTTCAGATGTACCCAAAGCCTTCCTTTGGGGGCACTTTTGGATTGGTGAAAAGGACTCGGAAAGCATTTCCTGTTGCATGATTTTTCACTCGTCTCCGATGACGGCTAGGGCTATGTTTAGGGATGCTCGGAAACAGCGAACCCGGAGGGTCCAGTTGCATGTGGGGCTGCGTAAAGGCTCCCCTGGGGAGTTCACTTGTACCCAAAGCCTTCCTTTGGGGACACTTTTGGATGGTCCAAAGGGGCTCGGAATGCATTTCCTGGGGCCTGATTTTTCACTCGTCTCCGAAGACGGCTAGGGCTATGTTTAGGGATACTCGGAAACAGCGAACCCGGAGGGTCCAGTTGGATGTGGGGCTGCGTAAAGGCTCCCCTGGGGAGTTCTCTTGTACCCAAAGCCTTCCTTTGGGGGCACTTTTGAATGGGCGAAAAGGGCTCGCAACGCGTATCCTGGGGCCTGATTTTTCAGTCGTCTTCGATGCCGGCTAGGGCTATGTTTGGGGATGCTCGTAAACAGCGAACCCGGAGGGTCTAGTTGCATGTGGGGCTGCGTAAAGGCTACCATGTGGAGTTCACTTGTACCCAAAGCCTTCCTTTGGGGGCACTTTTGGATGGTCCAAAGGGGCTCGGAACGCATTTCCTGGGGCCTGATTTTTCACTCGTCTCCGATGACGGCTAGGGATACGTTTAGGTTTGCTCAGGAACAGCGAACCCGGAGGGTCCAGTTGCATGTGGGGCTGCGTAAAGGCTCCCCTGGGGAGTTCTCTTGTACCCAAAGCCTTCCTTTGGTGACACTTTTGGATGGTCCAAAGGGGCTTGCAACGCATTTCCTGAGGCCCGGTTTTTCAGTCTACTCCCATTCCGGCTAGGGTTATGTTTAGGGATGCTCGGAAACAGCGAACCCGGAGGGTCCAGTTGCATGTGGGGCTGCGTAAAGGCTCCCCTGGGGAGTTCTCTTGTAACCAAAGCCTTCCTTTGGGGGCACTTTTGGATGGGCGAAAAGGGCTCGCAACGCGTTTCCTGGGGCCTGATTTTTCAGTCGTCTTCGATGCCGGCTAGGGATATGTTTAGGGATGCTCAGGAACAGCGAACCCGGAGGGTCCAGTTGCATGTGGGGCTGCGTTAAGGCTACCCTGGGGAGTTCACTTGTACCCAAAGCCTTCCTTTGGGGGCACTTTTGGATGGTCCAAAGGGGCTCGGAACGCATTTCCTGGGGCCTGATTTTTCAGTCGTCTCCGAAGACGGCTAGGGCTATGTTTAGGGATGCTCGGAAACAGCGAACCCGGAGGGTCCAGTTGCATATGGGGCTGCGTAAAGGCTCCCAGGGAACTTCAGATGTACCCAAAGCCTTCCTTTGGGGGCACTTATGGATGGGCGAAAGGGTCTCGCAACGCGTTTCCTGGGGCCTGATTTTTCAGTTGTCTTTGATGCCGGCCAGAGATATGTTTAGGGATGCTCGGAAACAGCGAACCCGGAGGGTCCAGTTGCATGTGGGGCTGCGTAAAGGCTCCCCTGGGGAGTTCTCTTGTACCCAAAGCTTTCCTTTGGGGGCACTTTTGAATTGGCGAAAACGGCTCGGAACGCCTTTCCTGGGGCCTGATTTTTCACTCGTCTCCGATGACGGCTAGGGCTATGTTTAGGGATGCTCGGAAACAGCGAACCCAGAGGGTCCAGATGCATGTGGGGCTGCGTAAAGGCTCCCCTGGGAACTTCAGATGTACCCAAACCTTCCTTTGGGGGCACTTTTGGATGGGCGAAATGGTCTCGCAACGTGTTTCCTGGGGCCTGATTTTTCACTCGTCTCCGATGACGGCTAGGGATATGTTTAGGGATGCTCGGAAACAGCGAACCCGGAGGGTCCAGTTGCATGTGGGGCTGCGTTAAGGCTCCCCTGGGGAGTTCTCTTGTACCCAAAGCCTTCCTTTGGGGGCACTTTTGGATGGTCCAAAGGGGCTTGCAACGCATTTCCTGAGGCCCGGTTTTTCAGTCTAATACCATGCCGGCTAGGGCTATGTTTAGTGATGCTCGGAAACAGCGAACCCGGAGGGTCCAGTTGCATGTGGGGCTGCGTAAAGGCTCCCCTGGGAACTTCAGATGTACCCAAAGCCTTCCTTTGGGGGCACTTTTGGATTGGCTAAAAGGGCTCGGAACGCATTTCCTGGGGCCTGATTTTTCAGTCGTCTCAAATGACGGCTAGTGTTATGTTTAGGGATGCTCGGAAACAGCGAACCCGGAGGGTCCAGTTGCATGTGGGGCTGCGTAAAGGCTCCCCTGGGGAGTTCACTTGTACATAAAGCCTTCCTTTGGGGGCACTTTTGGATGGTCCAAAGGGGCTCGCAACGCATTTCCTGGGGCCTGATTTTTCAGTCGTCTCCGATGACGGCTAGGGATACGTTTAGGTTTGCTCAGGAACAGCGATCCCGGAGGGTCCAGTTGCATGTGGGGCTGCGTAAAGGCTCCCCTGGGGAGTTCACTTGTACCCAAAGCCTTCCTTTGGGGGCACTTTTGGATGGTCCAAAGGGGCTTGCAATGCTTTTTCTGGGGCCTGGTTTTTCAGTCTTCTCACAAGCCGGCTAGGGCTATGTTTAGGGATGCTCGGAAACAGCGAACCCGGAGGGTCCAGTTGCATGTGGGGCTGCGTAAAGGCTCCCCTGGGGAGTTCTCTTGTACCCAAAGCCTTCCTTTGGGGACACTTTTGGATGGGCGAAAAGGGCTCACAACGCGTTTCCTGGGGCCTGAATTTTCAGTCGTCTTCGTTGCCGGCCAGGGCTATGTTTAGGGATGCTCGGAAACAGCGAACCCGGAGGGTCCAGTTGCATATGGGGCTGCGTAAAGGCTCCCCGGGGAACTTCAGATGTACCCAAAGCCTTCCTTTGGTGACACTTTTGGATGGGCGAAAGGGTCTCGCAACGCGTTTCCTGGGGCCTGATTTTTCAGTCGTCTTCGATGCCGGCTAGGGCTATGTTTAGGGATGCTCGGAAACAGCGAACCCAGAGGGTCCAGTTGCATGTGGGGCTGCGTAAAGGCTCCCCTGGGGAGTTCTCTTGTACCCAAAGCCTTCCTTTGGGGGCACTTTTGAATGGGCGAAAAGGGCTCGCAACGCGTATCCTGGGGCCTGATTTTTCAGTCGTCTTCGATGCCGGCTAGGGCTATGTTTAGGGTTGCTCGGAAACAGAGAACCCAGATGGTCTAGTTGCATGTGGGGCTGCGTAAAGGTCCCCTGGGGAGTTCACTTGTACCCAAAGCCTTCCTTTGGTGACACTTTTGGATGGTCCAAAGGGGCTCGCAACGCATTTCCTGGGGCCTGATTTTTCAGTCGTCTCCGATGACGGCTAGGGATACGTTTAGGTTTGCTCAGGAACAGCGAACCCGGAGGGTCCAGTTGCATATGGGGCTGCGTAAAGGCTCCCCTGGGGAGTTCTCTTGTACCCACAGCCTTCCTTTGGTGACACTTTTGGATGGTCCAAAGGGGCTTGCAACGCATTTCCTGAGGCCCGGTTTTTCAGTCTACTCCCATGCCGGCTAGGGATATGTTTAGGGATGCTCGGAAACAGCGAACCCGGAGGGTCCAGTTGCATGTGGGGCTGCGTAAAGGCTCCCCTGGGGAGTTCTCTTGTACCCAAAGCCTTCCTTTGGGGGCACTTTTGAATGGCGAAAAGGGCTCGGAACGCGTTTCCTGGGGCCTGATTTTTCACTCGTCTCCGTTGACGGCTAGGGCTATGTTTAGGGATGCTCGGAAACAGCGAACCCGGAGGGTCCAGTTGCATGTGGGGCTGCGTAAAGGCTCCCCTGGGGAGTTCACTTGTACCCAAAGCCTTCCTTTGGGGGCACTTTTGGATGGTCCAAAGGGGCTCGGAATGCATTTCCTGGGGCCTGATTTTACACTCGTCTCCGAAGACGGCTAGGGCTATGTTTAGGGATACTCGGAAACAGCGAACCCGGAGGGTCCAGTTGCATGTGGGGCTGCGTAAAGGCTCCCCTGGGGAGTTCTCTTGTACCCAAAGCTTTCCTTTGGGGGCACTTTTGAATTGGCGAAAAGGGCTCGGAACGCATTTCCTGGGGCCTGATTTTTCACTCGTCTCCGATGACGGCTAGGGCTATGTTTACGGATACTCGGAAACAGCGAACCCGGAGGGTCCAGTTGGATGTGGGGCTGCGTAAAGGCTCCCCTGGGGAGTTCTCTTGTACCCAAAGCCTTCCTTTGGGGGCACTTTTGGATGGGCGAAAAGGGCTCGGAACGCATTTCCTGGGCTTTGATTTTTCAGTCGTCTTCGATGCCGGTAGGGCTATGTTTAGGTTTGCTCAGGAACAGCGAACCCGGAGGGTCCAGTTGCATGTGGGGCTGCGTAAAGGCTCCCCTGGGGAGTTCTCTTGTACCCACAGCCTTCCTTTGGTGACACTTTTGGATGGTCCAAAGGGGCTTGCAACGCATTTCCTGAGGCCCGGTTTTTCAGTCTACTCCCATGCCGGCTAGGGCTATGTTTAGGGATGCTCGGAAACAGCGAACCCGGAGGGTCCAGTTGCATGTGGGGCTGCGTAAAGGCTCCCCTGGGGAGTTCTCTTGTACCCAAAGCCTTCCTTTGGGGACACTTTTGGATGGGCGAAAAGGGCTCACAACGCGTTTCCTGGGGCCTGAATTTTCAGTCGTCTTCGTTGCCGGCAAGGGATATGTTTAGGGATGCTCGGAAACAGCGAACCCGGAGGGTCCAGTTGCATATGGGGCTGCGTAAAGGCTCCCCGGGGAACTTCAGATGTACCCAAAGCCTTCCTTTGGTGACACTTTTGGATGGGCGAAAGGGTCTCGCAACGCGTTTCCTGGGGCCTGATTTTTCAGTCGTCTTCGATGCCGGCTAGGGCTATGTTTAGGGATGCTCGGAAACAGCGAACCCGGAGGGTCCAGTTGCATGTGGGGCTGCGTAAAGGCTCCCCTGGGGAGTTCTCTTGTACCCAAAGCTTTCCTTTGGGGGCACTTTTGAATTGGCGAAAAGGGCTCGGAACGCATTTCCTGGGGCCTGATTTTTCACTCGTCTCCGAAGACGGCTAGGGCTATGTTTAGGGATGCTCGGAAACAGCGAACCCGGAGGGTCCAGTTGCATGTGGGGCTGCGTAAAGGCTCCCCTGGGGAGTTCTCTTGTACCCAAAGCCTTCCTTTGGGGGCACTTTTGGATGGGCGTAAAGGGGCTCGCAACGCATTTCCTGGGGCCTGATTTTTCAGTCGTCTTCGATGCCGGCTAGGGCTATGTTTAGGGATGCTCGGAAACAGCGAACCCGGAGGGTCCAGTTGCATGTGGGGCTGCGTAAAGGCTCCGCTGGGAACTTCAGTTGTACCCAAAGCCTTCCTTTGGGGGCACTTTTGGATGGTCCAAAGGGGCTTCAAAGCACTTCCTGAGGCTCGGTTTTTCAGTCTTCTCCCATGCCAGCTAGGGATATGTTTAGGGATGCTCGGAAACAGCGAACCCAGAGGGTCCAGTTGCATGTGGGGCTGCGTAAAGGCTCCCCTGGGGAGTTCTCTTGTACCCAAAGCCTTCCTTTGGGGGCACTTTTGAATGGGCGAAAAGGGCTCGCAACGCGTATCCTGGGGCCTGATTTTTCAGTCGTCTTCGATGCCGGCTAGGGATACGTTTAGTTTTGCTCAGGAACAGCGAACCCGGAGGGTCCAGTTGCATGTGGGGCTGCGTAAAGGCTCCCCTGGGGAGTTCTCTTGTACCCAAAGCCTTCCGTTGGTGACACTTTTGGATGGTCCAAAGGGGCTTGCAACGCATTTCCTGAGGCCCGGTTTTTCAGTCTACTCCCATGCCGGCTAGGGCTATGCTTAGGGATGCTCGGAAACAGCGAACCCGGAGGGTCCAGTTGCATGTGGGGCTGCGTAAAGGCTCCCCTGGGGAGTTCTCTTCTAACCAAAGCCTTCCTTTGGGGGCACTTTTGGATGGTCCAAAGGGGCTCGGAATGCATTTCCTGGGGCCTGATTTTACACTCGTCTCCGAAGACGGCTAGGGCTATGTTTAGGGATACTCGGAAACAGCGAACCCGGAGGGTCCAGTTGCATGTGGGGCTGCGTAAAGGCTCCCCTGGGGAGTTCTATTGTACCCATAGCCTTCCTTTGGGGGCACCTTTGAATGGGCGAAAAGGGCTCGCAATGCGTATCCTGGGGCCTGATTTTTCAGTCGTCTCAAATGATGGCTAGGTCTATGTTTAGGGATGCTCGGAAACAGCGAACCCGGAGGGTCTAGTTGCATGTGGGGCTGCGTAAAGGCTCCCCTGGGGAGTTCTATTGTACCCATAGCCTTCCTTTGGGGGCACTTTTGAATGTGCGAAAAGGGCTCGCAACGCGTATCCTGGGGCCTGATTTTTCAGTCGTCTCAAATGATGGCTAGGGCTATGTTTAGGGATGCTCGGAAACAGCGAACCCGGAGGGTCTAGTTGCATGTGGGGCTGCGTAAAGGCTCCCCTGGGGAGTTCTCTTGTACCCAAAGCCTTCCTTTGGGGGCACTTTTGGATGGGCGTAAAGGGGCTCGCAACGCATTTCCTGGGGCCTGATTTTTCACTCGTTTTCGATGCCGGCTAGGGCTATGTTTAGGGATGCTCGGAAACAGCGAACCCGGAGGGTCCAGTTGCATGTGGGGCTGCGTAAAGGCTCCCCTGGGGAGTTCTCTTGTACCCAAAGCCTTCCTTTGGGGACACTTTTGGATGGGCGAAAAGGGCTCACAACGCGTTTCCTGGGGCCTGAATTTTCAGTCGTCTTCGTTGCCGGCCAGGGTTATGTTTAGGGATGCTCGGAAACAGCGAACCCGGAGGGTCCAGTTGCATATGGGGCTGCGTAAAGGCTCCCCGGGGAACTTCAGATGTACCCAAAGCCTTCCTTTGGTGACACTTTTGGATGGTCCAAAGGGGCTTGCAACGCATTTCCTGAGGCCCGGTTTTTCAGTCTACTCCCATGCCGGCTAGGGCTATGTTTCGGGATGCTCGGAAACAGCGAACCCGGAGGGTCCAGTTGCATGTGGGGCTGCGTAAAGGCTCCCCTGGGGAGTTCTCTTGTACCCAAAGCCTTCCTTGGGAGGCACTTTTGAATTGGCGAAAAGGTCTCGCAACTGGTTTCCTGGGGCCTGATTTTTCAGTCGTCTCCGATGACGGCTAGGGTTATGTTTAGGGATGCTCGGGAACAGCGAACCCGGAGGGTCCAGTTGCATGTGGGGCTGCATAAAGGCTCCCCTGGGGAGTTCTCTTGTACCCAAAGCCTTCCTTTGGGGGCACTTTTGGATGGTCCAAAGGGGCTCGCAACGCATTTCCTGGGGCCTGATTTTTCAGTCGTCTTCGATGACGGCTAGGGATATATTTAGGGATGCTCGGAAACAGCGAACCCAGAGGGTCCAGTTGCATGTGGGGCTGCGTAAAGGCTCCCCTGGGGAGTTCACTTGTACCCAAAGCCTTCCTTTGGGGGCACTTTTGGATTGGTGAAAAGGACTCGGAAAGCATTTCCTGGGGCCTGATTTTTCACTCGTCTCCGATGACGGCTAGGGCTATGTTTAGGGATGCTCGGAAACAGCGAACCCGGAGGGTCCAGTTGCATGTGGGGCTGCGTGAAGGCTCCCCTGGGAACTTCAGATGTACCCAAAGCCTTCCTTTGGGGGCACTTTTGGATGGTCCAAAGGGGCTCGGAATGCATTTCCTGGGGCCTGATTTTTCACTCGTCTCCTAAGACGGCTAGGGCTATGTTTAGGGTTGCTCGGAAACAGCGAACCCGGAGGGTCCAGTTGCATATGGGGCTGCGTAAAGGCTCCCCGGGGAACTTCAGATGTACCCAAAGCCTTCCTTTGGGGGCACTTTTGGATTGGTGAAAAGGACTCGGAAAGCATTTCCTGTTGCATGATTTTTCACTCGTCTCCGATGACGGCTAGGGCTATGTTTAGGGATGCTCGGAAACAGCGAACCCGGAGGGTCCAGTTGCATGTGGGGCTGCGTAAAGGCTCCCCTGGGGAGTTCACTTGTACCCAAAGCCTTCCTTTGGGGACACTTTTGGATGGTCCAAAGGGGCTCGGAATGCATTTCCTGGGGCCTGATTTTTCACTCGTCTCCGAAGACGGCTAGGGCTATGTTTAGGGATACTCGGAAACAGCGAACCCGGAGGGTCCAGTTGGATGTGGGGCTGCGTAAAGGCTCCCCTGGGGAGTTCTCTTGTACCCAAAGCCTTCCTTTGGGGGCACTTTTGAATGGGCGAAAAGGGCTCGCAACGCGTATCCTGGGGCCTGATTTTTCAGTCGTCTTCGATGCCGGCTAGGGCTATGTTTGGGGATGCTCGTAAACAGCGAACCCGGAGGGTCTAGTTGCATGTGGGGCTGCGTAAAGGCTACCATGTGGAGTTCACTTGTACCCAAAGCCTTCCTTTGGGGGCACTTTTGGATGGTCCAAAGGGGCTCGGAACGCATTTCCTGGGGCCTGATTTTTCACTCGTCTCCGATGACGGCTAGGGATACGTTTAGGTTTGCTCAGGAACAGCGAACCCGGAGGGTCCAGTTGCATGTGGGGCTGCGTAAAGGCTCCCCTGGGGAGTTCTCTTGTACCCAAAGCCTTCCTTTGGTGACACTTTTGGATGGTCCAAAGGGGCTTGCAACGCATTTCCTGAGGCCCGGTTTTTCAGTCTACTCCCATTCCGGCTAGGGTTATGTTTAGGGATGCTCGGAAACAGCGAACCCGGAGGGTCCAGTTGCATGTGGGGCTGCGTAAAGGCTCCCCTGGGGAGTTCTCTTGTAACCAAAGCCTTCCTTTGGGGGCACTTTTGGATGGGCGAAAAGGGCTCGCAACGCGTTTCCTGGGGCCTGATTTTTCAGTCGTCTTCGATGCCGGCTAGGGATATGTTTAGGGATGCTCAGGAACAGCGAACCCGGAGGGTCCAGTTGCATGTGGGGCTGCGTTAAGGCTACCCTGGGGAGTTCACTTGTACCCAAAGCCTTCCTTTGGGGGCACTTTTGGATGGTCCAAAGGGGCTCGGAACGCATTTCCTGGGGCCTGATTTTTCAGTCGTCTCCGAAGACGGCTAGGGCTATGTTTAGGGATGCTCGGAAACAGCGAACCCGGAGGGTCCAGTTGCATATGGGGCTGCGTAAAGGCTCCCAGGGAACTTCAGATGTACCCAAAGCCTTCCTTTGGGGGCACTTATGGATGGGCGAAAGGGTCTCGCAACGCGTTTCCTGGGGCCTGATTTTTCAGTTGTCTTTGATGCCGGCCAGAGATATGTTTAGGGATGCTCGGAAACAGCGAACCCGGAGGGTCCAGTTGCATGTGGGGCTGCGTAAAGGCTCCCCTGGGGAGTTCTCTTGTACCCAAAGCTTTCCTTTGGGGGCACTTTTGAATTGGCGAAAACGGCTCGGAACGCCTTTCCTGGGGCCTGATTTTTCACTCGTCTCCGATGACGGCTAGGGCTATGTTTAGGGATGCTCGGAAACAGCGAACCCAGAGGGTCCAGATGCATGTGGGGCTGCGTAAAGGCTCCCCTGGGAACTTCAGATGTACCCAAACCTTCCTTTGGGGGCACTTTTGGATGGGCGAAATGGTCTCGCAACGTGTTTCCTGGGGCCTGATTTTTCACTCGTCTCCGATGACGGCTAGGGATATGTTTAGGGATGCTCGGAAACAGCGAACCCGGAGGGTCCAGTTGCATGTGGGGCTGCGTTAAGGCTCCCCTGGGGAGTTCTCTTGTACCCAAAGCCTTCCTTTGGGGGCACTTTTGGATGGTCCAAAGGGGCTTGCAACGCATTTCCTGAGGCCCGGTTTTTCAGTCTAATACCATGCCGGCTAGGGCTATGTTTAGTGATGCTCGGAAACAGCGAACCCGGAGGGTCCAGTTGCATGTGGGGCTGCGTAAAGGCTCCCCTGGGAACTTCAGATGTACCCAAAGCCTTCCTTTGGGGGCACTTTTGGATTGGCTAAAAGGGCTCGGAACGCATTTCCTGGGGCCTGATTTTTCAGTCGTCTCAAATGACGGCTAGTGTTATGTTTAGGGATGCTCGGAAACAGCGAACCCGGAGGGTCCAGTTGCATGTGGGGCTGCGTAAAGGCTCCCCTGGGGAGTTCACTTGTACATAAAGCCTTCCTTTGGGGGCACTTTTGGATGGTCCAAAGGGGCTCGCAACGCATTTCCTGGGGCCTGATTTTTCAGTCGTCTCCGATGACGGCTAGGGATACGTTTAGGTTTGCTCAGGAACAGCGATCCCGGAGGGTCCAGTTGCATGTGGGGCTGCGTAAAGGCTCCCCTGGGGAGTTCACTTGTACCCAAAGCCTTCCTTTGGGGGCACTTTTGGATGGTCCAAAGGGGCTTGCAATGCTTTTTCTGGGGCCTGGTTTTTCAGTCTTCTCACAAGCCGGCTAGGGCTATGTTTAGGGATGCTCGGAAACAGCGAACCCGGAGGGTCCAGTTGCATGTGGGGCTGCGTAAAGGCTCCCCTGGGGAGTTCTCTTGTACCCAAAGCCTTCCTTTGGGGACACTTTTGGATGGGCGAAAAGGGCTCACAACGCGTTTCCTGGGGCCTGAATTTTCAGTCGTCTTCGTTGCCGGCCAGGGCTATGTTTAGGGATGCTCGGAAACAGCGAACCCGGAGGGTCCAGTTGCATATGGGGCTGCGTAAAGGCTCCCCGGGGAACTTCAGATGTACCCAAAGCCTTCCTTTGGTGACACTTTTGGATGGGCGAAAGGGTCTCGCAACGCGTTTCCTGGGGCCTGATTTTTCAGTCGTCTTCGATGCCGGCTAGGGCTATGTTTAGGGATGCTCGGAAACAGCGAACCCAGAGGGTCCAGTTGCATGTGGGGCTGCGTAAAGGCTCCCCTGGGGAGTTCTCTTGTACCCAAAGCCTTCCTTTGGGGGCACTTTTGAATGGGCGAAAAGGGCTCGCAACGCGTATCCTGGGGCCTGATTTTTCAGTCGTCTTCGATGCCGGCTAGGGCTATGTTTAGGGTTGCTCGGAAACAGAGAACCCAGATGGTCTAGTTGCATGTGGGGCTGCGTAAAGGTCCCCTGGGGAGTTCACTTGTACCCAAAGCCTTCCTTTGGTGACACTTTTGGATGGTCCAAAGGGGCTCGCAACGCATTTCCTGGGGCCTGATTTTTCAGTCGTCTCCGATGACGGCTAGGGATACGTTTAGGTTTGCTCAGGAACAGCGAACCCGGAGGGTCCAGTTGCATATGGGGCTGCGTAAAGGCTCCCCTGGGGAGTTCTCTTGTACCCACAGCCTTCCTTTGGTGACACTTTTGGATGGTCCAAAGGGGCTTGCAACGCATTTCCTGAGGCCCGGTTTTTCAGTCTACTCCCATGCCGGCTAGGGATATGTTTAGGGATGCTCGGAAACAGCGAACCCGGAGGGTCCAGTTGCATGTGGGGCTGCGTAAAGGCTCCCCTGGGGAGTTCTCTTGTACCCAAAGCCTTCCTTTGGGGGCACTTTTGAATGGCGAAAAGGGCTCGGAACGCGTTTCCTGGGGCCTGATTTTTCACTCGTCTCCGTTGACGGCTAGGGCTATGTTTAGGGATGCTCGGAAACAGCGAACCCGGAGGGTCCAGTTGCATGTGGGGCTGCGTAAAGGCTCCCCTGGGGAGTTCACTTGTACCCAAAGCCTTCCTTTGGGGGCACTTTTGGATGGTCCAAAGGGGCTCGGAATGCATTTCCTGGGGCCTGATTTTACACTCGTCTCCGAAGACGGCTAGGGCTATGTTTAGGGATACTCGGAAACAGCGAACCCGGAGGGTCCAGTTGCATGTGGGGCTGCGTAAAGGCTCCCCTGGGGAGTTCTCTTGTACCCAAAGCTTTCCTTTGGGGGCACTTTTGAATTGGCGAAAAGGGCTCGGAACGCATTTCCTGGGGCCTGATTTTTCACTCGTCTCCGATGACGGCTAGGGCTATGTTTACGGATACTCGGAAACAGCGAACCCGGAGGGTCCAGTTGGATGTGGGGCTGCGTAAAGGCTCCCCTGGGGAGTTCTCTTGTACCCAAAGCCTTCCTTTGGGGGCACTTTTGGATGGGCGAAAAGGGCTCGGAACGCATTTCCTGGGCTTTGATTTTTCAGTCGTCTTCGATGCCGGTAGGGCTATGTTTAGGTTTGCTCAGGAACAGCGAACCCGGAGGGTCCAGTTGCATGTGGGGCTGCGTAAAGGCTCCCCTGGGGAGTTCTCTTGTACCCACAGCCTTCCTTTGGTGACACTTTTGGATGGTCCAAAGGGGCTTGCAACGCATTTCCTGAGGCCCGGTTTTTCAGTCTACTCCCATGCCGGCTAGGGCTATGTTTAGGGATGCTCGGAAACAGCGAACCCGGAGGGTCCAGTTGCATGTGGGGCTGCGTAAAGGCTCCCCTGGGGAGTTCTCTTGTACCCAAAGCCTTCCTTTGGGGACACTTTTGGATGGGCGAAAAGGGCTCACAACGCGTTTCCTGGGGCCTGAATTTTCAGTCGTCTTCGTTGCCGGCAAGGGATATGTTTAGGGATGCTCGGAAACAGCGAACCCGGAGGGTCCAGTTGCATATGGGGCTGCGTAAAGGCTCCCCGGGGAACTTCAGATGTACCCAAAGCCTTCCTTTGGTGACACTTTTGGATGGGCGAAAGGGTCTCGCAACGCGTTTCCTGGGGCCTGATTTTTCAGTCGTCTTCGATGCCGGCTAGGGCTATGTTTAGGGATGCTCGGAAACAGCGAACCCGGAGGGTCCAGTTGCATGTGGGGCTGCGTAAAGGCTCCCCTGGGGAGTTCTCTTGTACCCAAAGCTTTCCTTTGGGGGCACTTTTGAATTGGCGAAAAGGGCTCGGAACGCATTTCCTGGGGCCTGATTTTTCACTCGTCTCCGAAGACGGCTAGGGCTATGTTTAGGGATGCTCGGAAACAGCGAACCCGGAGGGTCCAGTTGCATGTGGGGCTGCGTAAAGGCTCCCCTGGGGAGTTCTCTTGTACCCAAAGCCTTCCTTTGGGGGCACTTTTGGATGGGCGTAAAGGGGCTCGCAACGCATTTCCTGGGGCCTGATTTTTCAGTCGTCTTCGATGCCGGCTAGGGCTATGTTTAGGGATGCTCGGAAACAGCGAACCCGGAGGGTCCAGTTGCATGTGGGGCTGCGTAAAGGCTCCGCTGGGAACTTCAGTTGTACCCAAAGCCTTCCTTTGGGGGCACTTTTGGATGGTCCAAAGGGGCTTCAAAGCACTTCCTGAGGCTCGGTTTTTCAGTCTTCTCCCATGCCAGCTAGGGATATGTTTAGGGATGCTCGGAAACAGCGAACCCAGAGGGTCCAGTTGCATGTGGGGCTGCGTAAAGGCTCCCCTGGGGAGTTCTCTTGTACCCAAAGCCTTCCTTTGGGGGCACTTTTGAATGGGCGAAAAGGGCTCGCAACGCGTATCCTGGGGCCTGATTTTTCAGTCGTCTTCGATGCCGGCTAGGGATACGTTTAGTTTTGCTCAGGAACAGCGAACCCGGAGGGTCCAGTTGCATGTGGGGCTGCGTAAAGGCTCCCCTGGGGAGTTCTCTTGTACCCAAAGCCTTCCGTTGGTGACACTTTTGGATGGTCCAAAGGGGCTTGCAACGCATTTCCTGAGGCCCGGTTTTTCAGTCTACTCCCATGCCGGCTAGGGCTATGCTTAGGGATGCTCGGAAACAGCGAACCCGGAGGGTCCAGTTGCATGTGGGGCTGCGTAAAGGCTCCCCTGGGGAGTTCTCTTCTAACCAAAGCCTTCCTTTGGGGGCACTTTTGGATGGTCCAAAGGGGCTCGGAATGCATTTCCTGGGGCCTGATTTTACACTCGTCTCCGAAGACGGCTAGGGCTATGTTTAGGGATACTCGGAAACAGCGAACCCGGAGGGTCCAGTTGCATGTGGGGCTGCGTAAAGGCTCCCCTGGGGAGTTCTATTGTACCCATAGCCTTCCTTTGGGGGCACCTTTGAATGGGCGAAAAGGGCTCGCAATGCGTATCCTGGGGCCTGATTTTTCAGTCGTCTCAAATGACGGCTAGGGCTATGTTTAGGGATGCTCGGAAACAGCGAACCCGGAGGGTCTAGTTGCATGTGGGGCTGCGTAAAGGCTCCCCTGGGGAGTTCTATTGTACCCATAGCCTTCCTTTGGGGGCACTTTTGAATGTGCGAAAAGGGCTCGCAACGCGTATCCTGGGGCCTGATTTTTCAGTCGTCTCAAATGATGGCTAGGGCTATGTTTAGGGATGCTCGGAAACAGCGAACCCGGAGGGTCTAGTTGCATGTGGGGCTGCGTAAAGGCTCCCCTGGGGAGTTCTCTTGTACCCAAAGCCTTCCTTTGGGGGCACTTTTGGATGGGCGTAAAGGGGCTCGCAACGCATTTCCTGGGGCCTGATTTTTCACTCGTTTTCGATGCCGGCTAGGGCTATGTTTAGGGATGCTCGGAAACAGCGAACCCGGAGGGTCCAGTTGCATGTGGGGCTGCGTAAAGGCTCCCCTGGGGAGTTCTCTTGTACCCAAAGCCTTCCTTTGGGGACACTTTTGGATGGGCGAAAAGGGCTCACAACGCGTTTCCTGGGGCCTGAATTTTCAGTCGTCTTCGTTGCCGGCCAGGGTTATGTTTAGGGATGCTCGGAAACAGCGAACCCGGAGGGTCCAGTTGCATATGGGGCTGCGTAAAGGCTCCCCGGGGAACTTCAGATGTACCCAAAGCCTTCCTTTGGTGACACTTTTGGATGGGCGAAAGGGTCTCGCAACGCGTTTCCTGGGGCCTGATTTTTCAGTCGTCTTCGATGCCGGCTAGGGCTATGTTTAGGGATGCTCAGAAACAGCGAACCCGGAGGGTCCAGTTGCATGTGGGGCTGCGTAAAGGCTCCCCTGGGGAGTTCTCTTGTACCCAAAGCTTTCCTTTGGGGGCACTTTTGAATTGGCGAAAAGGGCTCGGAACGCATTTCCTGGGGCCTGATTTTTCACTCGTCTCCGAAGACGGCTAGGGCTATGTTTAGGGATGCTCGGAAACAGCGAACCCGGAGGGTCCAGTTGCATGTGGGGCTGCGTAAAGGCTCCCCTGGGGAGTTCTCTTGTACCCAAAGCCTTCCTTTGGGGGCACTTTTGGATGGGCGTAAAGGGGCTCGCAACGCATTTCCTGGGGCCTGATTTTTCAGTCGTCTTCGATGCCGGCTAGGGCTATGTTTAGGGATGCTCGGAAACAGCGAACCCGGAGGGTCCAGTTGCATGTGGGGCTGCGTAAAGGCTCCCCTGAAAACTTCAGTTGTACCCAAAGCCTTCTTTTGGGGGCACTTTTGGATGGTCCAAAGGGGCTTGCAACGCATTTCCTGGGGCCTGATTTTTCACTCGTCTCCGATGACGGCTAGGGATACGTTTAGGTTTGCTCAGGAACAGCGAACCCGGAGGGTCCAGTTGCATGTGGGGCTGCGTAAAGGCTCCCCTGGGGAGTTCTCTTGTACCCAAAGCCTTCCGTTGGTGACACTTTTGGATGGTCCAAAGGGGCTTGCAACGCATTTCCTGAGGCTCGGTTTTTCAGTCTACTCCCATGCCGGCTAGGGCTATGTTTAGGGATGCTCGGAAACAGCGAACCCGGAGGGTCCAGATGCATGTGGGGCTGCGTAAAGGCTCCCCTGGGGAGTTCTCTTGTACCCAAAGCCTTCCTTTGGGGGCACTTTTGAATGGGCGAAAAGGGCTCGGAACGCGTTTCCTGGGGCCTGATTTTTCACTCGTCTCCGATGACGGCTAGGGCTATGTTTAGGGATGCTCGGAAACAGCGAACCCGGAGGGTCCAGTTGCATGTGGGGCTGCGTAAAGGCTCCCCTGTGGAGTTCACTTGTACCCAAAGCCTTCCTTTGGGGGCACTTTTGGATGGTCCAAAGGGGCTCGTAATGCATATCCTGGGGCCTGATTTTTCACTCGTCTCCGATGCCGGCTAGGGCTATGTTTAGGGATACTCGGAAACAGCGAACCCGGAGGGTCCAGTTGCATGTGGGGCTGCGTAAAGGCTCCCCTGGGGAGTTCTCTTGTACCCATAGCCTTCCTTTGGGGGCACTTTTGAATGGGCGAAAAGGGCTCGCAACGCGTATCCTGGGGCCTGATTTTTCAGTCGTCTCAAATGCCGGCTAGGGCTATGTTTAGGGATGCTCGGAAACAGCGAACCCGGAGGGTCTAGTTGCATGTGGGGCTGCGTAAAGGCTCCCCTGGGGAGTTCACTTGTACCCAAAGCCTTCCTTTGGGGGCACTTTTGGATGGTCCAAAGGGGCTCGGAACGCATTTCCTGGGGCCTGATTTTTCACTCGTCTCCGATGACGGCTAGGGATACGTTTAGGTTTGCTCAGGAACAGCGAACCCGGAGGGTCCAGTTGCATGTGGGGCTGCATAAAGGCTCCCCTGGGGAGTTCTCTTGTACCCAAAGCCTTCCTTTGGTGACACTTTTGGATGGTCCAAAGGGGCTTGCAAAGCACTTCCTGAGGCTCGGTTTTTCAGTCTACTCCCATGCCAGCTAGGGCTATCTTTAGGGATGCTCGGAAACAGCGAACCCAGAGGGTCCAGTTGCATGTGGGGCTGCGTAAAGGCTCCCCTGGGGAGTTCTCTTGTACCCAAAGCCTTCCTTTGGGGGTACTTTTGAATGGGCGAAAAGGGCTCGCAACGCGTATCCTGGGGCCTGATTTTTCAGTCGTCTTCGATGCCGGCTAGGGCTATGTTTAGGGTTGCTCGGAAACAGCGAACCCAGATGGTCTAGTTGCATGTGGGGCTGCGTAAAGGTCCCCTGGGGAGTTCACTTGTACCCAAAGCCTTCCTTTGGGGGCACTTTTGGATGGTCCAAAGGGGCTCGGAACGCATTTCCTGGGGCCTGATTTTTCACTCGTCTCCGATGACGGCTAGGGATACGTTTAGGTTTGCTCAGGAACAGCGAACCCGGAGGGTCCAGTTGCATGTGGGGCTGCGTAAAGGCTCCCCTGGGGAGTTCACTTGTACCCAAAGCCTTCCTTTGGGGGCACTTTTGAATGGGCGAAAAGGGCTCTGAACGCGTTTCCTGGGGCCTGATTTTTCACTCGTCTCCGATGACGGCTAGGGCTATGTTTAGGGATGCTCGGAAACAGCGAACCCGGAGGGTCCAGTTGCATGTGGGGCTGCGTAAAGGCTCCCCTGGGGAGTTCACTTGTACCCAAAGCCTTCCTTTGGGGGCACTTTTGGATGGTCCAAAGGGGCTCGGAATGCATTTCCTGGGGCCTGATTTTTCACTCGTCTCCGAAGACGGCTAGGGCTATGTTTACGGATACTCGGAAACAGCGAACCCGGAGGGTCCAGTTGCATGTGGGGCTGCGTAAAGGCTCCCCTGGGGAGTTCTCTTGTACCCATAGCCTTCCTTTGGGGGCACTTTTGAATGGGCGAAAAGGGCTCGCAACGCGTATCCTGGGGCCTGATTTTTCAGTCGTCTTCGATGCCGGCTAGGGCTATGTTTAGGGATGCTCGGAAACAGCGAACCCGGAGGGTCCAGTTGTATGTGGGGCTGCGTAAAGGCTCCCCTGAAAACTTCAGTTGTACCCAAAGCCTTCCTTTGGGGGCACTTTTGGATGGTCCAAATGGGCTCGCAACGCATTTCCTGGGGCCTGATTTTTCACTCGTCTCCGATGACGGCTAGGGATACTTTTAGGTTTGCTCAGGAACAGCAAACCCGGAGGGTCCAGTTGCATGTGGGGCTGCATAAAGGCTCCCCTGGGGAGTTCTCTTGTACCCAAAGCTTTCCTTTGGGGGCACTTTTGGATGGGCGTAAAGGGGCTCGCAACGCATTTCCTGGGGCCTGATTTTTCAGTCGTCTTCGATGCCGGCTAGGGCTATGTTTAGGGATGCTCGGAAACAGCGAACCCGGAGGGTCCAGTTGCATGTGGGGCTGCATAAAGGCTCCCCTGGGGAGTTCTCTTGTACCCAAAGCCTTCCTTTGGGGGCACTTTTGGATGGGCGAAAAGGGCTCGCAACGCATTTCCTGGGGCCTGATTTTTCAGTCGTCTTCGATGCCGGCTAGGGCTATGTTTAGGGTTACTCGGAAACAGCGAACCCAGATGGTCTAGTTGCATGTGGGGCTGCGTAAAGCTCCCCTGGGGAGTTCTCTTGTACCCAAAGCCTTCCTTTGGGGGCACTTTTGAATGGGCGAAAAAGGCTCTGAACGCGTTTCTTGGGGCCTGATTTTTCACTCGTCTCCGATGACGGCTAGGGCTATGTTTAGGGATGCTCGGAAACAGCGAACCCGGAGGGTCCAGTTGCATGTGGGGCTGCGTAAAGGCTCTCCGGGGAACTTCAGATGTACCCAAAGCCTTCCTTTGGGGGCACATTTGGATGGGCGAAAGGGTCTCGCAACGCATTTCCTGGGGCCTGATTTTTCAGTGGTCTTCGATGCCGGCTAGGGCTATGTTTAGGGATGCTCGGAAACAGCGAACCCGGAGGGTCCAGTTGCATGTGGGGCTGCGTAAAGGCTCCCCTGAAAACTTCAGTTGTACCCAAAGCCTTCCTTTGGGGGCACTTTTGGATGGTCCAAAGGGGCTCGGAACGCATTTCCTGGGGCCTGATTTTTCACTCGTCTCCGATGACGGCTAGGGATACGTTTAGGTTTGCTCAGGAACAGCGAACCCGGAGGGTCCAGTTGCATGTGGGGCTGCATAAAGGCTCCCCTGGGGAGTTCTCTTGTACCCAAAGCCTTCCTTTGGTGACACTTTTGGATGGTCCAAAGGGGCTTGCAAAGCACTTCCTGAGGCTCGGTTTTTCAGTCTACTCCCATGCCAGCTAGGGCTATCTTTAGGGATGCTCGGAAACAGCGAACCCAGAGGGTCCAGTTGCATGTGGGGCTGCGTAAAGGCTCCCCTGGGGAGTTCTCTTGTACCCAAAGCCTTCCTTTGGGGGTACTTTTGAATGGGCGAAAAGGGCTCGCAACGCGTATCCTGGGGCCTGATTTTTCAGTCGTCTTCGATGCCGGCTAGGGCTATGTTTAGGGTTGCTCGGAAACAGCGAACCCAGATGGTCTAGTTGCATGTGGGGCTGCGTAAAGGTCCCCTGGGGAGTTCACTTGTACCCAAAGCCTTCCTTTGGGGGCACTTTTGGATGGTCCAAAGGGGCTCGGAACGCATTTCCTGGGGCCTGATTTTTCACTCGTCTCCGATGACGGCTAGGGATACGTTTAGGTTTGCTCAGGAACAGCGAACCCGGAGGGTCCAGTTGCATGTGGGGCTGCGTAAAGGCTCCCCTGGGGAGTTCACTTGTACCCAAAGCCTTCCTTTGGGGGCACTTTTGGATGGGCGACAAGGGCTCTGAACGCGTTTCCTGGGGCCTGATTTTTCACTCGTCTCCGATGACGGCTAGGGCTATGTTTAGGGATGCTCGGAAACAGCGAACCCGGAGGGTCTAGTTGCATGTGGGGCTGCGTAAAGGCTCCCCTGGGGAGTTCTATTGTACCCATAGCCTTCCTTTGGGGGCACTTTTGAATGTGCGAAAAGGGCTCGCAACGCGTATCCTGGGGCCTGATTTTTCAGTCGTCTCAAATGATGGCTAGGGCTATGTTTAGGGATGCTCGGAAACAGCGAACCCGGAGGGTCTAGTTGCATGTGGGGCTGCGTAAAGGCTCCCCTGGGGAGTTCTCTTGTACCCAAAGCCTTCCTTTGGGGGCACTTTTGGATGGGCGTAAAGGGGCTCGCAACGCATTTCCTGGGGCCTGATTTTTCACTCGTTTTCGATGCCGGCTAGGGCTATGTTTAGGGATGCTCGGAAACAGCGAACCCGGAGGGTCCAGTTGCATGTGGGGCTGCGTAAAGGCTCCCCTGGGGAGTTCTCTTGTACCCAAAGCCTTCCTTTGGGGACACTTTTGGATGGGCGAAAAGGGCTCACAACGCGTTTCCTGGGGCCTGAATTTTCAGTCGTCTTCGTTGCCGGCCAGGGTTATGTTTAGGGATGCTCGGAAACAGCGAACCCGGAGGGTCCAGTTGCATATGGGGCTGCGTAAAGGCTCCCCGGGGAACTTCAGATGTACCCAAAGCCTTCCTTTGGTGACACTTTTGGATGGGCGAAAGGGTCTCGCAACGCGTTTCCTGGGGCCTGATTTTTCAGTCGTCTTCGATGCCGGCTAGGGCTATGTTTAGGGATGCTCAGAAACAGCGAACCCGGAGGGTCCAGTTGCATGTGGGGCTGCGTAAAGGCTCCCCTGGGGAGTTCTCTTGTACCCAAAGCTTTCCTTTGGGGGCACTTTTGAATTGGCGAAAAGGGCTCGGAACGCATTTCCTGGGGCCTGATTTTTCACTCGTCTCCGAAGACGGCTAGGGCTATGTTTAGGGATGCTCGGAAACAGCGAACCCGGAGGGTCCAGTTGCATGTGGGGCTGCGTAAAGGCTCCCCTGGGGAGTTCTCTTGTACCCAAAGCCTTCCTTTGGGGGCACTTTTGGATGGGCGTAAAGGGGCTCGCAACGCATTTCCTGGGGCCTGATTTTTCAGTCGTCTTCGATGCCGGCTAGGGCTATGTTTAGGGATGCTCGGAAACAGCGAACCCGGAGGGTCCAGTTGCATGTGGGGCTGCGTAAAGTCTCCCCTGAAAACTTCAGTTGTACCCAAAGCCTTCTTTTGGGGGCACTTTTGGATGGTCCAAAGGGGCTTGCAACGCATTTCCTGGGGCCTGATTTTTCACTCGTCTCCGATGACGGCTAGGGATACGTTTAGGTTTGCTCAGGAACAGCGAACCCGGAGGGTCCAGTTGCATGTGGGGCTGCGTAAAGGCTCCCCTGGGGAGTTCTCTTGTACCCAAAGCCTTCCGTTGGTGACACTTTTGGATGGTCCAAAGGGGCTTGCAACGCATTTCCTGAGGCTCGGTTTTTCAGTCTACTCCCATGCCGGCTAGGGCTATGTTTAGGGATGCTCGGAAACAGCGAACCCGGAGGGTCCAGATGCATGTGGGGCTGCGTAAAGGCTCCCCTGGGGAGTTCTCTTGTACCCAAAGCCTTCCTTTGGGGGCACTTTTGAATGGGCGAAAAGGGCTCGGAACGCGTTTCCTGGGGCCTGATTTTTCACTCGTCTCCGATGACGGCTAGGGCTATGTTTAGGGATGCTCGGAAACAGCGAACCCGGAGGGTCCAGTTGCATGTGGGGCTGCGTAAAGGCTCCCCTGTGGAGTTCACTTGTACCCAAAGCCTTCCTTTGGGGGCACTTTTGGATGGTCCAAAGGGGCTCGTAATGCATATCCTGGGGCCTGATTTTTCACTCGTCTCCGATGCCGGCTAGGGCTATGTTTAGGGATACTCGGAAACAGCGAACCCGGAGGGTCCAGTTGCATGTGGGGCTGCGTAAAGGCTCCCCTGGGGAGTTCTCTTGTACCCATAGCCTTCCTTTGGGGGCACTTTTGAATGGGCGAAAAGGGCTCGCAACGCGTATCCTGGGGCCTGATTTTTCAGTCGTCTCAAATGCCGGCTAGGGCTATGTTTAGGGATGCTCGGAAACAGCGAACCCGGAGGGTCTAGTTGCATGTGGGGCTGCGTAAAGGCTCCCCTGGGGAGTTCACTTGTACCCAAAGCCTTCCTTTGGGGGCACTTTTGGATGGTCCAAAGGGGCTCGGAACGCATTTCCTGGGGCCTGATTTTTCACTCGTCTCCGATGACGGCTAGGGATACGTTTAGGTTTGCTCAGGAACAGCGAACCCGGAGGGTCCAGTTGCATGTGGGGCTGCATAAAGGCTCCCCTGGGGAGTTCTCTTGTACCCAAAGCCTTCCTTTGGTGACACTTTTGGATGGTCCAAAGGGGCTTGCAAAGCACTTCCTGAGGCTCGGTTTTTCAGTCTACTCCCATGCCAGCTAGGGCTATCTTTAGGGATGCTCGGAAACAGCGAACCCAGAGGGTCCAGTTGCATGTGGGGCTGCGTAAAGGCTCCCCTGGGGAGTTCTCTTGTACCCAAAGCCTTCCTTTGGGGGTACTTTTGAATGGGCGAAAAGGGCTCGCAACGCGTATCCTGGGGCCTGATTTTTCAGTCGTCTTCGATGCCGGCTAGGGCTATGTTTAGGGTTGCTCGGAAACAGCGAACCCAGATGGTCTAGTTGCATGTGGGGCTGCGTAAAGGTCCCCTGGGGAGTTCACTTGTACCCAAAGCCTTCCTTTGGGGGCACTTTTGGATGGTCCAAAGGGGCTCGGAACGCATTTCCTGGGGCCTGATTTTTCACTCGTCTCCGATGACGGCTAGGGATACGTTTAGGTTTGCTCAGGAACAGCGAACCCGGAGGGTCCAGTTGCATGTGGGGCTGCGTAAAGGCTCCCCTGGGGAGTTCACTTGTACCCAAAGCCTTCCTTTGGGGGCACTTTTGAATGGGCGAAAAGGGCTCTGAACGCGTTTCCTGGGGCCTGATTTTTCACTCGTCTCCGATGACGGCTAGGGCTATGTTTAGGGATGCTCGGAAACAGCGAACCCGGAGGGTCCAGTTGCATGTGGGGCTGCGTAAAGGCTCCCCTGGGGAGTTCACTTGTACCCAAAGCCTTCCTTTGGGGGCACTTTTGGATGGTCCAAAGGGGCTCGGAATGCATTTCCTGGGGCCTGATTTTTCACTCGTCTCCGAAGACGGCTAGGGCTATGTTTACGGATACTCGGAAACAGCGAACCCGGAGGGTCCAGTTGCATGTGGGGCTGCGTAAAGGCTCCCCTGGGGAGTTCTCTTGTACCCATAGCCTTCCTTTGGGGGCACTTTTGAATGGGCGAAAAGGGCTCGCAACGCGTATCCTGGGGCCTGATTTTTCAGTCGTCTTCGATGCCGGCTAGGGCTATGTTTAGGGATGCTCGGAAACAGCGAACCCGGAGGGTCCAGTTGCATGTGGGGCTGCGTAAAGGCTCCCCTGAAAACTTCAGTTGTACCCAAAGCCTTCCTTTGGGGGCACTTTTGGATGGTCCAAATGGGCTCGGAACGCATTTCCTGGGGCCTGATTTTTCACTCGTCTCCGATGACGGCTAGGGATACTTTTAGGTTTGCTCAGGAACAGCAAACCCGGAGGGTCCAGTTGCATGTGGGGCTGCATAAAGGCTCCCCTGGGGAGTTCTCTTGTACCCAAAGCTTTCCTTTGGGGGCACTTTTGGATGGGCGTAAAGGGGCTCGCAACGCATTTCCTGGGGCCTGATTTTTCAGTCGTCTTCGATGCCGGCTAGGGCTATGTTTAGGGATGCTCGGAAACAGCGAACCCGGAGGGTCCAGTTGCATGTGGGGCTGCATAAAGGCTCCCCTGGGGAGTTCTCTTGTACCCAAAGCCTTCCTTTGGGGGCACTTTTGGATGGGCGAAAAGGGCTAGGAACGCATTTCCTGGGGCCTGATTTTTCAGTCGTCTTCGATGCCGGCTAGGGCTATGTTTAGGGTTACTCGGAAACAGCGAACCCAGATGGTCTAGTTGCATGTGGGGCTGCGTAAAGCTCCCCTGGGGAGTTCTCTTGTACCCAAAGCCTTCCTTTGGGGGCACTTTTGAATGGGCGAAAAAGGCTCTGAACGCGTTTCTTGGGGCCTGATTTTTCACTCGTCTCCGATGACGGCTAGGGCTATGTTTAGGGATGCTCGGAAACAGCGAACCCGGAGGGTCCAGTTGCATGTGGGGCTGCGTAAAGGCTCTCCGGGGAACTTCAGATGTACCCAAAGCCTTCCTTTGGGGGCACATTTGGATGGGCGAAAGGGTCTCGCAACGCATTTCCTGGGGCCTGATTTTTCAGTGGTCTTCGATGCCGGCTAGGGCTATGTTTAGGGATGCTCGGAAACAGCGAACCCGGAGGGTCCAGTTGCATGTGGGGCTGCGTAAAGGCTCCCCTGAAAACTTCAGTTGTACCCAAAGCCTTCCTTTGGGGGCACTTTTGGATGGTCCAAAGGGGCTCGGAACGCATTTCCTGGGGCCTGATTTTTCACTCGTCTCCGATGACGGCTAGGGATACGTTTAGGTTTGCTCAGGAACAGCGAACCCGGAGGGTCCAGTTGCATGTGGGGCTGCATAAAGGCTCCCCTGGGGAGTTCTCTTGTACCCAAAGCCTTCCTTTGGTGACACTTTTGGATGGTCCAAAGGGGCTTGCAAAGCACTTCCTGAGGCTCGGTTTTTCAGTCTACTCCCATGCCAGCTAGGGCTATCTTTAGGGATGCTCGGAAACAGCGAACCCAGAGGGTCCAGTTGCATGTGGGGCTGCGTAAAGGCTCCCCTGGGGAGTTCTCTTGTACCCAAAGCCTTCCTTTGGGGGTACTTTTGAATGGGCGAAAAGGGCTCGCAACGCGTATCCTGGGGCCTGATTTTTCAGTCGTCTTCGATGCCGGCTAGGGCTATGTTTAGGGTTGCTCGGAAACAGCGAACCCAGATGGTCTAGTTGCATGTGGGGCTGCGTAAAGGTCCCCTGGGGAGTTCACTTGTACCCAAAGCCTTCCTTTGGGGGCACTTTTGGATGGTCCAAAGGGGCTCGGAACGCATTTCCTGGGGCCTGATTTTTCACTCGTCTCCGATGACGGCTAGGGATACGTTTAGGTTTGCTCAGGAACAGCGAACCCGGAGGGTCCAGTTGCATGTGGGGCTGCGTAAAGGCTCCCCTGGGGAGTTCACTTGTACCCAAAGCCTTCCTTTGGGGGCACTTTTGGATGGGCGAAAAGGGCTCTGAACGCGTTTCCTGGGGCCTGATTTTTCACTCGTCTCCGATGACGGCTAGGGCTATGTTTAGGGATGCTCGGAAACAGCGAACCCGGAGGGTCCAGTTGCATGTGGGGCTGCGTAAAGGCTCCCCTGGGGAGTTCACTTGTACCCAAAGCCTTCCTTTGGGGGCACTTTTGGATGGTCCAAAGGGGCTCGGAATGCATTTCCTGGGGCCTGATTTTTCACTCGTCTCCGAAGACGGCTAGGGCTATGTTTACGGATACTCGGAAACAGCGAACCCGGAGGGTCCAGTTGCATGTGGGGCTGCGTAAAGGCTCCCCTGGGGAGTTCTCTTGTACCCATAGCCTTCCTTTGGGGGCACTTTTGAATGGGCGAAAAGGGCTCGCAACGCGTATCCTGGGGCCTGATTTTTCAGTCGTCTTCGATGCCGGCTAGGGCTATGTTTAGGGATGCTCGGAAACAGCGAACCCGGAGGGTCCAGTTGCATGTGGGGCTGCGTAAAGGCTCCCCTGAAAACTTCAGTTGTACCCAAAGCCTTCCTTTGGGGGCACTTTTGGATGGTCCAAATGGGCTCGGAACGCATTTCCTGGGGCCTGATTTTTCACTCGTCTCCGATGACGGCTAGGGATACTTTTAGGTTTGCTCAGGAACAGCAAACCCGGAGGGTCCAGTTGCATGTGGGGCTGCATAAAGGCTCCCCTGGGGAGTTCTCTTGTACCCAAAGCTTTCCTTTGGGGGCACTTTTGGATGGGCGTAAAGGGGCTCGCAACGCATTTCCTGGGGCCTGATTTTTCAGTCGTCTTCGATGCCGGCTAGGGCTATGTTTAGGGATGCTCGGAAACAGCGAACCCGGAGGGTCCAGTTGCATGTGGGGCTGCGTAAAGGCTCCCCTGAAAACTTCAGTTGTACCCAAAGCCTTCCTTTGTTGACACTTTTGGATGGGCGAAAGGGTCTCGCAACGCGTTTCCTGGGGCCTGATTTTTCAGTCGTCTTCGATGCCGGCTAGGGCTATGTTTAGGGATGCTCGGAAACAGCGAACCCGGAGGGTCCAGTTGCATGTGGGGCTGCATAAAGGCTCCCCTGGGGAGTTCTCTTGTACCCAAAGCCTTCCTTTGGGGGCACTTTTGGATGGGCGAAAAGGGCTTGGAACGCATATCCTTGGGCCTGATTTTTCAGTCGTCTTCGATGCCGGCTAGGGCTATGTTTAGGGTTACTCGGAAACAGCGAACCCAGATGGTCTAGTTGCATGTGGGGCTGCGTAAAGGTCCCCTGGGGAGTTCACTTGTACCCAAAGCCTTCCTTTGGGGGCACTTTTGGATGGTCCAAAGGGGCTCGGAACGCATTTCCTGGGGCCTGATTTTTCAGTCGTCTTCGATGCCGGCTAGGGATATGTTTAGGGATGCTCGGAAACAGCGAACCCGGAGGGTCCAGTTGCATGTGGGGCTGCATAAAGGCTCCCCTGGGGAGTTCTCTTGTACCCAAAGCCTTCCTTTGGGGGCACTTTTGGATGGGCGAAAAGGGCTAGGAACGCATTTCCTGGGGCCTGATTTTTCAGTCGTCTTCGATGCCGGCTAGGGCTATGTTTAGGGTTACTCGGAAACAGCGAACCCAGATGGTCTAGTTGCATGTGGGGCTGCGTAAAGCTCCCCTGGGGAGTTCTCTTGTACCCAAAGCCTTCCTTTGGGGGCACTTTTGAATGGGCGAAAAGGGCTCTGAACGCGTTTCTTGGGGCCTGATTTTTCACTCGTCTCCGATGACGGCTAGGGCTATGTTTAGGGATGCTCGGAAACAGCGAACCCGGAGGGTCCAGTTGCATGTGGGGCTGCGTAAAGGCTCTCCGGGGAACTTCAGATGTACCCAAAGCCTTCCTTTGGGGGCACATTTGGATGGGCGAAAGGGTCTCGCAACGCATTTCCTGGGGCCTGATTTTTCAGTGGTCTTCGATGCCGGCTAGGGCTATGTTTAGGGATGCTCGGAAACAGCGAACCCGGAGGGTCCAGTTGCATGTGGGGCTGCGTAAAGGCTCCCCTGAAAACTTCAGTTGTACCCAAAGCCTTCCTTTGGGGGCACTTTTGGATGGTCCAATGGGGCTTGCAAAGCACTTCCTGAGGCTCGGTTTTTCAGTCTACTCCCATGCCAGCTAGGGCTATGTTTAGGGATGCTCGGAAACAGCGAACCCGGAGGGTCCAGTTGCATGTGGGGCTGCGTAAAGGCTCCCCTGGGGAGTTCTCTTGTACCCAAAGCCTTCCTTTGGGGGCACTTTTGAATGGGCGAAAAGGGCTCGCAACGCGTATCCTGGGGCCTGATTTTTCAGTCGTCTTCGATGCCGGCTAGGGCTATGTTTAGGGTTGCTCGGAAACAGCGAACCCAGATGGTCTAGTTGCATGTGGGGCTGCGTAAAGGTCCCCTGGGGAGTTCACTTGTACCCAAAGCCTTCCTTTGGGGGCACTTTTGGATGGTCCAAAGGGGCTCGGAACGCATTTCCTGGGGCCTGATTTTTCAGTCGTCTCCGATGACGGCTAGGGATACGTTTAGGTTTGCTCAGGAACAGCGAACCCGGAGGGTCCAGTTGCATGTGGGGCTGCGTAAAGGCTCCCCTGGGGAGTTCTCTTGTACCCAAAGCCTTCCTTTGGGGGCACTTTTGAATGGGCGAAAAGGGCTCTGAACGCGTTTCCTGGGGCCTGATTTTTCACTCGTCTCCCATGACGGCTAGGGATACGTTTAGGTTTGCTCAGGAACAGCGAACCCGGAGGGTATAGTTGCATGTGGGGCTGCGTAAAGGCTCCCCTGGGGATTTCTCTTGTACCCAAAGCCTTCCTTTGGTGACACTTTTGGATGGTCCAAAGGGGCTTGCAACGCATTTCCTGAGGCCCGGTTTTTCAGTCTACTCCCATGCCGTCTAGGGCTATGTTTAGGGATGCTCGGAAACAGCGAACCCGGAGGGTCCAGTTGCATGTGGGGCTGCGTAAAGGCTCCCCTGGGGAGTTCACTTGTACCCAAAGCCTTCCTTTGGGGGCACTTTTGGATGTGCGAAAGGGTCTCGCAACGCGTTTCCTGGGGCCTGATTTTTCAGTCGTCTTCGATGCCGGCTAGGGCTATGTTTAGGGATGCTCAGAAACAGCGAACCCGGAGGGTCCAGTTGCATGTGGGGCTGAGTAAAGGCTCCCCTGGGGAGTTCTCTTGTACCCAAAGCCTTCCGTTGGTGACACTTTTGGATGGTCCAAAGGGGCTCAGAACGCATTTCCTGGGGCCTGATTTTTCACTCTTCTCCGATGACGGCTAGGGATACGTTTAGGTTTGCTCAGGAACAGCGAACCCGGAGGGTCCAGTTGCATGTGGGGCTGCGTAAAGGCTCCCCTGGGGAGTTCTCTTGTACCCAAAGCCTTCCTTTGGTGACACTTTTGGATGGTCCAAAGGGGCTTGCAACGCATATCCTGAGGCCCGGTTTTTCAGTCTACTCCCATGCCGGCTAGGGCTATGTTTAGGGTTGCTCGGAAACAGCGAACCCGGAGGGTCCAGTTGCATGTGGGGCTGCGTAAAGGCTCCCCTGGGGAGTTCACTTGTACCCAAAGCCTTCCTTTGGGGGCACTTTTGGATGGTCCAAAGGGGCTTGCAACGCATTTCCTGAGGCCCGGTTTTTCAGTCTACTCCCATGCCCGCTAGGGCTATGTTTAGGGATGCTCGGAAACAGCGAACCCAGAGGATCCAGTTGCATGTGGGGCTGCGTAAAGGCTCCCCTGGGGAGTTCTCTTGTACCCAAAGCCTTCCTTTGGTGACACTTTTGGATGGGCGAAAAGGGCTCGCAACGCGTTTCCTGGGGCCTGATTTTTCACTCGTCTCCGATGACGGCTAGGGCTATGTTTAGGGATGCTCGGAAACAGCGAACCCGGAGGGTCCAGTTGCATGTGGGGCTGCGTAAAGGCTCCCCTGGGAACTTCAGATGTACCCCAAGCCTTCCTTTGGGGGCACTTTTGGATGTGCGAAAGGGTCTCGCAACGCGTTTCCTGGGGCCTGATTTTTCAGTCGTCTTCGATGCCGGCTAGGGCTATGTTTAGGGATGCTCAGAAACAGCGAACCCGGAGGGTCCAGTTGCATGTGGGGCTGAGTAAAGGCTCCCCTGGGGAGTTCTCTTGTACCCAAAGCCTTCCGTTGGTGACACTTTTGGATGGTCCAAAGGGGCTCAGAACGCATTTCCTGGGGCCTGATTTTTCACTCTTCTCCGATGACGGCTAGGGATACGTTTAGGTTTGCTCAGGAACAGCGAACCCGGAGGGTCCAGTTGCATGTGGGGCTGCGTAAAGGCTCCCCTGGGGAGTTCTCTTGTACCCAAAGCCTTCCTTTGGTGACACTTTTGGATGGTCCAAAGGGGCTTGCAACGCATATCCTGAGGCCCGGTTTTTCAGTCTACTCCCATGCCGGCTAGGGCTATGTTTAGGGTTGCTCGGAAACAGCGAACCCGGAGGGTCCAGTTGCATGTGGGGCTGCGTAAAGGCTCCCCTGGGGAGTTCACTTGTACCCAAAGCCTTCCTTTGGGGGCACTTTTGGATGGTCCAAAGGGGCTCGGAATGCATTTCCTGGGGCCTTATTTTTCACTCGTCTCCGATGCCGGCTAGGGCTATGTTTAGGGATGCTCGGAAACAGCGAACCCGGAGGGTCCAGTTGCATGTGGGGCTGCGTAAAGGCTCCCCTGGGGAGTTCTCTTGTACCCATAGCCTTCCTTTGGGGGCACTTTTGAATGGGTGAAAAGGGCTCGCAACGCGTATCCTGGGGCCTTATTTTTCAGTCGTCTTCGATGCCGGCTAGGGCTATGTTTAGGGATGCTCGGAAACAGCGAACCCGGATGGTCTAGTTGCATGTGGGGCTGCGTAAAGGCTCCCCTGGGGAGTTCACTTGTACCCAAAGCCTTCCTTTGGGGGCACTTTTGGATGGTCCAAAGGGGCTCAGAACGCATTTCCTGGGGCCTGATTTTTCACTCTTCTCCGATGACGGCTAGGGATACGTTTAGGTTTGCTCAGGAACAGCGAACCCGGAGGGTCCAGTTGCATGTGGGGCTGCGTAAAGGCTCCCCTGGGGAGTTCTCTTGTACCCAAAGCCTTCCTTTGGTGACACTTTTGGATGGTCCAAAGGGGCTTGCAACGCATATCCTGAGGCCCGGTTTTTCAGTCTACTCCCATGCCGGCTAGGGCTATGTTTAGGGTTGCTCGGAAACAGCGAACCCGGAGGGTCCAGTTGCATGTGGGGCTGCGTAAAGGCTCCCCTGGGGAGTTCTCTTGTACCCAAAGCCTTCCTTTGGGGGCACTTTTGGATGGGCGAAAAGGGCTCGCAACGCGTTTCCTGGGGCCTGATTTTTCAGTCGTCTTCGATGCCGGCTAGGGCTATGTTTAGGGATGCTCGGAAACAGCGAACCCGGAGGGTCCAGTTGCATGTGGGGCTGCGTTAAGGCTCCCCTGGGGAGTTCACTTGTACCCAAAGCCTTCCTTTGGGGGCACTTTTGGATGTGCGAAATCGTCTCGCAACGCGTTTCCTGGGGCCTGATTTTTCAGTCGTCTCAAATGACGGCTAGCGCTATGTTTAGGGATGCTCGGAAACAGCGAACCCGGAGGGTCCAGTTGCATGTGGGGCTGCGTAAAGGCTCCCCTGGGGAGTTCTCTTGTACCCCAAGCCTTCCTTTGGGGGCACTTTTGGATGGGCGAAAAGGGCTCGCAACGCATTTCCTGGGGCCTGATTTTTCAGTCGTCTTCGATGCCGGCTAGGGCTATGTTTAGGGATGCTCGGAAACAGCGAACCCGGAGGGTCCAGTTGCATGTGGGGCTGCGTAAAGGCTCCCCTGGGGAGTTCACTTGTACCCCAAGCCTTCCTTTGGGGGCACTTTTGGATGGTCCAAAGGGGCTCGGAACGCATTTCCTGGGGCCGGATTTTTCAGTGGTCTCCGATGACGGCTAGGGATACGTTTAGGTTTGCTCAGGAACAGCGAACCCGGAGGGTCCAGTTGCATGTGGGGCTGCGTAAAGGCTCCCCTGGGGAGTTCTCTTGTACCCAAAGCCTTCCTTTGGTGACACTTTTGGATGGTCCAAAGGGGCTTGCAACGCATTTCCTGAGGCCCGGTTTTTCAGTCTACTCCCATGCCGGCTAGGGCTATGTTTAGGGTTGCTTGGAAACAGCGAACCCGGAGGGTCCAGTTGCATGTGGGGCTGCGTAAAGGCTCCCCTGGGGAGTTCTCTTGTACCCAAAGCCTTCCTTTGGGGGCACTTTTGGATGGGCGTAAAGGGGCTCGCAACGCGTTTCCTGGGGCCTGATTTTTCAGTCGTCTTCGATGCCGTCTAGGGCTATGTTTAGGGATGCTCAGAAACAGCGAACCCGGAGGGTCCAGTTGCATGTGGGGCTGCGTAAAGGCTCCCCTGGGGAGTTCACTTGTACCCAAAGCCTTCCTTTGGGGGCACTTTTGGATGGTCCAAAGGGGCTCGCAACGCATTTCCTCGGACCTGATTTTTCACTCGTCTCCGATGACAGCTAGGGATACGTTTAGGTTTGCTCAGCTACAGCGAACCCGGAGGGTATAGTTGCATGTGGGGCTGCGTAAAGGCTCCCCTGGGGAGTTCTCTTGTACCCAAAGCCTTCCTTTGGTGACACTTTTGGATGGTCCAAAGGGGCTTGCAACGCATTTCCTGAGGCCCGGTTTTTCAGTCTACTCCCATGCCGTATAGGGCTATGTTTAGGGATGCTCGGAAACAGCGAACCCGGAGGGTCCAGTTGCATGTGGGGCTGCGTAAAGGCTCCCCTGGGGAGTTCACTTGTACCCAAAGCCTTCCTTTGGGGGCACTTTTAGATGGTCCAAAGGGGCTCGGAATGCATTTCCTGGGGCCTGATTTTTCACTCGTCTCCGAAGACGGCTAGGGCTATGTTTAGGGATACTCGGAAACAGCGAACCCGGATGGTCCAGTTGCATGTGGGGCTGCGTAAAGGCTCCCCTGGGGAGTTCTCTTGTACCCATAGCCTTCCTTTGGGGGCACTTTTGAATGGGCGAAAAGGGCTCGCAACGCGTATCCTGGGGCCTGATTTTTCAGTCGTCATCAATGTTGGCTAGGGCTATGTTTAGGGATGCTCGGAAACAGCGAACCCGGAGGGTCTAGTTGCATGTGGGACTGCGTAAAGGCTCCCCTGGGGAGTTCACTTGTACCCAAAGCCTTCCTTTGGTGACACTTTTGGATGGTCCAAAGGGGCTTGCAACGCATTTCCTGAGGCCCGGTTTTTCAGTCTACTCCCATGCCCGCTAGGGCTATGTTTAGGGATGCTCGGAAACAGCGAACCCAGAGGATCCAGTTGCATGTGGGGCTGCGTAAAGGCTCCCCTGGGGAGTTCTCTTGTACCCAAAGCCTTCCTTTGGTGACACTTTTGGATGGGCGAAAAGGGCTCGCAACGCGTTTCCTGGGGCCTGATTTTTCACTCGTCTCCGATGACGGCTAGGGCTATGTTTAGGGATGCTCGGAAACAGCGAACCCGGAGGGTCTAGTTGCATGTGGGGCTGCGTAAAGGCTCCCCTGGGGAGTTCACTTGTACCCCAAGCCTTCCTTTGGGGGCACTTTTGGATGGTCCAAAGGGGCTCGGAACGCATTTCCTGGGGCCGGATTTTTCAGTCGTCTCCGATGACGGCTAGGGATACGTTTAGGTTTGCTCAGGAACAGCGAACCCGGAGGGTCCAGTTGCATGTGGGGCTGCGTAAAGGCTCCCCTGGGGAGTTCTCTTGTACCCAAAGCCTTCCTTTGGTGACACTTTTGGATGGTCCAAAGGGGCTCGGAACGCATTTCATGGGGCCTGATTTTTCTGTCGTCTCCGAAGACGGCTAGGGCTATGTTTAGGGATGCTCGGAAACAGCGAACCCGGAGGGTCCAGTTGCATATGCGGCTGCGTAAAGGCTCCCCTGGGAACTTCAGATGTACCCAAAGCCTTCCTCTGGGGGCACTTTTGGATGGGCGAAAGGGTCTCGCAACGCATTTCCTGGGGCCTGATTTTTCACTCGTCTTCGATGCCGGCTAGGGCTATGTTTAGGGATGCTCGGAAACAGCGAACCCGGAGGGTCCAGTTGCATGTGGGGCTGCGTAAAGGCTCCCCTGGGGAGTTCACTTGTACCCAAAGCCTTCCTTTGGGGGCACTTTTGAATTGGCGAAAAGGGCTCGGAACGCATTTCCTGGGGCCTGATTTTTCACTCGTCTCCGATGACGGCTAGGGCTATGTTTAGGGATGCTCGGAAACAGCGAACCCAGAGGGTCCAGTTGCATGTGGGGCTGCGTAAAGGCTCCCCTGGGGAGTTCACTTGTACCCAAAGCCTTCCTTTGGGGGCACTTTTGGATGGTCCAAAGGGGCTTGAAACGCTTTTTCTGGGGCCCGGTTTTTCAGTCTTCTCCCATGCCGGCTAGGGCTATGTTTAGGGATGCTCGGAAACAGCAAACCCGGAGGGTCCAGTTGCATGTGGGGCTGCGTAAAGGCTCCCCTGGGGAGTTCTCTTGTACCCAAAGCCTTCCTTTGGGGACACTTTTGGATGGTCCAAAGGGGCTCGGAATGCATTTCCTGGGGCCTGATTTTTCACTCGTCTCCGATGACGGCTAGGGCTATGTTTAGGGATGCTCGGAAAGAGCGAACCCGGAGGGTCCAGTTGCATGTGGGGCTGCGTAAAGGCTCCCCTGGGGAGTTCTCTTGTACCCAAAGCCTTCCTTTGGGGGCACATTTGAATGGGCGAAAAGGGCTCGCAACGCGTATCCTGGGGCCTGATTTTTCAGTCGTCTTCGATGCCGGCTAGGGCTATGTTTAGGGATGCTCGGAAACAGCGAACCCGGATGGTCTAGTTGCATGTGGGGCTGCGTAAAGGCTCCCCTGGGGAGTTCACTTGTACCCAAAGCCTTCCTTTGGGGGCACTTTTGGATGGTCCAAAGGGGCTCAGAACGCATTTCTTGGGGCCTGATTTTTCACTCTTCTCCGATGACGGCTAGGGATACGTTTAGGTTTGCTCAGGAACAGCGAACCCGGAGGGTCCAGTTGCATGTGGGGCTGCGTAAAGGCTCCCCTGGGGAGTTCTCTTGTACCCAAAGCCTTCCTTTGGTGACACTTTTGGATGGTCCAAAGGGGCTTGCAACGCATATCCTGAGGCCCGGTTTTTCAGTCTACTCCCATGCCGGCTAGGGCTATGTTTAGGGTTGCTCGGAAACAGCAAACCCGGAGGGTCCAGTTGCATGTGGGACTGCGTAAAGGCTCCCCTGGGGAGTTCTCTTGTACCCAAAGCCTTCCTTTGGGGGCACTTTTGGATGGGAGAAATCGTCTCGCAACGCGTTTCCTGGGACCTGATTTTTCAATCGTCTTCGATGCCGGCTAGGGATATGTTTAGGGATGCTCGGAAACAGCGAACCCGGAGGGTCCAGTTGCATGTGGGGCTGCGTTAAGGCTCCCCTGGGGAGTTCACTTGTACCCAAAGCCTTCCTTTGGGGGCACTTTTGGATGTGCGAAAGTGTCTCGCAACGCGTTTCCTGGGGCCTGATTTTTCAGTCGTCTCAAATGACGGCTAGCGCTATGTTTAGGGATGCTCGGAAACAGCGAACCCGGAGGGTCCAGTTGCATGTGGGGCTGCGTAAAGGCTCCCCTGGGGAGTTCCCTTGTACCCCAAGCCTTCCTTTGGGGGCACTTTTGGATGGGCGAAAAGGGCTTGCAACGCATTTCCTGGGGCCTGATTTTTCAGTCGTCTTCGATGCCGGCTAGGGCTATGTTTAGGGATGCTCGGAAACAGCGAACCCGGAGGGTCCAGTTGCATGTGGGGCTGCGTAAAGGCTCCCCTGGGGAGTTCACTTGTACCCAAAGCCTTCCTTTGGGGGCACTTTTGGATGGTCCAAAGGGGCTCGGAATGCATTTCCTGGGGCCTGATTTTTCACTCGTCTCCGAAGACGGCTAGGGCTATGTTTAGGGATGCTCGGAAACAGCGAACCCGGAGGGTCCAGTTGCATGTGGGGCTGCGTAAAGGCTCCCCTGGGGAGTTCTCTTGTACCCATAGCCTTCCTTTGGGGGCACTTTTGAATGGGCGAAAAGGGCTCGGAAAGCATTTCCTGGGGCCTGATTTTTCACTCGTCTCCGATGACGGCTAGGGCTATGTTTAGGGATGCTCGGAAACAGCGAACCCGGAGGGTCTAGTTGCATGTGGGGCTGCGTAAAGGCTCCCCTGGGGAGTTCACTTGTACCCCAAGCCTTCCTTTGGGGGCACTTTTGGATGGTCCAAAGGGGCTCGGAACGCATTTCCTGGGGCCGGATTTTTCAGTCGTCTCCGATGACGGCTAGGGATACGTTTAGGTTTGCTCAGGAACAGCGAACCCGGATGGTCCAGTTGCATGTGGGGCTGCGTAAAGGCTCCCCTGGGGAGTTCTCTTGTACCCAAAGCCTTCCTTTGGTGACACTTTTGGATGGTCCAAAGGGGCTTGCAACGCATTTCCTGAGGCCCGGTTTTTCAGTCTACTCCCATGCCGGCTAGGGCTATGTTTAGGGTTGCTCGGAAACAGCGAACCCGGAGGGTCCAGTTGCATGTGGGGCTGCGTAAAGGCTCCCCTGGGGAGTTCTCTTGTACCCAAAGCCTTCCTTTGGGGGCACTTTTGGATGGGCGAAAAGGGCTCGCAACAGGTTCCTGGGGCCTGATTTTTCAGTCGTCTTCGATGCCGGCTAGGGATATGTTTAGGGATGCTCGGAAACAGCGAACCCGGATGGTCCAGTTGCATGTGGGGCTGCGTTAAGGCTCCCCTGGGGAGTTCACTTGTACCCAAAGCCTTCCTTTGGGGGCACTTTTGGATGTGCGAAATCGTCTCGCAACGCGTTTCCTGGGGCCTGATTTTTCAGTCGTCTTCGATGCCGGCTAGGGATATGTTTAGGGATGCTCGGAAACAGCGAACCCGGAGGGTCCAGTTGCATGTGGGGCTACGTAAAGGCTCCCCTGGGGAGTTCACTTCTACCCAAAGCCTTCCTTTGGGGGCACTTTTGGATGTGCGAAAGGGTCTCGCAACGCGTTTCCTGGGGCCTGATTTTTCAGTCGTCTCAAATGACGGCTAGCGCTATGTTTAGGGATGCTCGGAAACAGCGAACCCGGAGGGTCCAGTTGCATGTGGGGCTGCGTAAAGGCTCCCCTGGGGAGTTCTCATGTACCCAAAGCCTTCCTTTGGGGGCACTTTTGGATGGGCGAAAAGGGCTCGCAACGCATTTCCTGGGGCCTGATTTTTCAGTCGTCTTCGATGCCGGCTAGGGCTATGTTTAGGGATGCTCGGAAACAGCGAACCCGGAGGGTCCAGTTGCATGTGGGGCTGCGTAAAGGCTCCCCTGGGGAGTTCACTTGTACCCCAAGCCTTCCTTTGGGGGCACTTTTGGATGGTCCAAAGGGGCTCGGAACGCATTTCCTGGGGCCGGATTTTTCAGTGGTCTCCGATGACGGCTAGGGATACGTTTAGGTTTGCTCAGGAACAGCGAACCCGGAGGGTCCAGTTGCATGTGGGGCTGCGTAAAGGCTCCCCTGGGGAGTTCTCTTGTACCCAAAGCCTTCCTTTGGTGACACTTTTGGATGGTCCAAAGGGGCTTGCAACGCATTTCCTGAGGCCCGGTTTTTCAGTCTACTCCCATGCCGGCTAGGGCTATGTTTAGGGTTGCTTGGAAACAGCGAACCCGGAGGGTCCAGTTGCATGTGGGGCTGCGTAAAGGCTCCCCTGGGGAGTTCTCTTGTACCCAAAGCCTTCCTTTGGGGGCACTTTTGGATGGGCGTAAAGGGGCTCGCAACGCGTTTCCTGGGGCCTGATTTTTCAGTCGTCTTCGATGCCGTCTAGGGCTATGTTTAGGGATGCTCAGAAACAGCGAACCCGGAGGGTCCAGTTGCATGTGGGGCTGCGTAAAGGCTCCCCTGGGGAGTTCACTTGTACCCAAAGCCTTCCTTTGGGGGCACTTTTGGATGGTCCAAAGGGGCTCGCAACGCATTTCCTCGGACCTGATTTTTCACTCGTCTCCGATGACGGCTAGGGATACGTTTAGGTTTGCTCAGCTACAGCGAACCCGGAGGGTATAGTTGCATGTGGGGCTGCGTAAAGGCTCCCCTGGGGAGTTCTCTTGTACCCAAAGCCTTCCTTTGGTGACACTTTTGGATGGTCCAAAGGGGCTTGCAACGCATTTCCTGAGGCCCGGTTTTTCAGTCTACTCCCATGCCGTATAGGGCTATGTTTAGGGATGCTCGGAAACAGCGAACCCGGAGGGTCCAGTTGCATGTGGGGCTGCGTAAAGGCTCCCCTGGGGAGTTCACTTGTACCCAAAGCCTTCCTTTGGGGGCACTTTTAGATGGTCCAAAGGGGCTCGGAATGCATTTCCTGGGGCCTGATTTTTCACTCGTCTCCGAAGACGGCTAGGGCTATGTTTAGGGATACTCGGAAACAGCGAACCCGGATGGTCCAGTTGCATGTGGGGCTGCGTAAAGGCTCCCCTGGGGAGTTCTCTTGTACCCATAGCCTTCCTTTGGGGGCACTTTTGAATGGGCGAAAAGGGCTCGCAACGCGTATCCTGGGGCCTGATTTTTCAGTCGTCATCAATGTTGGCTAGGGCTATGTTTAGGGATGCTCGGAAACAGCGAACCCGGAGGGTCTAGTTGCATGTGGGACTGCGTAAAGGCTCCCCTGGGGAGTTCACTTGTACCCAAAGCCTTCCTTTGGTGACACTTTTGGATGGTCCAAAGGGGCTTGCAACGCATTTCCTGAGGCCCGGTTTTTCAGTCTACTCCCATGCCCGCTAGGGCTATGTTTAGGGATGCTCGGAAACAGCGAACCCAGAGGATCCAGTTGCATGTGGGGCTGCGTAAAGGCTCCCCTGGGGAGTTCTCTTGTACCCAAAGCCTTCCTTTGGTGACACTTTTGGATGGGCGAAAAGGGCTCGCAACGCGTTTCCTGGGGCCTGATTTTTCACTCGTCTCCGATGACGGCTAGGGCTATGTTTAGGGATGCTCGGAAACAGCGAACCCGGAGGGTCTAGTTGCATGTGGGGCTGCGTAAAGGCTCCCCTGGGGAGTTCACTTGTACCCCAAGCCTTCCTTTGGGGGCACTTTTGGATGGTCCAAAGGGGCTCGGAACGCATTTCCTGGGGCCGGATTTTTCAGTCGTCTCCGATGACGGCTAGGGATACGTTTAGGTTTGCTCAGGAACAGCGAACCCGGAGGGTCCAGTTGCATGTGGGGCTGCGTAAAGGCTCCCCTGGGGAGTTCTCATGTACCCAAAGCCTTCCTTTGGGGGCACTTTTGGATGGGCGAAAAGGGCTCGCAACGCATTTCCTGGGGCCTGATTTTTCAGTCGTCTTCGATGCCGGCTAGGGCTATGTTTAGGGATGCTCGGAAACAGCGAACCCGGAGGGTCCAGTTGCATGTGGGGCTGCGTAAAGGCTCCCCTGGGGAGTTCACTTGTACCCCAAGCCTTCCTTTGGGGGCACTTTTGGATGGTCCAAAGGGGCTCGGAACGCATTTCCTGGGGCCGGATTTTTCAGTGGTCTCCGATGACGGCTAGGGATACGTTTAGGTTTGCTCAGGAACAGCGAACCCGGAGGGTCCAGTTGCATGTGGGGCTGCGTAAAGGCTCCCCTGGGGAGTTCTCTTGTACCCAAAGCCTTCCTTTGGTGACACTTTTGGATGGTCCAAAGGGGCTTGCAACGCATTTCCTGAGGCCCGGTTTTTCAGTCTACTCCCATGCCGGCTAGGGCTATGTTTAGGGTTGCTTGGAAACAGTGAACCCGGAGGGTCCAGTTGCATGTGGGGCTGCGTAAAGGCTCCCCTGGGGAGTTCTCTTGTACCCAAAGCCTTCCTTTGGGGGCACTTTTGGATGGGCGTAAAGGGGCTCGCAACGCGTTTCCTGGGGCCTGATTTTTCAGTCGTCTTCGATGCCGTCTAGGGCTATGTTTAGGGATGCTCAGAAACAGCGAACCCGGAGGGTCCAGTTGCATGTGGGGCTGCGTAAAGGCTCCCCTGGGGAGTTCACTTGTACCCAAAGCCTTCCTTTGGGGGCACTTTTGGATGGTCCAAAGGGGCTCGCAACGCATTTCCTCGGACCTGATTTTTCACTCGTCTCCGATGACGGCTAGGGATACGTTTAGGTTTGCTCAGCTACAGCGAACCCGGAGGGTATAGTTGCATGTGGGGCTGCGTAAAGGCTCCCCTGGGGAGTTCTCTTGTACCCAAAGCCTTCCTTTGGTGACACTTTTGGATGGTCCAAAGGGGCTTGCAACGCATTTCCTGAGGCCCGGTTTTTCAGTCTACTCCCATGCCGTATAGGGCTATGTTTAGGGATGCTCGGAAACAGCGAACCCGGAGGGTCCAGTTGCATGTGGGGCTGCGTAAAGGCTCCCCTGGGGAGTTCACTTGTACCCAAAGCCTTCCTTTGGGGGCACTTTTAGATGGTCCAAAGGGGCTCGGAATGCATTTCCTGGGGCCTGATTTTTCACTCGTCTCCGAAGACGGCTAGGGCTATGTTTAGGGATACTCGGAAACAGCGAACCCGGATGGTCCAGTTGCATGTGGGGCTGCGTAAAGGCTCCCCTGGGGAGTTCTCTTGTACCCATAGCCTTCCTTTGGGGGCACTTTTGAATGGGCGAAAAGGGCTCGCAACGCGTATCCTGGGGCCTGATTTTTCAGTCGTCATCAATGTTGGCTAGGGCTATGTTTAGGGATGCTCGGAAACAGCGAACCCGGAGGGTCTAGTTGCATGTGGGACTGCGTAAAGGCTCCCCTGGGGAGTTCACTTGTACCCAAAGCCTTCCTTTGGTGACACTTTTGGATGGTCCAAAGGGGCTTGCAACGCATTTCCTGAGGCCCGGTTTTTCAGTCTACTCCCATGCCCGCTAGGGCTATGTTTAGGGATGCTCGGAAACAGCGAACCCAGAGGATCCAGTTGCATGTGGGGCTGCGTAAAGGCTCCCCTGGGGAGTTCTCTTGTACCCAAAGCCTTCCTTTGGTGACACTTTTGGATGGGCGAAAAGGGCTCGCAACGCGTTTCCTGGGGCCTGATTTTTCACTCGTCTCCGATGACGGCTAGGGCTATGTTTAGGGATGCTCGGAAACAGCGAACCCGGAGGGTCTAGTTGCATGTGGGGCTGCGTAAAGGCTCCCCTGGGGAGTTCACTTGTACCCCAAGCCTTCCTTTGGGGGCACTTTTGGATGGTCCAAAGGGGCTCGGAACGCATTTCCTGGGGCCGGATTTTTCAGTCGTCTCCGATGACGGCTAGGGATACGTTTAGGTTTGCTCAGGAACAGCGAACCCGGAGGGTCCAGTTGCATGTGGGGCTGCGTAAAGGCTCCCCTGGGGAGTTCTCTTGTACCCAAAGCCTTCCTTTGGTGACACTTTTGGATGGTCCAAAGGGGCTCGGAACGCATTTCATGGGGCCTGATTTTTCTGTCGTCTCCGAAGACGGCTAGGGCTATGTTTAGGGATGCTCGGAAACAGCGAACCCGGAGGGTCCAGTTGCATATGCGGCTGCGTAAAGGCTCCCCTGGGAACTTCAGATGTACCCAAAGCCTTCCTCTGGGGGCACTTTTGGATGGGCGAAAGGGTCTCGCAACGCATTTCCTGGGGCCTGATTTTTCAGTCGTCTTCGATGCCGGCTAGGGCTATGTTTAGGGATGCTCGGAAACAGCGAACCCGGAGGGTCCAGTTGCATGTGGGGCTGCGTAAAGGCTCCCCTGGGGAGTTCACTTGTACCCAAAGCCTTCCTTTGGGGGCACTTTTGAATTGGCGAAAAGGGCTCGGAACGCATTTCCTGGGGCCTGATTTTTCACTCGTCTCCGATGACGGCTAGGGCTATGTTTAGGGATGCTCGGAAACAGCGAACCCAGAGGGTCCAGTTGCATGTGGGGCTGCGTAAAGGCTCCCCTGGGGAGTTCACTTGTACCCAAAGCCTTCCTTTGGGGGCACTTTTGGATGGTCCAAAGGGGCTTGAAACGCTTTTTCTGGGGCCCGGTTTTTCAGTCTTCTCCCATGCCGGCTAGGGCTATGTTTAGGGATGCTCGGAAACAGCAAACCCGGAGGGTCCAGTTGCATGTGGGGCTGCGTAAAGGCTCCCCTGGGGAGTTCTCTTGTACCCAAAGCCTTCCTTTGGGGACACTTTTGGATGGTCCAAAGGGGCTCGGAATGCATTTCCTGGGGCCTGATTTTTCACTCGTCTCCGATGACGGCTAGGGCTATGTTTAGGGATGCTCGGAAAGAGCGAACCCGGAGGGTCCAGTTGCATGTGGGGCTGCGTAAAGGCTCCCCTGGGGAGTTCTCTTGTACCCAAAGCCTTCCTTTGGGGGCACATTTGAATGGGCGAAAAGGGCTCGCAACGCGTATCCTGGGGCCTGATTTTTCAGTCGTCTTCGATGCCGGCTAGGGCTATGTTTAGGGATGCTCGGAAACAGCGAACCCGGATGGTCTAGTTGCATGTGGGGCTGCGTAAAGGCTCCCCTGGGGAGTTCACTTGTACCCAAAGCCTTCCTTTGGGGGCACTTTTGGATGGTCCAAAGGGGCTCAGAACGCATTTCTTGGGGCCTGATTTTTCACTCTTCTCCGATGACGGCTAGGGATACGTTTAGGTTTGCTCAGGAACAGCGAACCCGGAGGGTCCAGTTGCATGTGGGGCTGCGTAAAGGCTCCCCTGGGGAGTTCTCTTGTACCCAAAGCCTTCCTTTGGTGACACTTTTGGATGGTCCAAAGGGGCTTGCAACGCATATCCTGAGGCCCGGTTTTTCAGTCTACTCCCATGCCGGCTAGGGCTATGTTTAGGGTTGCTCGGAAACAGCAAACCCGGAGGGTCCAGTTGCATGTGGGGCTGCGTAAAGGCTCCCCTGGGGAGTTCTCTTGTACCCAAAGCCTTCCTTTGGGGGCACTTTTGGATGGGAGAAATCGTCTCGCAACGCGTTTCCTGGGACCTGATTTTTCAATCGTCTTCGATGCCGGCTAGGGATATGTTTAGGGATGCTCGGAAACAGCGAACCCGGAGGGTCCAGTTGCATGTGGGGCTGCGTTAAGGCTCCCCTGGGGAGTTCACTTGTACCCAAAGCCTTCCTTTGGGGGCACTTTTGGATGTGCGAAAGTGTCTCGCAACGCGTTTCCTGGGGCCTGATTTTTCAGTCGTCTCAAATGACGGCTAGCGCTATGTTTAGGGATGCTCGGAAACAGCGAACCCGGAGGGTCCAGTTGCATGTGGGGCTGCGTAAAGGCTCCCCTGGGGAGTTCTCTTGTACCCCAAGCCTTCCTTTGGGGGCACTTTTGGATGGGCGAAAAGGGCTTGCAACGCATTTCCTGGGGCCTGATTTTTCAGTCGTCTTCGATGCCGGCTAGGGCTATGTTTAGGGATGCTCGGAAACAGCGAACCCGGAGGGTCCAGTTGCATGTGGGGCTGCGTAAAGGCTCCCCTGGGGAGTTCACTTGTACCCAAAGCCTTCCTTTGGGGGCACTTTTGGATGGTCCAAAGGGGCTCGGAATGCATTTCCTGGGGCCTGATTTTTCACTCGTCTCCGAAGACGGCTAGGGCTATGTTTAGGGATGCTCGGAAACAGCGAACCCGGAGGGTCCAGTTGCATGTGGGGCTGCGTAAAGGCTCCCCTGGGGAGTTCTCTTGTACCCATAGCCTTCCTTTGGGGGCACTTTTGAATGGGCGAAAAGGGCTCGGAAAGCATTTCCTGGGGCCTGATTTTTCACTCGTCTCCGATGACGGCTAGGGCTATGTTTAGGGATGCTCGGAAACAGCGAACCCGGAGGGTCTAGTTGCATGTGGGGCTGCGTAAAGGCTCCCCTGGGGAGTTCACTTGTACCCCAAGCCTTCCTTTGGGGGCACTTTTGGATGGTCCAAAGGGGCTCGGAACGCATTTCCTGGGGCCGGATTTTTCAGTCGTCTCCGATGACGGCTAGGGATACGTTTAGGTTTGCTCAGGAACAGCGAACGCGGATGGTCCAGTTGCATGTGGGGCTGCGTAAAGGCTCCCCTGGGGAGTTCTCTTGTACCCAAAGCCTTCCTTTGGTGACACTTTTGGATGGTCCAAAGGGGCTTGCAACGCATTTCCTGAGGCCCGGTTTTTCAGTCTACTCCCATGCCGGCTAGGGCTATGTTTAGGGTTGCTCGGAAACAGCGAACCCGGAGGGTCCAGTTGCATGTGGGGCTGCGTAAAGGCTCCCCTGGGGAGTTCTCTTGTACCCAAAGCCTTCCTTTGGGGGCACTTTTGGATGGGCGAAAAGTGCTCGCAACAGGTTCCTGGGGCCTGATTTTTCAGTCGTCTTCGATGCCGGCTAGGGATATGTTTAGGGATGCTCGGAAACAGCGAACCCGGATGGTCCAGTTGCATGTGGGGCTGCGTTAAGGCTCCCCTGGGGAGTTAACTTGTACCCAAAGCCTTCATTTGGGGGCACTTTTGGATGGTCCAAAGGGGCTCGGAATGCATTTCCTGGGGCCTGATTTTTCACTCGTCTCCGAAGACAACTAGAGATATGTTTAGGGATGCTCGGAAACAGCGAACTCGGAGGGTCCAGTTGCATGTGGGGCTGCGTAAAGGCTCCCCTGGGGAGTTCTCTTGTACCCATAGCCTTCCTTTCGGGGCACTTTTGAATGGGCGAAAAGGGCTCGCAACGTGTATCCTGGGGCCTGATTTTTCAGTCGTCTTCGATGCCGGCTAGGGCTATGTTTAGGGATGCTCGGAAACAGCGAACCCGGATGGTCTAATTGCATGTGGGTCTGCGTAAAGGCTCCCCTGGGGAGTTCACTTGTACCCAAAGCCTTCCTTTGGGGGCACTTTTGGATGGTCCAAAGGGGCTCGGAACGCATTTCCTGGGGCCTGATTTTTCACTCGTCTCCGATGACGGCTAGGGATACGTTTAGGTTTGCTAAGGAACAGCGAACCCGGAGGGTCCAGTTGCATGTGGGGCTGCGTTAAGGCTCCCCTGGGGAGTTCACTTGTACCCAAAGCCTTCCTTTGGGGGCACTTTTGGATGGTCCAAAGGGGCTCGGAACGCATTTCATGGGGCCTGATTTTTCTGTCGTCTCCGAAGACGGCTAGGGCTATGTTTAGGGATGCTCGGAAACAGCGAACCCGGAGGGTCCAGTTGCATATGCGGCTGCGTAAAGGCTCCCCTGGGAACTTCAGATGTACCCAAAGCCTTCCTCTGGGGGCACTTTTGGATGGGCGAAAGGGTCTCGCAACGCATTTCCTGGGGCCTGATTTTTCACTCGTCTTCGATGCCGGCTAGGGCTATGTTTAGGGATGCTCGGAAACAGCGAACCCGGAGGGTCCAGTTGCATGTGGGGCTGCGTAAAGGCTCCCCTGGGGAGTTCACTTGTACCCAAAGCCTTCCTTTGGGGGCACTTTTGAATTGGCGAAAAGGGCTCGGAACGCATTTCCTGGGGCCTGATTTTTCACTCGTCTCCGATGACGGCTAGGGCTATGTTTAGGGATGCTCGGAAACAGCGAACCCGGAGGGTCCAGTTGCATGTGGGGCTGCGTAAAGGCTCCCCTGGGGAGTTCACTTGTACCCCAAGCCTTCCTTTGGGGGCACTTTTGGATGGTCCAAAGGGGCTTGAAACGCTTTTTCTGGGGCCCGGTTTTTCAGTCTTCTCCCATGCCGGCTAGGGCTATGTTTAGGGATGCTCGGAAACAGCGAACCCGGAGGGTCCAGTTGCATGTGGGGCTGCGTAAAGGCTCCCCGGGGAACTTCAGATGTACCCAAAGCCTTCCTTTGGTGACACTTTTGGAATGGCGAAAGGGTCTCGCAACGCGTTTCCTGGGGCCTGATTTTTCAGTCGTCTTCGATGCCGGCTAGGGATATGTTTACGGATGCTCGGAAACAGTGAACCCGGAGGGTCCAGTTGCATGTGGGGCTGCGTAAAGGCTCCCCTGGGGAGTTCTCTTGTACCCAAAGCTTTCCTTTGGGGGCACTTTTGAATTGGCGAAAAGGGCTCGGAACGCATTTCCTGGGTCCTGATTTTTCACTCGTCTCCGATGATGGCTAGTGTTATGTTTATGGATGCTCGGAAACAGCGAACCCGGAGGGTCCAGTTGCATGTGGGGCTGCGTAAAGGCTCCCCTGGGGAGTTCTCTTGTACCCAAAGCCTTCCTTTGGGGGCACTTTTGGACGGTCCAAAGGGGCTCGGAACGCATTTCCTGGGGCCTGATTTTTCACTCGTCTCCCATGACGGATAGGGATACGTTTAGGTTTGCTCAGGAACAGCGAACCCGGAGGGTATAGTTGCATGTGGGGCTGCGTAAAGGCTCCCCTGGGGATTTCTCTTGTACCCAAAGCCTTCCTTTGGTGACACTTTTGGATGGTCCAAAGGGGCTTGCAACGCATTTCCTGAGGCCCGGTTTTTCAGTCTACTCCCATGCCGTCTAGGTCTATGTTTAGGGATGCTCAGGAACAGCGAACCCGGAGGGTCCAGTTGCATGTGGGGCTGCGTAAAGGCTCCCCTGGGGAGTTCACTTGTACCCAAAGCCTTCCTTTGGTGACACTTTTGGATGGGCGAAAAGGGCTTGCAACGCATTTCCTGGGGCCTGATTTTTCAGTCGTCTTCGATGCCGGCTAGGGCTATGTTTAGGGATGCTCGGAAACAGCGAACCCGGAGGGTCCAGTTGCATGTGGGGCTGCGTAAAGGCTCCCCGGGGAACTTCAGATGTACCCCAAGCCTTCCTTTGGGGGCACTTTTGGATGTGCGAAAGGGTCTCGCAACGCGTTTCCTGGGGCCTGATTTTTCAGTCGTCTCAAATGACGGCTAGCGCTATGTTTAGGGATTCTCGGAAACAGCGAACCCGGAGGGTCCAGTTGCATGTGGGGCTGCGTAAAGGCTCCCCTGGGGAGTTCTCTTGTACCCAAAGCCTTCCTTTGGGGGCACTTTTGGATGGGCGAAAAGGGCTTGCAACGCATTTCCTGGGGCCTGATTTTTCAGTCGTCTTCGATGCCGGCTAGGGATATGTTTACGGATGCTCGGAAACAGCGAACCCGGAGGGTCCAGTTGCATGTGGGGCTGCGTTAAGGCTCCCCTGGGGAGTTCACTTGTACCCAAAGCCTTCCTTTGGGGGCACTTTTGGTTGGTCCAAAGGGGCTCGGAAAGCATTTCCTGGGGCCTGATTTTTCACTCGTCTCCGAAGACGGCTAGGGCTATGTTTAGGGATGCTCGGAAACAGCGAACCCGGAGGGTCCAGTTGCATGTGGGGCTGCGTAAAGGCTCCCCTGGGGAGTTCTCTTGTACCCAAAGCCTTCCTTTGGTGACACTTTTGGATGGTCCAAAGGGGCTTGCAACGCATATCCTGAGGCCCGGTTTTTCAGTCTATTCCCATGCCGGCTAGGGTTATGTTTAGGGTTGCTCGGAAACAGCGAACCCGGAGGGTCCAGTTGCATGTGGGGCTGCGTAAAGGCTCCCCTGGGGAGTTCTCTTGTACCCAAAGCTTTCCTTTGGGGGCACTTTTGGATGGGCGAAAAGGGCTCGCAACGCGTATCCTGGGGCCTGATTTTTCAGTCGTCTTCGATGCCGGCTAGGGATATGTTTAGGGATGCTCGGAAACAGCGAACCCGGAGGGTCCAGTTGCATGTGGGGCTGCGTTAAGGCTCCCCTGGGGAGTTCACTTGTACCCAAAGCCTTCCTTTGGGGGCACTTTTGGATGTGCGAAAGGGTCTCGCAACGCGTTTCCTGGGGCCTGATTTTTCATTCGTCTCAAATGACGGCTAGCGCTATGTTTAGGGATGCTCGGAAACAGCGAACCCGGAGGGTCCAGTTGCATGTGGGGCTGCGTAAAGGCTCCCCTGGGGAGTTCACTTGTACCCAAAGCCTTCCTTTGGGGGCACTTTTGGATGGTCCAAAGGGGCTCGGAATGCATTTCCTGGGGCCTGATTTTTCAGTCGTCTTTGATGCCGGCTAGGGCTATGTTTAGGGATGCTTGGAAACAGCGAACCCGGAGGGTCCAGTTGCATGTGGGGCTGCGTAAAGGCTCCCCTGGGGAGTTCACTTGTACCCAAAGCCTTCCTTTGGGGGCACTTTTGGATGGTCCAAAGGGGCTCGGAATGCATTTCCTGGGGCCTGATTTTTCAGTCGTCTGCGATGCCGGCTAGGGCTATGTTTAGGGATGCTCGGAAACAGCGAACCCGGATGGTCTAGTTGCATGTGGGGCTGCGTAAAGGCTCCCCTGGGGAGTTCACTTGTACCCAAAGCCTTCCTTTGGGGGCACTTTTGGATGGTCCAAAGGGGCTCAGAACGCATTTCCTGGGGCCTGATTTTTCACTCTTCTCCGATGACGGCTAGGGATACGTTTAGGTTTGCTCACGAACAGCGAACCCGGAGGGTCCAGTTGCATGTGGGGCTGCGTAAAGGCTCCCCTGGGGAGTTCTCTTGTACCCAAAGCCTTCCTTTGGTGACACTTTTGGATGGTCCAAAGGGGCTTGCAACGCATATCCTGAGGCCCGGTTTTTCAGTCTACTCCCATGCCGGCTAAGGCTATATTTAGGGTTGCTCGGAAACAGCGAACCCGGAGGGTCCAGTTGCATGTGGGGCTGCGTAAAGGCTCCCCTGGGGAGTTCTCTTGTACCCATAGCCTTACTTTGGGGGCACTTTTGAATGGGTGAAAAGGGCTCGGAAAGCATTTCCTGGGGCCTGATTTTTCACTCGTCTCCGATGACGGCTAGGGCTATGTTTAGGGATGCTCGGAAACAGCGAACCCGGAGGGTCCAGTTGCATGTGGGGCTGCGTAAAGGCTCCCCTGGGGAGTTCTCTTGTACCCAAAGCCTTCCTTTGGTGACACTTTTGGATGGTCCAAAGGGGCTTGCAACGCATTTCCTGAGGCCCGGTTTTTCAGTCTACTCCCATGCCGGCTAGGGCTATGTTTAGGGTTGCTCGGAAACAGCGAACCCGGAGGGTCCAGTTGCATGTGGGGCTGCGTAAAGGCTCCCCTGGGGAGTTCTCTTGTACCCAAAGCCTTCCTTTGGGGGCACTTTTGGATGGGCGAAAAGTGCTCGCAACAGGTTCCTGGGGCCTGATTTTTCAGTCGTCTTCGATGCCGGCTAGGGCTATGTTTAGGGATGCTCGGAAACAGCGAACCCGGAGGGTCCAGTTGCATGTGGGGCTGCGTTAAGGCTCCCCTGGGGAGTTCACTTGTACCCAAAGCCTTCATTTGGGGGCACTTTTGGATGGTCCAAAGGGGCTCGGAATGCATTTCCTGGGGCCTGATTTTTCACTCGTCTCCGAAGACGGCTAGAGATATGTTTAGGGATGCTCGGAAACAGCGAACTCGGAGGGTCCAGTTGCATGTGGGGCTGCGTAAAGGCTCCCCTGGGGAGTTCTCTTGTACCCATAGCCTTCCTTTCGGGGCACTTTTGAATGGGCGAAAAGGGCTCGCAACGTGTATCCTGGGGCCTGATTTTTCAGTCGTCTTCGATGCCGGCTAGGGCTATGTTTAGGGATGCTCGGAAACAGCGAACCCGGATGGTCTAGTTGCATGTGGGGCTGCGTAAAGGCTCCCCTGGGGAGTTCACTTGTACCCAAAGCCTTCCTTTGGGGGCACTTTTGGATGGTCCAAAGGGGCTCGGAACGCATTTCCTGGGGCCTGATTTTTCACTCGTCTCCGATGACAGCTAGGGATACGTTTAGGTTTGCTCAGGAACAGCGAACCCGGAGGGTCCAGTTGCATGTGGGGCTGCGTAAAGGCTCCCCTGGGGAGTTCACTTGTACCCAAAGCCTTCCTTTGGGGGCACTTTTGGATGGTCCAAAGGGGCACGGAACGCATTTCATGGGGCCTGATTTTTCTGTCGTCTCCGAAGACGGCTAGGGCTATGTTTAGGGATGCTCGGAAACAGCGAACCCGGAGGGTCCAGTTGCATATGCGGCTGCGTAAAGGCTCCCCTGGGAACTTCAGATGTACCCAAAGCCTTCCTCTGGGGGCACTTTTGGATGGGCGAAAGGGTCTCGCAACGCATTTCCTGGGGCCTGATTTTTCACTCGTCTTCGATGCCGGCTAGGGCTATGTTTAGGGATGCTCGGAAACAGCGAACCCGGAGGGTCCAGTTGCATGTGGGGCTGCGTAAAGGCTCCCCTGGGGAGTTCACTTGTACCCAAAGCCTTCCTTTGGGGGCACTTTTGAATTGGCGAAAAGGGCTCGGAACGCATTTCCTGGGGCCTGATTTTTCACTCGTCTCCGATGACGGCTAGGGCTATGTTTAGGGATGCTCGGAAACAGCGAACCCGGAGGGTCCAGTTGCATGTGGGGCTGCGTAAAGGCTCCCCTGGGAACTTCAGATGTACCCAAAGCCTTCCTTTGGGGGCACTTTTGGATGGTCCAAAGGGGCTCGCAACGCATTTCCTGGGGCCTGATTTTTCAGTCGTCTTCGATGCCGGCTAGGGCTATGTTTAGGGATGCTCGGAAACAGCGAACCCGGAGGGTCCAGTTGCATGTGGGGCTGCGTAAAGGCTCCCCTGGGGAGTTCACTTGTACCCAAAGCCTTCCTTTGGGGGCACTTTTGAATTGGCGAAAAGGGCTCGGAACGCATTTCCTGGGGCCTGATTTTTCACTCGTCTCCGAAGACGGCTAGGGCTATGTTTAGGGATGCTCGGAAACAGCGAACCCGGAGGGTCCAGTTGCATGTGGGGCTGCGTAAAGGCTCCCCTGGGGAGTTCACTTGTACCCAAAGCCTTCCTTTGGGGGCACTTTTGGATGGTCCAAAGGGGCTCAGAATGCATTTCCTGGGGCCTGATTTTTCACTCGTCTCCGAAGACGGCTAGGGCTATGTTTAGGGATGCTCGGAAACAGCGAACCCGGAGGGTCCAGTTGCATGTGGGGCTGCGTAAAGGCTCCCCTGGGGAGTTCTCTTGTACCCACAGCCTTCCTTTGGGGGCACATTTGAATGGGCGAAAAGGGCTCGCAACGCGTATCCTGGGGCCTGATTTTTCAGTCGTCTTCGATGCCGGCTAGGGCTATGTTTAGGGATGCTCGGAAACAGCGAACCCGGAGGGTCCAGTTGCATGTGGGGCTGCGTAAAGGCTCCCCTGGGGAGTTCACTTGTACCCAAAGCCTTCCTTTGGGGGCACTTTTGGATGGTCCAAAGGGGCTCGGAATGCATTTCCTGGGGCCTGATTTTTAACTCGTCTCCGATGACGGCTAGGGATACGTTTAGGTTTGCTCAGGAACAGCGAACCCGGAGGGTCCAGTTGCATGTGGGGCTGCGTAAAGGCTCCCCTGGGGAGTTCTCTTGTACCCAAAGCCTTCCTTTGGTGACACTTTTGGATGGTCCAAAGGGGCTTGCAACGCATTTCCTGAGGCCCGGTTTTTCAGTCTACTCCCATGCCGGCTAGGGCTATGTTTAGGGTTGCTCGGAAACAGCGAACCCGGAGGGTCCAGTTGCATGTGGGGCTGCGTAAAGGCTCCCCTGGGGAGTTCTCTTCTAACCAAAGCCTTCCTTTGGGGGCACTTTTGGATGGTCCAAAGGGGCTCGCAACGCGTTTCCTCTGGCCTGATTTTTCAGTCGTCTTCGATGCCGGCTAGGGCTATGTTTAGGGATGCTCGGAAACAGCGAACCCGGAGGGTCCAGTTGCATGTGGGGCTGCGTAAAGGCTCCCCTGGGAACTTCAGATGTACCCAAAGCCTTCCTTTGGGGGCACTTTTGGATGGGCGAAAGAGTCTCGCAACGCGTTTCCTGGGCCTGATTTTTCACTCGTCTCCGATGCCTGCTAGGGCTATGTTTAGGGATGCTCGGAAACAGCGAACCCGGAGGGTCTAATTGCATGTGGGGCTGCGTAAATGCTCCCCTGGGGAGTTCTCTTGTACCCAAAACCTTCCTTTGGGGGCACTTTTGGATGGTCCAAAGGGGCTCGCAACGCATTTCCTGGGGCCTGATTTTTCAGTCGTCTTCGATGCCGGCTAGGGCTATGTTTAGGGATGCTCGGAAACAGCGAACCCGGAGCGTCCAGTTGCATGTGGGGCTGCGTAAAGGCTCCCCTGGGGAGTTCACTTGTACCCAAAGCCTTCCTTTGGGGGCACTTTTGAATTGGCGAAAAGGGCTCGGAACGCATTTCCTGGGGCCTGATTTTTCACTCGTCTCCGATGACGGCTAGGGATACGTTTAGGTTTGCTCAGGAGCAGCGAACCCGGAGGGTCCAGTTGCACGTGGGGCTGTGTAAAGGCTCCCCTGGGGAGTTCACTTGTACCCAAAGCCTTCCTTTGGGGGCACTTTTGGATGGTCCAAAGGGGCTCGGAATGCATTTCCTGGGGCCTGATTTTTCACTCGTCTCCGAAGACGGATAGGGCTATGTTTAGGGATGCTCGGAAACAGCGAACCCGGAGGGTCCAGTTGCATGTGGGGCTGCGTAAAGGCTCCCCTGGGGAGTTCTCTTGTACCCATAGCCTTCCTTTGGGGGCACTTTTGAATGGGCGAAAAAGGCTCGGAACGCATTTCCTGGGGCCTGATTTTTCACTCGTCTCCGATGACTGCTAGGGCTATGTTTAGGGATGCTCGGAAACAGCGAACCCGGAGGGTCTAGTTGCATGTGGGGCTGCGTAAAGGCTCCCCTGGGGAGTTCACTTGTACCCCAAGCCTTCCTTTGGGGGCACTTTTGGATGGTCCAAAGGGGCTCGGAACGCATTTCCTGGGGCCGGATTTTTCAGTCGTCTCCGATGACGGCTAGGGATACGTTTAGGTTTGCTCAGGAACAGCGAACCCGGAGGGTCCAGTTGCATGTGGGGCTGCGTAAAGGCTCCCCTGGGGAGTTCTCTTGTACCCAAAGCCTTCCTTTGGTGACACTTTTGGATGGTCCAAAGGGGCTTGCAACGCATTTCCTGAGGCCCGGTTTTTCAGTCTACTCCCATGCCGGCTAGGGCTATGTTTAGGGTTGCTCGGAAACAGCGAACCCGGAGGGTCCAGTTGCATGTGGGGCTGCGTAAAGGCTCCCCTGTGGAGTTCTCTTGTACCCAAAGCTTTCCTTTGGGGGCACTTTTGAATTGGCGAAAAGGGCTCGGAACGCGTTTCCTGGGGCCTGATTTTTCACTCGTCTCCGATGACGGCTAGGGCTATGTTTATGGATGCTCGGAAACAGTGAACCCGGAGGGTCCAGTTGCATGTGGGGCTTCGTAAAGGCTCCCCGGGGAACTTCAGATGTACCCAAAGCCTTCCTTTGGGGGCACTTTTGGATGGTCCAAAGGGGCTCGCAACGCATTTCCTGGGGCCTGATTTTTCAGTCGTCTTCGATGCCGGCTAGGGCTATGTTTAGGGATGCTCGGAAACAGCGAACCCGGAGGGTCCAGTTGCATGTGGGGCTGCGTAAAGGCTCCCCTGGGGAGTTCACTTGTACCCAAAGCCTTCCTTTGGGGGCACTTTTGAATTGGCGAAAAGGGCTCGGAACGCATTTCCTGGGGCCTGATTTTTCACTCGTCTCCGAAGACGGCTAGGGCTATGTTTAGGGATGCTCGGAAACAGCGAACCCGGAGGGTCCAGTTGCATGTGGGGCTGCGTAAAGGCTCCCCTGGGGAGTTCAATTGTATCCAAAGCCTTCCTTTGGTGACACTTTTGGATGGTCCAAAGGGTCTTGCAACGCATTTCCTGAGGCCCGGTTTTTCAGTCTACTCCCATGCCGGCTAGGGCTATGTTTAGGGATGCTCGGAAACAGCGAACCCGGAGGGTCCAGTTGCATGTGGGGCTGCGTAAAGGCTCCCCTGGGGAGTTCTCTTGTACCCAAAGCCTTCCTTTGGTGACACTTTTGGATGGGCGAAAAGGGCTCGGAACGCATTTCCTGGGGCCTGATTTTTCAGACGTCTCCGATGACGGCTAGGGCTATGTTTAGGGATGCTCGGAAACAGCGAACCCGGAGGGTCCAGTTGCATGTGGGGCTGTGTAAAGGCTCCCCTGGGAACCTCAGATGTACCCCAAGCCTTCCTTTGGGGGCACTTTTGGATGGGCGAAATCGTCTCGCAACGCGTTTCCTGGGGCCTGAATTTTCAGTCGTCTCAAATGACGGCTAGCGCTATGTTTAGGGATGCTCGGAAACAGCGAACCCGGAGGGTCCAGTTGCATGTGGGGCTGCGTAAAGGCTCCCCTGGGGAGTTCTCTTGTACCCAAAGCCTTCCTTTGGGGGCACTTTTGGATGGGCGAAAGGGTCTCGCAACGCGTTTCCTGGGGCCTGATTTTTCACTCGTCTCCGATGCCGGCTAGGGCTATGTTTAGGGATGCTCGGAAACAGCGAACCCGGAGGGTCCAGTTGCATGTGGGGCTGCGTAAAGGCTCCCCTGGGGAGTTCTCTTGTACCCAAAGCCTTCCTTTGGGGGCACTTTTGGATGGGCGAAAAGGGCTTGCAACGCATTTCCTGGGGCCTGATTTTTCAGTCGTCTTCGATGCCGGCTAGGGCTATGTTTATGGATGCTCGGAAACAGTGAACCCGGAGGGTCCAGTTGCATGTGGGGCTGCGTAAAGGCTCCCCGGGGAACTTCAGATGTACCCAAAGCCTTCCTTTGGGGGCACTTTTGGATGGTCCAAAGGGGCTCGGAACGCATTTCATGGGGCCTGATTTTTCTGTCGTCTCCGAAGACGGCTAGGGCTATGTTTAGGGATGCTCGGAAACAGCGAACCCGGAGGGTCCAGTTGCATATGCGGCTGCGTAAAGGCTCCCCTGGGAACTTCAGATGTACCCAAAGCCTTCCTTTGGGGGCACTTTTGGATGGTCCAAAGGGGCTCGCAACGCATTTCCTGGGGCCTGATTTTTCAGTCGTCTTCGATGCCGGCTAGGGCTATGTTTAGGGATGCTCGGAAACAGCGAACCCGGAGGGTCCAGTTGCATGTGGGGCTGCGTAAAGGCTCCCCTGGGGAGTTCACTTGTACCCAAAGCCTTCCTTTGGGGGCACTTTTGAATTGGCGAAAAGGGCTCGGAACGCATTTCCTGGGGCCTGATTTTTCAGTCGTCTCCGATGCCGGCTAGGGCTATGTTTAGGGATGCTCGGAAACAGCGAACCCGGAGGGTCCAGTTGCATGTGGGGCTGCGTAAAGGCTCCCCTGGGGAGTTCACTTGTACCCAAAGCCTTCCTTTGGTGACACTTTTGGATGGTCCAAAGGGTCTTGCAACGCATTTCCTGAGGCCCGGTTTTTCAGTCTACTCCCATGCCGGCTAGGGCTATGTTTAGGGATGCTCGGAAACAGCGAACCCGGAGGGTCCAGTTGCATGTGGGGCTGCGTAAAGGCTCCCCTGGGGAGTTCTCTTGTACCCAAAGCCTTCCTTTGGTGACACTTTTGGATGGGCGAAAAGGGCTCGGAACGCATTTCCTGGGGCCTGATTTTTCAGACGTCTCCGATGACGGCTAGGGCTATGTTTAGGGATGCTCGGAAACAGCGAACCCGGAGGGTCCAGTTGCATGTGGGGCTGCGTAAAGGCTCCCCTGGGAACCTCAGATGTACCCCAAGCCTTCCTTTGGGGGCACTTTTGGATGGGCGAAATCGTCTCGCAACGCGTTTCCTGGGGCCTGAATTTTCAGTCGTCTCAAATGACGGCTAGCGCTATGTTTAGGGATGCTCGGAAACAGCGAACCCGGAGGGTCCAGTTGCATGTGGGGCTGCGTAAAGGCTCCCCTGGGGAGTTCACTTGTACCCAAAGCCTTCCTTTGGGGGCACTTTTGAATTGGCGAAAAGGGCTCGGAACGCACTTCCTGGGGCCTGATTTTTCAGTCGTCTCCGATGCCGGCTAGGGCTATGTTTAGGGATGCTCGGAAACAGCGAACCCGGAGGGTCCAGTTGCATGTGGGGCTGCGTAAAGGCTCCCCTGGGGAGTTCACTTGTACCCAAAGCCTTCCTTTGGTGACACTTTTGGATGGTCCAAAGGGGCTTGCAACGCATTTCCTGAGGCCCGGTTTTTCAGTCTACTCCCATGCCGGCTAGGGCTATGTTTAAGGATGCTCGGAAACAGCGAACCCGGAGGGTCCAGTTGCATGTGGGGCTGCGTAAAGGCTCCCCTGGGGAGTTCTCTTGTACCCAAAGCCTTCCTTTGGTGACACTTTTGGATGGGCGAAAAGGGCTCGCAACGCGTATCCTGGGGCCTGATTTTTCAGACGTCTCCGATGACGGCTAGGGCTATGTTTAGGGATGCTCGGAAACAGCGAACCCGGAGGGTCCAGTTGCATGTGGGGCTGCGTAAAGGCTCCCCTGGGAACCTCAGATGTACCCCAAGCCTTCCTTTGGGGGCACTTTTGGATGGGCGAAATCGTCTCGCAACGCGTTTCCTGGGGCCTGAATTTTCAGTCGTCTCAAATGACGGCTAGCGCTATGTTTAGGGATGCTCGGAAACAGCGAACCCGGAGGGTCCAGTTGCATGTGGGGCTGCGTAAAGGCTCCCCTGGGGAGTTCTCTTGTACCCAAAGCCTTCCTTTGGTGACACTTTTGGATGGGCGAAAAGGGCTCGGAACGCATTTCCTGGGGCCTGATTTTTCAGACGTCTCCGATGACGGCTAGGGCTATGTTTAGGGATGCTCGGAAACAGCGAACCCGGAGGGTCCAGTTGCATGTGGGGCTGCGTAAAGGCTCCCCTGGGAACCTCAGATGTACCCCAAGCCTTCCTTTGGGGGCACTTTTGGATGGGCGAAATCGTCTCGCAACGCGTTTCCTGGGGCCTGAATTTTCAGTCGTCTTAAATGACGGCTAGCGCTATGTTTAGGGATGCTCGGAAACAGCGAACCCGGAGGGTCCAGTTGCATGTGGGGCTGCGTAAAGGCTCCCCTGGGAACCTCAGATGTACCCCAAGCCTTCCTTTGGGGGCACTTTTGGGTGGGCGAAATCGTCTCGCAACGCGTTTCCTGGGGCCTGAATTTTCAGTCGTCTCAAATGACGGCTAGCGCTATGTTTAGGGATGCTCGGAAACAGGGAACCCGGAGGGTCCAGTTGCATGTGGGGCTGCGTAAATGCTCCCCTGGGGAGTTCTCTTGTACCCAAAGCCTTCCTTTGGGGGCACTTTTGGATGGTCCAAAGGGGCTCGCAACGCATTTCCTGGGGCCTGATTTTTCAGTCGTCTTCGATACCGGCTAGGGCTATGTTTAGGGATGCTCGGAAACAGCGAACCCGGAGCGTCCAGTTGCATGTGGGGCTGCGTAAAGGCTCCCCTGGGGAGTTCACTTGTAGCCAAAGCCTTCCTTTGGGGGCACTTTTGGATGGTCCAAAGGGGCTCGCAACGCATTTCCTGGGGCCGGATTTTTCAGTCGTCTCCGATGACAGCTAGGGATACGTTTAGGTTTGCTCAGGAACAGCGAACCCGGAGGGTCCAGTTGCATGTGGGGCTGCGTAAAGGCTCCCCTGGGGAGTTCTCTTGTACCCAAAGCCTTCCTTTGGTGACACTTTTGGATGGTCCAAAGGGGCTTGCAACGCATTTCCTGAGGCCCGGTTTTTCAGTCTACTCCCATGCCGGCTAGGGCTATGTTTAGGGTTGCTCGGAAACAGCGAACCCGGAGGGTCCAGTTGCATGTGGGGCTGCGTAAAGGCTCCCCTGTGGAGTTCTCTTGTACCCAAAGCTTTCCTTTGGGGGCACTTTTGAATTGGCGAAAAGGGCTCGGAACACATTTCCTGGGGCCTGATTTTTCAGACGTCTCCGATGACGGCTAGGGCTATGTTTATGGATGCTCGGAAACAGTGAACCCGGAGGGTCCAGTTGCATGTGGGGCTGCGTAAAGGCTCCCCGGGGAACTTCAGATGTACCCAAAGCCTTCCTTTGGGGGCACTTTTGGATGGTCCAAAGGGGCTCGGAACGCATTTCCTGGGGCGTGATTTTTCAGTCGTCTTCGATGCCGGCTAGGGCTATGTTTAGGGATGCTCGGAAACAGCGAACCCGGAGGGTCCAGTTGCATGTGGGGCTGCGTAAAGGCTCCCCTGGGGAGTTCACATGTACCCAAAGCCTTCCTTTGGTGACACTTTTGGATGGGCGAAAAGGGCTCGGAACGCATTTCCTGGGGCCTGATTTTTCAGACGTCTCCGATGACGGCTAGGGCTATGTTTAGGGATGCTCGGAAACAGCGAACCCGGAGGGTCCAGTTGCATGTGGGGCTGCGTAAAGGCTCCCCTGGGAACCTCAGATGTACCCCAAGCCTTCCTTTGGGGGCACTTTTGGATGGGCGAAATCGTCTCGCAACGCGTTTCCTGGGGCCTGAATTTTCAGTCGTCTCAAATGACGGCTAGCGCTATGTTTAGGGATGCTCGGAAACAGCGAACCCGGAGGGTCCAGTTGCATGTGGGGCTGCGTAAAGGCTCCCCTGGGGAGTTCTCTTGTACCCAAAGCCTTCCTTTGGGGGCACTTTTGGATGGGCGAAAAGGGCTTGCAACGCATTTCCTGGGGCCTGATTTTTCACTCTTCTTCGATGCCGGCTAGGGCTATGTTTAGGGATGCTCGGAAACAGCGAACCCGGAGGGTCCAGTTGCATGTGGGGCTGCGTAAAGGCTCCCCTGGGGAGTTCACTTGTACCCAAAGCCTTCCTTTGGGGGCACTTTTGGATGGGCGAAAAGGGCTTGCAACGCATTTCCTGGGGCCTGATTTTTCAGTCGTCTTCGATGCCGGCTAGGGCTATGTTTATGGATGCTCGGAAACAGTGAACCCGGAGGGTCCAGTTGCATGTGGGGCTGCGTAAAGGCTCCCCGGGGAACTTCAGATGTACCCAAAGCCTTCCTTTGGGGGCACTTTTGGATGGTCCAAAGGGGCTCGCAACGCATTTCCTGGGGCCTGATTTTTCAGTCGTCTTCGATGCCGGCTAGGGCTATGTTTAGGGATGCTCGGAAACAGCGAATCCGGAGGGTCCAGTTGCATATGCGGCTGCGTAAAGGCTCCCCTGGGAACTTCAGATGTACCCAAAGCCTTCCTTTGGGGGCACTTTTGGATGGTCCAAAGGGGCTCGCAACGCATTTCCTGGGGCCTGATTTTTCAGTCGTCTTCGATGCCGGCTAGGGCTATGTTTAGGGATGCTCGGAAACAGCGAACCCGGAGGGTCCAGTTGCATGTGGGGCTGCGTAAAGGCTCCCCTGGGGAGTTCACTTGTACCCAAAGCCTTCCTTTGGTGACACTTTTGGATGGTCCAAAGGGGCTTGCAACGCATTTCCTGAGGCCCGGTTTTTCAGTCTACTCCCATGCCGGCTAGGGCTATGTTTAGGGATGCTCGGAAACAGCGAACCCGGAGGGTCCAGTTGCATGTGGGGCTGCGTAAAGGCTCCCCTGGGGAGTTCTCTTGTACCCAAAGCCTTCCTTTGGTGACACTTTTGGATGGGCGAAAAGGGCTCGGAACGCATTTCCTGGGGCCTGATTTTTCAGACGTCTCCGATGACGGCTAGGGCTATGTTTAGGGATGCTCGGAAACAGCGAACCCGGAGGGTCCAGTTGCATGTGGGGCTGCGTAAAGGCTCCCCTGGGAACCTCAGATGTACCCCAAGCCTTCCTTTGGGGGCACTTTTGGATGGGCGAAATCGTCTCGCAACGCGTTTCCTGGGGCCTGAATTTTCAGTCGTCTCAAATGACGGCTAGCGCTATGTTTAGGGATGCTCGGAAACAGCGAACCCGGAGGGTCCAGTTGCATGTGGGGCTGCGTAAAGGCTCCCCTGGGGAGTTCTCTTGTACCCAAAGCCTTCCTTTGGTGACACTTTTGGATGGGCGAAAAGGGCTCGGAACGCATTTCCTGGGGCCTGATTTTTCAGACGTCTCCGATGACGGCTAGGGCTATGTTTAGGGATGCTCGGAAACAGCGAACCCGGAGGGTCCAGTTGCATGTGGGGCTGCATAAAGGCTCCCCTGGGAATCTCAGATGTACCCCAAGCCTTCCTTTGGGGGCACTTTTGGATGGGCGAAATCGTCTCGCAACGCGTTTCCTGGGGCCTGAATTTTCAGTCGTCTCAAATGACGGCTAGCGCTATGTTTAGGGATGCTCGGAAACAGCGAACCCGGAGGGTCCAGTTGCATGTGGGGCTGCGTAAAGGCTCCCCTGGGAACCTCAGATGTACCCCAAGCCTTCCTTTGGGGGCACTTTTGGATGGGCGAAATCGTCTCGCAACGCGTTTCCTGGGGCCTGAATTTTCAGTCGTCTCAAATGACGGCTAGCGCTATGTTTAGGGATGCTCGGAAACAGCGAACCCGGAGGGTCCAGTTGCATGTGGGGCTGCGTAAATGCTCCCCTGGGGAGTTCTCTTTTACCCAAAGCCTTCCTTTGGGGGCACTTTTGGATGGTCCAAAGGGGCTCGCAACGCATTTCCTGGGGCCTGATTTTTCAGTCGTCTTCGATGCCGGCTAGTGCTATGTTTAGGGATGCTCGGAAACAGCGAACCCGGAGCGTCCAGTTGCATGTGGGGCTGCGTAAAGGCTCCCCTGGGGAGTTCACTTGTAGCCAAAGCCTTCCTTTGGGGGCACTTTTGGATGGGCGAAAAGGGCTCGGAACGCATTTCCTGGGGCCTGATTTTTCACTCGTCTCCGATGACGGCTAGGGCTATGTTTAGGGATGCTCGGAAACAGCGAACCCGGAGGGTCCAGTTGCATGTGGGGCTGCGTAAAGGCTCCCCTGGGGAGTTCACTTGTACCCAAAGCCTTCCTTTGGGGGCACTTTTGGATGGGCGAAAAGGGCTTGCAACGCATTTCCTGGGGCCTGATTTTTCAGTCGTCTTCGATGCCGGCTAGGGCTATGTTTATGGATGCTCGGAAACAGTGAACCCGGAGGGTCCAGTTGCATGTGGGGCTGCGTAAAGGCTCCCCGGGGAACTTCAGATGTACCCAAAGCCTTCCTTTGGGGGCACTTTTGGATGGTCCAAAGGGGCTCGCAACGCATTTCCTGGGGCCTGATTTTTGAGTCGTCTTCGATGCCGGCTAGGGCTATGTTTAGGGATGCTCGGAAACAGCGAACCCGGAGGGTCCAGTTGCATGTGGGGCTGCGTAAAGGCTCCCCTGGGAACTTCAGATGTACCCAAAGCCTTCCTTTGGGGGCACTTTTGGATGGTCCAAAGGGGCTCGCAACGCATTTCCTGGGGCCTGATTTTTCAGTCGTCTTCGATGCCGGCTAGGGCTATGTTTAGGGATGCTCGGAAACAGCGAACCCGGAGGGTCCAGTTGCATGTGGGGCTGCGTAAAGGCTCCCCTGGGGAGTTCACTTGTACCCAAAGCCTTCCTTTGGTGACACTTTTGGATGGTCCAAAGGGGCTTGCAACGCATTTCCTGAGGCCCGGTTTTTCAGTCTGCTCCCATGCCGGCTAGGGCTATGTTTAGGGATGCTCGGAAACAGCGAACCCGGAGGGTCCAGTTGCATGTGGGGCTGCGTAAAGGCTCCCCTGGGGAGTTCACATGTACCCAAAGCCTTCCTTTGGTGACACTTTTGGATGGGCGAAAAGGGCTCGGAACGCATTTCCTGGGGCCTGATTTTTCAGACGTCTCCGATGACGGCTAGGGCTATGTTTAGGGATGCTCGGAAACAGCGAACACAGAGGGTCCAGTTGCATGTGGGGCTGCGTAAAGGCTCCCCTGGGAACCTCAGATGTACCCCAAGCCTTCCTTTGGGGGCACTTTTGGATGGGCGAAATCGTCTCGCAACGCGTTTCCTGGGGCCTGAATTTTCAGTCGTCTCAAATGACGGCTAGCGCTATGTTTAGGGATGCTCGGAAACAGCGAACCCGGAGGGTCCAGTTGCATGTGGGGCTGCGTAAAGGCTCCCCTGGGGAGTTCTCTTGTACCCAAAGCCTTCCTTTGGTGACACTTTTGGATGGGCGAAAAGGGCTCGGAACGCATTTCCTGGGGCCTGATTTTTCAGACGTCTCCGATGACGGCTAGGGATATGTTTAGGGATGCTCGGAAACAGCGAACCCGGAGCGTCCAGTTGCATGTGGGGCTGCGTAAAGGCTCCCCTGGGGAGTTCACTTGTAGCCAAAGCCTTCCTTTGGGGGCACTTTTGGATGGGCAAAAAGGGCTCGGAACGCATTTCCTGGGGCCTGATTTTTCACTCGTCTCCGATGACGGCTAGGGCTATGTTTAGGGATGCTCGGAAACAGCGAACCCGGAGGGTCCAGTTGCATGTGGGGCTGCGTAAAGGCTCCCCTGGGAACCTCAGATGTACCCAAAGCCTTCCTTTGGGGGCACTTTTGGATGGGCGAAAAGGGCTCGCAACGCATTTCCTGGGGCCTGAATTTTCAGTCGTCTCAAATGACGGCTAGCGCTATGTTTAGGGATGCTCGGAAACAGCGAACCCGGAGGGTCTAGTTGCATGTGGGGCTGCGTAAAGGCTCCCCTGGGGAGTTCACTTGTACCCAAAGCCTTCCTTTGGGGGCACTTTTGGATGGTCCAAAGGGGCTCGCAACGCATTTCCTGGGGCCGGATTTTTCAGTCGTCTCCGATGACGGCTAGGGATACGTTTAGGTTTGCTCAGGAACAGCGAACCCGGAGGGTCCAGTTGCATGTGGGGCTGCGTAAAGGCTCCCCTGGGGAGTTCTCTTGTACCCAAAGCCTTCCTTTGGTGACACTTTTGGATGGTCCAAAGGGGCTTGCAACGCATTTCCTGAGGCCCGGTTTTTCAGTCTACTCCCATGCCGGCTAGGGATATGTTTAGGGTTGCTCGGAAACAGCGAACCCGGAGGGTCCAGTTGCATGTGGGGCTGCGTAAAGGCTCCCCTGGGGAGTTCTCTTGTACCCAAAGCTTTCCTTTGGGGGCACTTTTGAATTGGCGAAAAGGGCTCGGAACACATTTCCTGGGGCCTGATTTTTCAGACGTCTCCGATGACGGCTAGGGCTATGTTTATGGATGCTCGGAAACAGTGAACCCGGAGGGACCAGTTGCATGTGGGGCTGCGTAAAGGCTCCCCGGGGAACTTCAGATGTACCCAAAGCCTTCCTTTGGGGGCACTTTTGGATGGTCCAAAGGGGCTCGGAACGCATTTCATGGGGCCTGATTTTTCTGTCGTCTCCGAAGACGGCTAGGGCTATGTTTAGGGATGCTCGGAAACAGCGAACCCGGAGGGTCCAGTTGCATATGCGGCTGCGTAAAGGCTCCCCTGGGGAGTTCTACTGTAACCAAAGCCTTCCTTTGGGGGCACTTTTGGATGGTCCAAAGGGGCTCGCAACGCATTTCCTGGGGCCTGATTTTTCAGTCGTCTTCGATGCCGGCTAGGGCTATGTTTAGGGATGCTCGGAAACAGCGAACCCGGAGGGTCCAGTTGCATGTGGGGCTGCGTAAAGGCTCCCCTGGGGAGTTCACTTGTACCCAAAGCCTTCCTTTGGGGGCACTTTTGAATTGGCGAAAAGGGCTCGGAACGCATTTCCTGGGGCCTGATTTTTCACTCGTCTCCGATGACGGCTAGGGCTATGTTTAGGGATGCTCGGAAACAGCGAACCCGGAGGGTCCAGTTGCATATGGGGCTGCGTAACGTCTCCACTGGGGAGTTCTCTTGTACCCAAAGCCTTCCTTTGGGGGCACTTTTGGATGGTCCAAAGGGGCTCGCAACACATTTCCTGGGGCCTGATTTTTCAGTCGTCTTCGATGCCGGCTAGGGCTATGTTTAGTGATGCTCGGAAACAGCGAACCCGGAGCGTCCAGTTGCATGTGGGGCTGCGTAAAGGCTCCCCTGGGGAGTTCACTTGTAGCCAAAGCCTTCCTTTGGGGGCACTTTTGGATGGTCCAAAGGGGCTCGGAACGCATTTCCTGGGGCCTGATTTTTCACTCGTCTCCGATGACGGCTAGGGATACGTTAAGGTTTGCTCAGGAACAGCGAACCCGGAGGGTCCAGTTGCATGTGGGGCTGCGTAAAGGCTCCCCTGGGGAGTTCTCTTGTACCCAAAGCCTTCCTTTGGGGGCACTTTTGGATGGTCCAAAGGGGCTTGCAACGCATTTCCTGAGGCCCGGTTTTTCAGTCTACTCCGATGACGGCTAGGGCTATGTTTAGGGATGCTCGGAAACAGCGAACCCGGAGGGTCCAGTTGCATGTGGGGCTGCGTAAAGGCTCCCCTGGGGAGTTCTCTTGTACCCAAAGCCTTCCTTTGGGGGCACTTTTGGATGGGCGAAAAGGGCTCGCAACGCGTTTCCTGGGGCCTGAATTTTCAGTCGTCTCAAATGACGGCTAGCGCTATGTTTAGGGATGCTCGGAAACAGCGAACCCGGAGGGTCCAGTTGCATGTGGGGCTGCGTAAAGGCTCCCCTGGGGAGTTCTCTTGTACCCAAAGCTTTCCTTTGGGGGCACTTTTGGATGGGCGAAAAGGGCTTGCAACGCATTTCCTGGGGCCTGATTTTTCAGTCGTCTTCGATGCCGGCTAGGGCTATGTTTAGGGATGCTCGGAAACAGCGAACCCGGAGGGTCCAGTTGCATGTGGGGCTGCGTAAAGGCTCCCCTGGGGAGTGCTCTTGAACCCAACGCCTTCCTTTGGGGGCACTTTTGAATGGGCGAAAAGGGCTCGGAACGCATTTCCTGGGGCCTGATTTTTCACTCGTCTCCGATGACGGCTAGGGTTATGTTTAGGGATGCTCGGAAACAGCGAACCCGGAGGGTCCAGTTGCATGTGGGGCTGCGTAAAGGCTCCCCTGGGGAGTTCACTTGTACCCAAAGCCTTCCTTTGGGGGCACTTTTGGATGGTCCAAAGGGGCTCGGAACGCATTTCCTGGGGCCGGATTTTTCTGTCGTCTCCGATGACGGCTAGGGATACGTTTAGGTTTGCTCAGGAACAGCGAACCCGGAGGGTCCAGTTGCATGTGGGGCTGCGTAAAGGCTCCCCTGGGGAGTTCTCTTGTACCCAAAGCCTTCCTTTGGTGACACTTTTGGATGGTCCAAAGGGGCTTGCAACGCATTTCCTGAGGCCCGGTTTTTCAGTCTACTCCCATGCCGGCTAGGGCTATGTTTAGGGTTGCTCGGAAACAGCGAACCCGGAGGGTCCAGTTGCATGTGGGGCTGCGTAAAGGCTCCCCTGTGGAGTTATCTTATACCCAAAGCTTTCCTTTGGGGGCACTTTTGAATTGGCGAAAAGGGCTCGGAACACATTTCCTGGGGCCTGATTTTTCAGACGTCTCCGATGACGGCTAGGGCTATGTTTATGGATGCTCGGAAACAGTGAACCCGGAGGGTCCAGTTGCATGTGGGGCTGCGTAAAGGCTCCCCGGGGAACTTCAGATGTACCCAAAGCCTTCCTTTGGGGGCACTTTTGGATGGTCCAAAGGGGCTCGGAACGCATTTCATGGGGCCTGATTTTTCTGTCGTCTCCGAAGACGGCTAGGGCTATGTTTAGGGATGCTCGGAAACAGCGAACCCGGAGGGTCCAGTTGCATGTGGGGCTGCGTAAAGGCTCCCCTGGGGAGTTCACATGTACCCAAAGCCTTCCTTTGGTGACACTTTTGGATGGGCGAAAAGGGCTCGGAACGCATTTCCTGGGGCCTGATTTTTCAGACGTCTCCGATGACGGCTAGGGCTATGTTTAGGGATGCTCGGAAACAGCGAACCCGGAGGGTCCAGTTGCATGTGGGGCTGCGTAAAGGCTCCCCTGGGAACCTCAGATGTACCCCAAGCCTTCCTTTGGGGGCACTTTTGGATGGGCGAAATCGTCTCGCAACGCGTTTCCTGGGGCCTGAATTTTCAGTCGTCTCAAATGACGGCTAGCGCTATGTTTAGGGATGCTCGGAAACAGCGAACCCGGAGGGTCCAGTTGCATGTGGGGCTGCGTAAATGCTCCCCTGGGGAGTTCTCTTGTACCCAAAGCCTTCCTTTGGGGGCACTTTTGGATGGTCCAAAGGGGCTCGCAACGCATTTCCTGGGGCCTGATTTTTCAGTCGTCTTCGATGCCGGCTAGGGCTATGTTTAGGGATGCTCGGAAACAGCGAACCCGGAGCGTCCAGTTGCATGTGGGGCTGCGTAAAGGCTCCCCTGGGGAGTTCACTTGTAGCCAAAGCCTTCCTTTGGGGGCACTTTTGGATGGGCGAAAAGGGCTCGGAACGCATTTCCTGGGGCCTGATTTTTCACTCGTCTCCGATGACGGCTAGGGCTATGTTTAGGGATGCTCGGAAACAGCGAACCCGGAGGGTCCAGTTGCATGTGGGGCTGCGTAAAGGCTCCCCTGGGGAGTTCACTTGTACCCAAAGCCTTCCTTTGGGGGCACTTTTGGATGGGCGAAAAGGGCTTGCAACGCATTTCCTGGGGCCTGATTTTTCAGTCGTCTTCGATGCCGGCTAGGGCTATGTTTATGGATGCTCGGAAACAGTGAACCCGGAGGGTCCAGTTGCATGTGGGGCTGCGTAAAGGCTCCCCGGGGAACTTCAGATGTACCCAAAGCCTTCCTTTGGGGGCACTTTTGGATGGTCCAAAGGGGCTCGCAACGCATTTCCTGGGGCCTGATTTTTCAGTCGTCTTCGATGCCGGCTAGGGCTATGTTTAGGGATGCTCGGAAACAGCGAACCCGGAGGGTCCAGTTGCATATGCGGCTGCGTAAAGGCTCCCCTGGGAACTTCAGATGTACCCAAAGCCTTCCTTTGGGGGCACTTTTGGATGGTCCAAAGGGGCTCGCAACGCATTTCCTGGGGCCTGATTTTTCAGTCGTCTTCGATGCCGGCTAGGGCTATGTTTAGGGATGCTCGGAAACAGCGAACCCGGAGGGTCCAGTTGCATGTGGGGCTGCGTAAAGGCTCCCCTGGGGAGTTCACTTGTACCCAAAGCCTTCCTTTGGTGACACATTTGGATGGTGCAAAGGGGCTTGCAACGCATTTCCTGAGGCCCGGTTTTTCAGTCTACTCCCATGCCGGCTAGGGCTATGTTTAGGGATGCTCGGAAACAGCGAACCCGGAGGGTCCAGTTGCATGTGGGGCTGCGTAAAGGCTCCCCTGGGGAGTTCTCTTGTACCCAAAGCCTTCCTTTGGTGACACTTTTGGATGGGCGAAAAGGGCTCGGAACGCATTTCCTGGGGCCTGATTTTTCAGACGTCTCCGATGACGGCTAGGGCTATGTTTAGGGATGCTCGGAAACAGCGAACCCGGAGGGTCCAGTTGCATGTGGGGCTGCGTAAAGGCTCCCCTGGGAACCTCAGATGTACCCCAAGCCTTCCTTTGGGGGCACTTTTGGATGGGCGAAATCGTCTCGCAACGCGTTTCCTGGGGCCTGAATTTTCAGTCGTCTCAAATGACGGCTAGCGCTATGTTTAGGGATGCTCGGAAACAGCGAACCCGGAGGGTCCAGTTGCATGTGGGGCTGCGTAAAGGCTCCCCTGGGGAGTTCTCTTGTACCCAAAGCCTTCCTTTGGTGACACTTTTGGATGGGCGAAAGGGTCTCGCAACGCGTTTCCTGGGGCCTGATTTTTCACTCGTCTCCGATGCCGGCTAGGGCTATGTTTAGGGATGCTCGGAAACAGCGAACCCGGAGGGTCCAGTTGCATGTGGGGCTGCGTAAATGCTCCCCTGGGGAGTTCTCTTGTACCCAAAGCCTTCCTTTGGGGGCACGTTTGGATGGTCCAAAGGGGCTCGCAACGCATTTCCTGGGGCCTGATTTTTCAGTCGTCTTCGATGCCGGCTAGGGCTATGTTTAGGGATGCTCGGAAACAGCGAACCCGGAGCGTCCAGTTGCATGTGGGGCTGCGTAAAGGCTCCCCTGGGGAGTTCACTTGTACCCAAAGCCTTCCTTTGGGGGCACTTTTGAATTGGCGAAAAGGGCTCGGAACGCATTTCCTGGGGCCTGATTTTTCACTCGTCTCCGATGACGGCTAGGGATACGTTTAGGTTTGCTCAGGAGCAGCGAACCCGGAGGGTCCAGTTGCACGTGGGGCTGCGTAAAGGCTCCCCTGGGGAGTTCTCTTGTACCCAAAGCCTTCCTTTGGGGGCACTTTTGGATGGGCGAAAAGGGCTTGCAACGCATTTCCTGGGGCCTGATTTTTCAGTCTTCTTCGATGCCGGCTAGGGCTATGTTTAGGGATGCTCGGAAACAGCGAACCCGGAGGGTCCAGTTGCATGTGGGGCTGCGTAAAGGCTCCCCTGGGGAGTTCACTTGTACCCAAAGCCTTCCTTTGGGGGCACTTTTGGATGGTCCAAAGGGGCTCGGAATGCATTTCCTGGGGCCTGATTTTTCACTCGTCTCCGAAGACGGCTAGGGCTATGTTTAGGGATGCTCGGAAACAGCGAACCCGGAGGGTCCAGTTGCATGTGGGGCTGCGTAAAGGCTCCCCTGGGGAGTTCTCTTGTACCCATAGCCTTCCTTTGGGGGCACTTTTGAATGGGCGAAAAAGGCTCGGAACGCATTTCCTGGGGCCTGATTTTTCACTCGTCTCCGATGACTGCTAGGGCTATGTTTAGGGATGCTCGGAAACAGCGAACCCGGAGGGTCTAGTTGCATGTGGGGCTGCGTAAAGGCTCCCCTGGGGAGTTCACTTGTACCCAAAGCCTTCCTTTGGGGGCACTTTTGGATGGTCCAAAGGGGCTCGCAACGCATTTCCTGGGGCCGGATTTTTCAGTCGTCTCCGATGACGGCTAGGGATACGTTTAGGTTTGCTAAGGAACAGCGAACCCGGAGGGTCCAGTTGCATGTGGGGCTGCGTAAAGGCTCCCCTGGGGAGTTCTCTTGTACCCAAAGCCTTCCTTTGGTGACACTTTTGGATGGTCCAAAGGGGCTTGCAACGCATTTCCTGAGGCCCGGTTTTTCAGTCTACTCCCATGCCGGCTAGGGCTATGTTTAGGGTTGCTCGGAAACAGCGAACCCGGAGGGTCCAGTTGCATGTGGGGCTGCGTAAAGGCTCCCCTGGGGAGTTCTCTTGTACCCAAAGCTTTCCTTTGGGGGCACTTTTGAATTGGCGAAAAGGGCTCGGAACGCATTTCCTGGGGCCTGATTTTTCACTCGTCTCCGATGACGGCTAGGGCTATGTTTATGGATGCTCGGAAACAGTGAACCCGGAGGGTCCAGTTGCATGTGGGGCTTCGTAAAGGCTCCCCGGGGAACTTCAGATGTACCCAAAGCCTTCCTTTGGGGGCACTTTTGGATGGTCCAAAGGGGCTCGGAACGCATTTCATGGGGCCTGATTTTTCTGTCGTCTCCGTAGAAGGCTAGGGATATGTTTAGGGATGCTCGGAAACAGCGAACCCGGAGGGTCCAGTTGCATATGCGGCTGCGTAAAGGCTCCCCTGGGAACTTCAGATGTACCCAAAGCCTTCCTTTGGGGGCACTTTTGGATGGTCCAAAGGGGCTCGCAACGCATTTCCTGGGGCCTGATTTTTCAGTCGTCTTCGATGCCGGCTAGGGCTATGTTTAGGGATGCTCGGAAACAGCGAACCCGGAGGGTCCAGTTGCATGTGGGGCTGCGTAAAGGCTCCCCTGGGGAGTTCACTTGTACCCAAAGCCTTCCTTTGGGGGCACTTTTGAATTGGCGAAAAGGGCTCGGAACGCATTTCCTGGGGCCTGATTTTTCACTCGTCTCCGAAGACGGCTAGGGCTATGTTTAGGGATGCTCGGAAACAGCGAACCCGGAGGGTCCAGTTGCATGTGGGGCTGCGTAAAGGCTCCCCTGGGGAGTTCACTTGTATCCAAAGCCTTCCTTTGGTGACACTTTTGGATGGTCCAAAGGGTCTTGCAACGCATTTCCTGAGGCCCGGTTTTTCAGTCTACTCCCATGCCGGCTAGGGCTATGTTTAGGGATGCTCGGAAACAGCGAACCCGGAGGGTCCAGTTGCATGTGGGGCTGCGTAAAGGCTCCCCTGGGGAGTTCTCTTGTACCCAAAGCCTTCCTTTGGTGACACTTTTGGATGGGCGAAAAGGGCTCGGAACGCATTTCCTGGGGCCTGATTTTTCAGACGTCTCCGATGACGGCTAGGGCTATGTTTAGGGATGCTCGGAAACAGCGAACCCGGAGGGTCCAGTTGCATGTGGGGCTGTGTAAAGGCTCCCCTGGGAACCTCAGATGTACCCCAAGCCTTCCTTTGGGGGCACTTTTGGATGGGCGAAATCGTCTCGAAACGCGTTTCCTGGGGCCTGAATTTTCAGTCGTCTCAAATGACGGCTAGCGCTATGTTTAGGGATGCTCGGAAACAGCGAACCCGGAGGGTCCAGTTGCATGTGGGGCTGCGTAAAGGCTCCCCTGGGGAGTTCTCTTGTACCCAAAGCCTTCCTTTGGGGGCACTTTTGGATGGGCGAAAGGGTCTCGCAACGCGTTTCCTGGGGCCTGATTTTTCAGTCGTCTCCGATGCCGGCTAGGGCTATGTTTAGGGATGCTCGGAAACAGCGAACCCGGAGGGTCCAGTTGCATGTGGGGCTGCGTAAAGGCTCCCCTGGGGAGTTCTCTTGTACCCAAAGCCTTCCTTTGGGGGCACTTTTGGATGGGCGAAAAGGGCTTGCAACGCATTTCCTGGGGCCTGATTTTTCAGTCGTCTTCGATGCCGGCTAGGGCTATGTTTATGGATGCTCGGAAACAGTGAACCCGGAGGGTCCAGTTGCATGTGGGGCTGCGTAAAGGCTCCCCGGGGAACTTCAGATGTACCCAAAGCCTTCCTTTGGGGGCACTTTTGGATGGTCCAAAGGGGCTCGGAACGCATTTCATGGGGCCTGATTTTTCTGTCGTCTCCGAAGACGGCTAGGGCTATGTTTAGGGATGCTCGGAAACAGCGAACCCGGAGGGTCCAGTTGCATATGCGGCTGCGTAAAGGCTCCCCTGGGAACTTCAGATGTACCCAAAGCCTTCCTTTGGGGGCACTTTTGGATGGTCCAAAGGGGCTCGCAACGCATTTCCTGGGGCCTGATTTTTCAGTCGTCTTCGATGCCGGCTAGGGCTATGTTTAGGGATGCTCGGAAACAGCGAACCCGGAGGGTCCAGTTGCATGTGGGGCTGCGTAAAGGCTCCCCTGGGGAGTTCACTTGTACCCAAAGCCTTCCTTTGGGGGCACTTTTGAATTGGCGAAAAGGGCTCGGAACGCATTTCCTGGGGCCTGATTTTTCACTCGTCTCCGATGCCGGCTAGGGCTATGTTTAGGGATGCTCGGAAACAGCGAACCCGGAGGGTCCAGTTGCATGTGGGGCTGCGTAAAGGCTCCCCTGGGGAGTTCACTTGTACCCAAAGCCTTCCTTTGGTGACACTTTTGGATGGTCCAAAGGGGCTTGCAACGCATTTCCTGAGGCCCGGTTTTTCAGTCTACTCCCATGCCGGCTAGGGCTATGTTTAGGGATGCTCGGAAACAGCGAACCCGGAGGGTCCAGTTGCATGTGGGGCTGCGTAAAGGCTCCCCTGGGGAGTTCTCTTGTACCCAAAGCCTTCCTTTGGTGACACTTTTGGATGGGCGAAAAGGGCTCGGAACGCATTTCCTGGGGCCTGATTTTTCAGACGTCTCCGATGACGGCTAGGGCTATGTTTAGGGATGCTCGGAAACAGCGAACCCGGAGGGTCCAGTTGCATGTGGGGCTGCGTAAAGGCTCCCCTGGGAACCTCAGATGTACCCCAAGCCTTCCTTTGGGGGCACTTTTGGATGGGCGAAATCGTCTCGCAACGCGTTTCCTGGGGCCTGAATTTTCAGTCGTCTCAAATGACGGCTAGCGCTATGTTTAGGGATGCTCGGAAACAGCGAACCCGGAGGGTCCAGTTGCATGTGGGGCTGCGTAAAGGCTCCCCTGGGGAGTTCACTTGTAGCCAAAGCCTTCCTTTGGGGGCACTTTTGGATGGTCCAAAGGGGCTCGGAACGCATTTCCTGGGGCCTGATTTTTCACTCGTCTCCGATGCCGGCTAGGGCTATGTTTAGGGATGCTCGGAAACAGCGAACCCGGAGGGTCCAGTTGCATGTGGGGCTGCGTAAAGGCTCCCCTGGGGAGTTCTCTTGTACCCAAAGCCTTCCTTTGGTGACACTTTTGGATGGTCCAAAGGGGCTTGCAACGCATTTCCTGAGGCCCGGTTTTTCAGTCTACTCCCATGCCGGCTAGGGCTATGTTTAGGGATGCTCGGAAACAGCGAACCCGGAGGGTCCAGTTGCATGTGGGGCTGCGTAAAGGCTCCCCTGGGAACCTCAGATGTACCCCAAGCCTTCCTTTGGGGGCACTTTTGGATGGGCGAAATCGTCTCGCAACGCGTTTCCTGGGGCCTGAATTTTCAGTCGTCTCAAATGACGGCTAGCGCTATGTTTAGGGATGCTCGGAAACAGCGAACCCGGAGGGTCCAGTTGCATGTGGGGCTGTGTAAAGGCTCCCCTGGGGAGTTCTCTTGTACCCAAAGCCTTCCTTTGGTGACACTTTTGGATAGGCGAAAAGGGCTCGGAACGCATTTCCTGGGGCCTGATTTTTCAGACGTCTCCGATGACGGCTAGGGCTATGTTTAGGGATGCTCGGAAACAGCGAACCCGGAGGGTCCAGTTGCATGTGGGGCTGCGTAAAGGCTCCCCTGGGAACCTCAGATGTACCCCAAGCCTTCCTTTGGGGGCACTTTTGGATGGGCGAAATCGTCTCGCAACGCGTTTCCTGGGGCCTGAATTTTCAGTCGTCTCAAATGACGGCTAGCGCTATGTTTAGGGATGCTCGGAAACAGCGAACCCGGAGGGTCCAGTTGCATGTGGGGCTGCGTAAAGGCTCCCCTGGGAACCTCAGATGTACCCCAAGCCTTCCTTTGGGGGCACTTTTGGGTGGGCGAAATCGTCTCGCAACGCGTTTCCTGGGGCCTGAATTTTCAGTCGTCTCAAATGACGGCTAGCGCTATGTTTAGGGATGCTCGGAAACAGGGAACCCGGAGGGTCCAGTTGCATGTGGGGCTGCGTAAATGCTCCCCTGGGGAGTTCTCTTGTACCCAAAGCCTTCCTTTGGGGGCACTTTTGGATGGTCCAAAGGGGCTCGCAACGCATTTCCTGGGGCCTGATTTTTCAGTCGTCTTCGATGCCGGCTAGGGCTATGTTTAGGGATGCTCGGAAACAGCGAACCCGGAGGGTCCAGTTGCATGTGGGGCTGCGTAAAGGCTCCCCTGGGGAGTTCACTTGTAGCCAAAGCCTTCCTTTGGGGGCACTTTTGGATGGTCCAAAGGGGCTCGGAAAGCATTTCCTGGGGCCTGATTTTTCACTCGTCTCCGATGACGGCTAGGGATACGTTTAGGTTTGCTCAGAAACAGCGAACCCGGAGGGTCCAGTTGCATGTGGGGCTGCGTAAAGGCTCCCCTGGGGAGTTCTCTTGTACCCAAAGCCTTCCTTTGGTGACACTTTTGGATGGTCCAAAGGGGCTTGCAACGCATTTCCTGAGTCCCGGTTTTTCAGTCTACTCCGATGACGGCTAAGGCTATGTTTAGGGATGCTCGGAAACAGCGAACCCGGAGGGTCCAGTTGCATGTGGGGCTGCGTAAAGGCTCCCCTGGGGAGTTCTCTTGTACCCAAAGCCTTCCTTTGGGGGCACTTTTGGATGGGCGAAAAGGGCTCGCAACGCGTTTCCTGGGGCCTGAATTTTCAGTCGTCTCAAATGACGGCTAGCGCTATGTTTAGGGATGCTCGGAAACAGCGAACCCGGAGGGTCCAGTTGCATGTGGGGCTGCGTAAAGGCTCCCCTGGGGAGTTCTCTTGTACCCAAAGCTTTCCTTTGGGGGCACTTTTGGATGGGCGAAAAGGGCTTGCAACGCATTTCCTGGGGCCTGATTTTTCAGTCGTCTTCGATGCCGGCTAGGGCTATGTTTAGGGATGCTCGGAAACAGCGAACCCGGAGGGTCCAGTTGCATGTGGGGCTGCGTAAAGGCTCCCCTGGGGAGTTCACTTGTACCCAAAGCCTTCCTTTGGGGGCACTTTTGGATGGTCCAAAGGGGCTCGGAATGCATTTCCTGGGGCCTGATTTTTCACTCGTCTCCGAAGACGGCTAGGGCTATGTTTAGGGATGCTCGGAAACAGCGAACCCGGAGGGTCCAGTTGCATGTGGGGCTGCGTAAAGGCTCCCCTGGGGAGTTCTCTTGTACCCATAGCCTTCCTTTGGGGGCACATTTGAATGGGCGAAAAGGGCTCGGAACGCATTTCCTGGGGCCTGATTTTTCACTCGTCTCCGATGACGGCTAGGGTTATGTTTAGGGATGCTCGGAAACAGCGAACCCGGAGGGTCCAGTTGCATGTGGGGCTGCGTAAAGGCTCCCCTGGGGAGTTCACTTGTACCCAAAGCCTTCCTTTGGGGGCACTTTTGGATGGTCCAAAGGGGCTCGCAACGCATTTCCTGGGGCCGGATTTTTCAGTCGTCTCCGATGACGGCTAGGGATACGTTTAGGTTTGCTAAGGAACAGCGAACCCGGAGGGTCCAGTTGCATGTGGGGCTGCGTAAAGGCTCCCCTGGGGAGTTCTCTTGTACCCAAAGCCTTCCTTTGGGGGCACTTTTGGATGGTCCAAAGGGGCTCGGAACGCATTTCCTGGGGCCTGAATTTTCAGTCGTCTCCAATGACGGCTAGCGCTATGTTTAGGGATGCTCGGAAACAGCGAACCCGGAGGGTCCAGTTGCATGTGGGGCTGCGTAAAGGCTCCCCTGGGGAGTTCTCTTGTACCCAAAGCCTTCCTTTGGGGGCACTTTTGGATGGGCGAAAAGGGCTTGCAACGCATTTCCTGGGGCCTGATTTTTCAGTCTTCTTCGATGCCGGCTAGGGCTATGTTTAGGGATGCTCGGAAACAGCGAACCCGGAGGGTCCAGTTGCATGTGGGGCTGCGTAAAGGCTCCCCTGGGGAGTTCACTTGTACCCAAAGCCTTCCTTTGGGGGCACTTTTGGATGGGCGAAAAGGGCTCGCAACGCATTTCCTGGGGCCTGATTTTTCAGTCGTCTTCGATGCCGGCTAGGGCTATGTTTATGGATGCTCGGAAACAGTGAACCCGGAGGGTCCAGTTGCATGTGGGGCTGCGTAAAGGCTCCCCGGGGAACTTCAGATGTACCCAAAGCCTTCCTTTGGGGGCACTTTTGGATGGTCCAAAGGGGCTCGCAACGCATTTCCTGGGGCCTGATTTTTCAGTCGTCTTCGATGCCGGCTAGGGCTATGTTTAGGGATGCTCGGAAACAGCGAACCCGGAGGGTCCAGTTGCATATGCGGCTGCGTAAAGGCTCCCCTGGGAACTTCAGATGTACCCAAAGCCTTCCTTTGGGGGCACTTTTGGATGGTCCAAAGGGGCTCGCAACGCATTTCCTGGGGCCTGATTTTTCAGTCGTCTTCGATGCCGGCTAGGGCTATGTTTAGGGATGCTCGGAAACAGCGAACCCGGAGGGTCCAGTTGCATGTGGGGCTGCGTAAAGGCTCCCCTGGGGAGTTCACTTGTACCCAAAGCCTTCCTTTGGTGACACTTTTGGATGGTCCAAAGGGGCTTGCAACGCATTTCCTGAGGCCCGGTTTTTCAGTCTACTCCCATGCCGGCTAGGGCTATGTTTAGGGATGCTCGGAAACTGCGAACCCGGAGGGTCCAGTTGCATGTGGGGCTGCGTAAAGGCTCCCCTGGGGAGTTCTCTTGTACCCAAAGCCTTCCTTTGGTGACACTTTTGGATGGGCGAAAAGGGCTCGGAACGCATTTCCTGGGGCCTGATTTTTCAGACGTCTCCGATGACGGCTAGGGCTATGTTTAGGGATGCTCGGAAACAGCGAACCCGGAGGGTCCAGTTGCATGTGGGGCTGCGTAAAGGCTCCCCTGGGAACCTCAGATGTACCCCAAGCCTTCCTTTGGGGGCACTTTTGGATGGGCGAAATCGTCTCGCAACGCGTTTCCTGGGGCCTGAATTTTCAGTCGTCTCAAATGACGGCTAGCGCTATGTTTAGGGATGCTCGGAAACAGCGAACCCGGAGGGTCCAGTTGCATGTGGGGCTGCGTAAAGGCTCCCCTGGGGAGTTCTCTTGTACCCAAAGCCTTCCTTTGGTGACACTTTTGGATGGGCGAAAAGGGCTCGGAACGCATTTCCTGGGGCCTGATTTTTCAGACGTCTCCGATGACGGCTAGGGCTATGTTTAGGGATGCTCGGAAACAGCGAACCCGGAGGGTCCAGTTGCATGTGGGGCTGCGTAAAGGCTCCCCTGGGAACCTCAGATGTACCCCAAGCCTTCCTTTGGGGGCACTTTTGGATGGGCGAAATCGTCTCGCAACGCGTTTCCTGGGGCCTGAATTTTCAGTCGTCTCAAATGACGGCTAGCGCTATGTTTAGGGATGCTCGGAAACAGCGAACCCGGAGGGTCCAGTTGCATGTGGGGCTGCGTAAAGGCTCCCCTGGGAACCTCAGATGTACCCCAAGCCTTCCTTTGGGGGCACTTTTGGATGGGCGATATCGTCTCGCAACGCGTTTCCTGGGGCCTGAATTTTCAGTCGTCTCAAATGATGGCTAGCGCTATGTTTAGGGATGCTCGGAAACAGCGAACCCGGAGGGTCCAGTTGCATGTGGGGCTGCGTAAATGCTCCCCTGGGGAGTTCTCTTGTACCCAAAGCCTTCCTTTGGGGGCACTTTTGGATGGTCCAAAGGGGCTCGCAACGCATTTCCTGGGGCCTGATTTTTCAGTCGTCTTCGATGCCGGCTAGGGCTATGTTTAGGGATGCTCGGAAACAGCGAACCCGGAGCGTCCAGTTGCATGTGGGGCTGCGTAAAGGCTCCCCTGGGGAGTTCACTTGTAGCCAAAGCCTTCCTTTGGGGGCACTTTTGGATGGGCGAAAAGGGCTCGGAACGCATTTCCTGGGGCCTGATTTTTCACTCGTCTCCGATGACGGCTAGGGCTATGTTTAGGGATGCTCGGAAACAGCGAACCCGGAGGGTCCAGTTGCATGTGGGGCTGCGTAAAGGCTCCCCTGGGGAGTTCACTTGTACCCAAAGCCTTCCTTTGGGGGCACTTTTGGATGGGCGAAAAGGGCTTGCAACGCATTTCCTGGGGCCTGATTTTTCAGTCGTCTTCGATGCCGGCTAGGGCTATGTTTATGGATGCTCGGAAACAGTGAACCCGGAGGGTCCAGTTGCATGTGGGGCTGCGTAAAGGCTCCCCGGGGAACTTCAGATGTACCCAAAGCCTTCCTTTGGGGGCACTTTTGGATGGTCCAAAGGGGCTCGCAACGCATTTCCTGGGGCCTGATTTTTCAGTCGTCTTCGATGCCGGCTAGGGCTATGTTTAGGGATGCTCGGAAACAGCGAACCCGGAGGGTCCAGTTGCATATGCGGCTGCGTAAAGGCTCCCCTGGGAACTTCAGATGTACCCAAAGCCTTCCTTTGGGGGCACTTTTGGATGGTCCAAAGGGGCTCGGAATGCATTTCCTGGGGCCTGATTTTTCAGTCGTCTTCGATGCCGGCTAGGGCTATGTTTAGGGATGCTCGGAAACAGCGAACCCGGAGGGTCCAGTTGCATGTGGGGCTGCGTAAAGGCTCCCCTGGGGAGTTCACTTGTACCCAAAGCCTTCCTTTGGTGACACTTTTGGATGGTCCAAAGGGGCTTGCAACGCATTTCCTGAGGCCCGGTTTTTCAGTCTACTCCCATGCCGGCTAGGGCTATGTTTAGGGATGCTCGGAAACAGCGAACCCGGAGGGTCCAGTTGCATGTGGGGCTGCGTAAAGGCTCCCCTGGGGAGTTCTCTTGTACCCAAAGCCTTCCTTTGGTGACACTTTTGGATGGGCGAAAAGGGCTCGGAACGCATTTCCTGGGGCCTGATTTTTCAGACGTCTCCGATGACGGCTAGGGCTATGTTTAGGGATGCTCGGAAACAGCGAACCCGGAGGGTCCAGTTGCATGTGGGGCTGCGTAAAGGCTCCCCTGGGGAGTTCTCTTGTACCCAAAGCCTTCCTTTGGGGGCACTTTTGGATGGTCCAAAGGGGCTCGCAACGCATTTCCTGGGGCCTGATTTTTCAGTCGTCTTCGATGCCGGCTAGGGCTATGTTTAGGGATGCTCGGAAACAGCGAACCCGGAGCGTCCAGTTGCATGTGGGGCTGCGTAAAGGCTCCCCTGGGGAGTTCACTTGTAGCCAAAGCCTTCCTTTGGGGGCACTTTTGGATGGGCGAAAAGGGCTCGGAACGCATTTCCTGGGGCCTGATTTTTCACTCGTCTCCGATGACGGCTAGGGCTATGTTTAGGGATGCTCGGAAACAGCGAACCCGGAGGGTCCAGTTGCATGTGGGGCTGCGTAAAGGATCCCCTGGGAACCTCAGATGTACCCAAAGCCTTCCTTTGGGGGCACTTTTGGATGGGCGAAAAGGGCTCGCAACGCGTTTCCTGGGGCCTGAATTTTCAGTCGTCTCAAATGACGGCTAGCGCTATGTTTAGGGATGCTCGGAAACAGCGAACCCGGATGGTCCAGTTGCATGTGGGGCTGCGTAAAGGCTCCCCTGGGGAGTTCTCTTGTACCCAAAGCTTTCCTTTGGGGGCACTTTTGGATGGGCGAAAAGGGCTTGCAACGCATTTCCTGGGGCCTGATTTTTCAGTCGTCTTCGATGCCGGCTAGGGCTATGTTTAGGGATGCTCGGAAACAGCGAACCCGGAGGGTCCAGTTGCATGTGGGGCTGCGTAAAGGCTCCCCTGGGGAGTTCACTTGTACCCAAAGCCTTCCTTTGGGGGCACTTTTGGATGGTCCAAAGGGGCTCGGAATGCATTTCCTGGGGCCTGATTTTTCACTCGTCTCCGAAGACGGCTAGGGCTATGTTTAGGGATGCTCGGAAACAGCGAACCCGGAGGGTCCAGTTGCATGTGGGGCTGCGTAAAGGCTCCCCTGGGGAGTTCTCTTGTAGCCATAGCCTTCCTTTGGGGGCACATTTGAATGGGCGAAAAGGGCTCGGAACGCATTTCCTGGGGCCTGATTTTTCACTCGTCTCCGATGACGGCTAGGGCTATGTTTAGGGATGCTCGGAAACAGCGAACCCGGAGGGTCTAGTTGCATGTGGGGCTGCGTAAAGGCTCCCCTGGGGAGTTCACTTGTACCCAAAGCCTTCCTTTGGGGGCACTTTTGGATGGTCCAAAGGGGCTCGCAACGCATTTCCTGGGGCCGGATTTTACAGTCGTCTCCGATGACGGCTAGGGATACGTTTAGGTTTGCTCAGGAACAGCGAACCCGGAGGGTCCAGTTGCATGTGGGGCTGCGTAAAGGCTCCCCTGGGGAGTTCTCTTGTACCCAAAGCCTTCCTTTGGTGACACTTTTGGATGGTCCAAAGGGGCTTGCAACGCATTTCCTGAGGCCCGGTTTTTCAGTCTACTCCCATGCCGGCTAGGGCTATGTTTAGGGTTGCTCGGAAACAGCGAACCCGGAGGGTCCAGTTGCATGTGGGGCTGCGTAAAGGCTCCCCTGGGGAGTTCTCTTGTACCCAAAGCTTTCCTTTGGGGGCACTTTTGAATTGGCGAAAAGGGCTCGGAACACATTTCCTGGGGCCTGATTTTTCAGACGTCTCCGATGACGGCTAGGGCTATGTTTATGGATGCTCGGAAACAGTGAACCCGGAGGGACCAGTTGCATGTGGGGCTGCGTAAAGGCTCCCCGGGGAACTTCAGATGTACCCAAAGCCTTCCTTTGGGGGCACTTTTGGATGGTCCAAAGGGGCTCGGAACGCATTTCATGGGGCCTGATTTTTCTGTCGTCTCCGAAGACGGCTAGGGCTATGTTTAGGGATGCTCGGAAACAGCGAACCCGGAGGGTCCAGTTGCATATGCGGCTGCGTAAAGGCTCCCCTGGGGAGTTCTACTGTAACCAAAGCCTTCCTTTGGGGGCACTTTTGGATGGTCCAAAGGGGCTCGCAACGCATTTCCTGGGGCCTGATTTTTCAGTCGTCTTCGATGCCGGCTAGGGCTATGTTTAGGGATGCTCGGAAACAGCGAACCCGGAGGGTCCAGTTGCATGTCGGGCTGCGTAAAGGCTCCCCTGGGGAGTTCACTTGTACCCAAAGCCTTCCTTTGGGGGCACTTTTGAATTGGCGAAAAGGGCTCGGAACGCATTTCCTGGGGCCTGATTTTTCACTCGTCTCCGATGACGGCTAGGGCTATGTTTTGGGATGCTCGGAAACAGCGAACCCGGAGGGTCCAGTTGCATATGGGGCTGCGTAACGTCTCCACTGGGGAGTTCACTTGTACCCAAAGCCTTCCTTTGGTGACACTTTTGGATGGTCCAAAGGGGCTTGCAACGCATTTCCTGAGGCCCGGTTTTTCAGTCTACTCCCATGCCGGCTAGGGCTATGTTTAGGGATGCTCGGAAACAGCGAACCCGGAGGGTCCAGTTGCATGTGGGGCTGCGTAAAGGCTCCCCTGGGGAGTTCTCTTGTACCCAAAGCCTTCCTTTGGTGACACTTTTGGATGGGCGAAAAGGGCTCGGAACGCATTTCCTGGGGCCTGATTTTTCAGACGTCTCCGATGATGGCTAGGGCTATGTTTAGGGATGCTCGGAAACAGCGAACCCGGAGGGTCTAGTTGCATGTGGGGCTGCGTAAAGGCTCCCCTGGGAACCTCAGATGTACCCCAAGCCTTCCTTTGGGGGCACTTTTGGATGGGCGAAATCGTCTCGCAACGCGTTTCCTGGGGCCTGAATTTTCAGTCGTCTCAAATGACGGCTAGCGCTATGTTTAGGGATGCTCGGAAACAGCGAACCCGGAGGGTCCAGTTGCATGTGGGGCTGCGTAAAGGCTCCCCTGGGGAGTTCTCTTGTACCCAAAGCCTTCCTTTGGTGACACTTTTGGATGGGCGAAAGGGTCTCGCAACGCGTTTCCTGGGGCCTGATTTTTCACTCGTCTCCGATGCCGGCTAGGGCTATGTTTAGGGATGCTCGGAAACAGCGAACCCGGAGGGTCCAGTTGCATGTGGGGCTGCGTAAATGCTCCCCTGGGGAGTTCTCTTGTACCCAAAGCCTTCCTTTGGGGGCACTTTTGGATGGTCCAAAGGGGCTCGCAACGCATTTCCTGGGGCCTTATTTTTCAGTCGTCTTCGATGCCGGCTAGGGCTATGTTTAGGGATGCTCGGAAACAGCGAACCCGGAGCGTCCAGTTGCATGTGGGGCTGCGTAAAGGCTCCCATGGGGAGTTCACTTGTAGCCAAAGCCTTCCTTTGGGGGCACTTTTGGATGGTCCAAAGGGGCTCGGAACGCATTTCCTGGGGCCTGATTTTTAACTCGTCTCCGATGACGGCTAGGGATACGTTTAGGTTTGCTCAGGAACAGCGAACCCGGAGGGTCCAGTTGCATGTGGGGCTGCGTAAAGGCTCCCCTGGGGAGTTCTCTTGTACCCAAAGCCTTCCTTTGGTGACACTTTTGGATGGTGCAAAGGGGCTTGCAACGCATTTCCTGAGGCCCGGTTTTTCAGTCTACTCCCATGCCGGCTAGGGCTATGTTTAGGGATGCTCGGAAACAGCGAACCCGGAGGGTCCAGTTGCATGTGGGGCTGCGTAAAGGCTCCCCTGGGGAGTTCACTTGTACCCAAAGCCTTCCTTTGGTGACACTTTTGGATGGGCGAAAAGGGCTCGGAACGCATTTCCTGGGCCTAATTTTTCACTCGTCTCCGATGACGGCTAGGGCTATGTTTAGGGATGCTCGGAAACAGCGAACCCGGAGGGTCCAGTTGCATGTGGGGCTGCGTAAAGGCTCCCCTGGGAACCTCAGATGTACCCCAAGCCTTCCTTTGGGGGCACTTTTGGATGGGCGAAATCGTCTCGCAACGCGTTTCCTGAGGCCTGAATTTTCAGTCGTCTCAAATGACGGCTAGCGTTATGTTTAGGGATGCTCGGAAACAGCGAACCCGGAGGGTCCAGTTGCATGTGGGGCTGCGTAAAGGCTCCCCTGGGGAGTTCTCTTGTACCCAAAGCCTTCCTTTGGGGGCACTTTTGGATGGGCGAAAAGGGCTTGCAACGCATTTCCTGGGGCCTGATTTTTCAGTCGTCTTCGATGCTGGCTAGGGCTATGTTTAGGGATGCTCGGAAACAGCGAACCCGGAGGGTCCAGTTGCATGTGGGGCTGCGTAAAGGCTCCCCTGGGGAGTTCACTTGTACCCAAAGCCTTCCTTTGGGGGCACTTTTGGATGGTCCAAAGGGGCTCGGAATGCATTTCCTGGGGCCTGATTTTTCACTCGTCTCCGAAGACAGCTAGGGCTATGTTTAGGGATGCTCGGAAACAGCGAACCCGGAGGGTCCAGTTGCATGTGGGGCTGCGTAAAGGCTCCCCTGGGGAGTTCTCTTGTAGCCATAGCCTTCCTTTGGGGGCACATTTGAATGGGCGAAAAGGGCTCGGAACGCATTTCCTGGGGCCTGATTTTTCACTCGTCTCCGATGACGGCTAGGGCTATGTTTAGGGATGCTCGGAAACAGCGAACCCGGAGGGTCTAGTTGCATGTGGGGCTGCGTAAAGGCTCCCCTGGGGAGTTCACTTGTACCCAAAGCCTTCCTTTGGGGGCACTTTTGGATGGTCCAAAGGGGCTCGCAACGCATTTCCTGGGGCCGGATTTTTCAGTCGTCTCCGATGACGGCTAGGGATACGTTTAGGTTTGCTCAGGAACAGCGAACCCGGAGGGTCCAGTTGCATGTGGGGCTGCGTAAAGGCTCCCCTGGGGAGTTCTCTTGTACCCAAAGCCTTCCTTTGGTGACACTTTTGGATGGTCCAAAGGGGCTTGCAACGCATTTCCTGAGGCCCGGTTTTTCAGTCTACTCCCATGCCGGCTAGGGCTATGTTTAGGGTTGCTCGGAAACAGCGAACCCGGAGGGTCCAGTTGCATGTGGGGCTGCGTAAAGGCTCCCCTGGGAACTTCAGTTGTACCCAAAGCCTTCCTTTGGGGGCACTTTTGGATGGTCCAAAGGGGCTCGGAACGCATTTCATGGGGCCTGATTTTTCTGTCGTCTCCGAAGACGGCTAGGGCTATGTTTATGGATGCTCGGAAACAGTGAACCCGGAGGGTCCAGTTGCATGTGGGTCTGCGTAAAGGCTCCCCTGGGGAGTTCACTTCTACCCAAAGCCTTCCTTTGGGGGCACTTTTGAATTGGCGAAAAGGGCTCGGAACGCATTTCCTGGGGCCTGATTTTTCACTCGTCTCCGATGACGGCTAGGGCTATGTTTAGGGATGCTCGGAAACAGCGAACCCGGAGGGTCCAGTTGCATGTGGGGCTGCGTAAAGGCTCCCCTGGGGAGTTCACTTGTACCCAAAGCCTTCCTTTGGGGGCACTTTTGGATGGTCCAAAGGGGCTTGCAACGCTTTTTCTGGGGCCCGGTTTTTCAGTCTTCTCCCATGCCGGCTAGGGCTATGTTTAGGGATGCTCGGAAAAAGCGAACCCGGAGGGTCCAGTTGCATGTGGGGCTGCGTAAAGGCTCCCCTGGGGAGTTCTCTTGTACCCAAAGCCTTCCTTTGGGGGCACTTTTGGATGGGCGAAAAGGGCTTGCAATGCATTTCCTGGGGCCTGATTTTTCAGTCGTCTTCGATGCTGGCTAGGGCTATGTTTAGGGATGCTCGGAAACAGCGAACCCGGAGGGTCCAGTTGCATGTGGGGCTGCGTAAAGGCTCCCCTGGGGAGTTCACTTGTACCCAAAGCCTTCCTTTGGGGGCACTTTTGGATGGTCCAAAGGGGCTCGGAATGCATTTCCTGGGGCCTGATTTTTCACTCGTCTCCGAAGACAGCTAGGGCTATGTTTAGGGATGCTCGGAAACAGCGAACCCGGAGGGTCCAGTTGCATGTGGGGCTGCGTAAAGGCTCCCCTGGGGAGTTCTCTTGTAGCCATAGCCTTCCTTTGGGGGCACATTTGAATGGGCGAAAAGGGCTCGGAACGCATTTCCTGGGGCCTGATTTTTCACTCGTCTCCGATGACGGCTAGGGCTATGTTTAGGGATGCTCGGAAACAGCGAACCCGGAGGGTCTAGTTGCATGTGGGGCTGCGTAAAGGCTCCCCTGGGGAGTTCACTTGTACCCAAAGCCTTCCTTTGGGGGCACTTTTGGATGGTCCAAAGGGGCTCGCAACGCATTTCCTGGGGCCGGATTTTTCAGTCGTCTCCGATGACGGCTAGGGATACGTTTAGGTTTGCTCAGGAACAGCGAACCCGGAGGGTCCAGTTGCATGTGGGGCTGCGTAAAGGCTCCCCTGGGGAGTTCTCTTGTACCCAAAGCCTTCCTTTGGTGACACTTTTGGATGGTCCAAAGGGGCTTGCAACGCATTTCCTGAGGCCCGGTTTTTCAGTCTACTCCCATGCCGGCTAGGGCTATGTTTAGGGTTGCTCGGAAACAGCGAACCCGGAGGGTCCAGTTGCATGTGGGGCTGCGTAAAGGCTCCCCTGGGGAGTTCACTTGTACCCAAAGCCTTCCTTTGGGGGCACATTTGGATGGTCCAAAGGGGCTCGGAACGCATTTCATGGGGCCTGATTTTTCTGTCGTCTCCGAAGACGGCTAGGGCTATGTTTATGGATGCTCGGAAACAGCGAACCCGGAGGGTCCAGTTGCATGTGGGTCTGCGTAAAGGCTCCCCTGGGGAGTTCACTTCTACCCAAAGCCTTCCTTTGGGGGCACTTTTGAATTGGCGAAAAGGGCTCGGAACGCATTTCCTGGGGCCTGATTTTTCACTCGTCTCCGATGACGGCTAGGGCTATGTTTAGGGATGCTCGGAAACAGCGAACCCGGAGGGTCCAGTTGCATGTGGGGCTGCGTAAAGGCTCCCCTGGGGAGTTCACTTGTACCCAAAGCCTTCCTTTGGGGGCACTTTTGGATGGTCCAAAGGGGCTTGCAACGCTTTTTCTGGGGCCCGGTTTTTCAGTCTTCTCCCATGCCGGCTAGGGCTATGTTTAGGGATGCTCGGAAAAAGCGAACCCGGAGGGTCCAGTTGCATGTGGGGCTGCGTAAAGGCTCCCCTGGGGAGTTCTCTTGTACCCAAAGCCTTCCTTTGGGGACACTTTTGGATGGTCCAAAGGGGCTCGGAATGCATTTCCTGGGGCCTGATTTTTCACTCGTCTCCGATGACGGCTAGTGCTTTGTTTAGGGATGCTCGGAAACAGCGAACCCAGAGGGTCCAGTTGCATATGGGGCTGCGTAAAGGCTCCCCGGGGAACTTCAGATGTACCCAAAGCCTTTCTTTGGTGACACTTTTGGATGGGCGAAAGGGTCTCGCAACGCGTTTCCTGGGCCTTGATTTTTCGGTCATCTTCGATGCCGGCTAGGGCTAGGTTTAGGGATGCTCGGAAACAGTGAACCCGGAGGGTCCAGTTGCATGTGGGGCTGCGTAAAGGCTCCCCTGGGGAGTTCTCTTGTACCCAAAGCTTTCCTTTGGGGGCACTTTTGAATTGGCGAAAAGGGCTCGGAACGCATTTCCTGGGGCCTGATTTTTCACTCGTCTCCGATGACGGCTAGTGCTATGTTTATAGATGCTCGGAAACAGCGAACCCGGAGGGTCCAGTTGCATGTGGGGCTGCGTAAAGGCTCCCCGGGGAACTTCAGATGTACCCAAAGCCTTCCTTTGGGGGCACATTTGGATGGGCGAAAGGGTCTCGCAACGCGTTTCCTGGGGCCTGATTTTTCAGTCGTCTCCGAAGACGGCTAGGGCTATGTTTAGGGATGCTCGGAAACAGCGAACCCGGAGGGTCCAGTTGCATGTGGGGCTGCGTAAAGGCTCCCCTGGGGAGTTCTCTTGTACCCAAAGCCTTCCTTTGGGGGCACTTTTGGATGGGCATAAAGGGGCTCGCAACGCATTTCCTGGGGCCTGATTTTTCACTCGTCTCCGATGACGGCTAGGGCTACGTTTAGGTTTGCTCAGGAACAGCAAACCCGGAGGGTCCAGTTGCATGTGGGGCTGCGTAAAGGCTCCCCTGGGGAGTTCACTTGTACCCAAAGCCTTCCTTTGGGGGCACTTTTGGATGGGCGAAAGGGGCTCGCAACGCATTTCCTGGGGCCTGATTTTTCAGTCGTCTCCGATGACGGCTAGGGATATGTTTAGGGATGCTCGGAAACAGCGAACCCGGAGGGTCCAGTTGCATGTGGGGCTGCGTAAAGGCTCCCCTGGGGAGTTCACTTGTACCCAAAGCCTTCCTTTGGGGGCACTTTTGGATGGTCCAAAGGGGCTCAGAATGCATTTCCTGGGGCCTGATTTTTCACTCGTCTCCGAAGACGGCTAGGGCTATGTTTAGGGATACTCGGAAACAGCGAACCCGGAGGGTCCAGTTGCATGTGGGGCTGCGTAAAGGCTCCCCTGGGGAGTTCACTTGTACCCACAGCCTTCCTTTGGGGGCACTTTTGAATGGGCGAAAAGGGCTCGCAACGCGTATCCTGGGGCCTGATTTTTCAGTCGTCTTCGATGCCGGCTAGGGCTATGTTTAGGGATGCTCGGAAACAGCAAACCCGGAGGGTCTAGTTGCATGTGGGGCTGCGTAAAGGCTCCCCTGGGGAGTTCACTTGTACCCAAAGCCTTCCTTTGGGGGCACTTTTGGATGGTCCAAAGGGGCTCGGAATGCATTTCCTGGGGCCTGATTTTTAACTCGTCTCCGATGACGGCTAGGGATACGTTTAGGTTTGCTCAGGAACAGCGAACCCGGAGGGTCCAGTTGCATGTGGGGCTGCGTAAAGGCTCCCCTGGGGAGTTCTCTTGTACCCAAAGCCTTCCTTTGGTGACACTTTTGGATGGTCTAAAGGGGCTTGCAACGCATTTCCTGAGGCCCGGTTTTTCAGTCTACTCCCATGACGGCTAGGGCTATGTTTAGGGATGCTCGGAAACAGCGAACCCGGAGGGTCCAGTTGCATGTGGGGCTGCGTAAAGGCTCCCGTGGGGAGTTCTCTTCTAACCAAAGCCTTCCTTTGGGGGCACTTTTGGATGGTCCAAAGGGGCTCGCAACGCGTTTCCTGGGGCCTGATTTTTCAGTCGTCTTCGATGCCGGCTAGGGCTATATTTATGGATGCTCGGAAACAGCGAACCCGGAGGGTCCAGTTGCATGTGGGGCTGCGTAAAGGCTCCCCTGGGAACTTCAGATGTACCCAAAGCCTTCCTTTGGGGGCCCTTTTGGATGGTCCAAAGGGGCTCGCAACGCGTTTCCTGGGGCCTGATTTTTCACTCGTCTCCGATGCCGGCTAGGGCTATGTTTAGGGATGCTCGGAAACAGCGAACCCGGAGGGTCCAGTTGCATGTGGGGCTGCGTAAATGCTCCCCTGGGGAGTTCTCTTGTACCCAAAGCCTTCCTTTGGGGGCACTTTTGGATGGTCCAAAGGGGCTCGCAACGCATTTCCTGGGGCCTGATTTTTCAGTCGTCTTCGATGCCGGCTAGGGCTATGTTTAGGGATGCTCGGAAACAGCGAACCCGGAGCGTCCAGTTGCATGTGGGGCTGCGTAAAGGCTCCCCTGGGGAGTTCACTTGTAGCCAAAGCCTTCCTTTGGGGGCACTTTTGGATGGTCCAAAGGGGCTCGGAACGCATTTCCTGGGGCCTGATTTTTCACTCGTCTCCGATGACGGCTAGGGATACGTTTAGGTTTGCTCAGGAACAGCGAACCCGGAGGGTCCAGTTGCATGTGGGGCTGCGTAAAGGCTCCCCTGGGGAGTTCTCTTGTACGCAAAGCCTTCCTTTGGTGACACTTTTGGATGGTCCAAAGGGGCTTGCAACGCATTTCCTGAGGCCCGGTTTTTCAGTCTACTCCCATGCCGGCTAGGGCTATGTTTAGGGATGCTCGGAAACAGCGAACCCGGAGGGTCCAGTTGCATGTGGGGCTGCGTAAAGGCTCCCCTGGGGAGTTCACTTGTACCCAAAGCCTTCCTTTGGTGACACTTTTGGATGGGCGAAAAGGGCTCGGAACGCATTTCCTGGGGCCTGATTTTTCAGACGTCTCCGATGACGTCTAGGGCTATGTTTAGGGATGCTCGGAAACAGCGAACCCGGAGAGTCCTGTTGCATGTGGGGCTGCGTAAAGGCTCCCCTGGGAACCTCAGATGTACCCCAAGCCTTCCTTTGGGGGCACTTTTGGATGGGCGAAAGGGTCTCGCAACGCGTTTCCTGGGGCCTGAATTTTCAGTCGTCTCAAATGACGGCTAGCGCTATGTTTAGGGTTGCTCGGAAACAGCGAACCCGGAGGGTCCAGTTGCATGTGGGGCTGCGTAAAGGCTCCCCTGGGGAGTTCTCTTGTACCCAAAGCCTTCCTTTGGGGGCACTTTTGGATGGGCGAGAGGGTCTCGCAACGCGTTTCCTGGGGCCTGATTTTTCACTCGTCTCCGATGCCGGCTAGGGCTATGTTTAGGGATACTCGGAAACAGCGAACCCGGAGGGTCCAGTTGCATGTGGGGCTGCGTAAATGCTCCCCTGGGGAGTTCTCTTGTACCCAAAGCCTTCCTTTGGGGGCACTTTTGGATGGTCCAAAGGGGCTCGCAACGCATTTCCTGGGGCCTGATTTTTCAGTCGTCTTCGATGCCGGCTAGGGCTCTGTTTAAAGATGCTTGGAAACAGCGAACCCGGAACGTCCAGTTGCATGTGGGGCTGCGTAAAGGCTCCCCTGGGGAGTTCACTTGTAGCCAAAGCCTTCCTTTGGGGGCACTTTTGGATGGTCCAAAGGGGCTCGGAACGCATTTCCTGGGGCCTGATTTTTCACTCGTCTCCGATGACAGCTAGGGATACGTTTAGGTTTGCTCAGGAACAGCGAACCCGGAGGGTCCAGTTGCATGTGGGGCTGCGTAAAGGCTCCCCTGGGGAGTTCTCTTGTACCCAAAGCCTTCCTTTGGTGACACCTTTGGATGGTCCAAAGGGGCTTGCAACGCATATCCTGAGGCCCGGTTTTAAAGTCTACTCCCATGCCGGCTAGGGCTATGTTTAGGGATGCTGGGAAACAGCGAACCCGGAGGGTCCAGTTGCATGTGGGGCTGCGTAAAGGCTCCCCTGGGGAGTTCACTTGTACCCAAAGCCTTCCTTTGGTGACACTTTTGGATGGGCGAAAAGGGCTCGGAACGCATTTCCTGGGGCCTGATTTTTCAGACGTCTCCGATGACGTCTAGGGCTATGTTTAGGGATGCTCGGAAACAGCGAACCCGGAGAGTCCAGTTGCATGTGGGGCTGCGTAAAGGCTCCCCTGGGAACCTCAGATGTACCCCAAGCCTTCCTTTGGGGGCACTTTTGGATGGGCGAAAGGGTCTCGCAACGCGTTTCCTGGGGCCTGAATTTTCAGTCGTCTCAAATGACGGCTAGCGCTATGTTTAGGGTTGCTCGGAAACAGCGAACCCGGAGGGTCCAGTTGCATGTGGGGCTGCATAAAGGCTCCCCTGGGGAGTTCTCTTGTACCCAAAGCCTTCCTTTGGGGGCACTTTTGGATGGGCGAGAGGGTCTCGCAACGCGTTTCCTGGGGCCTGATTTTTCACTCGTCTCCGATGCCGGCTAGGGCTATGTTTAGGGATACTCGGAAACAGCGAACCCGGAGGGTCCAGTTGCATGTGGGGCTGCGTAAATGCTCCCCTGGGGAGTTCTCTTGTACCCAAAGCCTTCCTTTGGGGGCACTTTTGGATGGTCCAAAGGGGCTCGCAACGCATTTCCTGGGGCCTGATTTTTCAGTCGTCTTCGATGCCGGCTAGGGCTCTGTTTAAAGATGCTTGGAAACAGCGAACCCGGAGCGTCCAGTTGCATGTGGGGCTGCGTAAAGGCTCCCCTGGGGAGTTCACTTGTACCCCAAGCCTTCCTTTGGGGGCACTTTTGGATGGTCCAAAGGGGCTCGGAACGCATTTCCTGGGGCCTGATTTTTCACTCGTCTCCGATGACAGCTAGGGATACGTTTAGGTTTGCTCAGGAACAGCGAACCCGGAGGGTCCAGTTGCATGTGGGGCTGCGTAAAGGCTCCCCTGGGGAGTTCTCTTGTACCCAAAGCCTTCCTTTGGTGACACCTTTGGATGGTCCAAAGGGGCTTGCAACGCATATCCTGAGGCCCGGTTTTTCAGTCTACTCCCATGCCGGCTAGGGCTATGTTTAGGGATGCTCGGAAACAGCGAACCCGGAGGGTCCAGTTGCATGTGGGGCTGCGTAAAGGCTCCCCTGGGGAGTTCACTTGTACCCAAAGCCTTCCTTTGGTGACACTTTTGGATGGGCGAAAAGGGCTCGGAACGCATTTCCTGGGGCCTGATTTTTCACTCATCTCCGATGACGGCTAGGGCTATGTTTAGGGATGCTCGGAAACAGCGAACCCGGAGGGTCTAGTTGCATGTGGGGCTTCGTAAAGGCTCCCCTGGGGAGTTCACTTGTACCCAAAGCCTTCCTTTGGGGGCACTTTTGGATGGTCCAAAGGGGCTCGCAACGCATTTCCTGGGGCCGGATTTTTCAGTCGTCTCCGATGACGGCTAGGGATACGTTTAGGTTTGCTCAGGAACAGCGAACCCGGAGGGTCCAGTTGCATGTGGGGCTGCGTAAAGGCTCCCCTGGGGAGTTCTCTTGTACCCAAAGCCTTCCTTTGGTGACACTTTTGGATGGTCCAAGGGGCTTGCAACGCATTTCCTGAGGCCCTGTTTTTCAGTCTACTCCCATGCCGGCTAGGGCTATGTTTAGAGTTGCTCGGAAACAGCGAACCCGGAGGGTCCAGTTGCATGTGGGGCTGCGTAAAGGCTCCCCTGGGGAGTTCTCTTGTACCCAATGCTTTCCTTTGGGGGCACTTTTGAATTGGCGAAAAGGGCTCGCAACGCATTTCCTGGGGCCTGATTTTTCACTCGTCTCCGATGACGGCTAGGGCTATGTTTATGGATGCTCGGAAACAGCGAACCCGGAGGGTCCAGTTGCATGTGGGGCTGCGTAAAGGCTCCCCTGGGGAGTTCTCTTGTACCCAAAGCCTTCCTTTGGGGGCACTTTTGGATGGGCGAAAGGGTCTCGCAACGCGTTTCCTGGGGCCTGATTTTTCAGTCGTCTCCGAAGACGGCTAGGGCTATGTTTAGGGATGCTCGGAAACAGCGAACCCGGAGGGTCGGGTTGCATGTGGGGCTGCGTAAAGGCTCCCCTGGGGAGTTCTCTTGTACCCAAAGCCTTCCTTTGGGGGCACTTTTGGATGGGCGTAAAGGGGCTCGCAACGCATTTCCTGGGGCCTGATTTTTCAGTCATCTTCGATGCCGGCTAGGGCTATGTTTAGGGATGCTCGGAAACAGCGAACCCGGAGGGTCCAGTTGCATGTGGGGCTGCGTAAAGGCTCCCCTGGGGAGTTCTCTTGTACCCAAAGCCTTCCTTTGGGGGCACTTTTGAATGGGCGAAAAGGGCTCGCAACGCATTTAATGGGGCCTGATTTTTCACTCGTCTCCGATGACGGCTAGGGCTATGTTTAGGGATGCTCGGAAACAGCGAACCCGGAGGGTCTAGTTGCATGTGGGGCTGCGTAAAGGCTCCCCTGGGGAGTTCACTTGTACCCCAAGCCTTCCTTTGGGGGCACTTTTGGATGGTCCAAAGGGGCTCGCAACTCATTTCCTGGGGACTGATTTTTCAGTCGTCTCTGATGACGGCTAGGTATACGTTTAGGTTTGCTCAGGAACAGCGAACCCGGAGGGTCCAGTTGCATGTGGGGCTGCGTAAAGGCTCCCCTGGGGAGTTCTCTTGTACCCAAAGCCTTCCTTTGGTGACACTTTTGGATGGTCCAAAGGGGCTTGCAACGCATTTCCTGAGGCCCGGTTTTTCAGTCTACTCCCATGACGGCTAGGGCTATGTTTAGGGTTGCTCGGAAACAGCGAACCCGGAGGGTCCAGTTGCATGTGGGGCTGCGTAAAGGCTCCCCTGGGGAGTTCTCTTGTACCCACAGCCTTCCTTTGGTGACACTTTTGGATGGTCCAAAGGGGCTTGCAACGCATTTCCTGAGGCCCGGTTTTTCAGTCTACTCCCATGCCGGCTAGGGCTATGTTTAGGGATGCTCGGAAACAGCGAACCCGGAGGGTCCAGTTGCATGTGGGGCTGCGTAAAGGCTCCCCTGGGGAGTTCTCTTCTAACCAAAGCCTTCCTTTGGGGGCACTTTTGGATGGTACAAAGGGGCTCGCAACGCGTTTCCTGGGGCCTGATTTTTAAGTCGTCTCCGATGCCGGCTAGGGCTATGTTTATGGATGCTCGGAAACAGCGAACCCGGAGGGTCCAGTTGCATGTGGGGCTGCGTAAAGGCTCCCCTGGGAACTTCAGATGTACCCAAAGCCTTCCTTTGGGGGCACTTTTGGATGGGCGAAAGGGTCTCGCAACGCGTTTCCTGGGGCCTGATTTTTCAGTCGTCTCCGAAGACGGCTAGGGCTATGTTTAGGGATGCTCGGAAACAGCGAACCCGGAGGGTCCAGTTGCATGTGGGGCTGCGTAAAGGCTCCCCTGGGGAGTTCTCTTGTACCCAAAGCCTTCCTTTGGGGGCACTTTTGGATGGTCCAAAGGGGCTCGCAACGCATTTCCTGGGGCCTGATTTTTCAGTCGTCTTCGATGCCGGCTAGGGCTATGTTTAGGGATGCTCGGAAACAGCGAACCCGGAGCGTCCAGTTGCATGTGGGGCTGCGTAAAGGCTCCCCTGGGGAGTTCACTTGTAGCCAATGCCTTCCTTTGGGGGCACTTTTGGATGGTCCAAAGGGGCTCGGAACGCATTTCCTGGGGCCTGATTTTTCACTCGTCTCCGATGACGGCTAGGGATACGTTTAGGTTTGCTCAGGAACAGCGAACCCGGAGGGTCCAGTTGCATGTGGGGCTGCGTAAAGGCTCCCCTGGGGAGTTCTCTTGTACCCAAAGCCTTCCTTTGGTGACACTTTTGGATGGTCCAAAGGGGCTTGCAACGCATTTCCTGAGGCCCGGTTTTTCAGTCTACTCCCATGCCGGCTAGGGCTATGTTTAGGGATGCTCGGAAACAGCGAACCCGGAGGGTCCAGTTGCATGTGGGGCTGCGTAAAGGCTCCCCTGGGGAGTTCACTTGTACCCAAAGCCTTCCTTTGGTGACACTTTTGGATGGGCGAAAAGGGCTCGGAACGCATTTCCTGGGGCCTGATTTTTCACTCGTCTCCGATGACGGCTAGGGCTATGTTTAGGGATGCTCGGAAACAGCGAACCCGGAGGGTCCAGTTGCATGTGGGGCTGCGTAAAGGCTCCCCTGGGAACCTCAGATGTACCCCAAGCCTTCCTTTGGGGGCACTTTTGGATGTGCGAAACGGGCTCGCAACGCGTTTCCTGGGGCCTGAATTTTCAGTCGTCTCAAATGACGGCTAGCGCTATGTTTAGGGATGCTCGGAAACAGCGAACCCGGAGGGTCCAGTTGCATGTGGGGCTGCGTAAAGGCTCCCCTGGGGAGTTCTCTTGTACCCAAAGCCTTCCTTTGGGGGCACTTTTGGATGGTCCAAAGGGGCTCGGAACGCATTTCCTGGGGCCTGATTTTTCAGTCGTCTTCGATGCCGGCTAGGGATATGTTTAGGGATGCTCAGAAACAGTGAACCCGGAGGGTCCAGTTGCATGTGGGGCTGCGTAAATGCTCCCCTGGGGAGTTCACTTGTACCCAAAGCCTTCCTTTGGGGGCACTTTTGGATGGTCCAAAGGGGCGCGGAATGCATTTCCTGGGGCCTGATTTTTCACTCGTCTCCGAAGACGGCTAGGGCTATGTTTAGGGATGCTCGGAAACAGCGAACCCGGAGGGTCCAGTTGCATGTGGGGCTGCGTAAAGGCTCCCCTGGGGAGTTCTCTTGTACCCAAGGCCTTCCTTTGGGGGCACTTTTGAATGGGCGAAAAGGGCTCGCAACGCGTATCCTGGGGCCTGATTTTTCAGTCGTCTTCGATGACGGCTAGGGCTATGTTTAGGGTTGCTCGGAAACAGCGAACCCGGAGGGTCCAGTTGCATGTGGGGCTGTGTAAAGGCTCCCCTGGGGAGTTCACTTGTAGCCAATGCCTTCCTTTTGGGGAACTTTTGGATGGTCCAAAGGGGCTCGGAACGCATTTCCTGGGGCCTGATTTTTCACTCGTCTCCGATGACGGCTAGGGATACGTTTAGGTTTGCTCAGGAACAGCGAACCCGGAGGGTCCAGTTGCATGTGGGGCTGCGTAAAGGCTCCCCTGGGGAGTTCTCTTGTACCCAAAGCCTTCCTTTGGTGACACTTTTGGATGGTCCAAAGGGGCTTGCAACGCATTTCCTGAGGCCCGGTTTTTCAGTCTACTCCCATGCCCGCTAGGGATATGTTTAGGGATGCTCGGAAACAGCGAACGCAGAGGGTCCAGTTGCATGTGGGGCTGCGTAAAGGCTCCCCTGGGGAGTTCTCATGTACCCAAAGCCTTCCTTTGGGGGCACTTTTGGATGGGAGAAAAGGGCTCACAACGCGTTTCCTGGGGCCTGATTTTTCACTCGTCTCCGATGACGGCTAGGGCTACGTTTAGGTTTGCTCAGGAACAGCGAACCCGGAGGGTCCAGTTGCATGTGGGGCTGCGTAAAGGCTCCCCTGGGGAGTTCACTTGTACCCAAAGCCTTCCTTTGGTGACACTTTTGGATGGGCGAAAAGGGCTCGGATCGCATTTCCTGGGGCCTGATTTTTCACTCGTCTCCGATGACGGCTAGGGCTATGTTTAGGGATGCTCGGAAACAGCGAACCCGGAGGGTCCAGTTGCATGTGGGGCTGCGTAAAGGCTCCCCTGGGACCTTCAGATGTACCCCAAGCCTTCCTTTGGGGGCACTTTTGGATGGGCGAAAGGGTCTCGCAACGCGTTTCCTGGGGCCTGATTTTTCAGTCGTCTTCGATGCCGGCTAGGGCTATGTTTAGGGATGCTCGGAAACAGCGAACCCGGAGGGTCCAGTTTCATGTGGGGCTGCATAAAGGCTCCCCTGGGAACTTCAGATGTACCCAAAGCCTTCCTTTGGGGGCACTTTTGGATTGGCGAAAAGGGCTCGGAACGCGTTTCCTGGGGCCTGATTTTTCACTCGTCTCCGATGACGGCTAGGGCTATGTTTAGGGATACTCGGAAACAGCGAACCCGGAGGGTCCAGTTGCATGTGGGGCTGCGTAAAGGCTCCCCTGGGGAGTTCTCTTGTACCCATAGCCTTCCTTTGGGGGCACTTTTGAATGGGCGAAAAGGGCTCGCAACGCGTATCCTGGGGCCTGATTTTTCAGTGGTCTCAAATGACGGCTAGGGTTATGTTTAGGGATGCTCGGAAACAGCGAACCCGGAGGGTCTAGTTGCCTGTGGGGCTGCGTAAAGGCTCCCCTGGAGAGTTCACTTGTACCCAAACCCTTCCTTTGGGGGCACTTTTGGATGGTCCAAAGGGGCTCGGAACGCATTTCCTGGGGCCTGATTTTTCACTCGTCTCCGATGACGGCTAGGGATACTTTTAGGTTTGCTCAGGAACAGCGAACCCGGAGGGTCCAGTTGCATGTGGGGCTGCATAAAGGCTCCCCTGGGGAGTTCTCTTGTACCCAAAGCCTTCCTTTGGGGGCACTTTTGGATGGGCGTAAAGGGGCTCGCAACGCATTTCCTGGGGCCTGTTTTTTCACTCGTCTCCGATGACGGCTAGGGCTATGTTTAGGGATGCTCGGAAACAGCGAACCCGGAGGGTCCAGTTGCATGTGGGGCTGCGTAAAGGCTCCCCTGGGGAGTTCTCTTGTACCCAAAGCCTTCCTTTGGGGGCACTTTTGGATGGTCCAAAGGGGCTTGCAAAGCACTTCCTGAGGCTCGGTTTTTCAGTCTACTCCCATGCCAGCTAGGGCTATGTTTAGGGATGCTCGGAAACAGCGAACCCGGAGGGTCCAGTTGCATGTGGGGCTGCGTAAAGGCTCCCTTGGGAAGTTCTCTTGTACCCAAAGCCTTCCTTTGGGGGCACTTTTGAATGGGCGAAAAGGGCTCGCAACGCGTTTCCTGGGGCCTGATTTTTCAGTCGTCTTCGATGCCGGCTAGGGCTATGTTTAGGGTTGCTCGGAAACAGCGAACCCAGATGGTGTAGTTGCATGTGGGGCTGCGTAAAGGTCCCCTGGGGAGTTCACTTGTACCCAAAGCCTTCCTTTGGGGGCACTTTTGGATGGTCCAAAGGGGCTCGCAACGCATTTCCTGGGGCCGGATTTTTCACTCGTCTCCGATGACGGCTAGGGATACGTTTAGGTTTGCTCAGGAACAGCGAACCCGGAGGGTCCAGTTGCATGTGGGGCTGCGTAAAGGCTCCCCTGGGGAGTTCTCTTTTACCCAAAGCCTTCCTTTGGTGACACTTTTGGATGGTCCAAAGGGGCTTGCAACGCATTTCCTGAGGCCCGGTTTTTCAGTCTACTCCCATGCCGGCTAGGGATATGTTTAGGGATGCTCGGAAACAGCGAACCCGGAGGGTCCAGTTGCATGTGGGGCTGCGTAAAGGCTCCCCTGGGACCTTCAGATGTACCCCAAGCCTTCCTTTGGGGGCACTTTTGGATGGGCGAAAGGGTCTCGCAACGCGTTTCCTGGGGCCTGATTTTTCAGTCATCTCAAATGACGGCTAGCGCTATGTTTAGGGATGCTCGGAAACAGCGAACCCGGAGGGTCCAGTTTCATGTGGGGCTGCATAAAGGCTCCCCTGGGAACTTCAGATGTACCCAAAGCCTTCCTTTGGGGGCACTTTTGGATTGGCGAAAAGGACTCGGAACGCGTTTCCTGGGGCCTGATTTTTCACTCGTCTCCGATGCCTGCTAGGGATATGTTTAGGGATGCTCGGAAACAGCGAACCCGGAGGGTCCAGTTGCATGTGGGGCTGCGTAAAGGCTCCCCTGGGGAGTTCACTTGTTCCCAAAGCCTTCCTTTGGGGGCACTTTTGGATGGTCCAAAGGGGCTTGCAACGCATTTCCTTAGGCCCGGTTTTTCAGTCTACTCCCATGCCGGCTACGGATATGTTTAGGGTTGCTCGGAAACAGCGAACCCGGAGGGTCCAGTTGCATGTGGGGCTGCGTAAAGGCTCCCCTGGGGAGTTAACTTGTACCCAAAGCCTTCCTTTGGGGGCACTTTTGAATAGGCGAAAAGGGCTCGGAACGCATTTCCTGAGGCCCGGTTTTTCAGTCTACTCCCATGCCGGCTAGGGCTATGTTTAGGGATGCTCGGAAACAGCGAACCCGGAGGGTCCAGTTGCATGTGGGGCTGCGTAAAGGCTCCCCTGGGGAGTTCACTTGTACCCAAAGCCTTCCTTTGGTGACACTTTTGAATTGGCGAAAAGGGCTCGGAACGCGTTTCCTGGGGCCTGATTTTTCACTCGTCTCGATGACAGCTAGGGCTATGTTTAGGGATGCTCGGAAACAGCAAACCCGGAGGGTCCAGTTGCATGTGGGGCTGCGTAAAGGCTCCCCGGGGAACTTCAGATGTACCCAAAGCCTTCCTTTGGGGGCACTTTTGGATGGGCGAAAAGGGCTCGGAATGCATTTCCTGGGGCCTGATTTTTCAGTCGTCTCCGAAGACGGCTATGGCTATGTTTAGGGATGCTCGGAAACAGCGAACCCGGAGGGTCCAGTTGCGTAAAGGCTCCCCTGGGGAGTTCACTTGTACCCAAAGCCTTCCTTTGGGGGCACTTTTGGGTGGTCCAAAGGGGCTCGCAACGCATTTCCTGGGGCCTGATTTTTCACTCGTCTCCGAAGACGGCTAGGGATATGTTTAGGGATGCTCGGAAACAGCGAACCCGGAGGGTCCAGTTGCATGTGGGGCTGCGTAAAGGCTCCCCTGGGGAGTTCTCTTGTACCCACAGCCTTCCTTTGGGGGCACTTTTGAATGGGCGAAAAGGGCTCGCAACGCGTATCCTGGGGCCTGATTTTTCAGTCGTCTTCGATGCCGGCTAGGGCTATGTTTAGGGATGCTCGGAAACAGCAAACCCGGAGGGTCTAGTTGCATGTGGGGCTGCGTAAAGGCTCCCCTGGGGAGTTCTCTTGTACCCAAAGCCTTCCTTTGGGGGCACTTTTGGATGGTCCAAAGGGGCTCGCAACGCATTTCCTGGGGCCTGATTTTTCACTCGTCTCCGATGACGGCTAGGGATACGTTTAGGTTTGCTCAGGAACAGCGAACCCGGAGGGTCCAGTTGCATGTGGGGCTGCGTAAAGGCTCCCCTGGGGAGTTCTCTTGTACCCAAAGCCTTCCTTTGGTGACACTTTTGGATGGTCCAAAGGGGCTTGCAACGCATTTCCTGAGGCCCGGTTTTTCAGTCTACTCCCATGCCGGCTAGGGCTATGTTTAGGGATGCTCGGAAACAGCGAACCCGGAGGGTCCAGTTGCATGTGGGGCTGCGTAAAGGCTCCCCTGGGGAGTTCACTTGTACCCAAAGCCTTCCTTTGGTGACACTTTTGGATGGGCTAAAGGGTCTTGCAACGGGTTTCCTGGGGCCTGATTTTTCAGTCGTCTTCGATGCCGGCTAGGGCTACGTTTAGGTTTGCTCAGGAACAGCGAACCCGGAGGGTCCAGTTGTATGTGGGGCTGCGTAAAGGCTCCCCTGGGGAGTTCTCTTGTACCCAAAGCCTTCCTTTGGGGGCACTTTTGGATTGGCGAAAAGGGCTCGAAACGCATTTCCTGGGGCCTGATTTTTCACTCGTCTCCGATGACAACTAGGCCTATGTTTAGGGATGCTCGGAAACAGCGAACCCGGAGGGTCCAGTTGCATATGGGGCTGCGTAAAGGCTCCCCGGGGAACTTCAGATGTACCCAAAGCCTTCCTTTGGGGGCACTTTTGGATGGGCGAAAAGGGCTCGGAACGCATTTCCTGGGGCCTGATTTTTCACTCGTCTCCGAAGACGGCTAGGGCTATGTTTAGGGATGCTCGGATACAGCGAACCCGGAGGGTCCAGTTGCTTATGGGGCTCCGTAAAGGCTCCCCGGGGAACTTCAGATGTACCCAAAGCCTTCCTTTGGGGGCACTTTTGGATGGGCGAAAGTGTCTCGCAACGCATGTCCTGGGGCCTGATTTTTCAGTCGTCTTCGATGCGGGCCAGGGCTATGTTTAGGGATGCTCGGAAACAGTGAACCCAGAGGGTCCAGTTACATGTGGGGCTGTGTAAAGGCTCCCCTGGGAACTTCAGATGTACCCAAAGCCTTCATTTGGGCGCACTTTTGGATGGTCCAAAGGGGCTCGGAATGCATTTCCTCGTGCCTGATTTTTCAGTCGTCTTCGATGCCGGCTAGGGCTATGTTTAGGGATGCTCGGAAACAGCGAACCCGGAGGGTCCAGTTGCATGTGGGGCTGCATAAAGGCTCCCCTGGGGAGTTCTCTTGTACCCAAAGCCTTCCTTTGGGGGCACTTTTGGATGGGCGAAAAGGGCTTGGAACGCATATCCTTGGGCCTGATTTTTCAGTCGTCTTCGATGCCGGCTAGGGCTATGTTTAGGGTTACTCGGAAACAGCGAACCCAGATGGTCTAGTTGCATGTGGGGCTGCGTAAAGGTCCCCTGGGGAGTTCACTTGTACCCAAAGCCTTCCTTTGGGGGCACTTTTGGATGGTCCAAAGGGGCTCGGAACGCATTTCCTGGGGCCTGATTTTTCAGTCGTCTTCGATGCCGGCTAGGGATATGTTTAGGGATGCTCGGAAACAGCGAACCCGGAGGGTCCAGTTGCATGTGGGGCTGCATAAAGGCTCCCCTGGGGAGTTCTCTTGTACCCAAAGCCTTCCTTTGGGGGCACTTTTGGATGGGCGAAAAGGGCTAGGAACGCATTTCCTGGGGCCTGATTTTTCAGTCGTCTTCGATGCCGGCTAGGGCTATGTTTAGGGTTACTCGGAAACAGCGAACCCAGATGGTCTAGTTGCATGTGGGGCTGCGTAAAGCTCCCCTGGGGAGTTCTCTTGTACCCAAAGCCTTCCTTTGGGGGCACTTTTGAATGGGCGAAAAGGGCTCTGAACGCGTTTCTTGGGGCCTGATTTTTCACTCGTCTCCGATGACGGCTAGGGCTATGTTTAGGGATGCTCGGAAACAGCGAACCCGGAGGGTCCAGTTGCATGTGGGGCTGCGTAAAGGCTCTCCGGGGAACTTCAGATGTACCCAAAGCCTTCCTTTGGGGGCACTTTTGGATGGTCCAAAGGGGCTCGGAACGCATTTCCTGGGGCCTGATTTTTCACTCGTCTCCGATGACGGCTAGGGATACGTTTAGGTTTGCTCAGGAACAGCGAACCCGGAGGGTCCAGTTGCATGTGGGGCTGCGTAAAGGCTCCCCTGGGGAGTTCACTTGTACCCAAAGCCTTCCTTTGGGGGCACTTTTGAATGGGCGAAAAGGGCTCGCAACGCGTTTCCTGGGGCCTGATTTTTCAGTCGTCTTCGATGCCGGCTAGGGCTATGTTTAGGGTTGCTCGGAAACAGCGAACCCAGATGGTGTAGTTGCATGTGGGGCTGCGTAAAGGTCCCCTGGGGAGTTCACTTGTACCCAAAGCCTTCCTTTGGGGGCACTTTTGGATGGTCCAAAGGGGCTCGCAACGCATTTCCTGGGGCCGGATTTTTCACTCGTCTCCGATGACGGCTAGGGATACGTTTAGGTTTGCTCAGGAGAAGCGAACCCGGAGGGTCCAGTTGCATGTGGGGCTGCGTAAAGGCTCCCCTGGGGAGTTCTCTTTTACCCAAAGCCTTCCTTTGGTGACACTTTTGGATGGTCCAAAGGGGCTTGCAACGCATTTCCTGAGGCCCGGTTTTTCAGTCTACTCCCATGCCGGCTAGGGCTATGTTTAGGGATGCTCGGAAACAGCGAACCCGGAGGGTCCAGTTGCATGTGGGGCTGCGTAAAGGCTCCCCTGGGACCTTCAGATGTACCCCAAGCCTTCCTTTGGGGGCACTTTTGGATGGGCGAAAGGGTCTCGCAACGCGTTTCCTGGGGCCTGATTTTTCAGTCATCTCAAATGACGGCTAGCGCTATGTTTAGGGATGCTCGGAAACAGCGAACCCGGAGGGTCCAGTTTCATGTGGGGCTGCATAAAGGCTCCCCTGGGAACTTCAGATGTACCCAAAGCCTTCCTTTGGGGGCACTTTTGGATTGGCGAAAAGGACTCGGAACGCGTTTCCTGGGGCCTGATTTTTCACTCGTCTCCGATGCCTGCTAGGGATATGTTTAGGGATGCTCGGAAACAGCGAACCCGGAGGGTCCAGTTGCATGTGGGGCTGCGTAAAGGCTCCCCTGGGGAGTTCACTTGTTCCCAAAGCCTTCCTTTGGGGGCACTTTTGGATGGTCCAAAGGGGCTTGCAACGCATTTCCTTAGGCCCGGTTTTTCAGTCTACTCCCATGCCGGCTACGGATATGTTTAGGGTTGCTCGGAAACAGCGAACCCGGAGGGTCCAGTTGCATGTGGGGCTGCGTAAAGGCTCCCCTGGGGAGTTCACTTGTACCCAAAGCCTTCCTTTGGGGGCACTTTTGAATAGGCGAAAAGGGCTCGGAACGCATTTCCTGAGGCCCGGTTTTTCAGTCTACTCCCATGCCGGCTAGGGCTATGTTTAGGGATGCTCGGAAACAGCGAACCCGGAGGGTCCAGTTGCATGTGGGGCTGCGTAAAGGCTCCCCTGGGGAGTTCACTTGTACCCAAAGCCTTCCTTTGGGGGCACTTTTGAATTGGCGAAAAGGGCTCGGAACGCGTTTCCTGGGGCCTGATTTTTCACTCGTCTCGATGACAGCTAGGGCTATGTTTAGGGATGCTCGGAAACAGCAAACCCGGAGGGTCCAGTTGCATGTGGGGCTGCGTAAAGGCTCCCCGGGGAACTTCAGATGTACCCAAAGCCTTCCTTTGGGGGCACTTTTGGATGGGCGAAAAGGGCTCGGAATGCATTTCCTGGGGCCTGATTTTTCAGTCGTCTCCGAAGACGGCTATGGCTATGTTTAGGGATGCTCGGAAACAGCGAACCCGGAGGGTCCAGTTGCGTAAAGGCTCCCCTGGGGAGTTCACTTGTACCCAAAGCCTTCCTTTGGGGGCACTTTTGGGTGGTCCAAAGGGGCTCGCAACGCATTTCCTGGGGCCTGATTTTTCACTCGTCTCCGAAGACGGCTAGGGATATGTTTAGGGATGCTCGGAAACAGCGAACCCGGAGGGTCCAGTTGCATGTGGGGCTGCGTAAAGGCTCCCCTGGGGAGTTCTCTTGTACCCACAGCCTTCCTTTGGGGGCACTTTTGAATGGGCGAAAAGGGCTCGCAACGCGTATCCTGGGGCCTGATTTTTCAGTCGTCTTCGATGCCGGCTAGGGCTATGTTTAGGGATGCTCGGAAACAGCAAACCCGGAGGGTCTAGTTGCATGTGGGGCTGCGTAAAGGCTCCCCTGGGGAGTTCTCTTGTACCCAAAGCCTTCCTTTGGGGGCACTTTTGGATGGTCCAAAGGGGCTCGCAACGCATTTCCTGGGGCCTGATTTTTCACTCGTCTCCGATGACGGCTAGGGATACGTTTAGGTTTGCTCAGGAACAGCGAACCCGGAGGGTCCAGTTGCATGTGGGGCTGCGTAAAGGCTCCCCTGGGGAGTTCTCTTGTACCCAAAGCCTTCCTTTGGTGACACTTTTGGATGGTCCAAAGGGGCTTGCAACGCATTTCCTGAGGCCCGGTTTTTCAGTCTACTCCCATGCCGGCTAGGGCTATGTTTAGGGATGCTCGGAAACAGCGAACCCGGAGGGTCCAGTTGCATGTGGGGCTGCGTAAAGGCTCCCCTGGGGAGTTCACTTGTACCCAAAGCCTTCCTTTGGTGACACTTTTGGATGGGCTAAAGGGTCTTGCAACGGGTTTCCTGGGGCCTGATTTTTCAGTCGTCTTCGATGCCGGCTAGGGCTACGTTTAGGTTTGCTCAGGAACAGCGAACCCGGAGGGTCCAGTTGTATGTGGGGCTGCGTAAAGGCTCCCCTGGGGAGTTCTCTTGTACCCAAAGCCTTCCTTTGGGGGCACTTTTGGATTGGCGAAAAGGGCTCGAAACGCATTTCCTGGGGCCTGATTTTTCACTCGTCTCCGATGACAACTAGGCCTATGTTTAGGGATGCTCGGAAACAGCGAACCCGGAGGGTCCAGTTGCATATGGGGCTGCGTAAAGGCTCCCCGGGGAACTTCAGATGTACCCAAAGCCTTCCTTTGGGGGCACTTTTGGATGGGCGAAAAGGGCTCGGAACGCATTTCCTGGGGCCTGATTTTTCACTCGTCTCCGAAGACGGCTAGGGCTATGTTTAGGGATGCTCGGATACAGCGAACCCGGAGGGTCCAGTTGCTTATGGGGCTCCGTAAAGGCTCCCCGGGGAACTTCAGATGTACCCAAAGCCTTCCTTTGGGGGCACTTTTGGATGGGCGAAAGTGTCTCGCAACGCATGTCCTGGGGCCTGATTTTTCAGTCGTCTTCGATGCGGGCCAGGGCTATGTTTAGGGATGCTCGGAAACAGTGAACCCAGAGGGTCCAGTTACATGTGGGGCTGTGTAAAGGCTCCCCTGGGAACTTCAGATGTACCCAAAGCCTTCATTTGGGCGCACTTTTGGATGGTCCAAAGGGGCTCGGAATGCATTTCCTCGTGCCTGATTTTTCAGTCATCTCCGATGACGGTTAGGGCTATGTTTAGGGATGCTCGGAAACAGCGAACCCGGAGGGTCCAGTTGCATGTGGGGCTGCGTAAAGGCTCCCCTGGGGAGTTCACTTGTACTTATGCCTTCATTTTGGGGCACTTTTGGATGGTCCAAAGGGGCTTGCAACGCATTACCTGAGACCCGGTTTTTCAGTCTACTCCGATGCCAGCTAGGGCTATGTTTAGGGATGCTCGGAAACAGCGAACCCGGAGGGTCCAGTTGCATGTGGGGCTGCGTAAAGGCTCCCCTGGGAACTTCAGATGTACCCCAAGCCTTCCTTTGGGGGCACTTTTGAATAGGCGAAAAGGGCTCGGAACGCGTTTCCTGGGGCCTGATTTTTCACTTGTCTCCGATGACGGCTAGCGCTATGTTTAGGGATGCTCGGAAACAGCGAACCCGGAGGGTCCAGTTGCATGTGGGGCTGCGTAAAGGCTCCCCTGGGGAGTTCTCATGTACCCAAAGCCTTCCTTTGGGGGCACTTTTGAATAGGCGAAAAGGGCTCGGAACGCGTTTCCTGGGGCCTGATTTTTCACTCGTCTCCGATGACGGCTAGCGCTATGTTTAGGGATGCTCGGAAACAGCGAACCCGGAGGGTCCAGTTGCATGTGGAGCTGCGTAAAGGCTCCCCTGGGGAGTTCACTTGTACCCAAAGCCTTCCTTTGGGGGCACTTTTGGATGGGCGAAAAGGGCTCGGAACGCATTTCCTGGGGCCTGATTTTTCAGTCGTCTTCGATGCCGGCTAGGGCTATGTTTAGGGATGCTCGGAAACAGCGAACCCGGAGGGTCCAGTTGCATGTGGGGCTGCGTAAAGGCTCCCCTGGGGAGTTCACTTGTACCCAAAGCCTTCCTTTGGGGGCACTTTTGGATGGTCCAAAGGGGCTCGGAACGCATTTCCTGGGGCCGGATTTTTCACTCGTCTCCGATGACGGCTAGGGATACGTTTAGGTTTGCTCAGGAACAGCGAACCCGGAGGGTCCAGTTGTATGTGGGGCTGCGTAAAGGCTCCCCTGGGGAGTTCTCTTGTACCCAAAGCCTTCCTTTGGGGGCACTTTTGGATTGGCGAAAAGGGCTCGGAACGCATTTCCTGGGGGTGAATTTTCACTCGTCTCCGATGACGACTAGGGCTATGTTTAGGGTTGCTCGGAAACAGCGAACCTGGAGGGTCCAGTTGCATGTGGGGCTGCGTAAAGGCTCCCCTGGGAACTTCAGATGTACCCAAAGCCTTCCTTTGGGCGCACTTTTGGATGGTCCAAAGGGGCTCGGAATGCGTTTCCTGGGGCCTGATTTTTAACTCGTCTCCGAAGACGGTTAGGGATATGTTTAGGGTTGCTCGGAAACAGCAAACCCGGAGGGTCCAGTTGCATGTGGGGCTGCGTAAAGGCTCCCCTGGGAACTTCAGATGTACCCAAAGCCTTCCTTTGGGGGCACTTTTGGATGGGCGAAAAGGGTCTCGCAACGCGTTTCCTGGGGCCTGATTTTTCAGTCGTCTCCGATGACGGCTAGGGCTATGTTTAGGGATGCTCGGAAACAGCGAACCCAGAGGGTCCAGTTGCATGTGGGGCTGCATAAAGGCTCCCCTGGGGAGTTCTCTTGTACCCAAAGCCTTCCTTTGGGGGCACTTTTGGATGGTCCAAAGGGGCTCCCAACGCATTTCCTGGGGCCGGATTTTTCACTCGTCTCCGATGACGGCTAGGGATACGTTTAGGTTTGCTCAGGAACAGCGAACCCGGAGGGTCCAGTTGCATGTGGGGCTGCGTAAAGGCTCCCCTGGGGAGTTCTCTTGTACCCAAAGCCTTCCTTTGGTGACACTTTTGGATGGTCCAAAGGGGCTTGCAACGCATTTCCTGAGGCCCGGTTTTTCAGTCTACTCCCATGCCGGCTAGGGCTATGTTTAGGGTTGCTCGGAAACAGCGAACCCGGAGGGTCCAGTTGCATGTGGGGCTGCGTAAAGGCTCCCCTGGGGAGTTCTCTTGTACCCAAAGCCTTCCTTTGGGGGTACTTTTGGATGGGCAAAAAGGGCTCGCAACGCATTTCCTGGGGCCTGATTTTTCAGTCGTCTTCGATGCCGGCTAGGGATATGTTTAGGGATGCTCGGAAACAGCGAACCCGGAGGGTCCAGTTGCATGTGGGGCTGCGTTAAGGCTCCCCTCGGGAGTTCACTTGTACCCAAAGCCTTCCTTTGGGGGCACTTTTGGATGGTCCAAAAGGGCTCGGAACACATTTCCTGGGGCCAGATTTTTCTGTCGTCTCCGAAGACGGCTAGGGCTATGTTTAGGGATGCTCGGAAACAGCGAACCCAGAGGGTCCAGTTGCATATGCGGCTACGTAAAGGCTCCCCTGGGAACTTCAGATGTACCCCAAGCCTTCCTTTGGGGGCACTTTTGGATGGGCTAAAGGGTCTCGCAACGGGTTTCCTGGGGACTGATTTTTCAGTCGTCTTCAATGCCGGCTAGGGCTATGTTTAGGGATGCTCAGGAACAGCGAACCCGGAGGTACCAGTTGCATGTGGGGCTGCGTAAAGGCTCCCCTGGGAACTTCAGTTGTACCCAAAGCCTTCCTTTGGGGGCACTTTTGGATGGTTCAAAGGGGCTTGCAAAGCATTTCCTGAGGCTCGGTTTTTCAGTCTACTCCCATGCCAGCTAGGGCTATGTTTAGGGATGCTCGGAAACAGCGAACCCGGAGGGTCCAGTTGCATGTGGGGCTGCGTAAAGGCTCCCCTGGGGAGTTCTCTTGTACCCAAAGCCTTCCTTTGGTGAAACTTTTGGATGGGCGAAAACGGCTCGGAACGCGTTTCCTGGGGCCTGATTTTTCACTCGTCTCCGATGACGGCTAGGGATATGTTTAGGGATGCTCGGAAACAGCGAACCCAGAGGGTCCAGTTGCATATGCGGCTACGTAAAGGCTCCTCTGGGAACTTCAGATGTACCCCAATCCTTCCTTTGGGGGCACTTTTGGATGGGCGAAAGGGTCTCGCAACGGGTTTCCTGGGGCCAGATTTTTCAGTCGTCTTCGATGCCGGCTAGGGCTATGTTTAGGGATGCTCGGAAACAGCGAACCCGGAGGGTCCAGTTGCATGTGGGGCTGCGTAAAGGCTCCCCTGGGGAGTTCTCTTGTACCCAAAGCCTTCCTTTGGGGGCACTTTTGGATGGGCGAAAAGGGCTCGGAACGGATTTCCTGGGGCCTGATTTTTCACTCGTCTTCGATGCCGGCTAGGGCTATGTTTAGGGATGCTCGGAAACAGCGAACCCGGAGGGTCCAGTTGCATGTGGGGCTGCGTAAAGGCTCCCCTGGGGAGTTCACTTGTACCCAAAGCCTTCCTTTGGGGGCACTTTTGGATGGTCCAAAGGGGCTCGGAACGCATTTCCTGGGGCCGGATTTTTCACTCGTCTCCGATGACGGCTAGGGCTACTTTAAGGTTTGCTCAGGAACAGCGAACCCGGAGGGTCCAGTTGTATGTGGGGCTGCGTAAAGGCTCCCCTGGGGAGTTCTCTTGTACCCAAAGCCTTCCTTTGGGGGCACTTTTGGATGGGTGAAAAGGGCTCGGAACGCATTTCCTGGGGCCTGATTTTTCACTCGTCTCCGAAGACGGCTAGGGCTATGTTTAGGGATGCTCGGAAACAGCGAACCCAGAGGGTCCAGTTGCATATGCGGCTACGTAAAGGCTCCCCTGGGAACTTCAGATGTACCCCAAGCCTTCCTTTGGGGGCACTTTTGGATGGGCGAAAGTGTCTCGCAACGGGTTTCCTGGGGCCTGATTTTTCAGTCGTCTTCGATGCCGGCTAGGGCTATGTTTAGGGATGCTCGGAAACAGCGAACCCGGAGGGTCCAGTTGCATGTGGGGCTGCGTAAAGGCTCGCCTGGGGAGTTCACTTGTACCCAAAGCCTTCCTTTGGGGGCACTTTTGGATGGGCGAAAAGGGCTCGGAACGGATTTCCTGGGGCCTGATTTTTCACTCGTCTTCGATGCCGGCTAGGGCTATGTTTAGGGATGCTCGGAAACAGCGAACCCGGAGGGTCCAGTTGCATGTGGGGCTGCGTAAAGACTCCCCTGGGGAGTTCACTTGTACCCAAAGCCTTCCTTTGGGGGCACTTTTGGATGGTCCAAAGGGGCTCGGAACGCATTTCCTGGGGCCGGATTTTTCACTCGTCTCCGATGACGGCTAGGGCTACTTTAAGGTTTGCTCAGGAACAGCGAACCCGGAGGGTCCAGTTGTATGTGGGGCTGCGTAAAGGCTCCCCTGGGGAGTTCTCTTGTACCCAAAGCCTTCCTTTGGGGGCACTTTTGGATGGGTGAAAAGGACTCGGAACGCATTTCCTGGGGCCTGATTTTTCACTCGTCTCCGATGACGACTAGGGCTATGTTTAGGGATGCTCGGAAACAGCAAACCCGGAGGGTCCAGTTGCATGTGGGGCTGCGTAAATGCTCCCCTGGGAACTTCAGATGTACCCAAAGCCTTCCTTTGGGGGCACTTTTGGATGGGCGAAAAGGGCTCGGAACGCATTTCCTGGGGCCTGATTTTTCACTCGTCTCCGAAGACGGCTAGGGCTATGTTTAGGGATGCTCGGAAACAGCGAACCCGGAGTGTCCAGTTGCATATGGGGCTCCGTAAAGGCTCCCCTGGGAACTTCAGATGTACCCAAAGCCTTCCTTTGGGGGCACTTTTGGATGGGCGAAAGGGTCTCGCAACGCATGTCCTGGGGCCTGATTTTTCAGTCGTCTTCGATGCCGGCTAGGGCTATGCTTAGGGATGCTCGGAAACAGCGAATCCGGAGGGTCCAGTTGCGTAAAGGCTCCCCTGGCGAGTTCACTTGTACCCAAAGCCTTCCTTTGAGGGAACTTTTGCGTGGTCCAAAGGATCTTGCAACGCATTTCCTGGGGCCTGATTTTTCAGTCGTCTCCGAAGACGGCTAGGGCTATGTTTAGGGATGCTCGGAAACAGCGAACCCGGAGGGTCCAGTTGCATATGGGGCTGCGTAAAGGCTCCCCGGGGAACTTCAGATGTACCCAAAGCCTTCCTTTGGGGACACTTTTGGATGGGCGAAAGGGTCTCGCAATGCGTTTCCTGGGGCCTGATTTTTCAGTCGTCTTCCATGCCGGCTAGGGATATGTTTAGGGATGCTCAGAAACAGCGAACCCGGAGGGTCCAGTTGCATGTGGGGCTGCGTAAAGGCTCCCCTGGGAACTTCAGATGTACCCAAAGCCTTCCTTTGGGGGCACTTTTGGATGGGCGAAAGGGTCTCGCAATGCGTTTCCTGGGGCCTGATTTTTCAGTCGTCTTCGATGCCGGCTAGGGCTATGTTTAGGGATGCTCGGAAACAGCGAACCCGGAGGGTCCAGATGCATGTGAGGCTGCGTAAAGGCTCCCCTGGGGAGTTCTCTTGTACCCAAAGCCTTCCTTTGGGGGCACTTTTGAATTGGCGAAAAGGGCTCGGAACGCGTTTCCTGGGGCCTGAATTTTCACTCGTCTCCGATGACGGCTAGGGCTATGTATATGGATGCTCGGAAACAGCGAGCCCGGAGGGTCCAGTTGCATGTGGGGCTGCGTAAAGGCTCCCCTGGGGAGTACTCTTGTACCCAAAGCCTTCCTTTGGGCGCACTTTTGGATGGTCCAAAGGGGCTCGCAACTCATTTCCTGGGGCCTGATTTTTCAGTCGTCTTCGATGCCGGCTAGGAATATGTTTAGGGATGCTCGGAAACAGCGAACCCGGAGGGTCCAGTTGCATGTGGGTCTGCGTAAAGGCTCCCCTGGGAACTTCAGTTGTACCCAAAGCCTTCCTTTGGGGGCACTTTTGGATGGTCCAAAGGGGCTCGGAACGCATTTCCTGGGGCCTGATTTTTCACTCGTCTCCGATGACGGCTAGGGCTACGTTTAGGTTTGCTCAGGAACAGCGAACCTGGAGGGTCCAGTTGCATGTGGGGCTGCGTAAAGGCTCCCCTGGGGAGTTCTCTTGTACCCAAAGCCTTCCTTTGGGGGCACCTTTGAATGGTCCAAAGGGGCTTGCAACGCATTTCCTGAGGCCCGGTTTTTCAGTCTACTCCCATGCCGGCTAGGGCTATGTTTAGGGATGCTCGGAAACAGCGAACCCGGAGGGTCCAGTTGCATGTGGGGCTGCGTAAAGGCTCCCCTGGGGAGTTCTCTTGTACCCACAGCCTTCCTTTGGGGGCACTTTTCAATTGGCGAAAAGGGCTCGCAACGCATTTCCTGGGGCCTGATTTTTCACTCGTCTCCGATGACGGCTAGGGCTCTGTTTAAAGATGCTCGGAAACAGCGAACCCGGAGGGTCCAGTTGCATGTGGGGCTGCGTAAAGGCTCCCCTGGGAACTTCAGATGTACCCCAAGCCTTCCTTTGGGGGCACTTTTGGATGGGCGAAAGTGTCTCGCAACGCGTTTCCTGGGGCCTGATTTTTCAGTCGTCTTCGATGCCGGCTAGGGCTATGTTTAGGGATGCTCGGAAACAGCGAACCCGGAGGGTCCAGTTGCATGTGGGGCTGCGTAAAGGCTCCCCTGGGGAGTTCTCTTGTACCCAAAGCCTTCCTTTGGGGGCAGTTTTGGATGGGCGAAAAGGGCTCGCAACGCATTTCCTGGAGCCTGATTTTTCAATCGTCTTCGATGCCAGCTAGGGCTATGTTTAGGGATGCTCGGAAACAGCGAACCCGGAGGGTCCAGTTGCATGTGGGGCTGCGTAAAGGCTCCCCTGGGGAGTTCTCTTGTACCCAAAGCCTTCCTTTGGGGGCACTTTTGGATGTGCGAAAGGGTCTCGCAACGCGTTTCCTGAAGCCTGATTTTTCAGTCTTCTCCCAAGCCGGCTAGGGCTATGTTTAAGGATGCTCGGAAACAGCAAACCCGGAGGGTCCAGTTGCATGTGGGGCTTTGTAAAGGCTCCCCTGGTGAATTCACTTGTACCGAAAGCCTTCCTTTGGGGGCACTTTTGGGTGGTCCAAAGGGGCTCGCAACGCATTTCCTGGGGCCTGATTTTTCAGTCATCTCCGAAGACGGCTAGGGCTATGTTTAGGGATGCTCGGAAACAGCGAACCCGGAGGGTCCAGTTGCATATGGGGCTGCGTAAAGGCTCCCCGGGGAACTTCAGATGTACCCAAAGCCTTCCTTTGGTGACACTTTTGGATGGGCGAAAGGGTCTCGCAATGCGTATCCTGGGGCCTCATTTTTCAGTCGTCTTCGATGCCGGCTAGGGCTATGTTTAGGGATGCTCGGAAACAGCGAACCCGGAGGGTCCAGTTGCATGTGGGGCTGCGTAAAGGCTCCCCTGGGAACTTCAGTTGTACCCAAAGCCTTCCTTTGGGGGCACTTTTGGATGGTCCAAAGGGGCTCGGAACGCATTTCCTGGGGCCTGATTTATCACTCGTCTCCGATGACGGCTAGGGCTACATTTAGGTTTGCTCAGGAACAGCGAACCCAGAGGTTCCAGTTGCATGTGGGGCTGCGTAAAGGCTCCCATGAAAAGTTCTCTTGTACCCAAAGCCTTCCTTTGGTGACACTTTTGGATGGTCCAAAGGGGCTTGCAACACATTTCCTGAGGCCCGGTTTTTCAGTCTACTCCCATGCCGGCTAGGGATATGTTTATGGATGCTCGGAAACAGCGAACCCGGAGGGTCCAGTTGCATGTGGGGCTGTGTAAAGGCTCCCCTGGGGAGTTCTCTTGTACCCAAAGCCTTCCTTTGGGGGCACTTTTGAATTGGCGAAAAGGGCTCGGAACGCGTTTCCTGGGGCCTGATTTTTTAGTCGTCTCCGATGACGGCTAGGGCTCTGTTTAAAGATGCTCGGAAACAGCGAACCCGGAGGGTCCAGTTGCATGTGGGGCTGCGTAAAGGCTCCCCTGGGAACTTCAGATGTACCCCAAGCCTTCCTTTGGGGGCACTTTTGGATGGGCGAAAGTGTCTCGCAACGCGTTTCCTGGGGCCTGATTTTTCAGTCGTCTCAAATGACGGCTAGCGCTATGTTTAGGGATGCTCGGAAACAGCGATCCCGGAGGGTCCAGTTGCATGTGGGGCTGCGTAAAGGCTCCCCTGGGGAGTTCTCTTGTACCCAAAGCCTTCCTTTAAGGGCACTTTTGGATGGGCGAAAACGGCTCGCAACGCATTTCCTGGATCCAGATTTTTCAATCGTCTTCGATGCCAGCTAGGGCTATGTTTAGGGATGCTCGGAAACAGCGAACCCGGAGGGTCCAGTTGCATGTGGGGCTGCGTAAAGGCTCCCCTGGGAACTTCAGATGTACCCAAAGCCTTCCTTTGGGCGCACTTTTGGATGGGCGAAAGTGTCTCGCAACGCGTTTCCTGGGGACTGATTTTTCAGTCGTCTCCAATGACGGCTAGGGCTATGTTTAGGGATGCTCGGAAACAGCGAACCCGGAGGGGCCAGTTGCATGTGGGGCTGCATAAAGGCTCCCCTGGGGAGTTCTCTTGTACCCAAAGCCTTCCTTTGGGGGCACTTTTGGATGGTCCAAAGGGGCTCGGAACGGATTTCCTGGGGCCAGATTTTTCACTCGTCTCCGATGACGGCTAGGGATACCTTTAGGTTTGCTCAGGAACAGCGAACCCGGAGGGTCCAGTTGCATGTGGGGCTGCGTAAAGGCTCCCCTGGGGAGTCCTCTTGTACCCAAAGCCTTCCTTTGGGGGCACTTTTGGATGGTCCAAAGGGGCTTGCAACGCATTTCCTGAGGCCCGGTTTTTCAGTCTACTCCCATGCCGGCTAGGGCTATGTTTAGGGATGCTCGGAAACAGCGAACCCGGAGGGTCCAGTTGCATGTGGGGCTGCGTAAAGGCTCCCCTGGGGAGTTCTCTTGTACCCAAAGCCTTCCTTTGGTGGCACTTTTTGATGGGCGAAAGGGTCTCGCAACGCGTTTCCTGGGGCCTGAATTTTCAGTCGTCTTCGATGCCGGCTAGGGATATGTTTAGGGATGCTCGGAAACAGCGAACCCGGAGGGTCCAGTTGCATGTGGGGCTGCGATAAGGCTCCCCTGGGGAGTTCACTTGTACCCAAAGCCTTCCTTTGGGGGCACTTTTGGATGGTCCAAAGGGGCTCGGAACACATTTCCTGTGGCCTGATTTTTCAGTCGTCTCCGATGACGGCTAGGGCTATGTTTAGGGATGCTCGGAAACAGCGAACCCGGAGGGTCCAGTTGCATGTGGGGCTGCGTAAAGGCTCCCCTGGGAACTTCAGATGTAACCCAAACCTTCCTTTGGGGGCACTTTTGGATGTGCGAAAGGGTCTCGCAACGGGTTTCCTGGGGACTGATTTTTCAGTCGTCTTCGATGCCGGCTAGGGCTATGTTTAGGGATGCTCGGAAACAGCGAACCCGGAGGGTCCAGTTGCATGTGGGGCTGCGTAAAGGCTCCCCTGGGGAGTTCACTTGTACCCAAAGCCTTCCTTTGGTGACACTTTTGGATGGGCGAAAGGGTCTCGCAATGCGTTTCCTGGGGCCTGATTTTTCAGTCGTCTCCGAAGACGGCTAGGGCTATGTTTAGGGATGCTCGGAAACAGCGAACCCGGAGGGTCCAGTTGCATGTGGGGCTGCATAAAGGCTCCCCTGGGAACTTCAGTTGTACCCAAAGCCTTCCTTTGGGGGCACTTTTGGATGGTTCAAAGGGGCTTGCAAAGCATTTCCTGAGGCTCGGATTTTCAGTCTACTCCCATGCCAGCTAGGGCTATGTTTAGGGATGCTCGGAAACAGCGAACCCGGAGGGTCCAGTTGCATGTGGGGCTGCGTAAAGGCTCCCCTGGGGAGTTCTCTTGTACCCAAAGCCTTCCTTTGGTGAAACTTTTGGATGGGCGAAAGGGCTCGGAACGCATTTCCTGGGGCCTGATTTTTCACTCGTCTCCGATGACGGCTAGGGCTATGTTTAGGGATGCTCGGAAACAGCGAACCCGGAGGGTCCAGTTGCATGTGGGGCTGCGTAAAGGCTCCCCTGGGAACTTCAGATGTACCCAAAGCCTTCCTTTGGGGGCACTTTTGGGTGGTCCAAAGGGGCTCGGAACGCATTTCCTGGGGCCTGATTTTTCACTCGTCTCCGATGACGGCTAGGGCTACGTTTAGGTTTGCTCAGGAACAGCGAACCCGGAGGGTCCAGTTGCATGTGGGGCTGCGTAAAGGCTCCCCTGGGGAGTTCAGTTGTACCCAAAGCCTTCCTTTGGTGAAACTTTTGGATGGGCGAAAAGGGCTCGGAACGCATTTTTTGGGGCCTGATTTTTCACTCGTCTCCGATGCCGGCTAGGGCTATGTTTAGGGATGCTCGGAAACAGCAAACCCGGAGGGTCCAGTTGCATGTGGGGCTGCGTAAAGGCTCCCCGGGGAACTTCGGATGTACCCAAAGCCTTCCTTTTGGGGCACTTTTGGATGGGCGAAAGGGTCTCGCAACGCGTTTCCTGGGGCCTGATTTTTCAGTCGTCTTCGATGACGGCTAGGGCTATGTTTAGGGATGCTCAGAAACAGCGAACCCGGAGGGTCCAGTTGCATGTGGGGCTGCGTAAAGGCTCCCCTGGGGAGTTCACTTGTACCCAAAGCCTTCCTTTAAGGGCACTTTTGGATGGTCCAAAGGGGCTTGCAAAGCATTTCCTGAGGCACTATTTTTCAGTCTACTCCCATGCCAGCTACGGCTATGTTTAGGGATGCTCGGAAACAGCGAACCCGGAGGGTCCTGTTGCATGTGGGGCTGCGTAAAGGCTCCCCTGGGGAGTTCTCTTGTACCCAAAGCCTTCCGTTGGTGACACTTTTGGATGGTCCAAAGTGGCTTGCAATGCATTTCCTGAGGCCTGGTTTTTCAGTCTACTCCCATGCCGGCTAGGGCTATGTTTAGGGATGCTCGGAAACAGCGAACCCGGAGGGTCCAGTTGCATGTGGGGCTGCGTAAAGGCTCCCCGGGGAACTTCAGATGTACCCAAAGCCTTCCTTTGGGGGCACTTTTGTGTGGTCCAAAGGGGCTCGCAACGCATTTCCTGGGGCCTGGTTTTTCAATCGTCTCCGAAGACGGCTAGGGCTATGTTTAGGGATGCTCGGAAACAGCGAACCCGGAGGGTCCAGTTGCATGTGGGGCTGCGTAAAGGCTCCCCTGGGGAGTTAACTTGTACCCAAAGCCTTCCTTTGGGGGCACTTTTAGATGGTCCAAAAGGGCTTGCAAAGCATTTCCTGAGGCTCGGTTTTTCAGTCTACTCCCATGCCTGCTAGGGCTATGTTTAGGGATGCTCGGAAACAGCGAACCCGGAGGGTCCAGTTGCATGTGGGGCTGCGTAAAGGCTCCCCTGGGGAGTTCTCTTGTACCCAAAGCCTTCCTTTGGTGACACTTTTGGATGGTCCAAAGGGGCTTGCAACACATTTCCTGACGCCCGGTTTTTCAGTCTACTCCCATGCCGGCTAGGGCTATGTTTAGGGATGCTCGGAAACAGCGAACCCAGAGGGTCCAGTTGCATGTGGGGCTGCGTAAAGGCTCCCCTGGGGAGTTCTCTTGTACCCAAAGCCTTCCTTTGGGGGCACTTTTGGATGGTCCAAAGGGGCTCGGAACGCATTTCCTGGGGCCTGATTTTTCAGTCGTCTTCGATGACGGCTAGGGATATGTTTAGGGATGCTCGGAAACAGCGAACCCAGAGGGTCCAGTTGCATGTGGGGCTGCGTAAAGGCTCCCCTGGGGAGTTAACTTGTACCCAAAGCCTTCCTTTGGGGGCACTTTTGGATTGGTGAAAAGGACTCGGAACGCATTTCCTGGGGCCTAATTTTTCAGTCGTCTTCGATGCCGGCTAGGGCTATGTTTAGGGTTGCTCGGAAACAGCGAACCCGGAGGGTCCAGTTGCATGTGGGGCTGCGTAAAGGCTCCCCTGGGGAGTTCTCTTGTAGCCAAAGCCTTCCTTTGGGGGCACTTTTGGGTGGTCCAAAGGGGCTCGCAACGCATTTCCTGGGGCCTGATTTTTCACTCGTCTCCGATGACGGCTAGGGATACGTTTAGGTTTGCTCAGGAACAGCGAACCCGGAGGGTCCAGTTGCATGTGGGGCTGCGTAAAGGCTCCCCTGGGGAGTTCACTTGTAGCCAAAGCCTTCCTTTGGGGGCACTTTTGGGTGGTCCAAAGGGGCTCGCAACGCATTTCCTGGGGCCTGATTTTTCAGTCGTCTTCGATGCCGGCCAGGGCTATGTTTAGGGATGCTCGGAAACAGCGAACCCGGAGGGTCCAGTTGCATGTGGGGCTGCGTAAAGGCTCCCCTGGGGAGTTCACTTGTAGCCAAAGCCTTCCTTTGGGGGCACTTTTGGGTGGTCCAAAGGGGCTCGCAACGCATTTCCTGGGGCCTGATTTTTCACTCGTCTCCGATGACGGCTAGGGATACGTTTAGGTTTGCTCAGGAACAGCGAACCCGGAGGGTCCAGTTGCATGTGGGGCTGCGTAAAGGCTCCCCTGGGGAGTTCTCTTGTACCCAAAGCCTTCCTTTGGTGACATTTTGGATGGTCCAAAGGGGCTTGCAACGCATTTCCTGAGGCCCGGTTATTCAGTCTACTCCCATGCCGGCTAGGGCTATGTTTAGGGTTGCTAGGAAACAGCGAACCCGGAGGGTCCAGTTGCATGTGGGGCTGCGTAAAGGCTCCCCTGGGGAGTTCTCTTGTACCCAAAGCCTTCCTTTGGGGGCACTTTTGGATGGGCGAAAAGGACTCGGAACGCATTTCCTGGGGCCTGATTTTTCAGTCGTCTTCGTTGCCGTCTAGGACAATGTTTAGGGATGATCGGAAACAGCGAACCCGGAGGGTCCAGTTGCATGTGGGGCTGCGTAAAGGCTCCCCTGGGGAGTTCACTTGTACCCAAAGCCTTTCTTTGGGGGCACTTTTGGATGGTAAAAGGGGCTTGCAAAGCATTTCCTGAGGCACTGTTTTTCAGTCTACTCCCATGCCAGCTAGGGCTATGTTTAGGGATGCTCGGAAACAGCGAACCCGGAGGGTCCAGTTGCATGTGGGGCTGCGTAAAGGCTCCCCTGGGGAGTTCTCTTGTACCCAAAGCCTTCCTTTGGGGGCAGTTTTGGATGGGCGAAAAGGGCTCGCAACTCATTTCCTGGGGCCGGATTTTTCACTCGTCTTCGATGCCGGCTAGGAATATGTTTAGGGATGCTCGGAAACAGCGAACCCGGAGGGTCCAGTTGCATGTGGGGCTGCGTAAAGGCTCCCCTGGGAACTTCAGTTGTACCCAAAGCCTTCCTTTGGGGGCACTTTTGGATGGTCCAAAGGGGCTCGGAACGCATTTCCTGGGGCCTGATTTTTCACTCGTCTCCGATGACGGCTAGGGCTACGTTTAGGTTTGCTCAGGAACAGCGAACCCGGAGGGTCCAGTTGCATGTGGGGCTGCGTAAAGGCTCCCCTGGGGAGTTCTCTTGTACCCAAAGCCTTCCTTTGGGGGCACCTTTGAATGGTCCAAAGGGGCTTGCAACGCATTTCCTGAGGCCCGGTTTTTCAGTCTACTCCCATGCCGGCTAGGGCTATGTTTAGGGATGCTCGGAAACAGCGAACCCGGAGGGTCCAGTTGCATGTGGGGCTGCGTAAAGGCTCCCCTGGGGAGTTCTCTTGTACCCACAGCCTTCCTTTGGGGGCACTTTTCAATTGGCGAAAAGGGCTCGGAACGCATTTCCTGGGGCCTGATTTTTCACTCGTCTCCGATGACGGCTAGGGCTCTGTTTAAAGATGCTCGGAAACAGCGAACCCGGAGGGTCCAGTTGCATGTGGGGCTGCGTAAAGGCTCCCCTGGGAACTTCAGATGTACCCCAAGCCTTCCTTTGGGGGCACTTTTGGATGGGCGAAAGTGTCTCGCAACGCGTTTCCTGGGGCCTGATTTTTCAGTCGTCTCAAATGACGGCTAGGGCTAAGTTTAGGGATGCTCGGAAACAGCGAACCCGGAGGGTCCAGTTGCATGTGGGGCTGCGTAAAGGCTCCCCTGGGGAGTTCTCTTGTACCCAAAGCCTTCCTTTGGGGGCACTTTTGGATGTGCGAAAAGGGCTCGCAACGCATTTCCTGGATCCAGATTTTTCAATCGTCTTCGATGCCAGCTAGGGCTATGTTTAGGGATGCTCGGAAACAGCGAACCCGGAGGGTCCAGTTGCATGTGGGGCTGCGTAAAGGCTCCCCTGGGGAGTTCTCTTGTACCCAAAGCCTTCCTTTGGGGGCACTTTTGAATGTGCGAAAGGGTCTCGCAACGCGTTTCCTGGGGCCTGATTTTTCAGTCGTCTTCGATGCCGGCTAGGGCTATGTTTAAGGATGCTGGGAAACAGCAAACCCAGAGGGTCCAGTTGCATGTGGGGCTGTGTAAAGGCTCCCCTGGTGAGTTCACTTGTACCGAAATCCTTCATTTGGGGGCACTTTTGGGTGGTCCAAAGGGGCTCGCAACGCATTTCCTGGGGCCTGGTTTTTCAGTCGTCTCCGAAGACGGCTAGGGCTATGTTTAGGGATGCTCGGAAACAGCGAACCCGGAGGGTCCAGTTGCATATGGGGCTGCGTAAAGGCTCCCCGGGGAACTTCAGATGTACCCAAAGCCTTCCTTTGGTGACACTTTTGGATGGGCGAAAGGGTCTCGCAATGCGTATCCTGGGGCCTGATTTTTCAGTCGTCTTCGATGCCGGCTAGGGCTATGTTTAGGGATGCTCGGAAACAGCGAACCCGGAGGGTCCAGTTGCATGTGGGGCTGCGTAAAGGCTCCCCTGGGGAGTTCTCTTGTACCCAAAGCCTTCCTTTGGGGGCACTTTTGGATTGGCGAAAAGGACTCGGAACGCATTTCCTGGGGCCTGATTTTTCAGTCTTCTCCTAAGACGGCTAGGGCTATGTTTAGGGATGCTCGGAAACAGCGAACCCAGAGGGTCCAGTTGCATGTGGGGCTGCGTAAAGGCTCCCCTGGGGAGTTCTCTTGTACCCAAAGCCTTCCTTTGGGGGCACTTTTGGATGGGCGAAAGGGTCTCGCAACGCGTTTCCTGGGGCCAGATTTTTCAGTCGTCTTCGATGCCGGCTTGGGCTATGTTTAAGGTTGCTCGGAAACAGCAAACCAGGAGGGTCCAGTTGCATGTGAGGCTGCGTAAAGGCTCCCCGGGGAACTTCAGATGTACCCAAAGCCTTCCTTTGGGGGCACTTTTGTGTGGTCCAAAGGGGCTCGCAACGCATTTCCTGGGGCCTGGTTTTTCAATCGTCTCCGAAGACGGCTAGGGCTATGTTTAGGGATGCTCGGAAACAGCGAACCCGGAGGGTCCAGTTGCATGTGGGGCTGCGTAAAGGCTCCCCTGGGGAGTTCACTTGTACCCAAAGCCTTCCTTTGGGGGCACTTTTAGATGGTCCAAAAGGGCTTGCAAAGCATTTCCTGAGGCTCGATTTTTCAGTCTACTCCCATGCCTGCTAGGGCTATGTTTAGGGATGCTCGGAAACAGCGAACCCGGAGGGTCCAGTTGCATGTGGGGCTGCGTAAAGGCTCCCCTGGGGAGTTCTCTTGTACCCAAAGCCTTCCTTTGGTGACACTTTTGGATGGTCCAAAGGGGCTTGCAACACATTTCCTGACGCCCGGTTTTTCAGTCTACTCCCATGCCGGCTAGGGCTATGTTTATGGATGCTCGGAAACAGCGAACCCAGAGGGTCCAGTTGCATGTGGGGCTGCGTAAAGGCTCCCCTGGGGAGTTCTCTTGTACCCAAAGCCTTCCTTTGGGGGCACTTTTGGATGGTCCAAAGGGACTCGGAACGCATTTCCTGGGGCCTGATTTTTCAGTCGTCTCCGATGACAGCTAGGGCTATGTTTAGGGATGCTCGGAAACAGCGAACCCGGAGGGTCCATTTGCATGTGGGGCTGCATATAGGCTCCCCAGGGGAGTTCTCTTGTACCCAAAGCCTTCCTTTGGGGGCACTTTTGAATGGTAAAAAGGGGCTCGCAACGCATTTCCTGGGGCCTGATTTTTCAGTCGTCTTCGATGACGGCTAGGGATATGTTTAGGGATGCTCGGAAACAGCGAACCCGGAGGGTCCAGTTGCATGTGGGGCTGCGTAAAGGCTCCCCTGGGGAGTTAACTTGTACCCAAAGCCTTCCTTTGGGGGCACTTTTGGATTGGTGAAAAGGACTCGGAACGCATTTCCTGGGGCCTAATTTTTCAGTCGTCTTCGATGCCGGCTAGGGCTATGTTTAGGGTTGCTCGGAAACAGCGAACCCGGAGGGTCCAGTTGCATGTGGGGCTGCGTAAAGGCTCCCCTGGGGAGTTCTCTTGTACCCAAAGCCTTCCTTTGGGGACACTTTTGGATGGGCGAAAAGGGCTCACAACGCGTTTCCTGGGGCCTGAATTTTCAGTCGTCTTCGATGCCGGCTAGGGCTATGTTTAGGGATGCTCGGAAACAGCGAACCCGGAGGGTCCAGTTGCATGTGGGGCTGCGTAAAGGCTCCCCGGAGAACTTCAGATGTACCCAAAGCCTTCCTTTGGGGGCACTTTTGGGTGGTCCAAAGGGGCTCGCAATGCATTTCCTGGGGCCTGATTTTTTACTCGTCTCCGAAGACGGCTAGGGATACGTTTAGGTTTGCTCAGGAACAGCGAACCCGGAGGGTCCAGTTGCATGTGGGGCTGCGTAAAGGCTCCCCTGGGGAGTTCTCTTGTACCCAAAGCCTTCCTTTGGTGACACTTTTGGATGGTCCAAAGGGGCTTGCAACACATTTCCTGACGCCCGGTTTTTCAGTCTACTCCCATGCCGGCTAGGGCTATGTTTATGGATGCTCGGAAACAGCGAACCCAGAGGGTCCAGTTGCATGTGGGGCTGCGTAAAGGCTCCCCTGGGGAGTTCTCTTGTACCCAAAGCCTTCCTTTGGGGGCACTTTTGGATGGTCCAAAGGGACTCGGAACGCATTTCCTGGGGCCTGATTTTTCAGTCGTCTCCGATGACAGCTAGGGCTATGTTTAGGGATGCTCGGAAACAGCGAACCCGGAGGGTCCATTTGCATGTGGGGCTGCATATAGGCTCCCCAGGGGAGTTCTCTTGTACCCAAAGCCTTCCTTTGGGGGCACTTTTGAATGGTAAAAAGGGGCTCGCAACGCATTTCCTGGGGCCTGATTTTTCAGTCGTCTTCGATGACGGCTAGGGCTATGTTTAGGGATGCTCGGAAACAGCGAACCCGGAGGGTCCAGTTGCATGTGGGGCTGCGTAAAGGCTCCCCTGGGGAGTTAACTTGTACCCAAAGCCTTCCTTTGGGGGCACTTTTGGATTGGTGAAAAGGACTCGGAACGCATTTCCTGGGGCCTAATTTTTCAGTCGTCTTCGATGCCGGCTAGGGCTATGTTTAGGGTTGCTCGGAAACAGCGAACCCGGAGGGTCCAGTTGCATGTGGGGCTGCGTAAAGGCTCCCCTGGGGAGTTCTCTTGTACCCAAAGCCTTCCTTTGGTGACTCTTTTGGATGGTCCAAAGGGGCTTGCAACGCATTTCCTGAGGCCCGGTTTTTCAGTCGTCTCCGAAGACGGCTAGGGCTATGTTTAGGGATGCTCGGAAACAGCGAACCCAGAGGGTCCAGTTGCATGTGGGGCTGCATAAAGGCTCCCCTGGGGAGTTCTCTTGTACCCAAAGCCTTCCTTTGGGGGCACTTTTGGATAGTCCAAAAGTGCTCGGAACGCATTTCGTGGGGCCTGATTTTTCAGTCGTCTCCGATGACGGCTAGGGCTATGTTTAGGGATGCTCGGAAACAGCGAACCCGGAGGGTCCAGTTGCATGTGGGGCTGCATAAAGGCTCCCCTGGGGAGTTCTCTTGTACCCAAAGCCTTCCTTTGAGGGGACTTTTCGATGGTCCAATGGGGCTCGGAATGCATTTCCTGGGGCCTAATTTTTCAGTCGTCTTCGATGACGGCTAGGGATATGTTTAGGGATGCTCGGAAACAGCGAACCCAGAGGGTCCAGTTGCATGTGGGGCTGCGTAAAGGATCCCCTGGGGAGTTCTCTTGTACCCAAAGCCTTCCTTTGGGGGCACTTTTGGATGGGCGAAAAGGGCTCGCAACGCGTTTCCTGGGGCCTGATTTTTCAGTCTTCTCCCATGCCGGCTAGGGATATGTTTAGGGATGCTCGGAAACAGCGAACCCGGAGGGTCCAGTTGCATGTGGGGCTGCGTAAAGGCTCCCCTGGGAACTTCAGATGTACCCAAAGCCTTCCGTTGGGGGCACTTTTGATTGGGCGAAAGGGTCTCGCAACGCGTTTCCTGGGGCCTGATTTTTCAGTCGTCTCAAATGACTGCTAGCGCTATGTTTAGGGATACTCAGAAACAGCGAACCCGGAGGGTCCAGTTGCATGTGGGGCTGCGTAAAGGCTCCCCTGGGGAGTTCTCTTGTACCCAAAGCCTTTCTTTGGGGGCACTTTTGGATGTGCGAAACGGGCTCGCAACGCATTTCCTGGGGCCAGATTTTTCAATCGTCTTCGATGCAGGCTAGTGCTATGTTTAGGGATGCTCGGAAACAGCGAACCCGGAGGGTCCAGTTGCATGTGGGGCTGCGTAAAGGCTCCCCTGGGGAGTTCTCTTGTACCCACAGCCTTCCTTTGGGGGCACTTTTGGATGGTCCAAAGGGGCTCGGAACGCATTTCCTGGGGCCTGATTTTTCACTCGTCTCCGATGACGGCTAGGGATACGTTTAGGTTTGCTCAGGAACAGCGAACCCGGAGGGTCCAGTTGCATGTGGGGCTGCGTAAAGGCTCCCCTGGGGAGTTCTCTTGTACCCAAAGCCTTCCTTTGGTGACACTTTTGGATGGTCCAAAGGGGCTTAAAACGCATTTCCTGAGGCCCGGTTTTTCAGTCTACTCCCATGCCGGCTAGGGCTATGTATAGGGTTGCTCGGAAACAGCGAACCCGGAGGGTCCAGTTGCATGTGGGGCTGCGTAAAGGCTCCCCTGGGGAGTTCTCTTGTACCCAAAGCCTTCCTTTGGGGGCACTTTTCGAAGGGCGAAAAGGGCTCGCAACGCATTTCCTGGGGCCTGATTTTTCAATCGTCTTCGATGCCGGCTAGGGCAATATGTTTAGGGTTGCTCGGAAACAGCGAACCCGGAGGGTCCAGTTGCATGTGGGGCTGTGTAAAGGCTCCCCTGGGAACTTCAGATGTACCCAAAGCCTTCCTTTGGGGGCACTTTTGGATGGGCGAAAAGGGCTCGCAACACATTTCCTGGGGCCTGATTTTTCAATCGTCTTCGATGCCGGCTAGGGCTATGTTTAGGGATGCTCGGAAACAGCGAACCCGGAGGGTCCAGTTGCATGTGGGGCTGCGTAAAGGCTCCCCGGGGAACTTCAGATGTACCCAAAGCCTTCCTTTGGGGGCACTTTTGGATGGGCGAAAAGGGCTCGCAACGCATTTCCTGGTGCCTGATTTTTCAGTCGTCTTCGATGCGGGCCACGGCTATGTTTAGGGTTGCTCGGAAACAGCGAACCCGGAGGGTCCAGTTGCATGTGGGGCTGCGTAAAGGCTCCCCTTGGAACTTCAGATGTACCCAAAGCCTTCCTTTGGGGGCACTTTTGGATGGTCCAAAGGGGCTCGGAATGCATTTCCTGGGGCCTGATTTTTCACTCGTCTTCGATGCCGGCTAGGGCTATGTTTAGGGATGCTCGGAAACAGCGAACCCGGAGGGTCCAGTTGCATATGGGGCTACGTAAAGGCTCCCCTGGGGAGTTCTCTTGTACCCAAAGCCTTCCTTTCGGGGCACTTTTGGATGGTCCAAAGGGGCTCGCAACGCATTTCCTGGGGCCTGATTTTTCAGTCGTCTTCGATGACGGCTAGGGATATGTTTAGGGATGCTCGGAAACAGCGAACCCAGAGGGTCCAGTTGCATGTGGGGCTGCGTAAAGGCTCCCCTGGGGAGTTAACTTGTACCCAAAGCCTTCCTTTGGGGGCACTTTTGGATTGGTGAAAAGGACTCGGAACGCATTTCCTGGGGCCTAATTTTTCAGTCGTCTTCGATGCCGGCCAGGGCTATGTTTAGGGTTGCTCGGAAACAGCGAACCCGGAGGGTCCAGTTGCATGTGGGGCTGCGTAAAGGCTCCCCTGGGGAGTTCTCTTGTACCCAAAGCCTTCCTTTGGGGACACTTTTGGATGGGCGAAAAGTGCTCACAACGCGTTTCCTGGGGCCTGAATTTTCAGTCGTCTTCGATGCCGGCCAGGGCTATGTTTAGGGATGCTCGGAAACAGCGAACCCGGAGGGTCCAGTTGCATGTGGGGCTGCGTAAAGGCTCCCCTGGGGAGTTCACTTGTAGCCAAAGCCTTCCTTTGGGGGCACTTTTGGGTGGTCCAAAGGGGCTCGCAACGCATTTCCTGGGGCCTGATTTTTCACTCGTCTCCGATGACGGCTAGGGATACGTTTAGGTTTGCTCAGGAACAGCGAACCCGGAGGGTCCAGTTGCATGTGGGGCTGCGTAAAGGCTCCCCTGGGGAGTTCTCTTGTACCCAAAGCCTTCCTTTGGTGACATTTTGGATGGTCCAAAGGGGCTTGCAACGCATTTCCTGAGGCCCGGTTTTTCAGTCTACTCCCATGCCGGCTAGGGCTATGTTTAGGGTTGCTAGGAAACAGCGAACCCGGAGGGTCCAGTTGCATGTGGGGCTGCGTAAAGGCTCCCCTGGGGAGTTCTCTTGTACCCAAAGCCTTCCTTTGGGGGCACTTTTGGATGGGCGAAAAGGACTCGGAACGCATTTCCTGGGGCCTGAATTTTCAGTCGTCTTCGTTGCCGTCTAGGACAATGTTTAGGGATGATCGGAAACAGCGAACCCGGAGGGTCCAGTTGCATGTGGGGCTGCGTAAAGGCTCCCCTGGGGAGTTCACTTGTACCCAAAGCCTTTCTTTGGGGGCACTTTTGGATGGTAAAAGGGGCTTGCAAAGCATTTCCTGAGGCACTGTTTTTCAGTCTACTCCCATGCCAGCTAGGGCTATGTTTAGGGATGCTCGGAAACAGCGAACCCGGAGGGTCCAGTTGCATGTGGGGCTGCATAAAGGCTCCCCTGGGGAGTTCTCTTGTACCCAAAGCCTTCCTTTGGGGGCAGTTTTGGATGGGCGAAAAGGGCTCGCAACTCATTTCCTGGGGCCGGATTTTTCACTCATCTTCGATGCCGGCTAGGAATATGTTTAGGGATGCTCGGAAACAGCGAACCCGGAGGGTCCAGTTGCATGTGGGGCTGCGTAAAGGCTCCCCTGGGAACTTCAGTTGTACCCAAAGCCTTCCTTTGGGGGCACTTTTGGATGGTCCAAAGGGGCTCGGAACGCATTTCCTGGGGCCTGATTTTTCACTCGTCTCCGATGACGGCTAGGGCTACGTTTAGGTTTGCTCAGGAACAGCGAACCCGGAGGGTCCAGTTGCATGTGGGGCTGCGTAAAGGCTCCCCTGGGGAGTTCTCTTGTACCCAAAGCCTTCCTTTGGGGGCACCTTTGAATGGTCCAAAGGGGCTTGCAACGCATTTCCTGAGGCCCGGTTTTTCAGTCTACTCCCATGCCGGCTAGGGCTATGTTTAGGGATGCTCGGAAACAGCGAACCCGGAGGGTCCAGTTGCATGTGGGGCTGCGTAAAGGCTCCCCTGGGGAGTTCTCTTGTACCCACAGCCTTCCTTTGGGGGCACTTTTCAATTGGCGAAAAGGGCTCGCAACGCATTTCCTGGGGCCTGATTTTTCACTCGTCTCCGATGACGGCTAGGGCTCTGTTTAAAGATGCTCGGAAACAGCGAACCCGGAGGGTCCAGTTGCATGTGGGGCTGCGTAAAGGCTCCCCGGGGAACTTCAGATGTACCCCAAGCCTTCCTTTGGGGGCACTTTTGGATGGGCGAAAGTGTCTCGCAACGCGTTTCCTGGGGCCTGATTTTTCAGTCGTCTCAAATGACGGCTAGGGCTAAGTTTAGGGATGCTCGGAAACAGCGAACCCGGAGGGTCCAGTTGCATGTGGGGCTGCGTAAAGGCTCCCCTGGGGAGTTCTCTTGTACCCAAAGCCTTCCTTTGGGGGCACTTTTGGATGTGCGAAAAGGGCTCGCAACGCATTTCCTGGATCCAGATTTTTCAATCGTCTTCGATGCCAGCTAGGGCTATGTTTAGGGATGCTCGGAAACAGCGAACCCGGAGGGTCCAGTTGCATGTGGGGCTGCGTAAAGGCTCCCCTGGGGAGTTCTCTTGTACCCAAAGCCTTCCTTTGGGGGCACTTTTGAATGTGCGAAAGGGTCTCGCAACGCGTTTCCTGGGGCCTGATTTTTCAGTCGTCTTCGATGCCGGCTAGGGCTATGTTTAAGGATGCTCGGAAACAGCAAACCCAGAGGGTCCAGTTGCATGTGGGGCTGTGTAAAGGCTCCCCTGGTGAGTTCACTTGTACCGAAAGCCTTCATTTGGGGGCACTTTTGGGTGGTCCAAAGGGGCTCGCAACGCATTTCCTGGGGCCTGGTCTTTCAGTCGTCTCCGAAGACGGCTAGGGCTATGTTTAGGGATGCTCGGAAACAGCGAATCCGGAGGGTCCAGTTGCATATGGGGCTGCGTAAAGGCTCCCCGGGGAACTTCAGCTGTACCCAAAGCCTTCCTTTGGTGACACTTTTGGATGGGCGAAAGGGTCTCGCAATGCGTATCCTGGGGCCTGATTTTTCAGTCGTCTTCGATGCCGGCTAGGGCTATGTTTAGGGATGCTCGGAAACAGCGAACCCGGAGGGTCCAGTTGCATGTGGGGCTGCGTAAAGGCTCCCCTGGGGAGTTCTCTTGTACCCAAAGCCTTCCTTTGGGGGCACTTTTGGATTAGCGAAAAGGACTCGGAACGCATTTCCTGGGGCCTGATTTTTCAGTCTTCTCCTAAGACGGCTAGGGCTATGTTTAGGGATGCTCGGAAACAGCGAACCCAGAGGGTCCAGTTGCATGTGGGGCTGCGTAAAGGCTCCCCTGGGGAGTTCTCTTGTACCCAAAGCCTTCCTTTGGGGGCACTTTTGGATGGGCGAAAGGGTCTCGCAACGCGTTTCTTGGGGCCAGATTTTTCAGTCGTCTTCGATGCCGGCTTGGGCTATGTTTAAGGTTGCTCGGAAACAGCAAACCAGGAGGGTCCAGTTGCATGTGGGGCTGCGTAAAGGCTCCCCGGGGAACTTCAGATGTACCCAAAGCCTTCCTTTGGGGGCACTTTTGTGTGGTCCAAAGGGGCTCGCAACGCATTTCCTGGGGCCTGGTTTTTCAATCGTCTCCGAAGACGGCTAGGGCTATGTTTAGGGATGCTCGGAAACAGCGAACCCGGAGGGTCCAGTTGCATGTGGGGCTGCGTAAAGGCTCCCCTGGGGAGTTCACTTGTACCCAAAGCCTTCCTTTGGGGGCACTTTTAGATGGTCCAAAAGGGCTTGCAAAGCATTTCCTGAGGCTCGGTTTTTCAGTCTACTCCCATGCCTGCTAGGGCTATGTTTAGGGATGCTCGGAAACAGCGAACCCGGAGGGTCCAGTTGCATGTGGGGCTGCGTAAAGGCTCCCCTGGGGAGTTCTCTTGTACCCAAAGCCTTCCTTTGGTGACACTTTTGGATGGTCCAAAGGGGCTTGCAACACATTTCCTGACGCCCGGTTTTTCAGTCTACTCCCATGCCGGCTAGGGCTATGTTTAGGGATGCTCGGAAACAGCGAACCCAGAGGGTCCAGTTGCATGTGGGGCTGCGTAAAGGCTCCCCTGGGGAGTTCTCTTGTACCCAAAGCCTTCCTTTGGGGGCACTTTTGGATGGTCCAAAGGGGCTCGGAACGCATTTCCTGGGGCCTGATTTTTCAGTCGTCTCCGATGACAGCTAGGGCTATGTTTAGGGATGCTCGGAAACAGCGAACCCGGAGGGTCCATTTGCATGTGGGGCTGCATATAGGCTCCCCTGGGGAGTTCTCTTGTACCCAAAGCCTTCCTTTGGGGACACTTTTGGATGGGCGAAAAGGGCTCACAACGCGTTTCCTGGGGCCTGAATTTTCAGTCGTCTTCGATGCCGGCCAGGGCTATGTTTAGGGTTGCTCGGAAACAGCGAACCCGGAGGGTCCAGTTGCATGTGGGGCTGCGTAAAGGCTCCCCTGGGAACTTCAGATGTACCCAAAGCCTTCCTTTGGGGGCACTTTTGGATTGGCGAAAAGGACTCGGAACGCATTTCCTGGGGCCTGATTTTTCACTCGTCTCTGAAGACGGCTAGGGCTATGTTTAGGGATGCTCGGAAACAGCGAACCCGGAGGGTCCAGTTGCATATGGGGCTGCGTAAAGGCTCCCCTGGGGAGTTCTCTTGTACCCAAAGCTTTCCTTTGGGGGCACTTTTGAATGGTCCAAAGGGGCTTGCAACGCATTTCCTGAGGCCCAGTTTTTCAGTCTTCTCCCAAGCCGGCTAGGGCTATGTTTAGGGATGCTCGGAAACAGCGAACCCGGAGGGTCCAGTTGCATGTGGGGCTGCGTAAAGGCTCCCCTGGGGAGTTCTCTTGTACCCAAAGCCTTCCTTTGGGGACACTCTTGGATGGGCGAAAATGGCTCGCATCGCATTTCCTGGGGCCTGATTTTTCAGTCGTCTTCGATGCCGGCTAGGGCTATGTTTAGGGTTGCTCGGAAACAGCGAACCCGGAGGGTCCAGTTGCATGTGGGGCTGCGTAAAGGCTCCCCTGGGGAGTTCTCTTGTACCCAAAGCCTTCCTTTGGGGGCACTTTTGGATGGTCCAAAGGGGCTTGCAACGCATTTCCTGGGGCCTGAATTTTCAGTCGTCTTCGATGCCGGCCAGGGCTATGTTTAGGGATGCTCGGAAACAGCGAACCCGGAGGGTCCAGTTGCATGTGGGGCTGCGTTAAGGCTCCCCTGGGGAGTTCACTTGTACCCTAAGCCTTCCTTTGGGGGCACTTTTGGATGGTCCAAAGGGGCTTGCAAAGCATTTCCTGAGGCACTGTTTTTCAGTCTACTCCCATGCCAGCTAGCGCTATGTTTAGGGATGCTCGGAAACAGCGAACCCGGAGGGTCCAGTTGCATGTGGGGCTGTGTAAAGGCTCCCCTGGGGCGTTCACTTGTACCCAAAGCCTTCATTTTGGGGCACTTTTGGATGGTCCAAAGGGGCTTGCAACGCATTTCCTGGGGCCTGAATTTTCAGTCGTCTTCGATGCCGGCCAGGGCTATGTTTATGGATGCTCGGAAACAGCGAACCCGGAGGGTCAAGTTGCATGTGGGGCTGCGTAAAGGCTCCCCTGGGGAGTTCTCTTGTACCCCAAGCCTTCCTTTGGGGGCACTTTTGGATGGGCGAAAAATGCTCGGAACGCATTTCCTGGGGCGTGATTTTTCACTCGTCTTCGATGCCGGCTAGGGCTATGTTTAGGGATGCTCGGAAACAGCGAACTCGGAGGGTCCAGTTGCATGTGGGGCTGCGTAAAGGCTCCCCTGTGGAGTTCTCTTGTACCCAAAGCCTTTCTTTGGGGGCACTTTTGGATGGGCGAAAAGGGCTCGGAACGCATTTCCTGGGGCCTTATTTTTCAGTCGTCTTCGTTGCCGGCTAGGGCTATGTTTAGGGATGCTCGGGAACAGCGAACCCGGAGGGTCCAGTTGCATGTGGGGCTGCGTAAAGGCTCCCCTTGGAACTTCAGATGTACCCAAAGCCTTCCTTTGGGGGCACTTTTGGATGGTCCAAAGGGGCTTGCAACGCATTTCCTGAGGCCCGGTTTTTCAGTCTTCTCCCATGCCGGCTAGGGTTATGTTTAGGGATGCTCGGAAACAGCAAACCCGGAGGGTCCAGTTGCATGTGGGGCTGCGTAAAGGCTCCCCTGGGGAGTTCTCTTGTACCCAAAGCCTTCCTTTGGGGGCACTTTTGGATGGGCGAAAAGGGCTCACAACGCATTTCCTGGGGCCTGATTTTTCAGTCGTCTCCGATGACGGCTAGGGCTATGTTTAGGGATGCTCAGAAACAGCGAACCCGGAGGGTCCAGTTGCATGTGGGGCTGCGTAAAGGCTCCCCGGGGAACTTCAGATGTACCCAAAGCCTTCCTTTGGGGGCACTTTTGGATGGTCCAAAGGGGCTCGGAATGCATTTCCTGGGGCCTGATTTTTCACTCGTCTCTGAAGACGGCTAGGGCTATGTTTAGGGATGCTCGGAAACAGCGAACCCGGAGGGTCCTGTTGCATGTGGGGCTGCATACAGGATCCCCGGGGAACTTGAGATGCACCCAAAGCCTTCCTTTGGGGGCACTTTTGGATGGGCAAAAATGGCTCGCAACGCATTTCCTGGGGCCTGATTTTTCAGTCGTCTCCGATGACGGCTAGGGATACGTTTAGGTTTGCTCAGGAACAGCGAACCCGGAGGGTCCAGTTGCATGTGGGGCTGCGTAAAGGCTCCCCTGGGGAGTTCTCTTGTACCCAAAGCCTTCCTTTGGTGACACTTTTGGATGGTCCAAAGGGGCTTGCAACGCATTTCCTGACGCCCGGTTTTTCAGTCTACTCCCATGCCGGCTAGGGCTATGTTTAGGGTTGCTCGGAAACAGCAAACCCGGAGGGTCCAGTTGCATGTGGGGCTGCGTAAAGGCTCCCCTGGGGAGTTCTCTTGTACCCAAAGCCTTCCTTTGGGGGCACTTTTGGATGGGCGAAAGGGTCTCGCAACGCGTTTCCTGTGGCCTGATTTTTCAGTCGTCTCAAATGACGGCTAGCGCTATGTTTAGGGATGCTCGGAAACAGCGAACCCAGAGGGTCCAGTTGCATGTGGGGCTGCATATAGGCTCCCCTGGGAAGTTCTCTTGTACCCAAAGCCTTCCTTTGGGGGCACTTTTAGATGGGCGAAAAGGGCTCGCAACGCATTTCCTGGGGCCAGATTTTTCAATCGTCTTCGATGCCGGCTAGGGCTATGTTTAGGGATGCTCGGAAACAGCGAACCCGGAGGGTCCAGTTGCATGTGGGGCTGTGTAAAGGCTCCCCTGGGAACTTCAGATGTACCCAAAGCCTTCCTTTGGGGGCACTTTTGGATGGGCGAAAGGGTCTCGCAACGCGTTTCCTGGGGCGTGATTTTTCAGTCGTCTTCGATGCCGGCTAGGGCTATGTTTAGGGTTGCTCGGAAACAGCGAACCCGGAGGGTCCAGTTGCATGTGGGGCTGCGTATAGGCTCCCCTGGGGAGTTCTCTTGTACCCAAAGCCTTCCTTTGGGGGCACTTTTGGATGGGCGAAAAGGGCTCGGAACGCATTTCCTGGGGCGTGATTTTTCACTCGTCTTCGATGCCGGCTAGGGCTATGTTTAGGGATGCTCGGAAACAGCGAACCCAGAGGGTCCAGTTGCATGTGGGGCTGCGTAAAGGCTCCCCTGGGGAGTTCACTTGTACCCAAAGCCTTCCTTTGGGGGCACTTTTGGATGGGCGAAAAGGGCTCGGAACGCATTTCTTTGGGCCTTATTTTTCAGTCGTCTTCGTTGCCGGCTAGGGCTATGTTTAGGGATGCTCGGAAACAGCGAACCCGGAGGGTCCAGTTGCATGTGGGGCTGCGTAAAGGCTCCCCTGGGAACTTCAGATGTACCCAAAGCCTTCCTTTGGGGGCACTTTTGGATTGCCGAAAAGGGCTCGGAACGCATTTCCTGGGGCCTGATTTTTCAGTCGTCTTCGATGCCGGCTAGGGCTATGGTTAGGGATGCTCAGAAACAGCGAACCCGGAGGGTCCAGTTGCATGTGGGGCTGCATAAAGGCTCCCCTGGGGAGTTCTCTTGTACCCAAAGCCTTCCTTTGGGGGCACTTTTGGATGGTCCAAAGGGGCTTGCAACGCATTTCCTGAGGCCCGGTTTTTCAGTCTTCTCCCATGCCGGCTAGGGCTATGTTTAGGGATGCTCGGATACAGCGAACCCGGAGGGTCCAGTTGCATGTGGGGCTGCGTAAAGGCTCCCCTGGGGAGTTCTCTTGTACCCAAAGCCTTCCTTTGGGGGCAGTTTTGGATGGGCGAAAAGGGCTCGCAACGCATTTCCTGGGGCCTGATTTTTCAGTCGTCTTAGATGCCGGCTAGGGATATGTTTAGGGATGCTCGGAAACAGCGAACCCGGAGGGTCCAGTTGCATGTGGGGCTGCGTAAAGGCTCCCCTGGGAACTTCAGATGTTCCCAAAGCCTTCCTTTGGGGGCACTTTTGGATGGTCCAAAGGGGTTTGCAACGCATTTCCTGAGACCCGGTTTTTCAGTCTTCTCCCATGCCGGCTTGGGCTATGTTTAAGGTTGCTCGGAAACAGCAAACCCGGAGGGTCCAGTTGCATGTGGGGCTGCGTAAAGGCTCCCCGGGGAACTTCAGATGTACCCAAAGCCTTCCTTTGGGGGCACTTTTGGATGGTCCAAAGGGGCTCGGAATGCATTTCCTGGGGCCTGATTTTTCACTCGTCTCTGAAGACGGCTAGGGCTATGTTTAGGGATGCTCGGAAACAGCGAACCCGGAGGGTCCAGTTGCATATGGGGCTACGTAAAGGCTCCCCTGGGGAGTTCTCTTGTACCCAAAGACTTCCTTTGGTGACACCTTTGGATGGTCCAAAGGGGCTTGCAACGCGTTTTCTGAGGCCCGGTTTTTCAGTCTACTCCCATGCCGGCTAGGAATATATTTAGGGTTGCTCGGAAACAGCGAACCCGGAGGGTCCAGTTGCATGTGGGGCTGCATAAAGGCTCCCCTGTGGAGTTCTCTTGTACCCAAAGCCTTCCTTTCGGGGCACTTTTGGATGGGCGAAAAGGGCTCGGAACGCGTTTCTTTAGGCCTTATTTTTCAGTCGTCTTCGTTGCCGGATAGGGATATGTTTAGGGATGCTCGGAAACAGCGAACCCAGAGGGTCCAGTTGCATGTGGGGCTGCGTAAAGGCTCCCCTGGGGAGTTCTCTTGTACCCAAAGCCTTCCTTTGGGGGCACTTTTGGATGGGCGAAAAGGGCTCGCAACGCGTTTCCTGGGGCCTGATTTTTCAGTCGTCATCGATGCCGGCTAGGGCTATGTTTAGGGATGCTCGGAAACAGCGAACCCGGAGGGTGCAGTTGCATGTGGGGCTGCGTAAAGGCTCCCCTGGGAACTTCAGTTGTACCCAAAGCCTTCCTTTGGGGGCACTTTTGATTGGGCGAAAGGGTCTCGCAACGCGTTTCCTGGGGCCTGATTTTTCAGTCGTCTTCGATGCCGGCTAGGGATATGTTTAGGGATGCTCGGAAACAGCGAACCCGGAGGGTCAAGTTGCATGTGGGGCTGCGTAAAGGCTCCCCTGGGGAGTTCTCTTGTACCCAAAGCCTTCCTTTGGGGGCACTTTTGGATGGGCGAAAAGGGCTCGCAACGCATTTCCTGGGGCCTGATTTTTCACTCGTCTCTGAAGACGGCTAGGGCTATGTTTAGGGATGCTCGGAAACAGCGAACCCGGAGGGTCCAGTTGCATGTGGGGCTGCGTAAAGGCTCCCCTGGGAACTTCAGATGTACCCAAAGCCTTCCTTTGGGGGCACTTTTGGATTGCCGAAAAGGGCTCGGAACGCATTTCCTGGGGCCTGATTTTTCAGTCGTCTTCGATGCCGGCTAGGGCTATGTTTAGGGATGCTCAGAAACAGCGAACCCGGAGGGTCCAGTTGCATGTGGGGCTGCATAAAGGCTCCCCTGGGGAGTTCTCTTGTACCCAAAGCCTTCCTTTGGGGGCACTTTTGGATGGTTCAAAGGGGCTTGCAACGCATTTCCTGAGGCCCGGTTTTTCAGTCTTCTCCCATGCCGGCTAGGGCTATGTTTAGGGATGCTCGGATACAGCGAACCCGGAGGGTCCAGTTGCATGTGGGGCTGCGTAAAGGCTCCCCTGGGAACTTCAGATGTTCCCAAAGCCTTCCTTTGGGGGCACTTTTGGATGGTCCAAAGGGGTTTGCAACGCATTTCCTGAGACCCGGTTTTTCAGTCTTCTCCCATGCCGGCTTGGGCTATGTTTAAGGTTGCTCGGAAACAGCAAACCCGGAGGGTCCAGTTGCATGTGGGGCTGCGTAAAGGCTCCCCGGGGAACTTCAGATGTACCCAAAGCCTTCCTTTGGGGGCACTTTTGGATTGTCCAAAGGGGCTCGGAATGCATTTCCTGGGGCCTGATTTTTCACTCGTCTCTGAAGACGGCTAGGGCTATGTTTAGGGATGCTCGGAAACAGCGAACCCGGAGGGTCCAGTTGCATATGGGGCTACGTAAAGGCTCCCCTGGGGAGTTCTCTTGTACCCAAAGACTTCCTTTGGTGACACTTTTGGATGGTACAAAGGGGCTTGCAACGCGTTTTCTGAGGCCCGGTTTTTCAGTCTACTCCCATGCCGGCTAGGAATATATTTAGTGTTGCTCGGAAACAGCGAACCCGGAGGGTCCAGTTGCATGTGGGGCTGCGTAAAGGCTCCCCTGTGGAGTTCTCTTGTACCCAAAGCCTTCCTTTCGGGGCACTTTTGGATGGGCGAAAAGGGCTCGGAACGCGTTTCTTTAGGCCTTATTTTTCAGTCGTCTTCGTTTGCCGGATAGGGATATGTTTAGGGATGCTCGGAAACAGCGAACCTGGAGGGTCCAGTTGCATGTGGGGCTGCGTAAAGGCTCCCCTGGGGAGTTCTCTTGTACCCAAAGCCTTCCTTTGGGGGCACTTTTGGATGGGCGAAAAGGGCTCGCAACGCGTTTCCTGGGGCCTGATTTTTCAGTCGTCTTCGATGCCGGCTAGGGCTATGTTTAGGGATGATCGGAAACAGCGAACCCGGAGGGTCCAGTTGCATGTGGGGCTGCGTAAAGGCTCCCCTGGGAACTTCAGTTGTACCCAAAGCCTTCCTTTGGGGGCACTTTTGATTGGGCGAAAGGGTCTCGCAACGCGTTTCCTGGGGCCTGATTTTTCAGTCGTCTTCGATGCCGGCTAGGGCTATGTTTAGGGATGCTCGGAAACAGCGAACCCGGAGGGTCAAGTTGCATGTGGGGCTGCGTAAAGGCTCCCCTGGGGAGTTCTCTTGTACCCAAAGCCTTCCTTTGGGGGCACTTTTGGATGGGCGAAAAGGGCTCGCAACGCATTTCCTGGGGCCTGATTTTTCACTCGTATCTGAAGACGGCTAGGGCTATGTTTAGGGATGCTCGGAAACAGCGAACCCGGAGGGTCCAGTTGCATGTGGGGCTGTGTAAAGGCTCCCCTGGGAACTTCAGATGTACCCAAAGCCTTCCTTTGGGGGCACTTTTGGATGGGCGAAAGGGTCTCGCAACGCGTTTCCTAGGGCCTGATTTTTCAGTCGTCTCAAATGACGGCTAGCGCTATGTTTAGGGATGCTCGGAAACAGCGAACCCGGAGGGTCCAGTTGCATGTGGGGCTGCGTAAAGGCTCCCCTGGGGAGTTCTCTTGTACCCAAAGCCTTCCTTTGGGGGCACTTTTGGATTGGCGAAAAGGACTCGGAACGCATTTCCTGGGGCCTGATTTTTCAGTCTTCTCCTAAGACGGCTAGGGCTATGTTTAGGGATGCTCGGAAACAGCGAACCCGGAGGGTCCAGTTGCATGTGGGGCTGCGTAAAGGCTCCCCTGGGAACTTCAGATGTACCCAAAGCCTTCCTTTGGGGGCACTTTTGGATCGTCCAAAGGGGCTCGGAATGCATTTCCTGGGGCCTGATTTTTCACTCGTCTCCGAAGACGGCTAGCGCTATGTTTAGGGTTGCTCGGAAACAGCGAACCCGGAGGGTCCAGTTGCATGTGGGGCTGCATAAAGGCTCCCCTGGGGAGTTCTCTTGTACCCAAACCTTCCTTTGGGGGCACTTTTGGATTGGCGAAAAGGACTCGGAACGCATTTCCTGGGGCCTGATTTTTCAGTCGTCTTCGATGACGGCTAGGGATATGTTTAGGGATGCTCGGAAACAGCGAACCCGGAGGGTCCAGTTGCATGTGGGGCTGCGTAAAGGCTCCCCTGGGGAGTTCACTTGTACCCAAAGCCTTCCTTTGGGGGCACTTTTGGATTGGTGAAAAGGACTCGGAACGCATTTCCTGGGGCCTGATTTTTCAGTCGTCTTCGATGCCGGCTAGGGTTATGTTTAGGGATGCTCGGAAACAGCGAACCCGGAGGGTCCAGTTGCATGTGGGGCTGCATAAAGGCTCCCCTGGGGAGTTCTCTTGTACCCAAAGCCTTCCTTTGGGGGCACTTTTGGATGGTCCAAAGGTGCTCGCATCGCATTTCCTGGGGCCTGATTTTTCAGTCGTCTTCGATGCCGGCTATGGCTATGTTTAGGGTTGCTCGGAAACAGCGAACCCGGAGGGTCCAGTTGCATGTGGGGCTGGGTAAAGGCTCCCCGGGGAACTTGAGATGCACCCAAAGCCTTCCTTTGGGGGCACTTTTGGATGGGCGAAAAGGGCTCGCAACGCATTTCCTGGGGCGTGATTTTTCACTCGTCTTCGATGCCGGCTAGAGCTATGTTTAGGGATGCTCGGAAACAGCGAACCCGGAGGGTCCAGTTGCATGTGGGGCTGCGTAAAGGCTCCCCTGGGGAGTTCTCTTGTACCCAAAGCCTTCCTTTGGGGGCACTTTTGGATGGGCGAAAAGGGCTCGCAACGCATTTCCTGGGGCCTTATTTTTCAGTAGTCTTCGTTGCCGTCTAGGGATATGTTTAGGGATGCTCGGAAACAGCGAACCCAGAGGGTCCAGTTGCCTGTGGGGCTGCGTAAAGGCTCCCCTGGGAACTTCAGATGTACCCAAAGCCTTCCTTTGGGGGCACATTTGGATGGTCCAAAGGGGCTTGCAAAGCATTTCCTGAGGCCCGGTTTTTCAGTCTTCTCCCATGCCGGCTAGGGATATGTTTAGGGATGCTCGGAAACAGCGAACCCGGAGGGTCCAGTTGCATGTGGGGCTGCGTAAAGGCTCCCCTGGGGAGTTCTCTTGTACCCAAAGACTTCCTTTGGTGACACTTTTGGATGGTACAAAGGGGCTTGCAACGCGTTTTCTGAGGCCCGGTTTTTCAGTCTACTCCCATGCCGGCTAGGAATATATTTAGTGTTGCTCGGAAACAGCGAACCCGGAGGGTCCAGTTGCATGTGGGGCTGCGTAAAGGCTCCCCTGTGGAGTTCTCTTGTACCCAAAGCCTTCCTTTCGGGGCACTTTTGGATGGGCGAAAAGGGCTCGGAACGCGTTTCTTTAGGCCTTATTTTTCAGTCGTCTTCGTTTGCCGGATAGGGATATGTTTAGGGATGCTCGGAAACAGCGAACCTGGAGGGTCCAGTTGCATGTGGGGCTGCGTAAAGGCTCCCCTGGGGAGTTCTCTTGTACCCAAAGCCTTCCTTTGGGGGCACTTTTGGATGGGCGAAAAGGGCTCGCAACGCGTTTCCTGGGGCCTGATTTTTCAGTCGTCTTCGATGCCGGCTAGGGCTATGTTTAGGGATGATCGGAAACAGCGAACCCGGAGGGTCCAGTTGCATGTGGGGCTGCGTAAAGGCTCCCCTGGGAACTTCAGTTGTACCCAAAGCCTTCCTTTGGGGGCACTTTTGATTGGGCGAAAGGGTCTCGCAACGCGTTTCCTGGGGCCTGATTTTTCAGTCGTCTTCGATGCCGGCTAGGGCTATGTTTAGGGATGCTCGGAAACAGCGAACCCGGAGGGTCAAGTTGCATGTGGGGCTGCGTAAAGGCTCCCCTGGGGAGTTCTCTTGTACCCAAAGCCTTCCTTTGGGGGCACTTTTGGATGGGCGAAAAGGGCTCGCAACGCATTTCCTGGGGCCTGATTTTTCACTCGTATCTGAAGACGGCTAGGGCTATGTTTAGGGATGCTCGGAAACAGCGAACCCGGAGGGTCCAGTTGCATGTGGGGCTGTGTAAAGGCTCCCCTGGGAACTTCAGATGTACCCAAAGCCTTCCTTTGGGGGCACTTTTGGATGGGCGAAAGGGTCTCGCAACGCGTTTCCTAGGGCCTGATTTTTCAGTCGTCTCAAATGACGGCTAGCGCTATGTTTAGGGATGCTCGGAAACAGCGAACCCGGAGGGTCCAGTTGCATGTGGGGCTGCGTAAAGGCTCCCCTGGGGAGTTCTCTTGTACCCAAAGCCTTCCTTTGGGGGCACTTTTGGATTGGCGAAAAGGACTCGGAACGCATTTCCTGGGGCCTGATTTTTCAGTCTTCTCCTAAGACGGCTAGGGCTATGTTTAGGGATGCTCGGAAACAGCGAACCCGGAGGGTCCAGTTGCATGTGGGGCTGCGTAAAGGCTCCCCTGGGAACTTCAGATGTACCCAAAGCCTTCCTTTGGGGGCACTTTTGGATCGTCCAAAGGGGCTCGGAATGCATTTCCTGGGGCCTGATTTTTCACTCGTCTCCGAAGACGGCTAGCGCTATGTTTAGGGTTGCTCGGAAACAGCGAACCCGGAGGGTCCAGTTGCATGTGGGGCTGCATAAAGGCTCCCCTGGGGAGTTCTCTTGTACCCAAACCTTCCTTTGGGGGCACTTTTGGATTGGCGAAAAGGACTCGGAACGCATTTCCTGGGGCCTGATTTTTCAGTCGTCTTCGATGACGGCTAGGGATATGTTTAGGGATGCTCGGAAACAGCGAACCCGGAGGGTCCAGTTGCATGTGGGGCTGCGTAAAGGCTCCCCTGGGGAGTTCACTTGTACCCAAAGCCTTCCTTTGGGGGCACTTTTGGATTGGTGAAAAGGACTCGGAACGCATTTCCTGGGGCCTGATTTTTCAGTCGTCTTCGATGCCGGCTAGGGTTATGTTTAGGGATGCTCGGAAACAGCGAACCCGGAGGGTCCAGTTGCATGTGGGGCTGCATAAAGGCTCCCCTGGGGAGTTCTCTTGTACCCAAAGCCTTCCTTTGGGGGCACTTTTGGATGGTCCAAAGGTGCTCGCATCGCATTTCCTGGGGCCTGATTTTTCAGTCGTCTTCGATGCCGGCTATGGCTATGTTTAGGGTTGCTCGGAAACAGCGAACCCGGAGGGTCCAGTTGCATGTGGGGCTGGGTAAAGGCTCCCCGGGGAACTTGAGATGCACCCAAAGCCTTCCTTTGGGGGCACTTTTGGATGGGCGAAAAGGGCTCGCAACGCATTTCCTGGGGCGTGATTTTTCACTCGTCTTCGATGCCGGCTAGAGCTATGTTTAGGGATGCTCGGAAACAGCGAACCCGGAGGGTCCAGTTGCATGTGGGGCTGCGTAAAGGCTCCCCTGGGGAGTTCTCTTGTACCCAAAGCCTTCCTTTGGGGGCACTTTTGGATGGGCGAAAAGGGCTCGCAACGCATTTCCTGGGGCCTTATTTTTCAGTAGTCTTCGTTGCCGTCTAGGGATATGTTTAGGGATGCTCGGAAACAGCGAACCCAGAGGGTCCAGTTGCCTGTGGGGCTGCGTAAAGGCTCCCCTGGGAACTTCAGATGTACCCAAAGCCTTCCTTTGGGGGCACATTTGGATGGTCCAAAGGGGCTTGCAAAGCATTTCCTGAGGCCCGGTTTTTCAGTCTTCTCCCATGCCGGCTAGGGATATGTTTAGGGATGCTCGGAAACAGCGAACCCGGAGGGTCCAGTTGCATGTGGGGCTGCGTAAAGGCTCCCCTGGGGAGTTCTCTTGTACCCAAAGCCTTCCTTTGGGGGCACTTTTGGATGGGCGAAAAGGGCTCGCAACGCATTTCCTGGGGCCTGATTTTTCAGTCGTCTTCGATGCCGTCTAGGGCTATGTTTATGGATGCTCGGAAACAGCGAACCCGGAGGGTCCAGTTGCATGTGGGGCTGCGTAAAGGCTCCCCTGGGGAGTTCACTTGTACATAAAGCCTTCATTTTGGGGCACTTTTGGATGGTCCAAAGGGTCTCGCAACGCGTTTCCTGGGGCGTGATTTTTCAGTCGTCTTCGATGCCGGCTAGGGCTATGTTTAGGGTTGCTCGGAAACAGCGAACCCGGAGGGTCCAGTTGCATGTGGGGCTGCGTATAGGCTCCCCTGGGGAGTTCTCTTGTACCCAAAGCCTTCCTTTGGGGGCACTTTTGGATGGGCGAAAAGGGCTCGCAACGCATTTCCTGGGGCCTGATTTTTCAGTCGTCTTCGATGCCGGCTAGGGCTATGTTTAGGGATGCTCGGAAACAGCGAACCCGGAGGGTCCAGTTGCATGTGGGGCTGCGTAAAGGCTCCCCTGGGGAGTTCACTTGTACATAAAGCCTTCATTTTGGGGCACTTTTGGATGGTCCAAAGGGGCTCGCAACGCATTTCCTGAGGCCCAGTTTTTCAGTCTACTCCCATGCCAGCTAGGGATATGTTTAGGGATGCTCGGAAACAGCGAACCCGGAGGGTCCAGTTGCATGTGGGGCTGCGTAAAGGCTCCCCTGGGGAGTTCTCTTGTACCCAAAGCCTTCCTTTGGGGGCACTTTTGGATGGGCGAAAAGGGCTCGCAACGCATTTCCTGGGGCCTGATTTTTCAGTCGTCTTCGATGCCGGCTAGGGCTATGTTTAGGGATGCTCGGAAACAGCGAACCCGGAGGGTCCAGTTGCATGTGGGGCTGCGTAAAGGCTCCCCGGGGAACTTGAGATGCACCCAAAGCCTTCCTTTGGGGGCACATTTGGATGGGCGAAAATGGCTCGCAACGCCATTCCTGGGGCCTGATTTTTCAGTCGTCTTCGATGCCGGCTAGGGCTATGTTTAGGGATGCTCGGAAACAGCGAACCCGGAGGGTCAAGTTGCATGTGGGGCTGCGTAAAGGCTCCCCTGGGGAGTTCTCTTGTACCCAAAGCCTTCCTTTGGGGGCACTTTTGGATGGGCGAAAAGGGCTCGCAACGCATTTCCTGGGGCCTGATTTTTCACTCGTATCTGAAGACGGCTAGTGCTATGTTTAGGGATGCTCGGAAACAGCGAACCCGGAGGGTCCAGTTGCATGTGGGGCTGTGTAAAGGCTCCCCTGGGAACTTCAGATGTACCCAAAGCCTTCCTTTGGGGGCACTTTTGGATGGGCGAAAGGGTCTCGCAACGCGTTTCCTAGGGCCTGATTTTTCAGTCGTCTCAAATGACGGCTAGCGCTATGTTTAGGGATGCTCGGAAACAGCGAACCCGGAGGGTCCAGTTGCATGTGGGGCTGCGTAAAGGCTCCCCTGGGGAGTTCTCTTGTACCCAAAGCCTTCCTTTGGGGGCACTTTTGGATTGGCGAAAAGGACTCGGAACGCATTTCCTGGGGCCTGATTTTTCAGTCTTCTCCTAAGACGGCTAGGGCTATGTTTAGGGATGCTCGGAAACAGCGAACCCGGAGGGTCCAGTTGCATGTGGGGCTGCGTAAAGGCTCCCCTGGGAACTTCAGATGTACCCAAAGCCTTCCTTTGGGGGCACTTTTGGATCGTCCAAAGGGGCTCGGAATGCATTTCCTGGGGCCTGATTTTTCACTCGTCTCCGAAGACGGCTAGCGCTATGTTTAGGGTTGCTCGGAAACAGCGAACCCGGAGGGTCCAGTTGCATGTGGGGCTGCATAAAGGCTCCCCTGGGGAGTTCTCTTGTACCCAAACCTTCCTTTGGGGGCACTTTTGGATTGGCGAAAAGGACTCGGAACGCATTTCCTGGGGCCTGATTTTTCAGTCGTCTTCGATGACGGCTAGGGATATGTTTAGGGATGCTCGGAAACAGCGAACCCGGAGGGTCCAGTTGCATGTGGGGCTGCGTAAAGGCTCCCCTGGGGAGTTCACTTGTACCCAAAGCCTTCCTTTGGGGGCACTTTTGGATTGGTGAAAAGGACTCGGAACGCATTTCCTGGGGCCTGATTTTTCAGTCGTCTTCGATGCCGGCTAGGGTTATGTTTAGGGATGCTCGGAAACAGCGAACCCGGAGGGTCCAGTTGCATGTGTGGCTGCATAAAGGCTCCCCTGGGGAGTTCTCTTGTACCCAAAGCCTTCCTTTGGGGGCACTTTTGGATGGTCCAAAGGTGCTCGCATCGCATTTCCTGGGGCCTGATTTTTCAGTCGTCTTCGATGCCGGCTATGGCTATGTTTAGGGTTGCTCGGAAACAGCGAACCCGGAGGGTCCAGTTGCATGTGGGGCTGGGTAAAGGCTCCCCGGGGAACTTGAGATGCACCCAAAGCCTTCCTTTGGGGGCACTTTTGGATGGGCGAAAAGGGCTCGCAACGCATTTCCTGGGGCGTGATTTTTCACTCGTCTTCGATGCCGGCTAGAGCTATGTTTAGGGATGCTCGGAAACAGCGAACCCGGAGGGTCCAGTTGCATGTGGGGCTGCGTAAAGGCTCCCCTGGGGAGTTCTCTTGTACCCAAAGCCTTCCTTTGGGGGCACTTTTGGATGGGCGAAAAGGGCTCGCAACGCATTTCCTGGGGCCTTATTTTTCAGTAGTCTTCGTTGCCGTCTAGGGATATGTTTAGGGATGCTCGGAAACAGCGAACCCGGAGGGTCCAGTTGCCTGTGGGGCTGCGTAAAGGCTCCCCTGGGAACTTCAGATGTACCCAAAGCCTTCCTTTGGGGGCACTTTTGGATGGTCCAAAGGGGCTTGCAAAGCATTTCCTGAGGCCCGGTTTTTCAGTCTTCTCCCATGCCGGCTAGGGATATGTTTAGGGATGCTCGGAAACAGCGAACCCGGAGGGTCCAGTTGCATGTGGGGCTGCGTAAAGGCTCCCCTGGGGAGTTCTCTTGTACCCAAAGCCTTCCTTTGGGGGCACTTTTGGATGGGCGAAAAGGGCTCGCAACGCATTTCCTGGGGCCTGATTTTTCAGTCGTCTTCGATGCCGTCTAGGGCTATGTTTATGGATGCTCGGAAACAGCGAACCCGGAGGGTCCAGTTGCATGTGGGGCTGCGTAAAGGCTCCCCTGGGGAGTTCACTTGTACATAAAGCCTTCATTTTGGGGCACTTTTGGATGGTCCAAAGGGGCTCGCAACGCATTTCCTGAGGCCCAGTTTTTCAGTCTACTCCCATGCCAGCTAGGGATATGTTTAGGGATGCTCGGAAACAGCGAACCCGGAGGGTCCAGTTGCATGTGGGGCTGCGTAAAGGCTCCCCTGGGGAGTTCTCTTGTACCCAAAGCCTTCCTTTGGGGGCACTTTTGGATGGGCGAAAAGGGCTCGCAACGCATTTCCTGGGGCCTGATTTTTCAGTCGTCTTCGATGCCGGCTAGGGCTATGTTTAGGGATGCTCGGAAACAGCGAACCCGGAGGGTCCAGTTGCATGTGGGGCTGCGTAAAGGCTCCCCGGGGAACTTGAGATGCACCCAAAGCCTTCCTTTGGGGGCACATTTGGATGGGCGAAAATGGCTCGCAACGCCATTCCTGGGGCCTGATTTTTCACTCGTCTTCGATGCCGGCTAGGGCTATGTTTAGGGATGCTCAGAAACAGCGAACCCGGAGGGTCCAGTTGCATGTGGGGCTGCGTAAAGGCTCCCCTGGGGAGTTCACTTGTTCCCACAGCCTTCCTTTGGTGACACTTTTGGATGGTCCAAAGGGGCTTGCAACGCATTTCCTGAGGCCCGGTTTTTCAGTCTACTCCCATGCCAGCTAGGGCTATGTTTAGGGATGCTCGGAAACAGCGAACCCGGAGGGTCCAGTTGCATGTGGGGCTGCGTAAAGGCTCCCCTGGGAACTTCAGATGTACCCAAAGCCTTCCTTTGGGGGCACTTTTGGATGGGCGAAAAGGGCTCGCAACGCGTTTCCTGGTGCCTGATTTTTCAGTCGTCTTCGATGCGGGCCAGGGATATGTTTAGGGATGCTCGGAAACAGCGAACCCGGAGGGTCCAGTTGCATGTGGGGCTGCGTAAAGGCTCCCCTGGGGAGTTCACTTGTACATAAAGCCTTCATTTTGGGGCACTTTTGGATGGTCCAAAGGGGCTCGCAACGCATTTCCTGGGGCCTGAATTTTCAGTCGTCTTCGATGCCGGCCAGGGCTATGTTTAGGGATGCTCGGAAACAGCGAACCCGGAGGGTCAAGTTGCATGTGGGGCTGCGTATAGGCTCCCTTGGGGAGTTCTCTTGTACCCAAAGCCTTCCTTTGGGGGCACTTTTGGATGGGCGAAAAGGGCTCGCAACGCATTTCCTGGGGCGTGATTTTTCACTCGTCTTCGATGCCGGCTAGGGCTATGTTTAGGGATGCTCGGAAACAGCGAACCCGGAGGGTCCATTTGCATGTGGGGCTGCGTAAAGGCTCCCCTGGGGAGTTCTCTTGTACCCAAAGCCTTCCTTTGGGGGCACTTTTGGATGGGCGAAAAGGGCTCGGAACGCATTTCCTGGGGCCTTATTTTTCAGTCGTCTTCGTTGCCGTCTAGGGCTATGTTTAGGGATGCTCGGAAACAGCGAACCCGGAGGGTCCAGTTGCATGTGGGGCTGCGTAAAGGCTCCCCTGGGGAGTTCACTTGTACATAAAGCCTTCATTTTGGGGCACTTTTGGATGGTCCAAAGGGGCTTGCAAAGCATTTCCTGAGGCCCGGTTTTTCAGTCTTCTCCCATGCCGGCTAGGGATATGTTTAGGGATGCTCGGAAACAGCGAACCCGGAGGGTCCAGTTGCATGTGGGGCTGCGTAAAGGCTCCCCTGGGGAGTTCTCTTGTACCCAAAGCCTTCCTTTGGGGGCACTTTTGGATGGGCGAAAAGGGCTCGCAACGCATTTCCTGGGGCCTGATTTTTCAGTCGTCTTCGATGCCGGCTAGGGCTATGTTTAGGGATGCTCGGAAACAGCGAACCCGGAGGGTCCAGTTGCATGTGGGGCTGCGTAAAGGCTCCCCTGGGAACTTGAGATGCACCCAAAGCCTTCCTTTGGGGGCACTTTTGGATGGTCCAAAGGGGCTCGCAACGCGATTCCTGGGGCCTGATTTTTCACTCGTCTTCGATGCCGGCTTGGGCTATGCTTAGGGATGCTCAGAAACAGCGAACCCGGAGGGTCCAGTTGCATGTGGGGCTGCGTAAAGGCTCCCCTGGGGAGTTCACTTGTTCCCACAGCCTTCCTTTGGTGACACTTTTGGATGGTCCAAAGGGGCTCGCAACGCATTTCCTGGGGCCTGATTTTTCAGTCGTCTTCGATGCCGGCTAGGGCTATGTTTAGGGATGCTCGGAAACAGCGAACCCGGAGGGTCCAGTTGCATGTGGGGCTGCGTAAAGGCTCCCCTGGGGAGTTCACTTGTACATAAAGCCTTCATTTTGGTACAGTTTTGGATGGTCCAAAGGGGCTTGCAACGCATTTCCTGAGGCCCGGTTTTTCAGTCTACTCCCATGCCAGCTAGGGCTATGTTTAGGGATGCTCGGAAACAGCGAACCCGGAGGGTCCAGTTGCATGTGGGGCTGCGTAAAGGCTCCCCGGGGAACTTCAGATGTACCCAAAGCCTTCCTTTGGGGGCACTTTTGGATGGGCGACAAGGGCTCGCAACGCGTTTCCTGGGGCCTGATTTTTCAGTCGTCTTCGATGCCGGCTAGGGCTATGTTTAGGGATGCTCGGAAACAGCGAACCCGGAGGGTCAAGTTGCATGTGAGGCTGCGTATAGGTTCCCCTGGGAACTTCAGATGTTCCCAAAGCCTTCCTTTGGGGGCACTTTTGGATGGTCCAAAGGGGCTTGCAAAGCATTTCCTGAGGCCCAGTTTTTCAGTCTTCTCCCATGCCGGCTAGGGCTATGTTTAGGGTTGCTCGGAAACAGCGAACCCGGAGGGTCCAGTTGCATGTGGGGCTGCGTAAAGGCTCCCCTGGGAACTTCAGATGCACCCAAAGCGTTCCTTTGGGGGCACTTTTGGATGGGCGAAAATGGCTCGCAACGGTTTTCCTGAGGCCTGATTTTTCAGTCGTCTTCGATGCCGGCTAGGGCTATGTTTAGGGTTGCTCGGAAACAGCGAACCCGGAGGGTCCAGTTGCATGTGGGGCTGCGTAAAGGCTCCCCTGGGGAGTTCACTTGTACATAAAGCCTTCATTTTGGGGCACTTTTGGATGGTCCAAAGGGGCTTGCAACGCATTTCCTGGGGCCTGAATTTTCAGTCGTCTTCGATGCCGGCCAGGGTTATGTTTAGGGATGCTCGGAAACAGCGAACCCGGAGGGTCCAGTTGCATGTGGGGCTGCGTAAAGGCTCCCCTGGGGAGTTCTCTTGTACCCAAAGCCTTCCTTTGGGGGCACGTTTGGATGGGCGAAAAGGGCTCGGAACGCATTTCCTGGGGCGTGATTTTTCAGTCGTCTTCGATGCCGGCTAGGGCTATGTTTAGGGATGCTCGGAAACAGCGAACCCGGAGGGTCCAGTTGCATGTGGGGCTGCGTAAAGGCTCCCCTGGGGAGTTCTCTTGTACTCAAAGCCTTCCTTTGGGGGCACTTTTGGATGGGCGAAAAGGGCTCGGAACGCATTTCCTGGGGCCTTATTTTTCAGTCGTCTTCGATGCCGGCTAGGGCTATGTTTAGGGATGCTCGGAAACAGCGAACCCGGAGGGTCCAGTTGCATGTGGGGCTGCGTAAAGGCTCCCCTGGGGAGTTCACTTGTACATAAAGCCTTCATTTTGGGGCACTTTTGGATGGTCCAAAGGGGCTTGCAACGCATTTCCTGAGGCCCGGTTTTTCAGTCTACTCCCATGCCAGCTAGGGCTATGTTTAGGGATGCTCGGAAACAGCGAACCCGGAGGGTCCAGTTGCATGTGGGGCTGCGTAAAGGCTCCCCTGGGGAGTTCTCTTGTACTCAAAGCCTTCCTTTGGGGGCACTTTTGGATGGGCGAAAAGGGCTCGCAACGCATTTCCTGGGGCCTTATTTTTCACTCGTCTTCGATGCCGGCTAGGGCTATGTTTAGGGATGCTCGGAAACAGCGAACCTGGAGGGTCCAGTTGCATGTGGGGCTGCGTAAAGGCTCCCCTGGGGAGTTCTCTTGTACCCAAAGCCTTCCTTTGGGGGCACTTTTGGATGGGCGAAAAGGGCTCGGAACGCATTTCCTGGGGCCTTATTTTTCAGTCGTCTTCGTTGCCGTCTAGGGCTATGTTTAGAGATGCTCGGAAACAGCGAACCCGGAGGGTCCAGTTGCATGTGGGGCTGCGTAAAGGCTCCCCTGGGGAGTTCACTTGTACATAAAGCCTTCATTTTGGGGCACTTTTGGATGGTCCAAAGGGGCTTGCAAAGCATTTCCTGAGGCCCGGTTTTTCAATCTTCTCCCATGCCGGCTAGGGATATGTTTAGGGATGCTCGGAAACAGCGAACCCGGAGGGTCCAGTTGCATGTGGGGCTGCGTAAAGGCTCCCCTGGGGAGTTCTCTTGTACCCAAAGCCTTCCTTTGGGGGCACTTTTGGATGGGCGAAAAGGGCTCGCAACGCATTTCCTGGGGCCTGATTTTTCAGTCGTCTTCGATGCCGGCTAGGGCTATGTTTAGGGATGCTCGGAAACAGCGAACCCGGAGGGTCCAGTTGCATGTGGGGCTGCGTAAAGGCTCCCCTGGGAACTTGAGATGCACCCAAAGCCTTCCTTTGGGGGCACTTTTGGATGGTCCAAAGGGGCTCGCAACGCGATTCCTGGGGCCTGATTTTTCACTCGTCTTCGATGCCGGCTTGGGCTATGTTTAGGGATGCTCAGAAACAGCGAACCCGGAGGGTCCAGTTGCATGTGGGGCTGCGTAAAGGCTCCCCTGGGGAGTTCACTTGTTCCCACAGCCTTCCTTTGGTGACACTTTTGGATGGTCCAAAGGGGCTCGCAACGCATTTCCTGGGGCCTGATTTTTCAGTCGTCTTCGATGCCGGCTAGGGCTATGTTTAGGGATGCTCGGAAACAGCGAACCCGGAGGGTCCAGTTGCATGTGGGGCTGCGTAAAGGCTCCCCTGGGGAGTTCACTTGTACATAAAGCCTTCATTTTGGTACAGTTTTGGATGGTCCAAAGGGGCTTGCAACGCATTTCCTGAGGCCCGGTTTTTCAGTCTACTCCCATGCCAGCTAGGGCTATGTTTAGGGATGCTCGGAAACAGCGAACCCGGAGGGTCCAGTTGCATGTGGGGCTGCGTAAAGGCTCCCCGGGGAACTTCAGATGTACCCAAAGCCTTCCTTTGGGGGCACTTTTGGATGGGCGACAAGGGCTCGCAACGCGTTTCCTGGGGCCTGATTTTTCAGTCGTCTTCGATGCCGGCTAGGGCTATGTTTAGGGATGCTCGGAAACAGCGAACCCGGAGGGTCAAGTTGCATGTGAGGCTGCGTATAGGTTCCCCTGGGAACTTCAGATGTTCCCAAAGCCTTCCTTTGGGGGCACTTTTGGATGGTCCAAAGGGGCTTGCAAAGCATTTCCTGAGGCCCAGTTTTTCAGTCTTCTCCCATGCCGGCTAGGGCTATGTTTAGGGTTGCTCGGAAACAGCGAACCCGGAGGGTCCAGTTGCATGTGGGGCTGCGTAAAGGCTCCCCTGGGAACTTCAGATGCACCCAAAGCGTTCCTTTGGGGGCACTTTTGGATGGGCGAAAATGGCTCGCAACGGTTTTCCTGAGGCCTGATTTTTCAGTCGTCTTCGATGCCGGCCAGGGTTATGTTTAGGGATGCTCGGAAACAGCGAACCCGGAGGGTCCAGTTGCATGTGGGGCTGCGTAAAGGCTCCCCTGGGGAGTTCTCTTGTACCCAAAGCCTTCCTTTGGGGGCACTTTTGGATGGGCGAAAAGGGCTCGGAACGCATTTCCTGGGGCGTGATTTTTCAGTCGTCTTCGATGCCGGCTAGGGCTATGTTTAGGGATGCTCGGAAACAGCGAACCCGGAGGGTCCAGTTGCATGTGGGGCTGCGTAAAGGCTCCCCTGGGGAGTTCTCTTGTACTCAAAGCCTTCCTTTGGGGGCACTTTTGGATGGGCGAAAAGGGCTCGGAACGCATTTCCTGGGGCCTTATTTTTCAGTCGTCTTCGATGCCGGCTAGGGCTATGTTTAGGGATGCTCGGAAACAGCGAACCCGGAGGGTCCAGTTGCATGTGGGGCTGCGTAAAGGCTCCCCTGGGGAGTTCACTTGTACATAAAGCCTTCATTTTGGGGCACTTTTGGATGGTCCAAAGGGGCTTGCAACGCATTTCCTGGGGCCTGAATTTTCAGTCGTCTTCGATGCCGGCCAGGGCTATGTTTAGGGATGCTCGGAAACAGCGAACCCGGAGGGTCCAGTTGCATGTGGGGCTGCGTAAAGGCTCCCCTGGGGAGTTCACTTGTACATAAAGCCTTCATTTTGGGGCACTTTTGGATGGTCCAAAGGGGCTTGCAACGCATTTCCTGGGGCCTGAATTTTCAGTCGTCTTCGATGCCGGCCAGGGCTATGTTTAGGGATGCTCGGAAACAGCGAACCCGGAGGGTCCAGTTGCATGTGGGGCTGCGTAAAGGCTCCCCTGGGGAGTTCTCTTATACCCAAAGCCTTCCTTTGGGGGCACTTTTGGATGGGCGAAAAGGGCTTGGAACGCATTTCCTGGGGCGTGATTTTTCAGTCGTCTTCGATGCCGGCTAGGGCTATGTTTAGGGATGCTCGGAAACACCGAACCTGGAGGGTCCAGTTGCATGTGGGGCTGCGTAAAGGCTCCCCTGGGGAGTTCTCTTGTACTCAAAGCCTTCCTTTGGGGGCACTTTTGGATGGGCGAAAAGGGCTCGGAACGCATTTCCTGGGGCCTGATTTTTCAGTCGTCTTCGTTGCCGGCTAGGGCTATGTTTAGGGATGCTCGGAAACAGCGAACCCGGAGGGTCCAGTTGCATGTGGGGCTGCGTAAAGGCTCCCCTGGGAACTTCAGATGTACCCAAAGCCTTCCTTTGGTGACACTTTTGGATGGTCCAAAGGGGCTTGCAACGCATTTCCTGAGGCCCGGTTTTTCAGTCTTCTCCCATGCCGGCTAGGGATATGTTTAGGGATGCTCGGAAACAGCGAACCCAGAGGGTCCAGTTGCATGTGGGGCTGCGTATAGGCTCCCCTGGGGAGTTCACTTGTACCCAAAGCCTTCCTTTGGGGGCACTTTTGGATGGGCGAAAAGGGCTCGCAACGCATTTCCTGGGGCCTGATTTTTCACTCGTCTTCGATGCCGGCTAGGGCTATGTTTAGGGATGCTCGGAAACAGCGAACCCGGAGGGTCCAGTTGCATGTGGGGCTGCGTAAAGGCTCCCCTGGGGAGTTCACTTGTTCCCACAGCCTTCCTTTGGTGACACTTTTGGATGGTCCAAAAGGGCTTGCAACGCGTTTCCTGGGGCCTGAATTTTCAGTCTTCTTCGATGCCGGCTAGGGCTATGTTTAGGGATGCTCGGAAACAGCGAACCCGGAGGGTCAAGTTGCATGTGGGGCTGCATATAGGCTCCCCTGGGAACTTCAGATATTCCCAAAGCCTTCCTTTGGGGGCACTTTTGGATGGTCCAAAGGGGCTCGGAATGCATTTCCTGGGGCCTGATTTTTCACTCGTCGCTGAAGACGGCTAGGGCTATGTTTAGGGATGCTCGGAAACAGCGAACCCGGAGGGTCCAGTTGCATGTGGGGCTACGTAAAGGCTCCCCTGGGGAGTTCACTTGTACCCAAAGCCTTTCTTTGGGGGCACTTTTGGATGGTAAAAGGGGCTTGCAAAGCATTTCCTGAGGCACTGTTTTTCAGTCTACTCCCATGCCAGCTAGGGCTATGTTTAGGGATGCTCGGAAACAGCGAACCCGGAGGGTCCAGTTGCATGTGGGGCTGCGTAAAGGCTCCCCTGGGGAGTTCTCTTGTACTCAAAGCCTTCCTTTGGGGGCACTTTTGGATGGGCGAAAAGGGCTCGGAACGCATTTCCTGGGGCCTTATTTTTCAGTCGTCTTCGATGCCGGCTAGGGCTATGTTTAGGGATGCTCGGAAACAGCGAACCCGGAGGGTCCAGTTGCATGTGGGGCTGCGTAAAGGCTCCCCTGGGGAGTTCACTTGTACATAAAGCCTTCATTTTGGGGCACTTTTGGATGGTCCAAAGGGGCTTGCAACGCATTTCCTGGGGCCTGAATTTTCAGTCGTCTTCGATGCCGGCCAGGGCTATGTTTAGGGATGCTCGGAAACAGCGAACCCGGAGGGTCCAGTTGCATGTGGGGCTGCGTAAAGGCTCCCCTGGGGAGTTCACTTGTACATAAAGCCTTCATTTTGGGGCACTTTTGGATGGTCCAAAGGGGCTTGCAACGCATTTCCTGGGGCCTGAATTTTCAGTCGTCTTCGATGCCGGCCAGGGCTATGTTTAGGGATGCTCGGAAACAGCGAACCCGGAGGGTCCAGTTGCATGTGGGGCTGCGTAAAGGCTCCCCTGGGGAGTTCTCTTATACCCAAAGCCTTCCTTTGGGGGCACTTTTGGATGGGCGAAAAGGGCTCGCAACGCATTTCCTGGGGCCTGATTTTTCAGTCGTCTTCGATGCCGGCTAGGGCTATGTTTAGGGATGCTCGGAAACACCGAACCTGGAGGGTCCAGTTGCATGTGGGGCTGCGTAAAGGCTCCCCTGGGGAGTTCTCTTATACCCAAAGCCTTCCTTTGGGGGCACTTTTGGATGGGCGAAAAGGGCTCGGAACGCATTTCCTGGGGCGTGATTTTTCAGTCGTCTTCGATGCCGGCTAGGGCTATGTTTAGGGATGCTCGGAAACACCGAACCTGGAGGGTCCAGTTGCATGTGGGGCTGCGTAAAGGCTCCCCTGGGGAGTTCTCTTGTACTCAAAGCCTTCCTTTGGGGGCACTTTTGGATGGGCGAAAAGGGCTCGGAACGCATTTCCTGGGGCCTGATTTTTCAGTCGTCTTCGTTGCCGGCTAGGGCTATGTTTAGGGATGCTCGGAAACAGCGAACCCGGAGGGTCCAGTTGCATGTGGGGCTGCGTAAAGGCTCCCCTGGGGAGTTCACTTGTACATAAAGCCTTCATTTTGGGGCACTTTTGGATGGTCCAAAGGGGCTTGCAAAGCATTTCCTGAGGCCCGGTTTTTCAGTCTTCTCCCATGCCGGCTAGGGATATGTTTAGGGATGCTCGGAAACAGCGAACCCGGAGGGTCCAGTTGCATGTGGGGCTGCGTAAAGGCTCCCCTGGGGAGTTCTCTTGTACCCAAAGCCTTCCTTTGGGGGCACTTTTGGATGGGCGAAAAGGGCTCGCAACGCATTTCCTGGGGCCTGATTTTTCACTCGTCTTCGATGCCGGCTAGGGCTATGTTTAGGGATGCTCGGAAACAGCGAACCCGGAGGGTCCAGTTGCATGTGGGGCTGCGTAAAGGCTCCCCTGGGGAGTTCACTTGTTCCCACAGCCTTCCTTTGGTGACACTTTTGGATGGTCCAAAAGGGCTTGCAACGCGTTTCCTGGGGCCTGAATTTTCAGTCTTCTTCGATGCCGGCTAGGGCTATGTTTAGGGATGCTCGGAAACAGCGAACCCGGAGGGTCAAGTTGCATGTGGGGCTGCATATAGGCTCCCCTGGGAACTTCAGATATTCCCAAAGCCTTCCTTTGGGGGCACTTTTGGATGGTCCAAAGGGGCTCGGAATGCATTTCCTGGGGCCTGATTTTTCACTCGTCGCTGAAGACGGCTAGGGCTATGTTTAGGGATGCTCGGAAACAGCGAACCCGGAGGGTCCAGTTGCATGTGGGGCTACGTAAAGGCTCCCCTGGGGAGTTCTCTTGTACCCAAAGACTTCCTTTGGTGACACTTTTGGATGGTCCAAAGGGGCTTGCAACGCGTTTTCTGAGGCCCGGTTTTTCAGTCTACTCCCATGCCGGCTAGGAATATATTTAGGGTTGCTCGGAAACAGCGAACCCGGAGGGTCCAGTTGCATGTGGGGCTGCGTAAAGGCTCCCCTGTGGAGTTCTCTTGTACATAAAGCCTTCCTTTCGGGGCACTTTTGGATGGGCGAAAAGGGCTCGGATCGCATTTCTTTGGGCCTTATTTTTCAGTCGTCTTCGTTGCCGGATAGGGCTATGTTTAGGGATGCTCGGAAACAGCGAACCCGGAGGGTCCAGTTGCATGTGGGGCTGCGTAAAGGCTCCCCTGGGAACTTCAGATGTACCCAAAGCCTTCCTTTGGGGGCACTTTTGGATTGGCGAAAAGGACTCGGAACGCATTTCCTGGGGCCTGATTTTTCACTCGTCTCTGAAGACGGCTAGGGCTATGTTTAGGGATGCTCGGAAACAGCGAACCCGGAGGGTCCAGTTGCATATGGGGCTGCGTAAAGGCTCCCCTGGGGAGTTCTCTTGTACCCAAAGCTTTCCTTTGGGGGCACTTTTGAATGGTCCAAAGGGGCTTGCAACGCATTTCCTGAGGCCCAGTTTTTCAGTCTTCTCCCAAGCCGGCTAGGGCTATGTTTAGGGATGCTCGGAAACAGCGAACCCGGAGGGTCCAGTTGCATGTGGGGCTGCGTAAAGGCTCTTCTGGGGAGTTCTCTTGTCCCCAAAGCCTTCCTTTGGGGACACTTTTGGATGGGCGAAAATGGCTCGCATCGCATTTCCTGGGGCCTGATTTTTCACTCGTCTTCGATGCCGGCTAGGGCTATGTTTAGGGTTGCTCGGAAACAGCGAACCCGGAGGGTCAAGTTGCATGTGGGGCTGCGTAAAGGCTCCCCTGGGGAGTTCTCTTGTACCCAAAGCCTTCCTTTGGGGGCACTTTTGGATGGTCCAAAGGGGCTTGCAACGCATTTCCTGGGGCCTGAATTTTCAGTCGTCTTCGATGCCGGCCAGGGCTATGTTTAGGGATGCTCGGAAACAGCGAACCCGGAGGGTCCAGTTGCATGTGGGGCTGCGTTAAGGCTCCCCTGGGGAGTTCACTTGTACCCTAAGCCTTCCTTTGGGGGCACTTTTGGATGGTCCAAAGGGGCTTGCAAAGCATTTCCTGAGGCACTGTTTTTCAGTCTACTCCCATGCCAGCTAGCGCTATGTTTAGGGATGCTCGGAAACAGCGAACCCGGAGGGTCCAGTTGCATGTGGGGCTGTGTAAAGGCTCCCCTGGGGAGTTCACTTGTACATAAAGCCTTCATTTTGGGGCACTTTTGGATGGTCCAAAGGGGCTTGCAACGCATTTCCTGGGGCCTGAATTTTCAGTCGTCTTCGATGCCGGCCAGGGCTATGTTTATGGATGCTCGGAAACAGCGAACCCGGAGGGTCAAGTTGCATGTGGGGCTGCGTAAAGGCTCCCCGGGGAACTTGAGATGCACCCAAAGCCTTCCATTGGGGGCACTTTTGGATGGGCGAAAACGGCTCGCAACGCTATTCCTGGGGCCTGATTTTTCACTCGTCTTCGATGCCGGCTAGGGCTATGTTTAGGGATGCTCAGAAACAGCGAACCCGGAGGGTCCAGTTGCATGTGGGGCTGCGTAAAGGCTCCCCTGGGGAGTTCACTTGTTCCCACAGCCTTCCTCTGGGGGCACTTTTGGATGGTCCAAAGGGGCTCGCAACGCATTTCCTGGGGCCTGATTTTTCAGTCGTCTTCGATGCCGGCTAGGGCTATGTTTAGGGATGCTCGGAAACAGCGAACCCGGAGGGTCCAGTTGCATGTGGGGCTGCGTAAAGGCTCCCCTGGGGAGTTCACTTGTACATAAAGCCTTCATTTTGGGGCACTTTTGGATGGTCCAAAGGGGCTCGCAACGCATTTCCTGAGGCCCGGTTTTTCAGTCTACTCCCATGCCAGCTAGGGATATGTTTAGGGATGCTCGGAAACAGCGAACCCGGAGGGTCCAGTTGCATGTGGGGCTGCGTAAAGGCTCCCCTGGGGAGTTCTCTTGTACCCAAAGCCTTCCTTTGGGGGCACTTTTGGATGGGCGAAAAGGGCTTGCAACGCATTTCCTGGGGCCTGATTTTTCAGTCGTCTTCGATGCCGGCTAGGGCTATGTTTAGGGATGCTCGGAAACAGCGAACCCGGAGGGTCCAGTTGCATGTGGGGCTGCGTAAAGGCTCCCCGGGGAACTTGAGATGCACCCAAAGCCTTCCTTTGGGGGCACATTTGGATGGGCGAAAATGGCTCGCAACGCCATTTCTGGGGCCTGATTTTTCACTCGTCTTCGATGCCGGCTAGGGCTATGTTTAGGGATGCTCAGAAACAGCGAACCCGGAGGGTCCAGTTGCATGTGGGGCTGCGTAAAGGCTCCCCTGGGGAGTTCACTTGTTCCCACAGCCTTCCTTTGGTGACACTTTTGGATGGTCCAAAGGGGCTTGCAACGCATTTCCTGAGGCCCGGTTTTTCAGTCTACTCCCATGCCAGCTAGGGCTATGTTTAGGGATGCTCGGAAACAGCGAACCCGGAGGGTCCAGTTGCATGTGGGGCTGCGTAAAGGCTCCCCTGGGAACTTCAGATGTACCCAAAGCCTTCCTTTGGGGGCACTTTTGGATGGGCGAAAAGGGCTCGCAACGCGTTTCCTGGTGCCTGATTTTTCAGTCGTCTTCGATGCGGGCCAGGGATATGTTTAGGGATGCTCGGAAACAGCGAACCCGGAGGGTCCAGTTGCATGTGGGGCTGCGTAAAGGCTCCCCTGGGGAGTTCACTTGTACATAAAGCCTTCATTTTGGGGCACTTTTGGATGGTCCAAAGGGGCTCGCAACGCATTTCCTGAGGCCCGGTTTTTCAGTCTACTCCCATGCCAGCTAGGGATATGTTTAGGGATGCTCGGAAACAGCGAACCCGGAGGGTCCAGTTGCATGTGGGGCTGCGTAAAGGCTCCCCTGGGGAGTTCTCTTGTACCCAAAGCCTTCCTTTGGGGGCACTTTTGGATGGGCGAAAAGGGCTTGCAACGCATTTCCTGGGGCCTGATTTTTCAGTCGTCTTCGATGCCGGCTAGGGCTATGTTTAGGGATGCTCGGAAACAGCGAACCCGGAGGGTCCAGTTGCATGTGGGGCTGCGTAAAGGCTCCCCGGGGAACTTGAGATGCACCCAAAGCCTTCCTTTGGGGGCACATTTGGATGGGCGAAAATGGCTCGCAACGCCATTCCTGGGGCCTGATTTTTCACTCGTCTTCGATGCCGGCTAGGGCTATGTTTAGGGATGCTCAGAAACAGCGAACCCGGAGGGTCCAGTTGCATGTGGGGCTGCGTAAAGGCTCCCCTGGGGAGTTCACTTGTTCCCACAGCCTTCCTTTGGTGACACTTTTGGATGGTCCAAAGGGGCTTGCAACGCATTTCCTGAGGCCCGGTTTTTCAGTCTACTCCCATGCCAGCTAGGGCTATGTTTAGGGATGCTCGGAAACAGCGAACCCGGAGGGTCCAGTTGCATGTGGGGCTGCGTAAAGGCTCCCCTGGGAACTTCAGATGTACCCAAAGCCTTCCTTTGGGGGCACTTTTGGATGGGCGAAAAGGGCTCGCAACGCGTTTCCTGGTGCCTGATTTTTCAGTCGTCTTCGATGCGGGCCAGGGATATGTTTAGGGATGCTCGGAAACAGCGAACCCGGAGGGTCCAGTTGCATGTGGGGCTGCGTAAAGGCTCCCCTGGGGAGTTCACTTGTACATAAAGCCTTCATTTTGGGGCACTTTTGGATGGTCCAAAGGGGCTCGCAACGCATTTCCTGGGGCCTGAATTTTCAGTCGTCTTCGATGCCGGCCAGGGCTATGTTTAGGGATGCTCGGAAACAGCGAACCCGGAGGGTCAAGTTGCATGTGGGGCTGCGTATAGGCTCCCCTGGGGAGTTCTCTTGTACCCAAAGCCTTCCTTTGGGGGCACTTTTGGATGGGCGAAAAGGGCTCGCAACGCATTTCCTGGGGCGTGATTTTTCACTCGTCTTCGATGCCGGCTAGGGCTATGTTTAGGGATGCTCGGAAACAGCGAACCCGGAGGGTCCAGTTGCATGTGGGGCTGCGTAAAGGCTCCCCTGGGAACTTCAGATGTACCCAAAGCCTTCCTTTGGGGGCACTTTTGGATGGGCGAAAAGGGCTCGCAACGCGTTTCCTGGTGCCTGATTTTTCAGTCGTCTTCGATGCGGGCCAGGGATATGTTTAGGGATGCTCGGAAACAGCGAACCCGGAGGGTCCAGTTGCATGTGGGGCTGCGTAAAGGCTCCCCTGTGGAGTTCTCTTGTACATAAAGCCTTCCTTTGGGGGCACTTTTGGATGGGCGAAAAGGGCTCGGATCGCATTTCTTTGGGCCTTATTTTTCAGTCGTCTTCGTTGCCGGATAGGGTTATGTTTAGGGATGCTCGGAAACAGCGAACCCGGAGGGTCCAGTTGCATGTGGGGCTGCGTAAAGGCTCCCCTGGGGAGTTCACTTGTACCCAAAGCCTTCCTTTGGGGGCACTTTTGGATTGGCGAAAAGGACTCGGAACGCATTTCCTGGGGCCTGATTTTTCACTCGTCTCTGAAGACGGCTAGGGCTATGTTTAGGGATGCTCGGAAACAGCGAACCCGGAGGGTCCAGTTGCATATGGGGCTGCGTAAAGGCTCCCCTGGGGAGTTCTCTTGTACCCAAAGCTTTCCTTTGGGGGCACTTTTGAATGGTCCAAAGGGGCTTGCAACGCATTTCCTGAGGCCCAGTTTTTCAGTCGTCTTCGATGCCGGCTAGGGCTATGTTTAGGGATGCTCGGAAACAGCGAACCCGGAGGGTCCAGTTGCATGTGGGGCTGCGTAAAGGCTCCCCTGGGGAGTTCTCTTGTCCCCAAAGACTTCCTTTGGGGACACTTTTGGATGGGCGAAAATGGCTCGCATCGCATTTCCTGGGGCCTGATTTTTCACTCGTCTTCGATGCCGGCTAGGGCTATGTTTAGGGTTGCTCGGAAACAGCGAACCCGGAGGGTCCAGTTGCATGTGGGGCTGCGTAAAGGCTCCCCTGGGGAGTTCTCTTGTGCCCAAAGCCTTCCTTTGGGGGCACTTTTGGATGGTCCAAAGGGGCTTGCAACGCATTTCCTGGGGCCTGAATTTTCAGTCGTCTTCGATGCCGGCCAGGGCTATGTTTAGGGATGCTCGGAAACAGCGAACCCGGAGGGTCCAGTTGCATGTGGGGCTGCGTTAAGGCTCCCCTGGGGAGTTCACTTGTACCCTAAGCCTTCCTTTGGGGGCACTTTTGGATGGTCCAAAGGGGCTTGCAAAGCATTTCCTGAGGCACTGTTTTTCAGTCTACTCCCATGCCAGCTAGCGCTATGTTTAGGGATGCTCGGAAACAGCGAACCCGGAGGGTCCAGTTGCATGTGGGGCTGTGTAAAGGCTCCCCTGGGGAGTTCACTTGTACATAAAGCCTTCATTTTGGGGCACTTTTGGATGGTCCAAAGGGGCTTGCAACGCATTTCCTGGGGCCTGAATTTTCAGTCGTCTTCGATGCCGGCCAGGGCTATGTTTATGGATGCTCGGAAACAGCGAACCCGGAGGGTCAAGTTGCATGTGGGGCTGCGTAAAGGCTCCCCGGGGAACTTGAGATGCACCCAAAGCCTTCCATTGGGGGCACTTTTGGATGGGCGAAAACGGCTCGCAACGCTATTCCTGGGGCCTGATTTTTCACTCGTCTTCGATGCCGGCTAGGGCTATGTTTAGGGATGCTCAGAAACAGCGAACCCGGAGGGTCCAGTTGCATGTGGGGCTGCGTAAAGGCTCCCCTGGGGAGTTCACTTGTTCCCACAGCCTTCCTCTGGGGGCACTTTTGGATGGTCCAAAGGGGCTCGGAACGCATTTCCTGGGGCCTGATTTTTCAGTCGTCTTCGATGCCGGCTAGGGCTATGTTTAGGGATGCTCGGAAACAGCGAACCCGGAGGGTCCAGTTGCATGTGGGGCTGCGTAAAGGCTCCCCTGGGGAGTTCACTTGTACATAAAGCCTTCATTTTGGGGCACTTTTGGATGGTCCAAAGGGGCTCGCAACGCATTTCCTGAGGCCCGGTTTTTCAGTCTACTCCCATGCCAGCTAGGGATATGTTTAGGGATGCTCGGAAACAGCGAACCCGGAGGGTCCAGTTGCATGTGGGGCTGCGTAAAGGCTCCCCTGGGGAGTTCTCTTGTACCCAAAGCCTTCCTTTGGGGGCACTTTTGGATGGGCGAAAAGGGCTCGCAACGCATTTCCTGGGGCCTGATTTTTCAGTCGTCTTCGATGCCGGCTAGGGCTATGTTTAGGGATGCTCGGAAACAGCGAACCCGGAGGGTCCAGTTGCATGTGGGGCTGCGTAAAGGCTCCACGGGGAACTTGAGATGCACCCAAAGCCTTCCTTTGGGGGCACATTTGGATGGGCGAAAATGGCTCGCAACGCCATTCCTGGGGCCTGATTTTTCACTCGTCTTCGATGCCGGCTAGGGCTATGTTTAGGGATGCTCAGAAACAGCGAACCCGGAGGGTCCAGTTGCATGTGGGGCTGCGTAAAGGCTCCCCTGGGGAGTTCACTTGTTCCCACAGCCTTCCTTTGGTGACACTTTTGGATGGTCCAAAGGGGCTTGCAACGCATTTCCTGAGGCCCGGTTTTTCAGTCTACTCCCATGCCAGCTAGGGCTATGTTTAGGGATGCTCGGAAACAGCGAACCCGGAGGGTCCAGTTGCATGTGGGGCTGCGTAAAGGCTCCCCTGGGAACTTCAGATGTACCCAAAGCCTTCCTTTGGGGGCACTTTTGGATGGGCGAAAAGGGCTCGCAACGCGTTTCCTGGTGCCTGATTTTTCAGTCGTCTTCGATGCGGGCCAGGGATATGTTTAGGGATGCTCGGAAACAGCGAACCCGGAGGGTCCAGTTGCATGTGGGGCTGCGTAAAGGCTCCCCTGGGGAGTTCACTTGTACATAAAGCCTTCATTTTGGGGCACTTTTGGATGGTCCAAAGGGGCTCGCAACGCATTTCCTGGGGCCTGAATTTTCAGTCGTCTTCGATGCCGGCCAGGGCTATGTTTAGGGATGCTCGGAAACAGCGAACCCGGAGGGTCAAGTTGCATGTGGGGCTGCGTATAGGCTCCCCGTGGGGAGTTCTCTTGTACCCAAAGCCTTCCTTTGGGGGCACTTTTGGATGGGCGAAAAGGGCTCGCAACGCATTTCCTGGGGCCTGATTTTTCACTCGTCTCTGAAGACGGCTAGGGCTATGTTTAGGGATGCTCGGAAACAGCGAACCCGGAGGGTCCATTTGCATGTGGGGCTGCGTAAAGGCTCCCCTGGGGAGTTCTCTTGTACCCAAAGCCTTCCTTTGGGGGCACTTTTGGATGGGCGAAAAGGGCTCGGAACGCATTTCCTGGGGCCTTATTTTTCAGTCGTCTTCGTTGCCGTCTAGGGCTATGTTTAGGGATGCTCGGAAACAGCGAACCCGGAGGGTCCAGTTGCATGTGGGGCTGCGTAAAGGCTCCCCTGGGAACTTCAGATGTACCCAAAGCCTTCCTTTGGGGGCACTTTTGGATGGTCCAAAGGGGCTTGCAAAGCATTTCCTGAGGCCCGCTTTTTCAGTCTTCTCCCATGCCGGCTAGGGATATGTTTAGGGATGCTCGGAAACAGCGAACCCGGAGGGTCCAGTTGCATGTGGGGCTGCGTAAAGGCTCCCCTGGGGAGTTCTCTTGTACCCAAAGCCTTCCTTTGGGGGCACTTTTGGATGGGCGAAAAGGGCTCGCAACGCATTTCCTGGGGCCTGATTTTTCAGTCGTCTTCGATGCCGGCTAGGGCTATGTTTAGGGATGCTCGGAAACAGCGAACCCGGAGGGTCCAGTTGCATGTGGGGCTGCGTAAAGGCACCCCTGGGAACTTGAGATGCACCCAAAGCCTTCCTTTGGGGGCACTTTTGGATGGGCGAAAAGGGCTCGCAACGCGATTCCTGGGGCCTGATTTTTCACTCGTCTTCGATGCCGGCTTGGGCTATGTTTAGGGATGCTCAGAAACAGCGAACCCGGAGGGTCCAGTTGCATGTGGGGCTGCGTAAAGGCTCCCCTGGGGAGTTCACTTGTTCCCACAGCCTTCCTTTGGTGACACTTTTGGATGGTCCAAAGGGGCTCGCAACGCATTTCCTGGGGCCTGATTTTTCAGTCGTCTTCGATGCCGGCTAGGGCTATGTTTAGGGATGCTCGGAAACAGCGAACCCGGAGGGTCCAGTTGCATGTGGGGCTGCGTAAATGATCCCCTGGGGAGTTCACTTGTACATAAAGCCTTCATTTTGGTACAGTTTTGGATGGTCCAAAGGGGCTTGCAACGCATTTCCTGAGGCCCGGTTTTTCAGTCTACTCCCATGCCAGCTAGGGCTATGTTTAGGGATGCTCGGAAACAGCGAACCCGGAGGGTCCAGTTGCATGTGGGGCTGCGTAAAGGCTCCCCGGGGAACTTCAGATGTACCCAAAGCCTTCCTTTGGGGGCACTTTTGGATGGGCGACAAGGGCTCGCAACGCGTTTCCTGGGGCCTGATTTTTCAGTCGTCTTCGATGCCGGCTAGGGCTATGTTTAGGGATGCTCGGAAACAGCGAACCCGGAGGGTCAAGTTGCATGTGAGGCTGCGTATAGGTTCCCCTGGGAACTTCAGATGTTCCCAAAGCCTTCCTTTGGGGGCACTTTTGGATGGTCCAAAGGGGCTTGCAAAGCATTTCCTGAGGCCCAGTTTTTCAGTCTTCTCCCATGCCGGCTAGGGCTATGTTTAGGGATGCTCGGAAACAGCGAACCCGGAGGGTCCAGTTGCATGTGGGGCTGCGTAAAGGCTCCCCTGGGGAGTTCTCTTGTACTCAAAGCCTTCCTTTGGGGGCACTTTTGGATGGGCGAAAAGGGCTCGGAACGCATTTCCTGGGGCCTTATTTTTCAGTCGTCTTCGATGCCGGCTAGGGCTATGTTTAGGGATGCTCGGAAACAGCGAACCCGGAGGGTCCAGTTGCATGTGGGGCTGCGTAAAGGCTCCCCTGGGGAGTTCACTTGTACATAAAGCCTTCATTTTGGGGCACTTTTGGATGGTCCAAAGGGGCTTGCAACGCATTTCCTGGGGCCTGAATTTTCAGTCGTCTTCGATGCCGGCCAGGGCTATGTTTAGGGATGCTCGGAAACAGCGAACCCGGAGGGTCCAGTTGCATGTGGGGCTGCGTAAAGGCTCCCCTGGGGAGTTCTCTTATACCCAAAGCCTTCCTTTGGGGGCACTTTTGGATGGGCGAAAAGGGCTCGGAACGCATTTCCTGGGGCGTGATTTTTCAGTCGTCTTCGATGCCGGCTAGGGCTATGTTTAGGGATGCTCGGAAACAGCGAACCCGGAGGGTCCAGTTGCATGTGGGGCTGCGTAAAGGCTCCCCTGGGGAGTTCTCTTGTACTCAAAGCCTTCCTTTGGGGGCACTTTTGGATGGGCGAAAAGGGCTCGGAACGCATTTCCTGGGGCCTGATTTTTCAGTCGTCTTCGTTGCCGGCTAGGGATATGTTTAGGGATGCTCGGAAACAGCGAACCCGGAGGGTCCAGTTGCATGTGGGGCTGCGTAAAGGCTCCCCGGGGAACTTCAGATGTACCCAAAGCCTTCCTTTGGTGACACTTTTGGATGGTCCAAAGGGGCTTGCAACGCATTTCCTGAGGCCCGGTTTTTCAGTCTTCTCCCATGCCGGCTAGGGATATGTTTAGGGATGCTCGGAAACAGCGAACCCGGAGGGTCCAGTTGCATGTGGGGCTGCGTATAGGCTCCCCTGGGGAGTTCTCTTGTACCCAAAGCCTTCCTTTGGGGGCACTTTTGGATGGGCGAAAAGGGCTCGCAACGCATTTCCTGGGGCCTGATTTTTCAGTCGTCTTCGATGCCGGCTAGGGCTATGTTTAGGGATGCTCGGAAACAGCGAACCCGGAGGGTCCAGTTGCATGTGGGGCTGCGTAAAGGCTCCCCTGGGGAGTTCACTTGTACATAAAGCCTTCATTTTGGGGCACTTTTGGATGGTCCAAAGGGGCTTGCAACGCATTTCCTGGGGCCTGAATTTTCAGTCGTCTTCGATGCCGGCCAGGGCTATGTTTAGGGATGCTCGGATACAGCGAACCCGGAGGGTCAAGTTGCATGTGGGGCTGCGTAAAGGCTCCCCTGGGGAGTTCTCTTGAACCCAAAGCCTTCCTTTGGGGGCACTTTTGGATGGGCGAAAAGGGCTCGGAACGCATTTCCTGGGGCGTGATTTTTCAGTCGTCTTCGTTGCCGTCTAGGGCTATGTTTAGGGATGCTCGGATACAGCGAACCCGGAGGGTCCAGTTGCATGTGGGGCTGCGTAAAGGCTCCCCTGGGGAGTTCTCTTGTACTCAAAGCCTTCCTTTGGGGGCACATTTGGATGGGCGAAAAGGGCTCACAACGCATTTCCTGGGGCCTTATTTTTCAGTCGTCTTCGTTGCCGGATAGGGATATGTTTAGGGATGCTCGGAAACAGCGAACCCGGAGGGTCCAGTTGCATGTGGGGCTGCGTAAAGGCTCCCCTGGGAACTTCAGATGTACCCAAAGCCTTCCTTTGGGGGCACTTTTGGATGGTCCAAAGGGGCTTGCAACGCATTTCCTGAGGCCCGGTTTTTCAGTCTTCTCCCATGCCGGCTAGGGATATGTTTAGGGATGCTCGGAAACAGCGAACCCAGAGGGTCCAGTTGCATGTGGGGCTGCGTATAGGCTCCCCTGGGGAGTTCACTTGTACCCAAAGCCTTCCTTTGGGGGCACTTTTGGATGGGCGAAAAGGGCTCGCAACGCATTTCCTGGGGCCTGATTTTTCACTCGTCTTCGATGCCGGCTAGGGCTATGTTTAGGGATGCTCGGAAACAGCGAACCCGGAGGGTCCAGTTGCATGTGGGGCTGCGTAAAGGCTCCCCTGGGGAGTTCACTTGTTCCCACAGCCTTCCTTTGGTGACACTTTTGGATGGTCCAAAAGGGCTTGCAACGCGTTTCCTGGGGCCTGAATTTTCAGTCTTCTTCGATGCCGGCTAGGGATATGTTTAGGGATGCTCGGAAACAGCGAACCCGGAGGGTCAAGTTGCATGTGGGGCTGCATATAGGCTCCCCTGGGAACTTCAGATATTCCCAAAGCCTTCCTTTGGGGGCACTTTTGGATGGTCCAAAGGGGCTCGGAATGCATTTCCTGGGGCCTGATTTTTCACTCGTCGCTGAAGACGGCTAGGGCTATGTTTAGGGATGCTCGGAAACAGCGAACCCGGAGGGTCCAGTTGCATATGGGGCTACGTAAAGGCTCCCCTGGGGAGTTCTCTTGTACCCAAAGACTTCCTTTGGTGACACTTTTGGATGGTCCAAAGGGGCTTGCAACGCGTTTTCTGAGGCCCGGTTTTTCAGTCTACTCCCATGACGGCTAGGAATATATTTAGGGTTGCTCGGAAACAGCGAACCCGGAGGGTCCAGTTGCATGTGGGGCTGCGTAAAGGCTCCCCTGTGGAGTTCTCTTGTACCCAAAGCCTTCCTTTCGGGGCACTTTTGGATGGGCGAAAAGGGCTCGGATCGCATTTCTTTGGGCCTTATTTTTCAGTCGTCTTCGTTGCCGGATAGGGTTATGTTTAGGGATGCTCGGAAACAGCGAACCCGGAGGGTCCAGTTGCATGTGGGGCTGCGTAAAGGCTCCCCTGGGAACTTCAGATGTACCCAAAGCCTTCCTTTGGGGGCACTTTTGGATGGTCCAAAGGGGCTTGCAACGCATTTCCTGAGGCCCGGTTTTTCAGTCTTCTCCCATGCCGGCTAGGGATATGTTTAGGGATGCTCGGAAACAGCGAACCCAGAGGGTCCAGTTGCATGTGGGGCTGCGTATAGGCTCCCCTGGGGAGTTCACTTGTAGCCAAAGCCTTCCTTTGGGGGCACTTTTGGATGGGCGAAAAGGGCTCGCAACGCATTTCCTGGGGCCTGATTTTTCACTCGTCTTCGATGCCGGCTAGGGCTATGTTTAGGGATGCTCGGAAACAGCGAACCCGGAGGGTCCAGTTGCATGTGGGGCTGCGTAAAGGCTCCCCTGGGGAGTTCACTTGTTCCCACAGCCTTCCTTTGGTGACACTTTTGGATGGTCCAAAAGGGCTTGCAACGCGTTTCCTGGGGCCTGAATTTTCAGTCTTCTTCGATGCCGGCTAGGGATATGTTTAGGGATGCTCGGAAACAGCGAACCCGGAGGGTCAAGTTGCATGTGGGGCTGCATATAGGCTCCCCTGGGAACTTCAGATATTCCCAAAGCCTTCCTTTGGGGGCACTTTTGGATGGTCCAAAGGGGCTCGGAATGCATTTCCTGGGGCCTGATTTTTCACTCGTCGCTGAAGACGGCTAGGGCTATGTTTAGGGATGCTCGGAAACAGCGAACCCGGAGGGTCCAGTTGCATATGGGGCTACGTAAAGGCTCCCCTGGGGAGTTCTCTTGTACCCAAAGACTTCCTTTGGTGACACTTTTGGATGGTCCAAAGGGGCTTGCAACGCGTTTTCTGAGGCCCGGTTTTTCAGTCTACTCCCATGACGGCTAGGAATATATTTAGGGTTGCTCGGAAACAGCGAACCCGGAGGGTCCAGTTGCATGTGGGGCTGCGTAAAGGCTCCCCTGTGGAGTTCTCTTGTACCCAAAGCCTTCCTTTCGGGGCACTTTTGGATGGGCGAAAAGGGCTCGGATCGCATTTCTTTGGGCCTTATTTTTCAGTCGTCTTCGTTGCCGGATAGGGTTATGTTTAGGGATGCTCGGAAACAGCGAACCCGGAGGGTCCAGTTGCATGTGGGGCTGCGTAAAGGCTCCCCTGGGAACTTCAGATGTACCCAAAGCCTTCCTTTGGGGGCACTTTTGGATTGGCGAAAAGGACTCGGAACGCATTTCCTGGGGCCTGATTTTTCACTCGTCTCTGAAGACGGCTAGGGCTATGTTTAGGGATGCTCGGAAACAGCGAACCCGGAGGGTCCAGTTGCATATGGGGCTACGTAAAGGCTCCCCTGGGGAGTTCTCTTGTACCCAAAGCTTTCCTTTGGGGGCACTTTTGAATGGTCCAAAGGGGCTTGCAACGCATTTCCTGAGGCCCAGTTTTTCAGTCTTCTCCCAAGCCGGCTAGGGCTATGTTTAGGGATGCTCGGAAACAGCGAACCCGGAGGGTCCAGTTGCATGTGGGGCTGCGTAAAGGCTCCCCTGGGGAGTTCTCTTGTACCCAAAGCCTTCCTTTGGGGACACTTTTGGATGGGCGAAAATGGCTCGCATCGCATTTCCTGGGGCCTGATTTTTCACTCGTCTTCGATGCCGGCTAGGGCTATGTTTAGGGTTGCTCGGAAACAGCGAACCCGGAGGGTCCAGTTGCATGTGGGGCTGCGTAAAGGCTCCCCTGGGGAGTTCTCTTGTACCCAAAGCCTTCCTTTGGGGGCACTTTTGGATGGTCCAAAGGGGCTTGCAACGCATTTCCTGGGGCCTGAATTTTCAGTCGTCTTCGATGCCGGCCAGGGCTATGTTTAGGGATGCTCGGAAACAGCGAACCCGGAGGGTCCAGTTGCATGTGGGGCTGCGTTAAGGCTCCCCTGGGGAGTTCACTTGTACCCTAAGCCTTCCTTTGGGGGCACTTTTGGATGGTCCAAAGGGGCTTGCAAAGCATTTCCTGAGGCACTGTTTTTCAGTCTACTCCCATGCCAGCTAGCGCTATGTTTAGGGATGCTCGGAAACAGCGAACCCGGAGGGTCCAGTTGCATGTGGGGCTGTGTAAAGGCTCCCCTGGGGAGTTCACTTGTACATAAAGCCTTCATTTTGGGGCACTTTTGGATGGTCCAAAGGGGCTTGCAACGCATTTCCTGGGGCCTGAATTTTCAGTCGTCTTCGAAGCCGGCCAGGGCTATGTTTATGGATGCTCGGAAACAGCGAACCCGGAGGGTCAAGTTGCATGTGGGGCTGCGTAAAGGCTCCCCTGGGGAGTTCTCTTGTACCCAAAGACTTCCTTTGGGGGCACTTTTGGATGGGCGAAAAATGCTCGGAACGCATTTCCTGGGGCGTGATTTTTCACTCGTCTTCGATGCCGGCTAGGGCTATGTTTAGGGATGCTCGGAAACAGCGAACCCGGAGGGTCCAGTTGCATGTGGGGCTGCGTAAAGGCTCCCCTGTGGAGTTCTCTTGTACCCAAAGCCTTTCTTTGGGGGCACTTTTGGATGGGCGAAAAGGGCTCGGAACGCATTTCCTGGGGCCTTATTTTTCAGTCGTCTTCGATGCCGGCTAGGGCTATGTTTAGGGATGCTCGGGAACAGCGAACCCGGAGGGTCCAGTTGCATGTGGGGCTGCGTAAAGGCTCCCCTGGGAACTTCAGATGTACCCAAAGCCTTCCTTTGGGGGCACTTTTGGATGGTCCAAAGGGGCTTGCAACGCATTTCCTGGGGCCTGATTTTTCAGTCGTCTTCGATGCCGGCTAGGGCTATGTTTAGGGATGCTCGGAAACAGCGAACCCGGAGGGTCCAGTTGCATGTGGGGCTGCGTAAAGGCTCCCCTGGGAACTTCAGATGTACCCAAAGCCTTCCTTTGGTGACACTTTTGGATGGGCGAAAAGGGCTCGCAACCCGTTTCCTGGGGCCTGATTTTTCAGTCGTCTTCGATGCCGGCTAGGGCTATGTTTAGGGATGCTCAGAAACAGCGAACCCGGAGGGTCCAGTTGCATGTGGGGCTGCGTAAAGGCTCCCCTGGGGAGTTCACTTGTTCCCACAGCCTTCCTTTGGTGACACTTTTGGATGGTCCAAAAGGGCTTGCAACGCGTTTCCTGGGGCCTGATTTTTCAGTCGTCTTCGATGCCGGCTAGGGCTATGTTTAGGGATGCTCGGAAACAGCGAACCCGGAGGGTCAAGTTGCATGTGGGGCTGCGTATAGGCTCCCCTGGGAACTTCAGATGTTCCCAAAGCCTTCCTTTGGGGGCACTTTTGGATGGTCCAAAGGGGCTTGCAACGCATTTCCTGAGACCCGGTTTTTCAGTCTTCTCCCATGCCGGCTTGGGCTATGTTTAAGGTTGCTCGGAAACAGCAAACCCGGAGGGTCCAGTTGCATGTGGGGCTGCGTAAAGGCTCCCCGGGGAACTTCAGATGTACCCAAAGCCTTCCTTTGGGGGCACTTTTGGATGGTCCAAAGGGGCTCGGAATGCATTTCCTGGGGCCTGATTTTTCAGTCGTCTTCGTTGCCGGCTAGGGCTATGTTTAGGGATGCTCGGAAACAGCGAACCCGGAGGGTCCAGTTGCATATGGGGCTACGTAAAGGCTCCCCTGGGGAGTTCTCTTGTACCCAAAGCCTTCCTTTGGGGGCACTTTTAAATGGTCCAAAGGGGCTTGAAACGCGTTTTCTGAGGCCCGGTTTTTCAGTCTACTCCCATGCCGGCTAGGAATATATTTAGGGTTGCTCGGAAACTGCGAACCCAGAGGGTCCAGTTGCATGTGGGGCTGCGTAAAGGCTCCCCTGGGGAGTTCTCTTGTACCCAAAGCCTTCCTTTCGGGGCACTTTTGGATGGGCGAAAAGGGCTCGGAACGCATTTCTTTGGGCCTTATTTTTCAGTCGTCTTCGTTGCCGGATAGGGTTATGTTTAGGGATGCTCGGAAACAGCGAACCCGGAAGGTCCAGTTGCATGTGGGGCTGCGTAAAGGCTCCCCTGGGAACTTCAGATGTACCCAAAGCCTTCCTTTGGGGGCACTTTTGGATTGGCGAAAAGGACTCGGAACGCATTTCCTGGGGCCTGATTTTTCACTCGTCTCTGAAGATGGCTAGGGCTATGTTTAGGGATGCTCGGAAACAGCGAACCCGGAGGGTCCAGTTGCATATGGGGCTACGTAAAGGCTCCCCTGGGGAGTTCTCTTGTACCCAAAGCCTTCCTTTGGGGGCACTTTTGAATGGTCCAAAGGGGCTTGCAACGCATTTCCTGAGGCCCAGTTTTTCAGTCTTCTCCCAAGCCGGCTAGGGCTATGTTTAGGGTTGCTCGGAAACAGCAAACCCGGAGGGTCCAGTTGCATGTGGGGTTGCCTAAAGGCTCCCCGGGGAACTTGAGATGCACCCAAAGCCTTCCTTTGGGGACACTTTTGGATGGACGAAAATGGCTCGCAACGGTTTTCCTGAGGCCTGATTTTTCACTCGTCTTCGATGCCGGCTAGGGCTATGTTTAGGGATGCTCGGAAACAGCGAACCCGGAGGGTCCAGTTGCATGTGGGGCTGCGTAAAGGCTCCCCTGGGGAGTTCTCTTGTACCCAAAGCCTTCATTTTGGGGCACTTTTGGATGGTCCAAAGGGGCTGGCAACGCATTTCCTGTGGCCTGAATTTTCAGTCGTCTTCGATGCCGGCCAGGGTTATGTTTAGGGATGCTCGGAAACAGCGAACCCGGAGGGTCCAGTTGCATGTGGGGCTGCGTTAAGGCTCCCCTGGGGAGTTCACTTGTACCCAAAGCCTTCCTTTGGGGGCACTTTTGGATGGTCCAAAGGGGCTTGCAACGCATTTCCTGAGGCACTGTTTTTCAGTCTACTCCCATGCCAGCTAGCGCTATGTTTAGGGATGCTCGGAAACAGCGAACCCGGAGGGTCCAGTTGCATGTGGGGCTGTGTAAAGCCTCCCCTGGGAACTTCAGATGTACCCAAAGCCTTCCTTTGGGGGCACTTTTGGATGGGCGAAAAGGGCTCGCAACGCATTTCCTGGGGCCTTATTTTTCAGTCGTCTTCGTTGCCGGCTAGGGCTATGTTTAGGGATGCTCGGAAACAGCGAACCCGGAGGGTCCAGTTGCATGTGGGGCTGCGTAAAGGCTCCCCTGGGAACTTCAGATGTACCCAAAGCCTTCCTTTGGGGGCACTTTTGGATGGGCGAAAAGGGCTCGGAACGCATTTCCTGGGGCCTTATTTTTCAGTCGTCTTCGTTGCCGTCTAGGGCTATGTTTAGGGATGCTCGGAAACAGCGAACCCGGAGGGTCCAGTTGCATGTGGGGCTGCGTAAAGGCTCCCCTGGGGAGTTCTCTTGTACCCAATGCCTTCCTTTGGGGGCACTTTTGGATGGGCGAAAAGGGCTCGCAACGCATTTCCTGGGGCCTGATTTTTCAGTCGTCTTCGATGCCGGCTAGGGCTATGTTTATGGATGCTCGGAAACAGCGAACCCGGAGGGTCAAGTTGCATGTGGGGCTGCGTAAAGGCTCCCCTGGGGAGTTCTCTTGTACCCAAAGCCTTCCTTTGGGGGCACTTTTGGATGGGCGAAAAATGCTCGGAACGCATTTCCTGGGGCGTGATTTTTCACTCGTCTTCGATGCCGGCTAGGGCTATGTTTAGGGATGCTCGGAAACAGCGAACCCGGAGGGTCCAGTTGCATGTGGGGCTGCGTAAAGGCTCCCCTGTGGAGTTCTCTTGTACCCAAAGCCTTTCTTTGGGGGCACTTTTGGATGGGCGAAAAGGGCTCGGAACGCATTTCCTGGGGCCTTATTTTTCAGTCGTCTTCGTTGCCGGCTAGGGCTATGTTTAGGGATGCTCGGGAACAGCGAACCCGGAGGGTCCAGTTGCATGTGGGGCTGCGTAAAGGCTCCCCTGGGAACTTCAGATGTACCCAAAGCCTTCCTTTGGGGGCACTTTTGGATGGTCCAAAGGGGCTTGCAACGCATTTCCTGAGGCCCGGTTTTTCAGTCTTCTCCCATGCCGGCTAGGGTTATGTTTAGGGATGCTCGGAAACAGCAAACCCGGAGGGTCCAGTTGCATGTGGGGCTGCGTAAAGGCTCCCCTGGGGAGTTCTCTTGTACCCAAAGCATTCCTTTGGGGGCACTTTTGGATGGGCGAAAAGGGCTCGCAACGCATTTCCTGGGGCCTGATTTTTCAGTCGTCTTCGATGCCGGCTAGGGCTATGTTTAGGGATGCTCGGAAACAGCGAACCCGGAGGGTCCAGTTGCATGTGGGGCTGCGTAAAGGCTCCCCTGGGAACTTCAGATGTACCCAAAGCCTTCCTTTGGTGACACTTTTGGATGGGCGAAAAGGGCTCGCAACCCGTTTCCTGGGGCCTGATTTTTCAGTCGTCTTCGATGCCGGCTAGGGCTATGTTTAGGGATGCTCAGAAACAGCGAACCCGGAGGGTCCAGTTGCATGTGGGGCTGCGTAAAGGCTCCCCTGGGGAGTTCACTTGTTCCCACAGCCTTCCTTTGGTGACACTTTTGGATGGTCCAAAAGGGCTTGCAACGCGTTTCCTGGGGCCTGATTTTTCAGTCGTCTTCGATGCCGGCTAGGGCTATGTTTAGGGATGCTCGGAAACAGCGAACCCGGAGGGTCAAGTTGCATGTGGGGCTGCGTATAGGCTCCCCTGGGAACTTCAGATGTTCCCAAAGCCTTCCTTTGGGGGCACTTTTGGATGGTCCAAAGGGGCTTGCAACGCATTTCCTGAGACCCGGTTTTTCAGTCTTCTCCCATGCCGGCTTGGGCTATGTTTAAGGTTGCTCGGAAACAGCAAACCCGGAGGGTCCAGTTGCATGTGGGGCTGCGTAAAGGCTCCCCGGGGAACTTCAGATGTACCCAAAGCCTTCCTTTGGGGGCACTTTTGGATGGTCCAAAGGGGCTCGGAATGCATTTCCTGGGGCCTGATTTTTCAGTCGTCTTCGTTGCCGGCTAGGGCTATGTTTAGGGATGCTCGGAAACAGCGAACCCGGAGGGTCCAGTTGCATGTGGGGCTGCGTAAAGGCTCCCCTGGGGAGTTCTCTTGTACCCAATGCCTTCCTTTGGGGGCACTTTTGGATGGGCGAAAAGGGCTCGCAACGCATTTCCTGGGGCCTGATTTTTCAGTCGTCTTCGATGCCGGCTAGGGCTATGTTTAGGGATGCTCGGAAACAGCGAACCCGGAGGGTCAAGTTGCATGTGGGGCTGCGTAAAGGCTCCCCAGGGAACTTGAGATGCACCCAAAGCCTTCCTTTGGGGGCACTTTTGGATGGTCCAAAGGGGCTCGGAACGCGTTTCCTGGGGCCTGATTTTTCAGTCGTCTTCGATGCCGGCTAGGGCTATGTTTAGGGATGCTCAGAAACAGCGAACCCGGAGGGTCCAGTTGCATGTGGGGCTGCGTAAAGGCTCCCCTGGGGAGTTCACTTGTTCCCACAGCCTTCCTTTGGTGACACTTTTGTATGGTCCAAAAGGGCTTGCAACGCGTTTCCTGGGGCCTGATTTTTCACTCGTCTTCGATGCCGGCTAGGGCTATGTTTAGGGATGCTCGGAAACAGCGAACCCGGAGGGTCAAGTTGCATGTGGGGCTGCGTATAGGCTCCCCTGGGGAGTTCTCTTGTACCCAAAGCATTCCTTTGGGGGCACTTTTGGATGGGCGAAAAGGGCTCGCAACGCATTTCCTGGGGCCTGATTTTTCAGTCGTCTTCGATGCCGGCTAGGGCTATGTTTAGGGATGCTCGGAAACAGCGAACCCGGAGGGTCCAGTTGCATGTGGGGCTGCGTAAAGGCTCCCCTGGGAACTTCAGATGTACCCAAAGCCTTCCTTTGGTGACACTTTTGGATGGGCGAAAAGGGCTCGCAACCCGTTTCCTGGGGCCTGATTTTTCAGTCGTCTTCGATGCCGGCTAGGGCTATGTTTAGGGATGCTCAGAAACAGCGAACCCGGAGGGTCCAGTTGCATGTGGGGCTGCGTAAAGGCTCCCCTGGGGAGTTCACTTGTTCCCACAGCCTTCCTTTGGTGACACTTTTGGATGGTCCAAAAGGGCTTGCAACGCGTTTCCTGGGGCCTGATTTTTCAGTCGTCTTCGATGCCGGCTAGGGCTATGTTTAGGGATGCTCGGAAACAGCGAACCCGGAGGGTCAAGTTGCATGTGGGGCTGCGTATAGGCTCCCCTGGGAACTTCAGATGTTCCCAAAGCCTTCCTTTGGGGGCACTTTTGGATGGTCCAAAGGGGCTTGCAACGCATTTCCTGAGACCCGGTTTTTCAGTCTTCTCCCATGCCGGCTTGGGCTATGTTTAAGGTTGCTCGGAAACAGCAAACCCGGAGGGTCCAGTTGCATGTGGGGCTGCGTAAAGGCTCCCCGGGGAACTTCAGATGTACCCAAAGCCTTCCTTTGGGGGCACTTTTGGATGGTCCAAAGGGGCTCGGAATGCATTTCCTGGGGCCTGATTTTTCAGTCGTCTTCGTTGCCGGCTAGGGCTATGTTTAGGGATGCTCGGAAACAGCGAACCCGGAGGGTCCAGTTGCATATGGGGCTACGTAAAGGCTCCCCTGGGGAGTTCTCTTGTACCCAAAGCCTTCCTTTGGGGGCACTTTTAAATGGTCCAAAGGGGCTTGCAACGCGTTTTCTGAGGCCCGGTTTTTCAGTCTACTCCCATGCCGGCTAGGAATATATATAGGGTTGCTCGGAAACTGCGAACCCGGAGGGTCCAGTTGCATGTGGGGCTGCGTAAAGGCTCCCCTGGGGAGTTCTCTTGTACCCAAAGCCTTCCTTTCGGGGCACTTTTGGATGGGCGAAAAGGGCTCGGAACGCATTTCTTTGGGCCTTATTTTTCAGTCGTCTTCGTTGCCGGATAGGGTTATGTTTAGGGATGCTCGGAAACAGCGAACCCGGAGGGTCCAGTTGCATATGGGGCTACGTAAAGGCTCCCCTGGGGAGTTCTCTTGTACCCAAAGCCTTCCTTTGGGGGCACTTTTGAATGGTCCAAAGGGGCTTGCAACGCATTTCCTGAGGCCCAGTTTTTCAGTCTTCTCCCAAGCCGGCTAGGGCTATGTTTAGGGTTGCTCGGAAACAGCAAACCCGGAGGGTCCAGTTGCATGTGGGGTTGCCTAAAGGCTCCCCGGGGAACTTGAGATGCACCCAAAGCCTTCCTTTGGGGACACTTTTGGATGGACGAAAATGGCTCGCAACGGTTTTCCTGAGGCCTGATTTTTCACTCGTCTTCGATGCCAGCTAGGGCTATGTTTAGGGATGCTCGGAAACAGCGAACCCGGAGGGTCCAGTTGCATGTGGGGCTGCGTAAAGGCTCCCCTGGGGAGTTCTCTTGTACCCAAAGCCTTCATTTTGGGGCACTTTTGGATGGTCCAAAGGGGCTGGCAACGCATTTCCTGTGGCCTGAATTTTCAGTCGTCTTCGATGCCGGCCAGGGTTATGTTTAGGGATGCTCGGAAACAGCGAACCCGGAGGGTCCAGTTGCATGTGGGGCTGCGTTAAGGCTCCCCTGGGGAGTTCACTTGTACCCAAAGCCTTCCTTTGGGGGCACTTTTGGATGGTCCAAAGGGGCTTGCAAAGCATTTCCTGAGGCACTGTTTTTCAGTCTACTCCCATGCCAGCTAGCGCTATGTTTAGGGATGCTCGGAAACAGCGAACCCGGAGGGTCCAGTTGCATGTGGGGCTGCGTAAAGGCTCCCCTGGGGAGTTCACTTGTACATAAAGCCTTCATTTTGGGGCACTTTTGGATGGTCCAAAGGGGCTTGCAACGCATTTCCTGGGGCCTGAATTTTCAGTCGTCTTCGATGCCGGCCAGGGTTATGTTTAGGGTTGCTCGGAAACAGCGAACCCGGAGGGTCCAGTTGCATGTGGGGCTGCGTATAGGCTCCCCTGGGGAGTTCTCTTATACCCAAAGCCTTCCTTTGGGGGCACTTTTGGATGGGCGAAAAGGGCTCGGAACGCATTTCCTGGGGCGTGATTTTTCACTCGTCTTCGATGCCGGCTAGGGCTATGTTTAGGGATGCTCGGAAACAGCGAACCCGGAGGGTCCAGTTGCATGTGGGGCTGCGTAAAGGCTCCCCTGGGGAGTTCTCTTGTACCCAATGCCTTCCTTTGGGGGCACTTTTGGATGGGCGAAAAGGGCTCGCAACGCATTTCCTGGGGCGTGATTTTTCACTCGTCTTCGATGCCGGCTAGGGCTATGTTTAGGGATGCTCGGAAACAGCGAACCCGGAGGGTCAAGTTGCATGTGGGGCTGCGTAAAGGCTCCCCGGGGAACTTGAGATGCACCCAAAGCCTTCCTTTGGGGGCACTTTTGGATGGGCGAAAGGGTCTCGCAACGCGTTTCCTGGGGCCTGATTTTCTCACTCGTCTCTGCAGACGGCTAGGGCTATGTTTAGGGATGCTCAGAAACAGCGAACCCGGAGGGTCCAGTTGCATGTGGGGCTGCGTAAAGGCTCCCCTGGGGAGTTCACTTGTACCCAATGCCTTCCTTTGGTGACACTTTTGTATGGTCCAAAAGGGCTTGCAACGCATTTCCTGGGGCCTCATTTTTCAGTCGTCTTCGATGCCGGCTAGGGCTATGTTTAGGGATGCTCGGAAACAGCGAACCCGGAGGGTCAAGTTGCATGTGGGGCTGCGTAAAGGCTCCCCTGGGAACTTCAGATGTTCCCAAAGCCTTCCTTTGGGGGCACTTTTGGATGGTCCAAAGGGGCTTGCAACGCATTTCCTGAGACCCGGTTTTTCAGTCTTCTCCCATGCCGGTTTGGGCTATGTTTAAGGTTGCTCGGAAACAGCAAACCCGGAGGGTCCAGTTGCATGTGGGGCTGCGTAAAGGCTCCCCGGGGAACTTCAGATGCACCCAAAGCCTTCCTTTGGGGGCACTTTTGGATGGTCCAAAGGGGCTCGGAATGCATTTCCTGGGGCCTGATTTTTCACTCGTCTCTGAAGACGGCTAGGGCTATGTTTAGGGATGCTCGGAAACAGCGAACCAGGAGGGTCCAGTTGCATATGGGGCTACGTAAAGGCTCCCCTGGGGAGTTCTCTTGTACCCAAAGACTTCCTTTGGTGACACTTTTGGATGGTCCAAAGAGGCTTGCAACGCGTTTTCTGAGGCCCGGTTTTTCAGTCTACTCCCATGCCGGCTAGGAATATATTTAGGGTTTCTCGGAAACAGCGAACCCGGAGGGTCCAGTTGCATGTGGGGCTGCGTAAAGGCTCCCCTGGGGAGTTCTCTTGTACCCAAAGCCTTCCTTTCGGGGCACTTTTGGATGGGCGAAAAGGGCTCGGAACGCATTTCTTTGGGCCTTATTTTTCAGTCGTCTTCGTTGCCGGCTAGGGCTATGTTTAGGGATGCTCGGAAACAGCGAACCCGGAGGGTCCAGTTGCATGTGGGGCTGCGTAAAGGCTCCCCTGGGAACTTCAGATGTACCCAAAGCCTTCCTTTGGGGGCACTTTTGGATTGGTGAAAAGGACTCGGAACGCATTTCCTGGGGCCTGATTTTCTCACTCGTCTCTGCAGACGGCTAGGGCTATGTTTAGGGATGCTCGGAAACAGCGAACCCGGAGGGTCCAGTTGCATATGGGGCTACGTAAAGGCTCCCCTGGGGAGTTCTCTTGTACCCAAAGCCTTCCTTTGGGGGCACTTTTGAATGGTCCAAAGGGGCTTGCAACGCATTTCCTGAGGCCCAGTTTTTCAGTCTTCTCCCAAGCCGGCTAGGGCTATGTTTAGGGTTGCTCGGAAACAGCGAACCCGGAGGGTCCAGTTGCATGTGGGGCTGCGTAAAGGCTCCCCGGGGAACTTGAGATGCACCCAAAGCCTTCCTTTGGGGGCACTTTTGGATGGGCGAAAATGGCTCGCAACGGTTTTCCTGAGGCCTGATTTTTCAGTCGTCTTCGATGCCGGCTAGGGCTATGTTTAGGGTTGCTCGGAAACAGCGAACCCGGAGGGTCCAGTTGCATGTGGGGCTGCGTAATGGCTCCCCTGGGGAGTTCACTTGTACATAAAGCCTTCATTTTGGGGCACTTTTGGATGGTCCAAAGGGGCTTGCAACGCATTTCCTGGGGCCTGAATTTTCAGTCGTCTTCGATGCCGGCCAGGGTTATGTTTAGGGTTGCTCGGAAACAGCTAACCCGGAGGGTCAAGTTGCATGTGGGGCTGCGTATAGGCTCCCCTGGGGAGTTCTCTTGTACCCAAAGCCTTCCTTTGGGGGCACTTTTGGATGGGCGAAAAGGGCTCGGAACGCATTTCCTGGGGCGTGATTTTTCACTCGTCTTCGATGCCGGCTAGGGCTATGTTTAGGGATGCTCGGAAACAGCGAACCCGGAGGGTCCAGTTGCATGTGGGGCTGTGTAAAGCCTCCCCTGGGGAGTTCTCTTGTACCCAAAGCCTTCCTTTGGGGGCACTTTTGGATGGGCGAAAAGGGCTCGGAACGCATTTCCTGGGGCCTTATTTTTCAGTCGTCTTCGTTGCCGGCTAGGGCTATGTTTAGGGATGCTCGGAAACAGCGAACCCGGAGGGTCCAGTTGCATGTGGGGCTGCGTAAAGGCTCCCCTGGGAACTTCAGATGTACCCAAAGCCTTCCTTTGGGGGCACTTTTGGATGGTCCAAAGGGGCTTGCAACGCATTTCCTGAGGCCCGGTTTTTCAGTCTTCTCCCATGCCGGCTAGGGATATGTTTAGGGATGCTCGGAAACAGCGAACCCGGAGGGTCAAGTTGCATGTGGGGCTGCGTAAAGGCTCCCCAGGGAACTTGAGATGCACCCAAAGCCTTCCTTTGGGGGCACTTTTGGATGGGCGAAAGGGTCTCGCAACGCGTTTCCTGGGGCCTGATTTTTCAGTCGTCTTCGATGCCGGCTAGGGCTATGTTTAGGGATGCTCAGAAACAGCGAACCCGGAGGGTCCAGTTGCATGTGGGGCTGCGTAAAGGCTCCCCTGGGGAGTTCACTTGTTCCCACAGCCTTCCTTTGGTGACACTTTTGTATGGTCCAAAAGGGCTTGCAACGCGTTTCCTGGGGCCTGATTTTTCACTCGTCTTCGATGCCGGCTAGGGCTATGTTTAGGGATGCTCGGAAACAGCGAACCCGGAGGGTCAAGTTGCATGTGGGGCTGCGTATAGGCTCCCCTGGGGAGTTCACTTGTACCCAAAGCCTTCCTTTGGGGGCACTTTTGGATGGTCCAAAGGGGCTTGCAACGCATTTCCTGAGACCCGGTTTTTCAGTCTTCTCCCATGCCAGTTTGGGCTATGTTTAAGGTTGCTCGGAAACAGCAAACCCGGAGGGTCCAGTTGCATGTGGGGCTGCGTAAAGGCTCCCCGGGGAACTTCAGATGTACCCAAAGCCTTCCTTTGGGGGCACTTTTGGATGGTCCAAAGGGGCTCGGAATGCATTTCCTGGGGCCTGATTTTTCACTCGTCTCTGAAGACGGCTAGGGCTATGTTTAGGGATGCTCGGAAACAGCGAACCAGGAGGGTCCAGTTGCATATGGGGCTACGTAAAGGCTCCCCTGGGGAGTTCTCTTGTACCCAAAGACTTCCTTTGGTGACACTTTTGGATGGTCCAAAGAGGCTTGCAACGCGTTTTCTGAGGCCCGGTTTTTCAGTCTACTCCCATGCCGGCTAGGAATATATTTAGGGTTGCTCGGAAACAGCGAACCCGGAGGGTCCAGTTGCATGTGGGGCTGCGTAAAGGCTCCCCTGGGGAGTTCTCTTGTACCCAAAGCCTTCCTTTCGGGGCACTTTTGGATGGGCGAAAAGGGCTCGGAACGCATTTCCTGGGGCCTTATTTTTCAGTCGTCTTCGTTGCCGTCTAGGGCTATGTTTAGGGATGCTCAGAAACAGCGAACCCGGAGGGTCCAGTTGCATGTGGGGCTGCGTAAAGGCTCCCCGGGGAACTTCAGATGTACCCAAAGCCTTCCTTTGGGGGCACTTTTGGATTGGTGAAAAGGACTCGAAACTCATTTCCTGGGGCCTGATTTTCTCACTCGTCTCTGCAGACGGCTAGGGCTATGTTTAGGGATGCTCGGAAACAGCGAACCCGGAGGGTCCAGTTGCATATGGGGCTACGTAAAGGCTCCCCTGGGGAGTTCTCTTGTACCCAAAGCCTTCCTTTGGGGGCACTTTTGAATGGTCCAAAGGGGCTTGCAACGCATTTCCTGAGGCCCAGTTTTTCAGTCTTCTCCCAAGCCGGCTAGGGCTATGTTTAGGGTTGCTCGGAAACAGCGAACCCGGAGGGTCCAGTTGCATGTGGGGCTGCGTAAAGGCTCCCCGGGGAACTTGAGATGCACCCAAAGCCTTCCTTTGGGGGCACTTTTGGATGGGCGAAAATGGCTCGCAACGGTTTTCCTGAGGCCTGATTTTTCAGTCGTCTTCGATGCCGGCTAGGGCTATGTTTAGGGTTGCTCGGAAACAGCGAACCCGGAGGGTCCAGTTGCATGTGGGGCTGCGTAAAGGCTCCCCTGGGGAGTTCACTTGTACATAAAGCCTTCATTTTGGGGCACTTTTGGATGGTCCAAAGGGGCTTGCAACGCATTTCCTGGGGCCTGAATTTTCAGTCGTCTTCGATGCCGGCCAGGGTTATGTTTAGGGTTGCTCGGAAACAGCGAACCCGGAGGGTCCAGTTGCATGTGGGGCTGCGTATAGGCTCCCCTGGGGAGTTCTCTTATACCCAAAGCCTTCCTTTGGGGGCACTTTTGGATGGGCGAAAAGGGCTCGGAACGCATTTCCTGGGGCGTGATTTTTCACTCGTCTTCGATGCCGGCTAGGGCTATGTTTAGGGATGCTCGGAAACAGCGAACCCGGAGGGTCCAGTTGCATGTGGGGCTGCGTAAAGGCTCCCCTGGGGAGTTCTCTTGTACCCAATGCCTTCCTTTGGGGGCACTTTTGGATGGGCGAAAAGGGCTCGCAACGCATTTCCTGGGGCCTGATTTTTCAGTCGTCTTCGATGCCGGCTAGGGCTATGTTTAGGGATGCTCGGAAACAGCGAACCCGGAGGGTCAAGTTGCATGTGGGGCTGCGTAAAGGCTCCCCGGGGAACTTGAGATGCACCCAAAGCCTTCCTTTGGGGGCACTTTTGGATGGGCGAAAGGGTCTCGCAACGCGTTTCCTGGGGCCTGATTTTCTCACTCGTCTCTGCAGACGGCTAGGGCTATGTTTAGGGATGCTCAGAAACAGCGAACCCGGAGGGTCCAGTTGCATGTGGGGCTGCGTAAAGGCTCCCCTGGGGAGTTCACTTGTACCCAATGCCTTCCTTTGGTGACACTTTTGTATGGTCCAAAAGGGCTTGCAACGCTTTTCCTGGGGCCTCATTTTTCAGTCGTCTTCGATGCCGGCTAGGGCTATGTTTAGGGATGCTCGGAAACAGCGAACCCGGAGGGTCAAGTTGCATGTGGGGCTGCGTAAAGGCTCCCCTGGGAACTTCAGATGTTCCCAAAGCCTTCCTTTGGGGGCACTTTTGGATGGTCCAAAGGGGCTTGCAACGCATTTCCTGAGACCCGGTTTTTCAGTCTTCTCCCATGCCGGTTTGGGCTATGTTTAAGGTTGCTCGGAAACAGCAAACCCGGAGGGTCCAGTTGCATGTGGGGCTGCGTAAAGGCTCCCCGGGGAACTTCAGATGCACCCAAAGCCTTCCTTTGGGGGCACTTTTGGATGGTCCAAAGGGGCTCGGAATGCATTTCCTGGGGCCTGATTTTTCACTCGTCTCTGAAGACGGCTAGGGCTATGTTTAGGGATGCTCGGAAACAGCGAACCCGGAGGGTCCAGTTGCATATGGGGCTACGTAAAGGCTCCCCTGGGGAGTTCTCTTGTACCCAAAGACTTCCTTTGGTGACACTTTTGGATGGTCCAAAGAGGCTTGCAACGCGTTTTCTGAGGCCCGGTTTTTCAGTCTACTCCCATGCCGGCTAGGAATATATTTAGGGTTGCTCGGAAACAGCGAACCCGGAGGGTCCAGTTGCATGTGGGGCTGCGTAAAGGCTCCCCTGGGGAGTTCTCTTGTACCCAAAGCCTTCCTTTCGGGGCACTTTTGGATGGGCGAAAAGGGCTCGGAACGCATTTCCTGGGGCCTTATTTTTCAGTCGTCTTCGTTGCCGTCTAGGGCTATGTTTAGGGATGCTCGGAAACAGCGAACCCGGAGGGTCCAGTTGCATGTGGGGCTGCGTAAAGGCTCCCCTGGGAACTTCAGATGTACCCAAAGCCTTCCTATGGGGGCAGTTTTGGATTGGTGAAAAGGACTCGGAACGCATTTCCTGGGGCCTGATTTTCTCACTCGTCTCTGCAGACGGCTAGGGCTATGTTTAGGGATGCTCGGAAACAGCGAACCCGGAGGGTCCAGTTGCATATGGGGCTACGTAAAGGCTCCCCTGGGGAGTTCTCTTGTACCCAAAGCCTTCCTTTGGGGGCACTTTTGAATGGTCCAAAGGGGCTTGCAACGCATTTCCTGAGGCCCAGTTTTTCAGTCTTCTCCCAAGCCGGCTAGGGCTATGTTTAGGGTTGCTCGGAAACAGCGAACCCGGAGGGTCCAGTTGCATGTGGGGCTGCGTAAAGGCTCCCCGGGGAACTTGAGATGCACCCAAAGCCTTCCTTTGGGGGCACTTTTGGATGGGCGAAAATGGCTCGCAACGGTTTTCCTGAGGCCTGATTTTTCAGTCGTCTTCGATGCCGGCTAGGGCTATGTTTAGGGTTGCTCGGAAACAGCGAACCCGGAGGGTCCAGTTGCATGTGGGGCTGCGTAAAGGCTCCCCTGGGGAGTTCACTTGTACATAAAGCCTTCATTTTGGGGCACTTTTGGATGGTCCAAAGGGGCTTGCAACGCATTTCCTGGGGCCTGAATTTTCAGTCGTCTTCGATGCCGGCCAGGGTTATGTTTAGGGTTGCTCGGAAACAGCGAACCCGGAGGGTCAAGTTGCATGTGGGGCTGCGTATAGGCTCCCCTGGGGAGTTCTCTTGTACCCAAAGCCTTCCTTTGGGGGCACTTTTGGATGGGCGAAAAGGGCTCGGAACGCATTTCCTGGGGCCTTATTTTTCAGTCGTCTTCGTTGCCGGCTAGGGCTATGTTTAGGGATGCACGGAAACAGCGAACCCGGAGGGTCCAGTTGCATGTGGGGCTGCGTAAAGGCTCCCCTGGGGAGTTCTCTTGTACCCAAAGCCTTCCTTTGGGGGCACTTTTGGATGGTCCAAAGGGGCTTGCAACGCATTTCCTGAGGCCCGGTTTTTCAGTCTTCTCCCATGCCGGCTAGGGCTATGTTTAGGGATGCTCGGAAACAGCGAACCCGGAGGGTCCAGTTGCATGTGGGGCTGCGTAAAGGCTCCCCTGGGGAGTTCTCTTGTACCCAAAGCCTTCCTTTGGGGGCACTTTTGGATGGGCGAAAAGGACTCGCAACGCATTTCCTGGGGCCTGATTTTTCAGTCGTCTTCGATGCCGGCTAGGGCTATGTTTAGGGATGCTCGGAAACAGCGAACCCGGAGGGTCCAGTTGCATGTGGGGCTGCGTAAAGGCTCCCCTGGGAACTTCAGATGTACCCAAAGCCTTCCTTTGGGGGCACTTTTGGATGGGCGAAAGGGTCTCGCAACCCGTACCCTGGGGCCTGATTATTCACTCGTCTTCGATGCCGGCTAGGGCTATGTTTAGGGATGCTCAGAAACAGCGAACCCGGATGGTCCAGTTGCATGTGGGGCTGCGTAAAGGCTCCCCTGGGGAGTTCACTTGTTCCCACAGCCTTTGTTTGGTGACACTTTTGGATGGTCCAAAAGGGCTTGCAACGCGTTTCCTGGGGCCTGATTTTTCAGTCGTCTTCGATGCCGGCTAGGGCTATGTTTAGGGATGCTCGGAAACAGCGAACCCGGAGGGTCCAGTTGCATGTGGGGCTGCGTAAAGGCTCCCCTGGGAACTTCAGATGTACCCAAAGCCTTCCTTTGGGGGCACTTTTGGATGGTCCAAAGGGGCTTGCAACGCATTTCCTGAGGCCCGGTTTTTCAGTCTTCTCCCATGCCGGCTAGGGATATGTTTAGGGATGCTCGGAAACAGCGAACCCGGAGGGTCCAGTTGCATGTGGGGCTGCGTAAAGGCTCCCCTGGGGAGTTCTCTTGTACCCAAAGCCTTCCTTTGGGGGCACTTTTGGATGGGCGAAAAGGGCTTGCAACGCATTTCCTGGGGCCTGATTTTTCAGTCGTCTTCGATGCCGGCTAGGGCTATGTTTAGGGATGCTCGGAAACAGCGAACCCGGAGGGTCCAGTTGCATGTGGGGCTGCGTAAAGGCTCCCCTGGGGAGTTCACTTGTTCCCACAGCCTTCCTTTGGTGACACTTTTGGATGGTCCAAAAGGGCTTGCAACGCGTTTCCTGGGGCCTGATTTTTCAGTCGTCTTCGATGCCGGCTAGGGCTATGTTTAGGGATGCTCGGAAACAGCGAACCCGGAGGGTCAAGTTGCATGTGGGGCTGCGTATAGGCTCCCCTGGGAACTTCATATGTTCCCAAAGCCTTCCTTTGGGGGCACTTTTGGATGGTCCAAAGGGGCTTGCAACGCATTTCCTGAGACCCGGTTTTTCAGTCTTCTCCCATGCCGGCTTGGGCTATGTTTAAGGTTGCTCGGAAACAGCAAACCCGGAGGGTCCAGTTGCATGTGGGGCTGCGTAAAGGCTCCCCGGGGAACTTCAGATGTACCCAAAGCCTTCCTTTGGGGGCACTTTTGGATGGTCCAAAGGGGCTCGGAATGCATTTCCTGGGGCCTGATTTTTCATTCGTCTCTGAAGACGGCTAGGGCTATGTTTAGGGATGCTCAGAAACAGCGAACCCGGAGGGTCCAGTTGCATATGGGGCTACGTAAAGGCTCCCCTGGGGAGTTCTCTTGTACCCAAAGACTTCCTTTGGTGACACTTTTGGATGGTCCAAAGGGGCTTGCAACGCGTTTTCTGAGGCCCGGTTTTTCAGTCTACTCCCATGCCGGCTAGGAATATATTTAGGGTTGCTCGGAAACAGCGAACCCGGAGGGTCCAGTTGCATGTGGGGCTGCGTAAAGGCTCCCCTGGGGAGATCACTTGTACCCAAAGCCTTCCTTTGGGGGCACTTTTGGATTGGCGAAAAGGACTCGGAACGCTTTTCCTGGGGCCTGATTTTTCACTCGTCTTCGATGCCGGCTAGGGCTATGTTTAGGGATGCTCAGAAACAGCGAACCCGGAGGGTCCAGTTTCATATGGGGCTACGTAAAGGCTCCCATGGGGAGTTCTCTTGTACCCAAAGCCTTCCTTTGGGGGCACTTTTGGATGGGCGAAAGGGTCTTGCAAGGCATTTCCTGAGGCCCGGTTTTTCAGTCGTCTTCGATGCCGGCTAGGGCTATGTTTAGGGATGCTCGGAAACAGCGAACCCGGAGGGTCCAGTTGCATGTGGGGCTGCGTAAAGGCTCCCCTGGGGAGTTCACTTGTACCCAAAGCCTTCCTTTGGTGACACTTTTGGATGGTCCAAAGGGGCTTGCAACGCGTTTTCTGAGGCCCGGTTTTTCAGTCTACTCCCATGCCGGCGAGGAATAAATTTAGGGTTGCTCGGAAACAGCGAACCCGGAGGGTCCAGTTGCATGTGGGGCTGCGTAAAGGCTCCCCTGGGGACTTCTCTTGTACCCAAAGCCTTCCTTTGGGGGCTCTTTTGGATGGGCGAAAAGGGCTCGCAACGCATTTCCTGGGGCCTGATTTTTCAGTCGTCTTCGATGCCGGCTAGGACTATGTTTAGGGATGCTCGGAAACAGCGAACCCGGAGGGTCCAGTTGCATGTGGGGCTGCGTAAAGGCTCCACTGGGAACTTCAGATGTACCCCAAAGCCTTCCTTTGGGGGCACTTTTGGATGGTCCAAAGGGGCTCGGAACGCATTTCCTGGGGCCTGATTTTTCAGTCGTCTTCGATGCCGGCTAGGGCTATGTTTAGGGATTCTCGGAAACAGCGAACCCGGAGGGTCCAGTTGCATGTGGGGCTACGTAAAGTCTCCCCTGGGAACTTCAGATGTACGCAAAGCCTTCCTTTGGGGGCACTTTTGGATGGTCCAAAGGGGCTCGGAACGCATTTCCTGGGGCCTGATTTTTCAGTCGTCTTCTATGCCGGCTAGGGTTATGTTTAGGTTTGCTCAGGAAAGAGCGAATCCGGAGGGTCCAGTTGCATATGGGGCTGCGTAAAGGCTCCCCTGGGGAGTTCACTTGTACCCAAAGCCTTCCTTTGGGGACACTTTTGGATGGGCGAAAAGGGCTCGGAACGCTTCTCCTGGGGCCTGATTTTTCACTCGTCTCCGATGCCGGCTAGGGCTATGTTTAGGGATGCTCGGAAACAGCGAACCCGGAGGGTCCAGCTGCATGTGGGGCTGCGTAAAGGCTCCCCTGGGGAGTTCTCTTGTACCCAAAGCCTTCCTTTGGTGATACTTTTGGATGGTCCAAAGGGGCTTGCAACGCCTTTTCTGAGGCCCTGTTTTTCAGTCTACTCCCATACCGCCTAGGAATATATATAGGGTTGCTCGGAAACAGCGAACCCGGAGGGTCCAGTTGCATGTGGGGCTGCGTAAAGGCTCCCCTGGGGAGTTCTCTTGTACCCAATGCCTTCCTTTGGTGACACTTTTGTATGGTCCAAAAGGGCTTGCAACGCGTTTCCTGGGGCCTGATTTTTCACTCGTCTTCGATGCCGGCTAGGGCTATGTTTAGGGATGCTCGGAAACAGCGAACCCGGAGGGTCAAGTTGCATGTGGGGCTGCGTATAGGCTCCCCTGGGGAGTTCTCTTGTACCCAAAGCCTTCCTTTGGGGGCACTTTTGGATGGTCCAAAGGGGCTTGCAAGGCATTTCCTGAGACCCGATTTTTCAGTCTTCTCCCATGCCGGTTTGGGCTATGTTTAAGGTTGTTCGGAAACAGAAAACCCGGAGGGTCCAGTTGCATGTGGGGCTGCGTAAAGGCTCCCCGGGGAACTTCAGATGGACCCAAAGCCTTCCTTTGGGGGCACTTTTGGATGGTCCAAAGGGGCTCGGAATGCATTTCCTGGGGCCTGATTTTTCACTCGTCTCTGAAGACGGCTAGGGCTATGTTTAGGGATGCTCGGAAACAGCGAACCAGGAGGGTCCAGTTGCATATGGGGCTACGTAAAGGCTCCCCTGGGGAGTTCTCTTGTACCCAAAGACTTCCTTTGGTGACACTTTTGGATGGTCCAAAGAGGCTTGCAACGCGTTTTCTGAGGCCCGGTTTTTCAGTCTACTCCCATGCCGGCTAGGAATATATTTAGGGTTGCTCGGAAACAGCGAACCCGGAGGGTCCAGTTGTATGTGGGGCTGCGTAAAGGCTCCCCTGGGGAGTTCTCTTGTACCCAAAGCCTTCCTTTCGGGGCACTTTTGGATGGGCGAAAAGGGCTCGGAACGCATTTCCTGGGGCCTTATTTTTCAGTCGTCTTCGTTGCCGTCTAGGGCTATGTTTAGGGATGCTCGGAAACAGCGAACCCGGAGGGTCCAGTTGCATGTGGGGCTGCGTAAAGGCTCTCCTGGGAACTTCAGATGTACCCCAAGCCTTCCTTTGGGGGCACTTTTGGATGGTCCAAAGGGGCTTGCAACGCATTTCCTGGGGCCTGATTTTTCACTCGTCTTCGATGCCGGCTAGGGCTATGTTTAGGGATGATCGGAAACAGCGAACCCGGAGGGTCCAGTTGCATATGGGGCTACGTAAAGGCTCCCCTGGGGAGTTCTCTTGTACCCAAAGCCTTCCTTTGGGGGCACTTTTGAATGGTCCAAAGGGGCTTGCAACGCATTTCCTGAGGCCCAGTTTTTCAGTCTTCTCCCAAGCCGGCTAGGGCTATGTTTAGGGTTGCTCGGAAACAGCGAACCCGGAGGGTCCAGTTGCATGTGGGGCTGCGTAAAGGCTCCCCGGGGAACTTGAGATGCACCCAAAGCCTTCCTTTGGGGGCACTTTTGGATGGGCGAAAATGGCTCGCAACGGTTTTCCTGAGGCCTGATTTTTCAGTCGTCTTCGATGCCGGCTAGGGCTATGTTTAGGGTTGCTCGGAAACAGCGAACCCGGAGGGTCCAGTTGCATGTGGGGCTGCGTAAAGGCTCCCCTGGGGAGTTCTCTTGTACCCAAAGCCTTCCTTTGGGGGCACTTTTGAATGGTCCAAAGGGGCTTGCAACGCATTTCCTGAGGCCCAGTTTTTCAGTCTTCTCCCAAGCCGGCTAGGGCTATGTTTAGGGTTGCTCGGAAACAGCGAACCCGGAGGGTCCAGTTGCATGTGGGGCTGCGTAAAGGCTCCCCGGGGAACTTGAGATGCACCCAAAGCCTTCCTTTGGGGGCACTTTTGGATGGGCGAAAATGGCTCGCAACGGTTTTCCTGAGGCCTGATTTTTCAGTCGTCTTCGATGCCGGCTAGGGCTATGTTTAGGGTTGCTCGGAAACAGCGAACCCGGAGGGTCCAGTTGCATGTGGGGCTGCGTAAAGGCTCCCCTGGGGAGTTCACTTGTACATAAAGCCTTCATTTTGGGGCACTTTTGGATGGTCCAAAGGGGCTTGCAACGCATTTCCTGGGGCCTGAATTTTCAGTCGTCTTCGATGCCGGCCAGGGTTATGTTTAGGGTTGCTCGGAAACAGCGAACCCGGAGGGTCAAGTTGCATGTGGGGCTGCGTATAGGCTCCCCTGGGGAGTTCTCTTATACCCAAAGCCTTCCTTTGGGGGCACTTTTGGATGGGCGAAAAGGGCTCGGAACGCATTTCCTGGGGCGTGATTTTTCACTCGTCTTCGTTGCCGTCTAGGGCTATGTTTAGGGATGCTCGGAAACAGCGAACCCGGAGGGTCCAGTTGCATGTGGGGCTGCGTAAAGGCTCCCCTGGGGAGATCTCTTGTACCCAATGCCTTCCTTTGGGGGCACTTTTGGATGGGCGAAAAGGGCTCGCAACGCATTTCCTGGGGCCTGATTTTTCAGTCGTCGTCGATGCCGGCTAGGGCTATGTTTAGGGATGCTCGGAAACAGCGAACCCGGAGGGTCAAGTTGCATGTGGGGCTGCGTAAAGGCTCCCCGGGGAACTTGAGATGCACCCAAAGCCTTCCTTTGGGGGCACTTTTGGATGGTCCAAAGGGGCTCGGAATGCATTTCCTGGGGCCTGATTTTTCACTCGTCTCTGAAGACGGCTAGGGCTATGTTTAGGGATGCTCGGAAACAGCGAACCCGGAGGGTCCAGTTGCATATGGGGCTACGTAAAGGCTCCCCTGGGGAGTTCTCTTGTACCCAAAGACTTCCTTTGGTGACACTTTTGGATGGTCCAAAGAGGCTTGCAACGCGTTTTCTGAGGCCCGGTTTTTCAGTCTACTCCCATGCCGGCTAGGAATATATTTAGGGTTGCTCGGAAACAGCGAACCCGGAGGGTCCAGTTGCATGTGGGGCTGCGTAAAGGCTCCCCTGGGGAGTTCTCTTGTACCCAAAGCCTTCCTTTCGGGGCACTTTTGGATGGGCGAAAAGGGCTCGGAACGCATTTCTTTGGGCCTTATTTTTCAGTCGTCTTCGTTGCCGGCTAGGGCTATGTTTAGGGATGCTCGGAAACAGCGAACCCGGAGGGTCCAGTTGCATGTGGGGCTGCGTAAAGGCTCCCCTGGGAACTTCAGATGTACCCAAAGCCTTCCTTTGGGGGCACTTTTGGATTGGTGAAAAGGACTCGGAACGCATATCCTGGGGCCTGATTTTCTCACTCGTCTCTGCAGACGGAAAGGGCTATGTTTAGGGATGCTCGGAAACATCGAACCCGGAGGGTCCAGTTGCATATGGGGCTACGTAAAGGCTCCCCTGGGGAGTTCTCTTGTACCCAAAGCCTTCCTTTGGGGGCACATTTGAATGGTCCAAAGGGGCTTGCAACGCATTTCCTGAGGCCCAGTTTTTCAGTCTTCTCCCAAGCCGGCTAGGGCTATGTTTAGGGTTGCTCGGAAACAGCGAACCCGGAGGGTCCAGTTGCATGTGGGGCTGCGTAAAGGCTCCCCGGGGAACTTGAGATGCACCCAAAGCCTTCCTTTGGGGGCACTTTTGGATGGGCGAAAATGGCTCGCAACGGTTTTCCTGAGGCCTGATTTTTCAGTCGTCTTCGATGCCGGCTAGGGCTATGTTTAGGGATGCTCGGAAACAGCGAACCCGGAGGGTCCAGTTGCATGTGGGGCTGCGTAAAGGCTCCCCTGGGGAGTTCACTTGTACCCAAAGCCTTCATTTTGGGGCACTTTTGGATGGTCCAAAGGGGCTTGCAACGCATTTCCTGGGGCCTGAATTTTCAGTCGTCTTCGATGCCGGCTAGGGTTATGTTTAGGGTTGCTCGGAAACAGCGAACCCGGAGGGTCCAGTTGCATGTGGGGCTGCGTATAGGCTCCCCTGGGGAGTTCTCTTGTACTCAAAGCCTTCCTTTGGGGGCACTTTTAGATGGGCGAAAAGGGCTCGGAACGCATTTCCTGGGGCGTGATTTTTCACTCGTCTCTGAAGACGGCTAGGGCTATGTTTAGGGATGCTCGGAAACAGCGAACCCGGAGGGTCCAGTTGCATGTGGGGCTGTGTAAAGCCTCCCCTGGGGAGTTCTCTTGTACCCAAAGCCTTCCTTTGGGGGCACTTTTGGATGGGCAAAAAGGGCTCGGAACGCATTTCCTGGGGCCTTATTTTTCAGTCGTCTTCGTTGCCGGCTAGGGCTATGTTTAGGGATGCTCGGAAACAGCGAACCCGGAGGGTCCAGTTGCATGTGGGGCTGCGTAAAGGCTCCCCTGGGGAGTTCTCTTGTACCCAAAGCCTTCCTTTGGGGGCACTTTTGGATGGTCCAAAGGGGCTTGCAACGCATTTCCTGAGGCCCGGTTTTTCAGTCTTCTCCCATGCCGGCTAGGGATATGTTTAGGGATGCTCGGAAACAGCGAACCCGGAGGGTCCAGTTGCATGTGGGGCTGCGTAAAGGCTCCCCTGGGGAGTTCTCTTGTACCCAAAGCCTTCCTTTGGGGGCACTTTTGGATGGGCGAAAAGGGCTCGCAACGCATTTCCTGGGGCCTGATTTTTCAGTCGTCTTCGATGCCGGCTAGGGCTATGTTTAGGGATGCTCGGAAACAGCGAACCCGGAGGGTCCAGTTGCATGTGGGGCTGCGTAAAGGCTCCCCTGGGAACTTCAGATGTACCCAAAGCCTTCCTTTGGGGGCACTTTTGGATGGGCGAAAGGGTCTCGCAACCCGTTCCCTGGGGCCTGATTATTCACTCGTCTTCGATGCCGGCTAGGGCTATGTTTAGGGATGCTCGGAAACAGCGAACCCGGAGGGTCCAGTTGCATGTGGGGCTGCGTAAAGGCTCCCCTGGGGAGTTCACTTGTTCCCACAGCCTTTGTTTGGTGACACTTTTGGATGGTCCAAAAGGGCTTGCAACGCGTTTCCTGGGGCCTGATTTTTCAGTCGTCTTCGATGCCGGCTAGGGCTATGTTTAGGGATGCTCGGAAACAGCGAACCCGGAGGGTCAAGTTGCATGTGGGGCTGCGTAAAGGCTCCCCGGGGAACTTGAGATGCACCCAAAGCCTTCCTTTGGGGGCACTTTTGGATGGGCGAAAATGGCTCGCAACGGTTTTCCTGAGGCCTGATTTTTCAGTCGTCTTCGATGCCGGCTAGGGCTATGTTTAGGGTTGCTCGGAAACAGCGAACCCGGAGGGTCCAGTTGCATGTGGGGCTGCGTAAAGGCTCCCCTGGGGAGTTCACTTGTACCCAAAGCCTTCATTTTGGGGCACTTTTGGATGGTCCAAAGGGGCTTGCAACGCATTTCCTGGGGCCTGAATTTTCAGTCGTCTTCGATGCCGGCTAGGGTTATGTTTAGGGATGCTCGGAAACAGCGAACCCGGAGGGTCAAGTTGCATGTGGGGCTGCGTATAGGCTCCCCTGGGGAGTTCTCTTGTACCCAAAGCCTTCCTTTGGGGGCACTTTTGGATGGGCGAAAAGGGCTCGGAACGCATTTCCTGGGGCGTGATTTTTCACTCGTCTTCGATGCCGGCTAGGGCTATGTTTAGGGATGCTCGGAAACAGCGAACCCGGAGGGTCCAGTTGCATGTGGGGCTGTGTAAAGCCTCCCCTGGGGAGTTCTCTTGTACCCAAAGCCTTCCTTTGGGGGCACTTTTAGATGGGCGAAAAGGGCTCGGAACGCATTTCCTGGGGCCTTATTTTTCAGTCGTCTTCGTTGCCAGCTAGGGCTATGTTTAGGGATGCTCGGAAACAGCGAACCCGGAGGGTCAAGTTGCATGTGGGGCTGCGTATAGGCTCCCCTGGGGAGTTCTCTTGTACCCAAAGCCTTCCTTTGGGGGCACTTTTGGATGGTCCAAAGGGGCTTGCAAGGCATTTCCTGAGACCCGATTTTTCAGTCTTCTCCCATGCCGGTTTGGGCTATGTTTAAGGTTGTTCGGAAACAGAAAACCCGGAGGGTCCAGTTGCATGTGGGGCTGCGTAAAGGCTCCCCGGGGAACTTCAGATGGACCCAAAGCCTTCCTTTGGGGGCACTTTTGGATGGTCCAAAGGGGCTCGGAATGCATTTCCTGGGGCCTGATTTTTCACTCGTCTCTGAAGACGGCTAGGGCTATGTTTAGGGATGCTCGGAAACAGCGAACCAGGAGGGTCCAGTTGCATATGGGGCTACGTAAAGGCTCCCCTGGGGAGTTCTCTTGTACCCAAAGACTTCCTTTGGTGACACTTTTGGATGGTCCAAAGAGGCTTGCAACGCGTTTTCTGAGGCCCGGTTTTTCAGTCTACTCCCATGCCGGCTAGGAATATATTTAGGGTTGCTCGGAAACAGCGAACCCGGAGGGTCCAGTTGTATGTGGGGCTGCGTAAAGGCTCCCCTGGGGAGTTCTCTTGTACCCAAAGCCTTCCTTTCGGGGCACTTTTGGATGGGCGAAAAGGGCTCGGAACGCATTTCCTGGGGCCTTATTTTTCAGTCGTCTTCGTTGCCGTCTAGGGCTATGTTTAGGGATGCTCGGAAACAGCGAACCCGGAGGGTCCAGTTGCATGTGGGGCTGCGTAAAGGCTCCCCGGGGAACTTCAGATGTACCCAAAGCCTTCCTTTGGGGGCACTTTTGGATTGGTGAAAAGGATCCGGAACGCATTTCCTGGGGCCTGATTTTCTCACTCGTCTCTGCAGACGGCTAGGGCTATGTTTAGGGATGCTCGGAAACAGCGAACCCGGAGGGTCCAGTTGCATATGGGGCTACGTAAAGGCTCCCCTGGGGAGTTCTCTTGTACCCAAAGCCTTCCTTTGGGGGCATTTTTGAATGGTCCAAAGGGGCTTGCAACGCATTTCCTGAGGCCCAGTTTTTCAGTCTTCTCCCAAGCCGGCTAGGGCTATGTTTAGGGTTGCTCGGAAACAGCGAACCCGGAGGGTCCAGTTGCATGTGGGGCTGCGTAAAGGCTCCCCGGGGAACTTGAGATGCACCCAAAGCCTTCCTTTGGGGGCACTTTTGGATGGGCGAAAATGGCTCGCAACGGTTTTCCTGAGGCCTGATTTTTCAGTCGTCTTCGATGCCGGCTAGGGCTATGTTTAGGGTTGCTCGGAAACAGCGAACCCGGAGGGTCCAGTTGCATGTGGGGCTGCGTAAAGGCTCCCCTGGGGAGTTCTCTTGTACCCAAAGCCTTCCTTTGGGGGCACTTTTGAATGGTCCAAAGGGGCTTGCAACGCATTTCCTGAGGCCCAGTTTTTCAGTCTTCTCCCAAGCCGGCTAGGGCTATGTTTAGGGTTGCTCGGAAACAGCGAACCCGGAGGGTCCAGTTGCATGTGGGGCTGCGTAAAGGCTCCCCGGGGAACTTGAGATGCACCCAAAGCCTTCCTTTGGGGGCACTTTTGGATGGGCGAAAATGGCTCGCAACGGTTTTCCTGAGGCCTGATTTTTCAGTCGTCTTCGATGCCGGCTAGGGCTATGTTTAGGGTTGCTCGGAAACAGCGAACCCGGAGGGTCCAGTTGCATGTGGGGCTGCGTAAAGGCTCCCCTGGGGAGTTCACTTGTACATAAAGCCTTCATTTTGGGGCACTTTTGGATGGTCCAAAGGGGCTTGCAACGCATTTCCTGGGGCCTGAATTTTCAGTCGTCTTCGATGCCGGCCAGGGTTATGTTTAGGGTTGCTCGGAAACAGCGAACCCGGAGGGTCAAGTTGCATGTGGGGCTGCGTATAGGCTCCCCTGGGGAGTTCTCTTATACCCAAAGCCTTCCTTTGGGGGCACTTTTGGATGGGCGAAAAGGGCTCGGAACGCATTTCCTGGGGCGTGATTTTTCACTCGTCTTCGTTGCCGTCTAGGGCTATGTTTAGGGATGCTCGGAAACAGCGAACCCGGAGGGTCCAGTTGCATGTGGGGCTGCGTAAAGGCTCCCCTGGGGAGATCTCTTGTACCCAATGCCTTCCTTTGGGGGCACTTTTGGATGGGCGAAAAGGGCTCGCAACGCATTTCCTGGGGCCTGATTTTTCAGTCGTCTTCGATGCCGGCTAGGGCTATGTTTAGGGATGCTCGGAAACAGCGAACCCGGAGGGTCAAGTTGCATGTGGGGCTGCGTAAAGGCTCCCCGGGGAACTTGAGATGCACCCAAAGCCTTCCTTTGGGGGCACTTTTGGATGGTCCAAAGGGGCTCGGAATGCATTTCCTGGGGCCTGATTTTTCACTCGTCTCTGAAGACGGCTAGGGCTATGTTTAGGGATGCTCGGAAACAGCGAACCCGGAGGGTCCAGTTGCATGTGGGGCTGCGTAAAGGCTCCCCTGGGGAGTTCACTTGTTCCCACAGCCTTCCTTTGGTGACACTTTTGGATGGTCCAAAAGGGCTTGCAACGCGTTTCCTGGGGCCTGATTTTTCAGTCGTCTTCGATGCCGGCTAGGGCTATGTTTAGGGATGCTCGGAAACAGCGAACCCGGAGGGTCAAGTTGCATGTGGGGCTGCGTAAAGGCTCCCCGGGGAACTTGAGATGCACCCAAAGCCTTCCTTTGGGGGCACTTTTGGATGGGCGAAAATGGCTCGCAACGGTTTTCCTGAGGCCTGATTTTTCAGTCGTCTTCGATGCCGGCTAGGGCTATGTTTAGGGTTGCTCGGAAACAGCGAACCCGGAGGGTCCAGTTGCATGTGGGGCTGCGTAAAGGCTCCCCTGGGGAGTTCACTTGTACCCAAAGCCTTCATTTTGGGGCACTTTTGGATGGTCCAAAGGGGCTTGCAACGCATTTCCTGGGGCCTGAATTTTCAGTCGTCTTCGATGCCGGCTAGGGTTATGTTTAGGGATGCTCGGAAACAGCGAACCCGGAGGGTCAAGTTGCATGTGGGGCTGCGTATAGGCTCCCCTGGGGAGTTCTCTTGTACCCAAAGCCTTCCTTTGGGGGCACTTTTGGATGGTCCAAAGGGGCTCGGAACGCATTTCCTGGGGCGTGATTTTTCACTCGTCTTCGATGCCGGCTAGGGCTATGTTTAGGGATGCTCGGAAACAGCGAACCCGGAGGGTCCAGTTGCATGTGGGGCTGTGTAAAGCCTCCCCTGGGGAGTTCTCTTGTACCCAAAGCCTTCCTTTGGGGGCACTTTTAGATGGGCGAAAAGGGCTCGGAACGCATTTCATGGGTCCTTATTTTTCAGTCGTCTTCGTTGCCAGCTAGGGCTATGTTTAGGGATGCTCGGAAACAGCAAACCCGGAGGGTCCAGTTGCATGTGGGGCTGCGTAAAGGCTCCCCTGGGAACTTCAGATGTACCCAAAGCCTTCCTTTGGGGGCACTTTTGGATGGTCCAAAGGGGCTTGCAACGCATTTCCTGAGGCCCGGTTTTTCAGTCTTCTCCCATGCCGGCTAGGGATATGTTTAGGGATGCTCGGAAACAGCGAACCCGGAGGGTCCAGTTGCATGTGGGGCTGCGTAAAGGCTCCCCTGGGGAGTTCTCTTGTACCCAAAGCCTTCCTTTGGGGGCACTTTTGGATGGGCGAAAAGGGCTCGCAACGCATTTCCTGGGGCCTGATTTTTCAGTCGTCTTCGATGCCGGCTAGGGCTATGTTTAGGGATGCTCGGAAACAGCGAACCCGGAGGGTCCAGTTGCATGTGGGGCTGCGTAAAGGCTCCCCTGGGAACTTCAGATGTACCCAAAGCCTTCCTTTGGGGGCACTTTTGGATGGGCGAAAGTGTCTCGCAACCCGTTTCCTGGGGCCTGATTTTTCACTCGTCTTCGATGCCGGCTAGGGCTATGTTTAGGGATGCTCAGAAACAGCGAACCCGGAGGGTCCAGTTGCATGTGGGGCTGCGTAAAGGCTCCCCTGGGGAGTTCACTTGTTCCCACAGCCTTCCTTTGGGGGCACTTTTGGATGGTCCAAAGGGGCTTGCAACGCATTTCCTGAGACCCGGTTTTTCAGTCTTCTCCCATGCCGGCTTGGGCTATGTTTAAGGTTGCTCGGAAACAGCAAACCCGGAGGGTCCAGTTGCATGTGGGGCTGCGTAAAGGCTCCCCGGGGAACTTCAGATGTACCCAAAGCCTTCCTTTGGGGGCACTTTTGGATGGTCCAAAGGGGCTCGGAATGCATTTCCTGGGGCCTGATTTTTCATTCGTCTCTGAAGACGGCTAGGGTTATGTTTAGGGATGCTCAGAAACAGCGAACCCGGAGGGTCCAGTTGCATATGGGGCTACGTAAAGGCTCCCCTGGGGAGTTCTCTTGTACCCAAAGACTTCCTTTGGTGACACTTTTGGATGGTCCAAAGAGGCTCGCAACGCGTTTTCTGAGGCCCGGTTTTTCAGTCTACTCCCATGCCGGCTAGGAATATATTTAGGGTTGCTCGGAAACAGCGAACCCGGAGGGTCCAGTTGCATGTGGGGCTGCGTAAAGGCTCCCCTGGGGAGATCACTTGTACCCAAAGCCTTCCTTTCGGGTCACTTTTGGATGGGCGAAAAGGGCTCGGAACGCATTTCTTTGGGCCTTATTTTTCAGTCGTCTTCGTTGCCGGATAGGCTTATGTTTAGGGATGCTCGGAAACAGCGAACCCGGAGGGTCCAGTTGCATGTGGGGCTGCGTAAAGGCTCCCCTGGGAACTTCAGATGTACCCAAAGCCTTCCTTTGGGGGCACTTTTGGATGGGCGAAAAGGACTCGGAACGCTTTTCCTGGGGCCTGATTTTTCACTCGTCTTCGATGCCGGCTAGGGCTATGTTTAGGGATGCTCAGAAACAGCGAACCCGGAGGGTCCAGTTGCATATGGGGCTACGTAAAGGCTCCCCTGGGGAGTTCTCTTGTACCCAAAGCCTTCCTTTGGGGGCACTTTTGGATGGGCGAAAGGGTCTTGCAACGCATTTCCTGAGGCCCCGTTTTTCAGTCGTCTTCGATGCCGGCTAGGGCTATGTTTAGGGATGCTCGGAAACAGCGAACCCGGAGAGTCAAGTTGCATGTGGGGCTGCGTAAAGGCTCCCCTGGGGAGTTCACTTGTACCCAAAGCCTTCCTTTGGTGACACTTTTAGATGGTCCAAAGGGGCTTGCAACGCGTTTTCTGAGGCCCGGTTTTTCAGTCTACTCCCATGCCGGCGAGGAATATATTTAGGGTTGCTCGGAAACAGCGAACCCGGAGGGTCCAGTTGCATGTGGGGCTGCGTAAAGGCTCCCCTGGGGAGTTCTCTTGTACCCAAAGCCTTCCTTTGGGGGCACTTTTGGATGGGCGAAAAGGGCTCGCAACGCATTTCCTGGGGCCTGATTTTTCAGTCGTCTTCGATGCCGGCTAGGACTATGTTTAGGGATGCTCGGAAACAGCGAACCCGGAGGGTCCAGTTGCATGTGGGGCTGCGTAAAGGTTCCCCTGGGAACTTCAGATGTACGCAAAGCCTTCCTTTGGGGGCACTTTTGGATTGGCGAAAAGGACTCGGAACGCATTTCCTGGGGCCTGATTTTTCAGTCGTCTTCGATGCCGGCTAGGACTATGTTTAGGGATGCTCGGAAACAGCGAACCCGGAGGGTCCAGTTACATGTGGGGCTGCGTAAAGGCTCCCCTGGGGAGTTCTCTTGTACCCAAAGCCTTCCTTTGGTGACACTTTTGGATGGTCCAAAGGGGCTTGCAACATGTTTTCTGAGGCCCCGTTTTTCAGTCTACTCCCATGCCGGCTAGGAATATATATAGGGTTGCTAGGAAACAGCGAACCCGGAGGGTCCAGTTGCATGTGGGGCTGCGTAAAGGCTCCCCTGGGGAGATCACTTGTACCCAAAGCCTTCCTTGGGTGAGACTTTTGGATGGACGAAATGGGCGTGAAACACGTTTCCTGGGGCCTGCTTTTTCAGTCGTCTTCGATGCTGGCTAGGGCTATGTTTAGGGATGCTCGGAAACAGCGAACCCGGAGGGTCCAGTTGCATGTGGGGCTGCGTAAAGGCTCCCCTGGGAACTTCAGATGTACCCCAAAGCCTTCCTTTGGGGGCACTTTTGGATGGTCCAAAGGGGCTCGCAACGCATTTCCGGGGGCCTGATTTTTCAGTCGTCTTCGATGCCGGCTAGGGCTATGTTTAGGGATGCTCGGAAACAGCGAACCCAGAGGGTCCAGTTACATGTGGGGCTGCGTAAAGGCTCCCCTGGGGAGTTCTCTTCTAGCCAAAGCCTTCCTTTGGTGACACTTTTGGATGGTCCAAAGGGGCTTGCAACAAGTTTTCTGAGGCCCCGTTTTTCAGTCTACTCCCATGCCGGCTAGGAATATATATAGTGTTGCTAGGAAACAGCGAACCCGGAGGGTCCAGTTGCATGTGGGGCTGCGTAAAGGCTCCCCTGGGGAGATCACTTGTACCCAAAGCCTTCCTTGGGTGAGACTTTTTGATGGACGAAATGGGCGTGAAACACGTTTCCTGGGGCCTGATTTTTCAGTCGTCTTCGATGCTGGCTAGGGCTATGTTTAGGGATGCTCGGAAACAGCGAACCCGGAGGGTCCAGTTGCATGTGGGGCTGCGTAAAGGCACCCCTTGGAATTTCAGATGTACCCAAAGCCTTCCTTTGGGGGCACTTTTGGAATGGCGAAAAGGGCTCGAAACACGTTTCCTGGGGCCTGATTTTTCACTCGTCTCCGATGACGGCTAGGGCTATGTTTAGGTTTGCTCAGGAACAGCAAACCCGGAGGGTCCAGTTGCATGTGGGGCTGCGTAAAGGCTCCCCTGGGGAGTTCTCTTGTACCCAAAGCCTTCCTTTGGGGGCACTTTTGAATGGTCCAAAGGGGCTTGCTACGCATTTCCTGAGGCCCAGTTTTTCAGTCTTCTCCCAAGCCGGCTAGGGCTATGTTTAGGGTTGCTCGGAAACAGCGAACCCGGAGGGTCCAGTTGCATGTGGGGCTGCGTAAAGGCTCCCCGGGGAACTTGAGATGCACCCAAAGCCTTCCTTTGGGGGCACTTTTGGATGGGCGAAAATGGCTCGCAACGGTTTTCCTGAGGCCTGATTTTTCAGTCGTCTTCGATGCCGGCTAGGGCTATGTTTAGGGTTGCTCGGAAACAGCGAACCCGGAGGGTCCAGTTGCATGTGGGGCTGCGTAAAGGCTCCCCTGGGGAGTTCACTTGTACATAAAGCCTTCATTTTGGGGCACTTTTGGATGGTCCAAAGGGGCTTGCAACGCATTTCCTGGGGCCTGAATTTTCAGTCGTCTTCGATGCCGGCCAGGGTTATGTTTAGGGTTGCTCGGAAACAGCGAACCCGGAGGGTCAAGTTGCATGTGGGGCTGCGTATAGGCTCCCCTGCGGAGTTCTCTTATACCCAAAGCCTTCCTTTGGGGGCACTTTTGGATGGGCGAAAAGGGCTCGGAACGCATTTCCTGGGGCGTGATTTTTCACTCGTCTTCGTTGCCGTCTAGGGCTATGTTTAGGGATGCTCGGAAACAGCGAACCCGGAGGGTCCAGTTGCATGTGGGGCTGCGTAAAGGCTCCCCTGGGGAGTTCTCTTGTACCCAATGCCTTCCTTTGGGGGCACTTTTGGATGGGCGAAAAGGGCTCGCAACGCATTTCCTGGGGCCTGATTTTTCAGTCGTCTTCGATGCCGGCTAGGGCTATGTTTAGGGATGCTCGGAAACAGCGAACCCGGAGGGTCAAGTTGCATGTGGGGCTGCGTAAAGGCTCCCCGGGGAACTTGAGATGCACCCAAAGCCTTCCTTTGGGGGCACTTTTGGATGGTCCAAAGGGGCTCGGAATGCATTTCCTGGGGCCTGATTTTTCACTCGTCTCTGAAGACGGCTAGGGCTATGTTTAGGGATGCTCGGAAACAGCGAACCCGGAGGGTCCAGTTGCATATGGGGCTACGTAAAGGCTCCCCTGGGGAGTTCTCTTGTACCCAAAGACTTCCTTTGGTGACACTTTTGGATGGTCCAAAGAGGCTTGCAACGCGTTTTCTGAGGCCCGGTTTTTCAGTCTACTCCCATGCCGGCTAGGAATATATTTAGGGTTGCTCGGAAACAGCGAACCCGGAGGGTCCAGTTGCATGTGGGGCTGCGTAAAGGCTCCCCTGGGGAGTTCTCTTGTACCCAAAGCCTTCCTTTCGGGGCACTTTTGGATGGGCGAAAAGGGCTCGGAACGCATTTCTTTGGGCCTTATTTTTCAGTCGTCTTCGTTGCCGTCTAGGGCTATGTTTAGGGATGCTCGGAAACAGCGAACCCGGAGGGTCAAGTTGCATGTGGGGCTGCGTAAAGGCTCCCCTGGGAACTTCAGATGTACCCAAAGCCTTCCTTTGGGGGCACTTTTGGATTGGTGAAAAGGACTCGGAACGCATTTCCTGGGGCCTGATTTTCTCACTCGTCTCTGCAGACGGAAAGGGCTATATTTAGGGATGCTCGGAAACAGCGAACCCGGAGGGTCCAGTTGCATATGGGGCTACGTAAAGGCTCCCCTGGGGAGTTCTCTTGTACCCAAAGCCTTCCTTTGGGGGCACTTTTGAATGGTCCAAAGGGGCTTGCAACGCATTTCCTGAGGCCCAGTTTTTCAGTCTTCTCCCAAGCCGGCTAGGGCTATGTTTAGGGTTGCTCGGAAACAGCGAACCCGGAGGGTCCAGTTGCATGTGGGGCTGCGTAAAGGCTCCCCGGGGAACTTGAGATGCACCCAAAGCCTTCCTTTGGGGGCACTTTTGGATGGGCGAAAATGGCTCGCAACGGTTTTCCTGGGCCTGATTTTTCAGTCGTCTTCGATGCCGGCTAGGGCTATGTTTAGGGATGCTCGGAAACAGCGAACCCGGAGGGTCCAGTTGCATGTGGGGCTGCGTAAAGGCTCCCCTGGGGAGTTCACTTGTACATAAAGCCTTCATTTTGGGGCACTTTTGGATGGTCCAAAGGGGCTTGCAACGCATTTCCTGGGGCCTGAATTTTCAGTCGTCTTCGATGCCGGCCAGGGTTATGTTTAGGGTTGCTCGGAAACAGCGAACCCGGAGGGTCCAGTTGCATGTGGGGCTGCGTAAAGGCTCCCCTGGGGAGTTCTCTTGTACCCAAAGCCTTCCTTTGGGGGCACTTTTGGATGGGCGAAAAGGGCTCGCAACGCATTTCCTGGGGCGTGATTTTTCACTCGTCTTCGATGCCGGCTAGGGCTATGTTTAGGGATGCTCGGAAACAGCGAACCCGGAGGGTCCAGTTGCATGTGGGGCTGTGTAAAGCCTCCCCTGGGGAGTTCTCTTGTACCCAAAGCCTTCCTTTGGGGGCACTTTTGGATGGGCGAAAAGGGCTCGGAACGCATTTCCTGGGGCCTTATTTTTCAGTCGTCTTCGTTGCCGGCTAGGGCTATGTTTAGGGATGCTCGGAAACAGCGAACCCGGAGGGTCCAGTTGCATGTGGGGCTGCGTAAAGGCTCCCCTGGGAACTTCAGATGTACCCAAAGCCTTCCTTTGGGGGCACTTTTGGATGGTCCAAAGGGGCTTGCAACGCATTTCCTGAGGCCCGGTTTTTCAGTCTTCTCCCATGCCGGCTAGGGATATGTTTAGGGATGCTCGGAAACAGCGAACCCGGAGGGTCCAGTTGCATGTGGGGCTGCGTAAAGGCTCCCCTGGGGAGTTCTCTTGTACCCAAAGCCTTCCTTTGGGGGCACTTTTGGATGGGCGAAAAGGGCTCGCAACGCATTTCCTGGGGCCTGCTTTTTCAGTCGTCTTCGATGCCGGCTAGGGCTATGTTTAGGGATGCTCGGAAACAGCGAACCCGGAGGGTCCAGTTGCATGTGGGGCTGCGTAAAGGCTCCCCTGGGAACTTCAGATGTACCCAAAGCCTTCCTTTGGGGGCACTTTTGGATTGGCGAAAGGGTCTCGCAACCCGTTCCCTGGGGCCTGATTATTCACTCGTCTTCGATGCCGGCTAGGGCTATGTTTAGGGATGCTCGGAAACAGCGAACCCGGAGGGTCCAGTTGCATGTGGGGCTGCGTAAAGGCTCCCCGGGGAACTTGAGATGCACCCAAAGCCTTCCTTTGGGGGCACTTTTGGATGGGCGAAAATGGCTCGCAACGGTTTTCCTGAGGCCTGATTTTTCAGTCGTCTTCGATGCCGGCTAGGGCTATGTTTAGGGTTGCTCGGAAACAGCGAACCCGGAGGGTCCAGTTGCATGTGGGGCTGCGTAAAGGCTCCCCTGGGGAGTTCACTTGTACCCAAAGCCTTCATTTTGGGGCACTTTTGGATGGTCCAAAGGGGCTTGCAACGCATTTCCTGGGGCCTGAATTTTCAGTCGTCTTCGATGCCGGCTAGGGTTATGTTTAGGGATGCTCGGAAACAGCGAACCCGGAGGGTCAAGTTGCATGTGGGGCTGCGTATAGGCTCCCCTGGGGAGTTCTCTTGTACCCAAAGCCTTCCTTTGGGGGCACTTTTGGATGGGCGAAAAGGGCTCGGAACGCATTTCCTGGGGCGTGATTTTTCACTCGTCTTCGATGCCGGCTAGGGCTATGTTTAGGGATGCTCGGAAACAGCGAACCCGGAGGGTCCAGTTGCATGTGGGGCTGTGTAAAGCCTCCCCTGGGGAGTTCTCTTGTACCCAAAGCCTTCCTTTGGGGGCACTTTTAGATGGGCGAAAAGGGCTCGGAACGCATTTCCTGGGGCCTGCTTTTTCAGTCGTCTTCGATGCTGGCTAGGGCTATGTTTAGGGATGCTCGGAAACAGCGAACCCGGAGGGTCCAGTTGCATGTGGGGCTGCGTAAAGGCTCCCCTGGGAACTTCAGATGTACCCCAAAGCCTTCCTTTGGGGGCACTTTTGGATGGTCCAAAGGGGCTCGCAACGCATTTCCGGGGGCCTGATTTTTCAGTCGTCTTCGATGCCGGCTAGGGCTATGTTTAGGGATGCTCGGAAACAGCGAACCCAGAGGGTCCAGTTACATGTGGGGCTGCGTAAAGGCTCCCCTGGGGAGTTCTCTTCTAGCCAAAGCCTTCCTTTGGTGACACTTTTGGATGGTCCAAAGGGGCTTGCAACAAGTTTTCTGAGGCCCCGTTTTTCAGTCTACTCCCATGCCGGCTAGGAATATATATAGTGTTGCTAGGAAACAGCGAACCCGGAGGGTCCAGTTGCATGTGGGGCTGCGTAAAGGCTCCCCTGGGGAGATCACTTGTACCCAAAGCCTTCCTTGGGTGAGACTTTTTGATGGACGAAATGGGCGTGAAACACGTTTCCTGGGGCCTGATTTTTCAGTCGTCTTCGATGCTGGCTAGGGCTATGTTTAGGGATGCTCGGAAACAGCGAACCCGGAGGGTCCAGTTGCATGTGGGGCTGCGTAAAGGCACCCCTGGGGAGTTCTCTTGTACCCAAAGCCTTCCTTTGGGGGCACTTTTGAATGGTCCAAAGGGGCTTGCAACGCATTTCCTGAGGCCCAGTTTTTCAGTCTTCTCCCAAGCCGGCTAGGGCTATGTTTAGGGTTGCTCGGAAACAGCGAACCCGGAGGGTCCAGTTGCATGTGGGGCTGCGTAAAGGCTCCCCGGGGAACTTGAGATGCACCCAAAGCCTTCCTTTGGGGGCACTTTTGGATGGGCGAAAATGGCTCGCAACGGTTTTCCTGAGGCCTGATTTTTCAGTCGTCTTCGATGCCGGCTAGGGCTATGTTTAGGGTTGCTCGGAAACAGCGAACCCGGAGGGTCCAGTTGCATATGGGGCTACGTAAAGGCTCCCCTGGGGAGTTCTCTTGTACCCAAAGACTTCCTTTGGTGACACTTTTGGATGGTCCAAAGAGGCTTGCAACGCGTTTTCTGAGGCCCGGTTTTTCAGTCTACTCCCATGCCGGCTAGGAATATATTTAGGGTTGCTCGGAAACAGCGAACCCGGAGGGTCCAGTTGCATGTGGGGCTGCGTAAAGGCTCCCCTGGGGAGTTCTCTTGTACCCAAAGCCTTCCTTTCGGGGCACTTTTGGATGGGCGAAAAGGGCTCGGAACGCATTTCTTTGGGCCTTATTTTTCAGTCGTCTTCGTTGCCGTCTAGGGCTATGTTTAGGGATGCTCGGAAACAGCGAACCCGGAGGGTCAAGTTGCATGTGGGGCTGCGTAAAGGCTCCCCTGGGAACTTCAGATGTACCCAAAGCCTTCCTTTGGGGGCACTTTTGGATTGGTGAAAAGGACTCGGAACGCATTTCCTGGGGCCTGATTTTCTCACTCGTCTCTGCAGACGGAAAGGGCTATGTTTAGGGATGCTCGGAAACAGCGAACCCGGAGGGTCCAGTTGCATATGGGGCTACGTAAAGGCTCCCCTGGGGAGTTCTCTTGTACCCAAAGCCTTCCTTTGGGGGCACTTTTGAATGGTCCAAAGGGGCTTGCAACGCATTTCCTGAGGCCCAGTTTTTCAGTCTTCTCCCAAGCCGGCTAGGGCTATGTTTAGGGTTGCTCGGAAACAGCGAACCCGGAGGGTCCAGTTGCATGTGGGGCTGCGTAAAGGCTCCCCGGGGAACTTGAGATGCACCCAAAGCCTTCCTTTGGGGGCACTTTTGGATGGGCGAAAATGGCTCGCAACGGTTTTCCTGGGCCTGATTTTTCAGTCGTCTTCGATGCCGGCTAGGGCTATGTTTAGGGATGCTGGGAAACAGCGAACCCGGAGGGTCCAGTTGCATGTGGGGCTGCGTAAAGGCACCCCTGGGGAGTTCACTTGTACATAAAGCCTTCATTTTGGGGCACTTTTGGATGGTCCAAAGGGGCTTGCAACGCATTTCCTGGGGCCTGAATTTTCAGTCGTCTTCGATGCCGGCCAGGGTTATGTTTAGGGTTGCTCGGAAACAGCGAACCCGGAGGGTCCAGTTGCATGTGGGGCTGCGTAAAGGCTCCCCTGGGGAGTTCTCTTGTACCCAAAGCCTTCCTTTGGGGGCACTTTTAGATGGGCGAAAAGGGCTCGGAACGCATTTCCTGGGGCGTGATTTTTCACTCGTCTTCGATGCCGGCTAGGGCTATGTTTAGGGATGCTCGGAAACAGCGAACCCAGAGGGTCCAGTTGCATGTGGGGCTGTGTAAAGCCTCCCCTGGGGAGTTCTCTTGTACCCAAAGCCTTCCTTTGGGGGCACTTTTGGATGGGCGAAAAGGGCTCGGAACGCATTTCCTGTGGCCTGATTTTTCAGTCGTCTTCGTTGCCGGCTAGGGCTATGTTTAGGGATGCTCGGAAACAGCGAACCCGGAGGGTCCAGTTGCATGTGGGGCTGCGTAAAGGCTCCCCTGGGAACTTCAGATGTACCCAAAGCCTTCCTTTGGGGGCACTTTTGGATGGTCCAAAGGGGCTTGCAACGCATTTCCTGAGGCCCGGTTTTTCAGTCTTCTCCCATGCCGGCTAGGGATATGTTTAGGGATACTCGGAAACAGCGAACCCGGAGGGTCCAGTTGCATGTGGGGCTGCGTAAAGGCTCCCCTGGGGAGTTCTCTTGTACCCAAAGCCTTCCTTTGGGGGCACTTTTGGATGGGCGAAAAAGGCTCGCAACGCATTTCCTGGGGCCTGCTTTTTCAGTCGTCTTCGATGCCGGCTAGGGCTATGTTTAGGGATGCTCGGAAACAGCGAACCCGGAGGGTCCAGTTGCATGTGGGGCTGCGTAAAGGCTCCCCTGGGAACTTCAGATGTACCCAAAGCCTTCCTTTGGGGGCACTTTTGGATTGGCGAAAGGGTCTCGCAACCCGTTCCCTGGGGCCTGATTATTCACTCGTCTTCGATGCCGGCTAGGGCTATGTTTAGGGATGCTCGGAAACAGCGAACCCGGAGGGTCCAGTTGCATGTGGGGCTGCGTAAAGGCTCCCCGGGGAACTTGAGATGCACCCAAAGCCTTCCTTTGGGGGCACTTTTGGATGGGCGAAAATGGCTCGCAACGGTTTTCCTGAGGCCTGATTTTTCAGTCGTCTTCGATGCCGGCTAGGGCTATGTTTAGGGTTGCTCGGAAACAGCGAACCCGGAGGGTCCAGTTGCATGTGGGGCTGCGTAAAGGCTCCCCTGGGGAGTTCACTTGTACCCAAAGCCTTCATTTTGGGGCACTTTTGGATGGTCCAAAGGGGCTTGCAACGCATTTCCTGGGGCCTGAATTTTCAGTCGTCTTCGATGCCGGCTAGGGTTATGTTTAGGGATGCTCGGAAACAGCGAACCCGGAGGGTCAAGTTGCATGTGGGGCTGCGTATAGGCTCCCCTGGGGAGTTCTCTTGTACCCAAAGCCTTCCTTTGGGGGCACTTTTGGATGGGCGAAAAGGGCTCGGAACGCATTTCCTGGGGCGTGATTTTTCACTCGTCTTCGATGCCGGCTAGGGCTATGTTTAGGGATGCTCGGAAACAGCGAACCCGGAGGGTCCAGTTGCATGTGGGGCTGTGTAAAGCCTCCCCTGGGGAGTTCTCTTGTACCCAAAGCCTTCCTTTGGGGGCACTTTTAGATGGGCGAAAAGGACTCGGAACGCATTTCCTGGGGCCTGCTTTTTCAGTCGTCTTCGATGCTGGCTAGGGCTATGTTTAGGGATGCTCGGAAACAGCGAACCCGGAGGGTCCAGTTGCATGTGGGGCTGCGTAAAGGCTCCCCTGGGAACTTCAGATGTACCCCAAAGCCTTCCTTTGGGGGCACTTTTGGATGGTCCAAAGGGGCTCGCAACGCATTTCCGGGGGCCTGATTTTTCAGTCGTCTTCGATGCCGGCTAGGGCTATGTTTAGGGATGCTCGGAAACAGCGAACCCAGAGGGTCCAGTTACATGTGGGGCTGCGTAAAGGCTCCCCTGGGGAGTTCTCTTCTAGCCAAAGCCTTCCTTTGGTGACACTTTTGGATGGTCCAAAGGGGCTTGCAACAAGTTTTCTGAGGCCCCGTTTTTCAGTCTACTCCCATGCCGGCTAGGAATATATATAGTGTTGCTAGGAAACAGCGAACCCGGAGGGTCCAGTTGCATGTGGGGCTGCGTAAAGGCTCCCCTGGGGAGATCACTTGTACCCAAAGCCTTCCTTGGGTGAGACTTTTTGATGGACGAAATGGGCGTGAAACACGTTTCCTGGGGCCTGATTTTTCAGTCGTCTTCGATGCTGGCTAGGGCTATGTTTAGGGATGCTCGGAAACAGCGAACCCGGAGGGTCCAGTTGCATGTGGGGCTGCGTAAAGGCACCCCTTGGAATTTCAGATGTACCCAAAGCCTTCCTTTGGGGGCACTTTTGGAATGGCGAAAAGGGCTCGAAACACGTTTCCTGGGGCCTGATTTTTCACTCGTCTCCGATGACGGCTAGGGCTATGTTTAGGTTTGCTCAGGAACAGCAAACCCGGAGGGTCCAGTTGCATGTGGGGCTGCGTAAAGGCTCCCCTGGGGAGTTCTCTTGTACCCAAAGCCTTCCTTTGGGGGCACTTTTGAATGGTCCAAAGGGGCTTGCAACGCATTTCCTGAGGCCCAGTTTTTCAGTCTTCTCCCAAGCCGGCTAGGGCTATGTTTAGGGTTGCTCGGAAACAGCGAACCCGGAGGGTCCAGTTGCATGTGGGGCTGCGTAAAGGCTCCCCTGGGGAGTTCACTTGTACATAAAGCCTTCATTTTGGGGCACTTGTGGATGGTCCAAAGGGGCTTGCAACGCATTTCCTGGGGCCTGAATTTTCAGTCGTCTTCGATGCCGGCCAGGGTTATGTTTAGGGTTGCTCGGAAACAGCGAACCCGGAGGGTCAAGTTGCATGTGGGGCTGCGTATAGGCTCCCCTGGGGAGTTCTCTTATACCCAAAGCCTTCCTTTGGGGGCACTTTTGGATGGGCGAAAAGGGCTCGGAACGCATTTCCTGGGGCGTGATTTTTCACTCGTCTTCGTTGCCGTCTAGGGCTATGTTTAGGGATGCTCGGAAACAGCGAACCCGGAGGGTCCAGTTGCATGTGGGGCTGCGTAAAGGCTCCCCTGGGGAGTTCTCTTGTACCCAATGCCTTCCTTTGGGGGCACTTTTGGATGGGCGAAAAGGGCTCGCAACGCATTTCCTGGGGCCTGATTTTTCAGTCGTCTTCGATGCCAGCTAGGGCTATGTTTAGGGATGCTCGGAAACAGCGAACCCGGAGGGTCAAGTTGCATGTGGGGCTGCGTAAAGGCTCCCCGGGGAACTTGAGATGCACCCAAAGCCTTCCTTTGGGGGCAATTTTGGATGGTCAAAAGGGGCTCGGAATGCATTTCCTGGGGCCTGATTTTTCACTCGTCTCTGAAGACGGCTAGGGCTATGTTTAGGGATGCTCGGAAACAGCGAACCCGGAGGGTCCAGTTGCATATGGGGCTACGTAAAGGCTCCCCTGGGGAGTTCTCTTGTACCCAAAGACTTCCTTTGGTGACACTTTTGGATGGTCCAAAGAGGCTTGCAACGCGTTTTCTGAGGCCCGGTTTTTCAGTCTACTCCCATGCCGGCTAGGAATATATTTAGGGTTGCTCGGAAACAGCGAACCCGGAGGGTCCAGTTGCATGTGGGGCTGCGTAAAGGCTCCCCTGGGGAGTTCTCTTGTACCCAAAGCCTTCCTTTCGGGGCACTTTTGGATGGGCGAAAAGGGCTCGGAACGCATTTCTTTGGGCCTTATTTTTCAGTCGTCTTCGTTGCCGTCTAGGGCTATGTTTAGGGATGCTCGGAAACAGCGAACCCGGAGGGTCAAGTTGCATGTGGGGCTGCGTAAAGGCTCCCCTGGGAACTTCAGATGTACCCAAAGCCTTCCTTTGGGGGCACTTTTGGATTGGTGAAAAGGACTCGGAACGCATTTCCTGGGGCCTGATTTTCTCACTCGTCTCTGCAGACGGAAAGGGCTATGTTTAGGGATGCTCGGAAACAGCGAACCCGGAGGGTCCAGTTGCATATGGGGCTACGTAAAGGCTCCCCTGGGGAGTTCTCTTGTACCCAAAGCCTTCCTTTGGGGGCACTTTTGAATGGTCCAAAGGGGCTTGCAACGCATTTCCTGAGGCCCAGTTTTTCAGTCTTCTCCCAAGCCGGCTAGGGCTATGTTTAGGGTTGCTCGGAAACAGCGAACCCGGAGGGTCCAGTTGCATGTGGGGCTGCGTAAAGGCTCCCCGGGGAACTTGAGATGCACCCAAAGCCTTCCTTTGGGGGCACTTTTGGATGGGCGAAAATGGCTCGCAACGGTTTTCCTGGGCCTGATTTTTCAGTCGTCTTCGATGCCGGCTAGGGCTATGTTTAGGGATGCTCGGAAACAGCGAACCCGGAGGGTCCAGTTGCATGTGGGGCTGCGTAAAGGCTCCCCTGGGGAGTTCACTTGTACATAAAGCCTTCATTTTGGGGCACTTTTGGATGGTCCAAAGGGGCTTGCAACGCATTTCCTGGGGCCTGAATTTTCAGTCGTCTTCGATGCCGGCCAGGGTTATGTTTAGGGTTGCTCGGAAACAGCGAACCCGGAGGGTCCAGTTGCATGTGGGGCTGCGTATAGGCTCCCCTGGGGAGTTCTCTTGTACCCAAAGCCTTCCTTTGGGGGCACTTTTAGATGGGCGAAAAGGGCTCGGAACGCATTTCCTGGGGAGTGATTTTTCACTCGTCTTCGATGCCGGCTAGGGCTATGTTTAGGGATGCTCGGAAACAGCGAACCCGGAGGGTCCAGTTGCATGTGGGGCTGTGTAAAGCCTCCCCTGGGGAGTTCTCTTGTACCCAAAGCCTTCCTTTGGGGGCACTTTTGGATGGGCGAAAAGGGCTCGGAACGCATTTCCTGGGGCCTTATTTTTCAGTCGTCTTCGTTGCCGGCTAGGGCTATGTTTAGGGATGCTCGGAAACAGCGAACCCGGAGGGTCCAGTTGCATGTGGGGCTGCGTAAAGGCTCCCCTGGGAACTTCAGATGTACCCAAAGCCTTCCTTTGGGGGCACTTTTGGATGGTCCAAAGGGGCTTGCAACGCATTTCCTGAGGCCCGGTTTTTCAGTCTTCTCCCATGCCGGCTAGGGATATGTTTAGGGATGCTCGGAAACAGCGAACCCGGAGGGTCCAGTTGCATGTGGGGCTGCGTAAAGGCTCCCCTGGGAACTTCAGATGTACCCAAAGCCTTCCTTTGGGGGCACTTTTGGATTGGCGAAAGGGTCTCGCAACCCGTTCCCTGGGGCCTGATTATTCACTCGTCTTCGATGCCGGCTAGGGCTATGTTTAGGGATGCTCGGAAACAGCGAACCCGGAGGGTCCAGTTGCATGTGGGGCTGCGTAAAGGCTCCCCGGGGAACTTGAGATGCACCCAAAGCCTTCCTTTGGGGGCACTTTTGGATGGGCGAAAATGGCTCGCAACGGTTTTCCTGAGGCCTGATTTTTCAGTCGTCTTCGATGCCGGCTAGGGCTATGTTTAGGGTTGCTCGGAAACAGCGAACCCGGAGGGTCCAGTTGCATGTGGGGCTGCGTAAAGGCTCCCCTGGGGAGTTCACTTGTACCCAAAGCCTTCATTTTGGGGCACTTTTGGATGGTCCAAAGGGGCTTGCAACGCATTTCCTGGGGCCTGAATTTTCAGTCGTCTTCGATGCCGGCTAGGGTTATGTTTAGGGATGCTCGGAAACAGCGAACCCGGAGGGTCAAGTTGCATGTGGGGCTGCGTATAGGCTCCCCTGGGGAGTTCTCTTGTACCCAAAGCCTTCCTTTGGGGGCACTTTTGGATGGGCGAAAAGGGCTCGGAACGCATTTCCTGGGGCGTGATTTTTCACTCGTCTTCGATGCCGGCTAGGGCTATGTTTAGGGATGCTCGGAAACAGCGAACCCGGAGGGTCCAGTTGCATGTGGGGCTGCGTAAAGCCTCCCCTGGGGAGTTCTCTTGTACCCAAAGCCTTCCTTTGGGGGCACTTTTAGATGGGCGAAAAGGGCTCGGAACGCATTTCCTGGGGCCTTATTTTTCAGTCGTCTTCGTTGCCAGCTAGGGCTATGTTTAGGGATGCTCGGAAACAGCAAACCCGGAGGGTCCAGTTGCATGTGGGGCTGCGTAAAGGCTCCCCTGGGAACTTCAGATGTACCCAAAGCCTTCCTTTGGGGGCACTTTTGGATGGTCCAAAGGGGCTTGCAACGCATTTCCTGAGGCCCGGTTTTTCAGTCTTCTCCCATGCCGGCTAGGGCTATATTTAGGGATGCTCGGAAACAGCGAACCCGGAGGGTCCAGTTGCATGTGGGGCTGCGTAAAGGCTCCCCTGGGAACTTCAGATGTACCCAAAGCCTTCCTTTGGGGGCACTTTTGGATGGGCGAAAGGGTCTCGCAACCCGTTTCCTGGGGCCTTATTTTTCACTCGTCTTCGATGCCGGCTAGGGCTATGTTTAGGGATGCTCGGAAACAGCAAACCCGGAGGGTCCAGTTGCATGTGGGGCTGCGTAAAGGCTCCCCTGGGGAGTTCACTTGTTCCCACAGCCTTCCTTTGGGGGCACTTTTGGATGGTCCAAAGGGGCTTGCAACGCATTTCCTGAGACCCGGTTTTTCAGTCTTCTCCCATGCCGGCTTGGGCTATGTTTAAGGTTGCTCGGAAACAGCAAACCCGGAGGGTCCAGTTGCATGTGGGGCTGCGTAAAGGCTCCCCGGGGAACTTCAGATGTACCCAAAGCCTTCCTTTGGGGGCACTTTTGGATGGTCCAAAGGGGCTCGGAATGCATTTCCTGGGGCCTGATTTTTCATTCGTCTCTGAAGACGGCTAGGGCTATGTTTAGGGATGCTCAGAAACAGCGAACCCGGAGGGTCCAGTTGCATATGGGGCTACGTAAAGGCTCCCCTGGGGAGTTCTCTTGTACCCAAAGACTTCCTTTGGTGACACTTTTGGATGGTCCAAAGAGGCTCGCAACGCGTTTTCTGAGGCCCGGTTTTTCAGTCTACTCCCATGCCGGCTAGGAATATATTTAGGGTTGCTCGGAAACAGCGAACCCGGAGGGTCCAGTTGCATGTGGGGCTGCGTAAAGGCTCCCCTGGGGAGATCACTTGTACCCAAAGCCTTCCTTTCGGGTCACTTTTGGATGGGCGAAAAGGGCTCGGAACGCATTTCTTTGGGCCTTATTTTTCAGTCGTCTTCGTTGCCGGATAGGCTTATGTTTAGGGATGCTCGGAAACAGCGAACCCGGAGGGTCCAGTTGCATGTGGGGCTGCGTAAAGGCTCCCCTGGGGAGATCACTTGTACCCAAAGCCTTCCTTGGGTGAGACTTTTTGATGGACGAAATGGGCGTGAAACACGTTTCCTGGGGCCTGATTTTTCAGTCGTCTTCGATGCTGGCTAGGGCTATGTTTAGGGATGCTCGGAAACAGCGAACCCGGAGGGTCCAGTTGCATGTGGGGCTGCGTAAAGGCACCCCTTGGAATTTCAGATGTACCCAAAGCCTTCCTTTGGGGGCACTTTTGGAATGGCGAAAAGGGCTCGAAACACGTTTCCTGGGGCCTGATTTTTCACTCGTCTCCGATGACGGCTAGGGCTATGTTTAGGTTTGCTCAGGAACAGCAAACCCGGAGGGTCCAGTTGCATGTGGGGCTGCGTAAAGGCTCCCCTGGGGAGTTCTCTTGTACCCAAAGCCTTCCTTTGGGGGCAATTTTGGATGGGCGAAAAGGGCTCGCAACTCATTTCCTGGGGCCTGATTTTTCAGTCGTCTTCGATGCCGGCTAGGGCTATGTTTAGGGATGCTCGGAAACAGCGAACCCGGAGGGTCCAGTTGCATGTGGGGCTGCGTAAAGGCTCCCCTGGGAACTTCAGATGTACCCCAAAGCCTTCCTTTGGGGGCACTTTTGGATGGGCGAAAGGGTCTTGCAACGCATTTCCTGAGGCCCGGTTTTTCAGTCGTCTTCGATGCCGGCTAGGGCTATGTTTAGGGATGCTCGGAAACAGCGAACCCGGAGGGTCCAGTTGCATGTGGGGCTGCGTAAAGGCTCCCCTGGGGAGTTCACTTGTACCCAAAGCCTTCCTTTGGTGACACTTTTGGATGGTCCAAAGGGGCTTGCAACGCGTTTTCTGAGGCCCGGTTTTTCAGTCTACTCCCATGCCGGCGAGGAATATATTTAGGGTTGCTCGGAAACAGCGAACCCGGAGGGTCCAGTTGCATGTGGGGCTGCGTAAAGGCTCCCCTGGGGAGTTCTCTTGTACCCAAAGCCTTCCTTTGGGGGCTCTTTTGGATGGGCGAAAAGGGCTCGCAACGCATTTCCTGGGGCCTGATTTTTCAGTCGTCTTCGATGCCGGCTAGGACTATGTTTAGGGATGCTCGGAAACAGCGAACCCGGAGGGTCCAGTTGCATGTGGGGCTGCGTAAAGGCTCCACTGGGAACTTCAGATGTACCCCAAAGCCTTCCTTTGGGGGCACTTTTGGATGGTCCAAAGGGGCTCGGAACGCATTTCCTGGGGCCTGATTTTTCAGTCGTCTTCGATGCCGGCTAGGGCTATGTTTAGGGATTCTCGGAAACAGCGAACCCGGAGGGTCCAGTTGCATGTGGGGCTGCGTAAAGTCTCCCCTGGGAACTTCAGATGTACGCAAAGCCTTCCTTTGGGGGCACTTTTGGATGGTCCAAAGGGGCTCGGAACGCATTTCCTGGGGCCTGATTTTTCAGTCGTCTTCTATGCCGGCTAGGGCTATGTTTAGGTTTGCTCAGGAAAGAGCGAATCCGGAGGGTCCAGTTGCATATGGGGCTGCGTAAAGGCTCCCCTGGGGAGTTCACTTGTACCCAAAGCCTTCCTTTGGGGACACTTTTAGATGGGCGAAAAGGGCTCGGAACGCTTTTCCTGGGGCCTGATTTTTCAGTCGTCTCCGATGCCGGCTAGGGCTATGTTTAGGGATGCTCGGAAACAGCGAACCCGGAGGGTCCAGCTGCATGTGGGGCTGCGTAAAGGCTCCCCTGGGGAGTTCTCTTGTACCCAAAGCCTTCCTTTGGTGATACTTTTGGATGGTCCAAAGGGGCTTGCAACGCCTTTTCTGAGGCCCTGTTTTTCAGTCTACTCCCATACCGCCTAGGAATATATATAGGGTTGCTCGGAAACAGCGAACCCGGAGGGTCCAGTTGCATGTGGGGCTGCGTAAAGGCTCCCCTGGGGAGATCACTTGTACCCAAAGACTTCCTTTGGTGACACTTTTGGATGGTCCAAAGGGGCTTGCAACGCGTTTTCTGAGGCCCGGTTTTTCAGTCTACTCCCATGCCGGCGAGGAATATATATAGGGTTGCTCGGAAACAGCGAACCCGGAGGGTCCAGTTGCATGTGGGGCTGCGTAAAGGCTCCTCTGGGGAGTTCACTTGTACCCAAAGCCTTCCTTTGGGGGCACTTTTGGATGGGCGAAAAGGGCTCGCAACGCATTTCCTGGGGCCTGATTTTTCAGTCGTCTTCGATGCCGGCTAGGACTATGTTTAGGGATGCTCGGAAACAGCGAACCCGGAGGGTCCAGTTGCATGTGGGGCTGCGTAAAGGCTCCCCTGGGGAGTTCTCTTGTACCCAAAGCCTTTCTTTGGGGGCACTTTTGGATGGGCGAAAGGGTCTTGCAACGCATTTCCTGAGGCCCGGTTTTTCAGTCGTCTTCGATGCCGGCTAGGGCTATGTTTAGGGATGATCGGAAACAGCGAACCCGGAGGGTCCAGTTGCATGTGGGGCTGCGTAAAGGCTCCCCTGGGGAGTTCACTTGTACCCAAAGCCTTCCTTTGGTGACAGTTTTGGATGGTACAAAGGGGCTTGCAACGCGTTTTCTGAGGCCCGGTTTTTCAGTCTACTCCCATGCCGGCGAGGAATATATTTAGGGTTGCTCGGAAACAGCGAACCCGGAGGGTCCAGTTGCATGTGGGGCTGCGTAAAGGCTCCCCTGGGGAGTTCTCTTGTACCCAAAGCCTTCCTTTGGGGGCACTTTTGGATGGGCGAAAAGGGCTCGCAACGCATTTCCTGGGGCCTGATTTTTCAGTCGTCTTCGATGCCGGCTAGGACTATGTTTAGGGATGCTCAGAAACAGCGAACCCGGAGGGTCCAGTTGCATGTGGGGCTGCGTAAAGGCTCCCCTGGGGAGTTCTCTTGTACCCAAAGCCTTCCTCTTACGTGCAGATCAACTCTCCAGGGGAGCCTTTACGCAGCCCCACATGCCACTGGACCCTGCGTGTTCGCTGTTTCCAAGAAAGCCTAATCATAGCCCTAGCCAGAATGGGAGACGACTGAAAAATTGGGCCCCAGAAAACGCGTTCATTTAAGGATGTGGTGAGTGTGTTAGTTTAATGTTTCGGGTTCTGGTTAGGCTTAGGTTAGGGTGAGAGTATTATGGTTAGGTTTATGGATAGGGTTAGAGAATTAGGTTTAGTGTAAGGGTAAGTTTTAGGTTTAGTGTAACCTTTTTTTTAGCCTAAGGTTAAGGGTTATGTTTTGGATAAGAGTAAGGTTTAGAGTTAGGTTAAGTGTTAAAGGGTTAGAGGAAGGGGAATGGAAAGGGGAAGGGTAACGGGAACAAGAATAGGAACGGGAAGGGTTAATGTAGTGGCCGTCCCGGTGCCGGGGTTCAGTCCCATGCGGATGGGAGGCTTGCCGTCCCGAGCTCCCGGGTGACTCCGTCCGGAGGCGAGGAAGCAGACCGTCCCTAGCCCCTTGGTTCCGGTCCTGCTAGACAATAGTGCTAGCCGCACCGGGTTCCAGAGCCGACCTCGGGTGTCTCAGAGACGGCTAGCCAATGGCACAGGTATCTGGCCAAATACGGCGCGGTGCTTGCCATGTGTTAAACGACGTTGTTGCTGTCGAGGCGTTCGGGGACCGGCTGTTCCGAAATCTGTGGACTGTGTCGGGCGGCATGCCGGCAGACTGTCCCGTGTCCCGGGTGTCCGGCCTCGATCGGCACGTTGGCCGGCCGTGCCGTGAAGCGGGAGGCTGGTGTCCGCTGCTATAGGGACTCGCCGTTCCCGTACTATCCCGTGCGGATCGGCGAACGACCATCCCACGCTCCTGGTTATATCCGTCCGGAGGCATGCGAGCCGACCGTCCCGAGCCCCTTGACTCAGGTCGTAGGCAACGTGTGTGTTAGCCACACCGTGGTCCAGGCCCGGTCTAGGGCGGATCGGAAAAGGCGATCCCACGACACGGTTGTGCGGCCACGAGCTGCATGCGTAGCAGCCGTGTTATGACACAGGAGGCTGTCATCAGCTGGCTCGGGGGCTGGCTGTCCCCGAGACGAAAGTTTCCGTCCTGTCCGGAGCGGTGGCCGTCCTTCCAGAACAGCCTCGTTCCGGTCCTGGGCGACGTGTGTGCTAGCCGCGCCGGGGTCCGTGTTCTGTCTCAGGCGGCTCGAGGAGGTGCTCACAAGAGACGGGTGACTGGCCACACGCGGTGTGGGTGCCAGCCTTGCCGCGAAGCAGGAGGCTGTGTTCCGTTCGCTCGGGAACTGTCCGTCCCGGAGCGGCGGCCGTCCTTCCCGAACGCCAAGACTGCGGTCCTGGGAGACGTGTATGCTAGCCGCGCAAGGGTAAGAATCCCGTTTCGGGCGGATTGGGGACAACGATCCCACGACACGGATGTGCGGCCACGAGCCGCATGGGAGCCAGACTTGCCGCCAAGCGTGAGGCTGTCATGCGTTGGCTCGTGGGCTGGCAGTGGCGGGGACATGGGGTTCTGTCCTCTCCGGAGCGGCAGCCGTCCGTCCCGAACAACCAAGCTCCTATCCTGGGCGACGTGTGTGCTAGCCGCACTGGGGTCCGGGTGGGACCTCGGTCGGCTCCGCTATTTCGATCGCAGGACACGAGTGTCCCTCCACGGGCAGCGTGGGTCCGGCTTCCCGAGCCCTTTGGCTCCATCCTAGGTGTCGTGTTTGCTCGCCGCACCGGGGTCCGGATCCCATTTCGGGCGCCTCGGGGAAGGAGATCCTACGACACGGTTGTCCGGCCACAAGCGCTGTGACTGCCAGCCGTGTCGAGAAGTGGAGGTTTGTAGTTCACCGGCTCGGAGTTACGCAGTGCCGGGGACCGGGGATTGAAACAGTCCAGAGCGGCAGGCGTCCGGATGAGGACACTGGGCTCCGGTCCTGGGCGACGTGTGTGCTGGCTGCACCGGGGTCCGGGTTCTGTCTTGGGCGGCTCGGGGAAGGAGCTCCCACGACACAGTGGTCCGTCCACGAGCTGCATGCGTAGCAGCCGTGTCGTGAAACAGGAGGCTTTCATCCGCTGGCTCGGGGGCTGGCTGTCCCCGAGACGAAAGCTTCTGTTCTGTCCGGAGCGGCGGCCGTCCTTCCCGGAGAGCCCCGCTCCGGTCCTGGGCGATGTGTGTGCTAGCCGCACTAGGTGCCGGTCGGACCTCTGTCGGCTCCGCTATTTCGATCGCAGGCCACGAGTGTCCCTCCACGGGCAGCGTGGGTCCGGCTTCCCGAGCCCCTAGGCTCCGGTCCTGCGCGACGTGTGTGCTAGCCGCACCGGGGTCCGGGTCCCGTCTCAGGCGGACTGGGGACAACGATCCCAAGACACGGTTGTCCGGCCACGAGCGGCATGGGAGCCAGCCTTGCCGCGAAGCGTCAGGCTGTCGTTCACCGGCTCGGAGTAACGCCGTTCGGGGGACCGTCGATTCAGACAGTCCAGAGCGGCAGGCGTCCGGATGTGGACCCTGGGCTCCGGTCCTGCGCGAAGTGTGTGCTAGCCGCTCCGGGGTCCGGGTCCCGCCTTGGGCGGCTCGACGAAAGTGACCGCAAGACACGGGTGACCGGCCACACGCGGTGTGGGTGCCAGCCTTGCCGCGAAGCAGGAGGCTGTGTTCCGTTCGCTCGGGAACTGTCCGTCCCGGAGCGGCGGCCGTCCTTCCCGAACGCCAAGACTGCGGTCCTGGGAGACGTGTATGCTAGCCGCGCAAGGGTAAGAATCCCGTTTCGGGCGGATTGGGGACAACGATCCCACGACACGGATGTGCGGCCACGAGCCGCATGGGAGCCAGACTTGCCGCCAAGCGTGAGGCTGTCATGCGTTGGCTCGTGGGCTGGCAGTGGCGGGGACATGGGGTTCTGTCCTCTCCGGAGCGGCAGCCGTCCGTCCCGAACAACCAAGCTCCTATCCTGGGCGACGTGTGTGCTAGCCGCACTGGGGTCCGGGTGGGACCTCGGTCGGCTCCGCTATTTCGATCGCAGGACACGAGTGTCCCTCCACGGGCAGCGTGGGTCCGGCTTCCCGAGCCCTTTGGCTCCATCCTAGGTGTCGTGTTTGCTCGCCGCACCGGGGTCCGGATCCCATTTCGGGCGCCTCGGGGAAGGAGATCCTACGACACGGTTTTCTGGCCACGAACGGCGTGGGAGCCAGACTTGCCGCGAAGCGTCAGGCTGTAATCCGCCGGCTCGTGGGCTCGTAGTCGCGGGGACCGGGGATTCAAACAGTCCAGAGCGGCAGGCGTCCGGATGTGGACACTAGGCTCCGGTCCTGGGCGACGTGTGTGCCGGCTGCACCGGGGTCCGGGTTCTGTCTTGGGCGGCTCGGGGAAGGAGATCCCAGGACACACTGGTCCGTCCACGGGCTGCATGCGTAGCAGCCGTGTCGTGAAACAGGAGGCTTTCATCCGCTGGCTCGGGGGCTGGCTGTCCCCGAGACGAAAGCGTCTGTCCTGTCCGGAGCGGCGGCCGTCATTCCCGGAGAGCCCCGCTCCGGTCCTGGGCGATGTGTGTGCTAGCCGCACTAGGTGCCGGTCGGACCTCTGTCGGCTCCGCTATTTCGATCGCAGGACACGAGTGTCCCTCCACGGGCAGCGTGGGTCCGGCTTCCCGAGCCCCTAGGCTCCGGTCCTGCGCGACGTGTGTGCTAGCCGCACCGGGGTCCGGGTCCCGTCTCCGGCGGACTGGGGACAACGATCCCAAGACACGGTTGTCCGGCCACGAGCGGCATGGGAGCCAGCCTTGCCGCGAAGCGTCAGGCTGTCGTTCACCGGCTCGGAGTAACGCCGTTCGGGGGACCGTCGATTCAGACAGTCCAGAGCGGCAGGCGTCCGGATGTGGACCCTGGGCTCCGGTCCTGCGCGAAGTGTGTGCTAGCCGCTCCGGGGTCCGGGTCCCGCCTTGGGCGGCTCGACGAAAGTGACCGCAAGACACGGGTGACCGGCCACACGCGGTGTGGGTGCCAGCCTTGCCGCGAAGCAGGAGGCTGTGTTCCGTTCGCTCGGGAACTGTCCGTCCCGGAGCGGCGGCCGTCCTTCCCGAACGCCAAGACTGCGGTCCTGGGAGACGTGTATGCTAGCCGCGCAAGGGTAAGAATCCCGTTTCGGGCGGATTGGGGACAACGATCCCACGACACGGATGTGCGGCCACGAGCCGCATGGGAGCCAGACTTGCCGCCAAGCGTGAGGCTGTCATGCGTTGGCTCGTGGGCTGGCAGTGGCGGGGACATGGGGTTCTGTCCTCTCCGGAGCGGCAGCCGTCCGTCCCGAACAACCAAGCTCCTATCCTGGGCGACGTGTGTGCTAGCCGCACTGGGGTCCGGGTGGGACCTCGGTCGGCTCCGCTATTTCGATCGCAGGACACGAGTGTCCCTCCACGGGCAGCGTGGGTCCGGCTTCCCGAGCCCTTTGGCTCCATCCTAGGTGTCGTGTTTGCTCGCCGCACCGGGGTCCGGATCCCATTTCGGGCGCCTCGGGGAAGGAGATCCTACGACACGGTTTTCAGGCCACGAACGGCGTGGGAGCCAGACTTGCCGCGAAGCGTCAGGCTGTAATCCGCCGGCTCGTGGGCTCGTAGTCGCGGGGACCGGGGATTCAAACAGTCCAGAGCGGCAGGCGTCCGGATGTGGACACTAGGCTCCGGTCCTGGGCGACGTGTGTGCCGGCTGCACCGGGGTCCGGGTTCTGTCTTGGGCGGCTCGGGGAAGGAGATCCCAGGACACACTGGTCCGTCCACGGGCTGCATGCGTAGCAGCCGTGTCGTGAAACAGGAGGCTATCATCCGCTGGCTCGGGGGCTGGCTGTCCCCGAGACGAAAGCGTCTGTCCTGTCCGGAGCGGCGGCCGTCATTCCCGGAGAGCCCCGCTCCGGTCCTGGGCGATGTGTGTGCTAGCCGCACTAGGTGCCGGTCGGACCTCTGTCGGCTCCGCTATTTCGATCGCAGGCCACGAGTGTCCCTCCACGGGCAGCGTGGGTCCAGCTTCCCGAGCCCCTAGGCTCCGGTCCTGCGCGACGTGTGTGCTAGCCGCACCGGGGTCCGGGTCCCGTCTCCGGCGGACTGGGGACAACGATCCCAAGACACGGTTGTCCGGCCACGAGCGGCATGGGAGCCAGCCTTGCCGCGAAGCGTCAGGCTGTCGTTCACCGGCTCGCAGTAACGCCGTTCGGGGGACCGTCGATTCAGACAGTCCAGAGCGGCAGGCGTCCGGATGTGGACCCTGGGCTCCGGTCCTGCGCGAAGTGTGTGCTAGCCGCTCCGGGGTCCGGGTCCCGCCTTGGGCGGCTCGACGAAAGTGACCGCAAGACACGGGTGACCGGCCACGCGCGGTGTGGGTGCCAGCCTTGCCGCGAAGCAGGAGGCTGTGTTCCGTTCGCTCGGGAACTGTCCGTCCCGGAGCGGCGGCCGTCCTTCCCGAACGCCAAGACTGCGGTCCTGGGAGACGTGTATGCTAGCCGCGCAAGGGTAAGAATCCCGTTTCGGGCGGATTGGGGACAACGATCCCACGACACGGATGTGCGGCCACGAGCCGCATGGGAGCCAGACTTGCCGCCAAGCGTGAGGCTGTCATGCGTTGGCTCGTGGGCTGGCAGTGGCGGGGACATGGGGTTCTGTCCTCTCCGGAGCGGCAGCCGTCCGTCCCGAACAACCAAGCTCCTATCCTGGGCGACGTGTGTGCTAGCCGCACTGGGGTCCGGGTGGGACCTCGGTCGGCTCCGCTATTTCGATCGCAGGACACGAGTGTCCCTCCACGGGCAGCGTGGGTCCGGCTTCCCGAGCCCTTTGGCTCCATCCTAGGTGTCGTGTTTGCTCGCCGCACCCCGGTCCGGATCCCATTTCGGGCGCCTCGGGGAAGGAGATCCTACGACACGGTTTTCTGGCCACGAACGGCGTGGGAGCCAGACTTGCCGCGAAGCGTCAGGCTGTAATCCGCCGGCTCGTGGGCTCGTAGTCGCGGGGACCGGGGATTCAAACAGTCCAGAGCGGCAGGCGTCCGGATGTGGACACTAGGCTCCGGTCCTGGGCGACGTGTGTGCCGGCTGCACCGGGGTCCGGGTTCTGTCTTGGGCGGCTCGGGGAAGGAGATCCCAGGACACACTGGTCCGTCCACGGGCTGCATGCGTAGCAGCCGTGTCGTGAAACAGGAGGCTTTCATCCGCTGGCTCGGGGGCTGGCTGTCCCCGAGACGAAAGCGTCTGTCCTGTCCGGAGCGGCGGCCGTCATTCCCGGAGAGCCCCGCTCCGGTCCTGGGCGATGTGTGTGCTAGCCGCACTAGGTGCCGGTCGGACCTCTGTCGGCTCCGCTATTTCGATCGCAGGACACGAGTGTCCCTCCACGGGCAGCGTGGGTCCGGCTTCCCGAGCCCCTAGGCTCCGGTCCTGCGCGACGTGTGTGCTAGCCGCACCGGGGTCCGGGTCCCGTCTCCGGCGGACTGGGGACAACGATCCCAAGACACGGTTGTCCGGCCACGAGCGGCATGGGAGCCAGCCTTGCCGCGAAGCGTCAGGCTGTCGTTCACCGGCTCGGAGTAACGCCGTTCGGGGGACCGTCGATTCAGACAGTCCAGAGCGGCAGGCGTCCGGATGTGGACCCTGGGCTCCGGTCCTGCGCGAAGTGTGTGCTAGCCGCTCCGGGGTCCGGGTCCCGCCTTGGGCGGCTCGACGAAAGTGACCGCAAGACACGGGTGACCGGCCACACGCGGTGTGGGTGCCAGCCTTGCCGCGAAGCAGGAGGCTGTGTTCCGTTCGCTCGGGAACTGTCCGTCCCGGAGCGGCGGCCGTCCTTCCCGAACGCCAAGACTGCGGTCCTGGGAGACGTGTATGCTAGCCGCGCAAGGGTAAGAATCCCGTTTCGGGCGGATTGGGGACAACGATCCCACGACACGGATGTGCGGCCACGAGCCGCATGGGAGCCAGACTTGCCGCCAAGCGTGAGGCTGTCATGCGTTGGCTCGTGGGCTGGCAGTGGCGGGGACATGGGGTTCTGTCCTCTCCGGAGCGGCAGCCGTCCGTCCCGAACAACCAAGCTCCTATCCTGGGCGACGTGTGTGCTAGCCGCACTGGGGTCCGGGTGGGACCTCGGTCGGCTCCGCTATTTCGATCGCAGGACACGAGTGTCCCTCCACGGGCAGCGTGGGTCCGGCTTCCCGAGCCCTTTGGCTCCATCCTAGGTGTCGTGTTTGCTCGCCGCACCGGGGTCCGGATCCCATTTCGGGCGCCTCGGGGAAGGAGATCCTACGACACGGTTTTCTGGCCACGAACGGCGTGGGAGCCAGACTTGCCGCGAAGCGTCAGGCTGTAATCCGCCGGCTCGTGGGCTCGTAGTCGCGGGGACCGGGGATTCAAACAGTCCAGAGCGGCAGGCGTCCGGATGTGGACACTAGGCTCCGGTCCTGGGCGACGTGTGTGCCGGCTGCACCGGGGTCCGGGTTCTGTCTTGGGCGGCTCGGGGAAGGAGATCCCAGGACACACTGGTCCGTCCACGGGCTGCATGCGTAGCAGCCGTGTCGTGAAACAGGAGGCTATCATCCGCTGGCTCGGGGGCTGGCTGTCCCCGAGACGAAAGCGTCTGTCCTGTCCGGAGCGGCGGCCGTCATTCCCGGAGAGCCCCGCTCCGGTCCTGGGCGATGTGTGTGCTAGCCGCACTAGGTGCCGGTCGGACCTCTGTCGGCTCCGCTATTTCGATCGCAGGCCACGAGTGTCCCTCCACGGGCAGCGTGGGTCCAGCTTCCCGAGCCCCTAGGCTCCGGTCCTGCGCGACGTGTGTGCTAGCCGCACCGGGGTCCGGGTCCCGTCTCCGGCGGACTGGGGACAACGATCCCAAGACACGGTTGTCCGGCCACGAGCGGCATGGGAGCCAGCCTTGCCGCGAAGCGTCAGGCTGTCGTTCACCGGCTCGCAGTAACGCCGTTCGGGGGACCGTCGATTCAGACAGTCCAGAGCGGCAGGCGTCCGGATGTGGACCCTGGGCTCCGGTCCTGCGCGAAGTGTGTGCTAGCCGCTCCGGGGTCCGGGTCCCGCCTTGGGCGGCTCGACGAAAGTGACCGCAAGACACGGGTGACCGGCCACACGCGGTGTGGGTGCCAGCCTTGCCGCGAAGCAGGAGGCTGTGTTCCGTTCGCTCGGGAACTGTCCGTCCCGGAGCGGCGGCCGTCCTTCCCGAACGCCAAGACTGCGGTCCTGGGAGACGTGTATGCTAGCCGCGCAAGGGTAAGAATCCCGTTTCGGGCGGATTGGGGACAACGATCCCACGACACGGATGTGCGGCCACGAGCCGCATGGGAGCCAGACTTGCCGCCAAGCGTGAGGCTGTCATGCGTTGGCTCGTGGGCTGGCAGTGGCGGGGACATGGGGTTCTGTCCTCTCCGGAGCGGCAGCCGTCCGTCCCGAACAACCACGCTCCTATCCTGGGCGACGTGTGTGCTAGCCGCACTGGGGTCCGGGTGGGACCTCGGTCGGCTCCGCTATTTCGATCGCAGGACACGAGTGTCCCTCCACGGGCAGCGTGGGTCCGGCTTCCCGAGCCCTTTGGCTCCATCCTAGGTGTCGTGTTTGCTCGCCGCACCCCGGTCCGGATCCCATTTCGGGCGCCTCGGGGAAGGAGATCCTACGACACGGTTTTCTGGCCACGAACGGCGTGGGAGCCAGACTTGCCGCGAAGCGTCAGGCTGTAATCCGCCGGCTCGTGGGCTCGTAGTCGCGGGGACCGGGGATTCAAACAGTCCAGAGCGGCAGGCGTCCGGATGTGGACACTAGGCTCCGGTCCTGGGCGACGTGTGTGCTGGCTGCACCGGGGTCCGGGTTCTGTCTTGGGCGGCTCGGGGAAGGAGATCCCACGACACACTGGTCCGTCCACGGGCTGCATGCGTAGCAGCCGTGTCGTGAAACAGGAGGCTATCATCCGCTGGCTCGGGGGCTGGCTGTCCCCGAGACGAAAGCGTCTGTCCTGTCCGGAGCGGCGGCCGTCATTCCCGGAGAGCCCCGCTCCGGTCCTGGGCGATGTGTGTGCTAGCCGCACTAGGTGCCGGTCGGACCTCTGTCGGCTCCGCTATTTCGATCGCAGGCCACGAGTGTCCCTCCACGGGCAGCGTGGGTCCGGCTTCCCGAGCCCCTAGGCTCCGGTCCTACGCGACGTGTGTGCTAGCCGCACCGGGGTCCGGGTCCCGTCTCCGGCGGACTGGGGACAACGATCCCAAGACACGGTTGTCCGGCCACGAGCGGCATGGGAGCCAGCCTTGCCGCGAAGCGTCAGGCTGTCGTTCACCGGCTCGGAGTAACGCCGTTCGGGGGACCGTCGATTCAGACAGTCCAGAGCGGCAGGCGTCCGGATGTGGACCCTGGGCTCCGGTCCTGCGCGAAGTGTGTGCTAGCCGCTCCGGGGTCCGGGTCCCGCCTTGGGCGGCTCGACGAAAGTGACCGCAAGACACGGGTGACCGGCCACACGCGGTGTGGGTGCCAGCCTTGCCGCGAAGCAGGAGGCTGTGTTCCGTTCGCTCGGGAACTGTCCGTCCCGGAGCGGCGGCCGTCCTTCCCGAACGCCAAGACTGCGGTCCTGGGAGACGTGTATGCTAGCCGCGCAAGGGTAAGAATCCCGTTTCGGGCGGATTGGGGACAACGATCCCACGACACGGATGTGCGGCCACGAGCCGCATGGGAGCCAGACTTGCCGCCAAGCGTGAGGCTGTCATGCGTTGGCTCGTGGGCTGGCAGTGGCGGGGACATGGGGTTCTGTCCTCTCCGGAGCGGCAGCCGTCCGTCCCGAACAACCAAGCTCCTATCCTGGGCGACGTGTGTGCTAGCCGCACTGGGGTCCGGGTGGGACCTCGGTCGGCTCCGCTATTTCGATCGCAGGACACGAGTGTCCCTCCACGGGCAGCGTGGGTCCGGCTTCCCGAGCCCTTTGGCTCCATCCTAGGTGTCGTGTTTGCTCGCCGCACCGGGGTCCGGATCCCATTTCGGGCGCCTCGGGGAAGGAGATCCTACGACACGGTTGTCCGGCCACAAGCGCTGTGACTGCCAGCCGTGTCGAGAAGTGGAGGTTTGTAGTTCACCGGCTCGGAGTTACGCAGTGCCGGGGACCGGGGATTGAAACAGTCCAGAGCGGCAGGCGTCCGGATGAGGACACTGGGCTCCGGTCCTGGGCGACGTGTGTGCTGGCTGCACCGGGGTCCGGGTTCTGTCTTGGGCGGCTCGGGGAAGGAGCTCCCACGACACAGTGGTCCGTCCACGAGCTGCATGCGTAGCAGCCGTGTCGTGAAACAGGAGGCTTTCATCCGCTGGCTCGGGGGCTGGCTGTCCCCGAGACGAAAGCTTCTGTTCTGTCCGGAGCGGCAGCCGTCCTTCCCGGAGAGCCCCGCTCCGGTCCTGGGCGATGTGTGTGCTAGCCGCACTAGGTGCCGGTCGGACCTCTGTCGGCTCCGCTATTTCGATCGCAGGACACGAGTGTCCCTCCACGGGCAGCGTGGGTCCGGCTTCCCGAGCCCTTTGGCTCCATCCTAGGTGTCGTGTTTGCTCGCCGCACCCCGGTCCGGATCCCATTTCGGGCGCCTCGGGGAAGGAGATCCTACGACACGGTTTTCTGGCCACGAACGGCGTGGGAGCCAGACTTGCCGCGAAGCGTCAGGCTGTAATCCGCCGGCTCGTGGGCTCGTAGTCGCGGGGACCGGGGATTCAAACAGTCCAGAGCGGCAGGCGTCCGGATGTGGACACTAGGCTCCGGTCCTGGGCGACGTGTGTGCTGGCTGCACCGGGGTCCGGGTTCTGTCTTGGGCGGCTCGGGGAAGGAGATCCCAGGACACACTGGTCCGTCCACGGGCTGCATGCGTAGCAGCCGTGTCGTGAAACAGGAGGCTATCATCCGCTGGCTCGGGGGCTGGCTGTCCCCGAGACGAAAGCGTCTGTCCTGTCCGGAGCGGCGGCCGTCATTCCCGGAGAGCCCCGCTCCGGTCCTGGGCGATGTGTGTGCTAGCCGCACTAGGTGCCGGTCGGACCTCTGTCGGCTCCGCTATTTCGATCGCAGGCCACGAGTGTCCCTCCACGGGCAGCGTGGGTCCGGCTTCCCGAGCCCCTAGGCTCCGGTCCTACGCGACGTGTGTGCTAGCCGCACCGGGGTCCGGGTCCCGTCTCCGGCGGACTGGGGACAACGATCCCAAGACACGGTTGTCCGGCCACGAGCGGCATGGGAGCCAGCCTTGCCGCGAAGCGTCAGGCTGTCGTTCACCGGCTCGGAGTAACGCCGTTCGGGGGACCGTCGATTCAGACAGTCCAGAGCGGCAGGCGTCCGGATGTGGACCCTGGGCTCCGGTCCTGCGCGAAGTGTGTGCTAGCCGCTCCGGGGTCCGGGTCCCGCCTTGGGCGGCTCGACGAAAGTGACCGCAAGACACGGGTGACCGGCCACACGCGGTGTGGGTGCCAGCCTTGCCGCGAAGCAGGAGGCTGTGTTCCGTTCGCTCGGGAACTGTCCGTCCCGGAGCGGCGGCCGTCCTTCCCGAACGCCAAGACTGCGGTCCTGGGAGACGTGTATGCTAGCCGCGCAAGGGTAAGAATCCCGTTTCGGGCGGATTGGGGACAACGATCCCACGACACGGATGTGCGGCCACGAGCCGCATGGGAGCCAGACTTGCCGCCAAGCGTGAGGCTGTCATGCGTTGGCTCGTGGGCTGGCAGTGGCGGGGACATGGGGTTCTGTCCTCTCCGGAGCGGCAGCCGTCCGTCCCGAACAACCAAGCTCCTATCCTGGGCGACGTGTGTGCTAGCCGCACTGGGGTCCGGGTGGGACCTCGGTCGGCTCCGCTATTTCGATCGCAGGACACGAGTGTCCCTCCACGGGCAGCGTGGGTCCGGCTTCCCGAGCCCTTTGGCTCCATCCTAGGTGTCGTGTTTGCTCGCCGCACCGGGGTCCGGATCCCATTTCGGGCGCCTCGGGGAAGGAGATCCTACGACACGGTTTTCTGGCCACGAACGGCGTGGGAGCCAGACTTGCCGCGAAGCGTCAGGCTGTAATCCGCCGGCTCGTGGGCTCGTAGTCGCGGGGACCGGGGATTCAAACAGTCCAGAGCGGCAGGCGTCCGGATGTGGACACTAGGCTCCGGTCCTGGGCGACGTGTGTGCCGGCTGCACCGGGGTCCGGGTTCTGTCTTGGGCGGCTCGGGGAAGGAGATCCCAGGACACACTGGTCCGTCCACGGGCTGCATGCGTAGCAGCCGTGTCGTGAAACAGGAGGCTTTCATCCGCTGGCTCGGGGGCTGGCTGTCCCCGAGACGAAAGCGTCTGTCCTGTCCGGAGCGGCGGCCGTCATTCCCGGAGAGCCCCGCTCCGGTCCTGGGCGATGTGTGTGCTAGCCGCACTAGGTGCCGGTCGGACCTCTGTCGGCTCCGCTATTTCGATCGCAGGACACGAGTGTCCCTCCACGGGCAGCGTGGGTCCGGCTTCCCGAGCCCCTAGGCTCCGGTCCTGCGCGACGTGTGTGCTAGCCGCACCGGGGTCCGGGTCCCGTCTCCGGCGGACTGGGGACAACGATCCCAAGACACGGTTGTCCGGCCACGAGCGGCATGGGAGCCAGCCTTGCCGCGAAGCGTCAGGCTGTCGTTCACCGGCTCGGAGTAACGCCGTTCGGGGGACCGTCGATTCAGACAGTCCAGAGCGGCAGGCGTCCGGATGTGGACCCTGGGCTCCGGTCCTGCGCGAAGTGTGTGCTAGCCGCTCCGGGGTCCGGGTCCCGCCTTGGGCGGCTCGACGAAAGTGACCGCAAGACACGGGTGACCGGCCACACGCGGTGTGGGTGCCAGCCTTGCCGCGAAGCAGGAGGCTGTGTTCCGTTCGCTCGGGAACTGTCCGTCCCGGAGCGGCGGCCGTCCTTCCCGAACGCCAAGACTGCGGTCCTGGGAGACGTGTATGCTAGCCGCGCAAGGGTAAGAATCCCGTTTCGGGCGGATTGGGGACAACGATCCCACGACACGGATGTGCGGCCACGAGCCGCATGGGAGCCAGACTTGCCGCCAAGCGTGAGGCTGTCATGCGTTGGCTCGTGGGCTGGCAGTGGCGGGGACATGGGGTTCTGTCCTCTCCGGAGCGGCAGCCGTCCGTCCCGAACAACCAAGCTCCTATCCTGGGCGACGTGTGTGCTAGCCGCACTGGGGTCCGGGTGGGACCTCGGTCGGCTCCGCTATTTCGATCGCAGGACACGAGTGTCCCTCCACGGGCAGCGTGGGTCCGGCTTCCCGAGCCCTTTGGCTCCATCCTAGGTGTCGTGTTTGCTCGCCGCACCGGGGTCCGGATCCCATTTCGGGCGCCTCGGGGAAGGAGATCCTACGACACGGTTTTCAGGCCACGAACGGCGTGGGAGCCAGACTTGCCGCGAAGCGTCAGGCTGTAATCCGCCGGCTCGTGGGCTCGTAGTCGCGGGGACCGGGGATTCAAACAGTCCAGAGCGGCAGGCGTCCGGATGTGGACACTAGGCTCCGGTCCTGGGCGACGTGTGTGCCGGCTGCACCGGGGTCCGGGTTCTGTCTTGGGCGGCTCGGGGAAGGAGATCCCAGGACACACTGGTCCGTCCACGGGCTGCATGCGTAGCAGCCGTGTCGTGAAACAGGAGGCTATCATCCGCTGGCTCGGGGGCTGGCTGTCCCCGAGACGAAAGCGTCTGTCCTGTCCGGAGCGGCGGCCGTCATTCCCGGAGAGCCCCGCTCCGGTCCTGGGCGATGTGTGTGCTAGCCGCACTAGGTGCCGGTCGGACCTCTGTCGGCTCCGCTATTTCGATCGCAGGCCACGAGTGTCCCTCCACGGGCAGCGTGGGTCCAGCTTCCCGAGCCCCTAGGCTCCGGTCCTGCGCGACGTGTGTGCTAGCCGCACCGGGGTCCGGGTCCCGTCTCCGGCGGACTGGGGACAACGATCCCAAGACACGGTTGTCCGGCCACGAGCGGCATGGGAGCCAGCCTTGCCGCGAAGCGTCAGGCTGTCGTTCACCGGCTCGCAGTAACGCCGTTCGGGGGACCGTCGATTCAGACAGTCCAGAGCGGCAGGCGTCCGGATGTGGACCCTGGGCTCCGGTCCTGCGCGAAGTGTGTGCTAGCCGCTCCGGGGTCCGGGTCCCGCCTTGGGCGGCTCGACGAAAGTGACCGCAAGACACGGGTGACCGGCCACGCGCGGTGTGGGTGCCAGCCTTGCCGCGAAGCAGGAGGCTGTGTTCCGTTCGCTCGGGAACTGTCCGTCCCGGAGCGGCGGCCGTCCTTCCCGAACGCCAAGACTGCGGTCCTGGGAGACGTGTATGCTAGCCGCGCAAGGGTAAGAATCCCGTTTCGGGCGGATTGGGGACAACGATCCCACGACACGGATGTGCGGCCACGAGCCGCATGGGAGCCAGACTTGCCGCCAAGCGTGAGGCTGTCATGCGTTGGCTCGTGGGCTGGCAGTGGCGGGGACATGGGGTTCTGTCCTCTCCGGAGCGGCAGCCGTCCGTCCCGAACAACCAAGCTCCTATCCTGGGCGACGTGTGTGCTAGCCGCACTGGGGTCCGGGTGGGACCTCGGTCGGCTCCGCTATTTCGATCGCAGGACACGAGTGTCCCTCCACGGGCAGCGTGGGTCCGGCTTCCCGAGCCCTTTGGCTCCATCCTAGGTGTCGTGTTTGCTCGCCGCACCCCGGTCCGGATCCCATTTCGGGCGCCTCGGGGAAGGAGATCCTACGACACGGTTTTCTGGCCACGAACGGCGTGGGAGCCAGACTTGCCGCGAAGCGTCAGGCTGTAATCCGCCGGCTCGTGGGCTCGTAGTCGCGGGGACCGGGGATTCAAACAGTCCAGAGCGGCAGGCGTCCGGATGTGGACACTAGGCTCCGGTCCTGGGCGACGTGTGTGCCGGCTGCACCGGGGTCCGGGTTCTGTCTTGGGCGGCTCGGGGAAGGAGATCCCAGGACACACTGGTCCGTCCACGGGCTGCATGCGTAGCAGCCGTGTCGTGAAACAGGAGGCTTTCATCCGCTGGCTCGGGGGCTGGCTGTCCCCGAGACGAAAGCGTCTGTCCTGTCCGGAGCGGCGGCCGTCATTCCCGGAGAGCCCCGCTCCGGTCCTGGGCGATGTGTGTGCTAGCCGCACTAGGTGCCGGTCGGACCTCTGTCGGCTCCGCTATTTCGATCGCAGGACACGAGTGTCCCTCCACGGGCAGCGTGGGTCCGGCTTCCCGAGCCCCTAGGCTCCGGTCCTGCGCGACGTGTGTGCTAGCCGCACCGGGGTCCGGGTCCCGTCTCCGGCGGACTGGGGACAACGATCCCAAGACACGGTTGTCCGGCCACGAGCGGCATGGGAGCCAGCCTTGCCGCGAAGCGTCAGGCTGTCGTTCACCGGCTCGGAGTAACGCCGTTCGGGGGACCGTCGATTCAGACAGTCCAGAGCGGCAGGCGTCCGGATGTGGACCCTGGGCTCCGGTCCTGCGCGAAGTGTGTGCTAGCCGCTCCGGGGTCCGGGTCCCGCCTTGGGCGGCTCGACGAAAGTGACCGCAAGACACGGGTGACCGGCCACACGCGGTGTGGGTGCCAGCCTTGCCGCGAAGCAGGAGGCTGTGTTCCGTTCGCTCGGGAACTGTCCGTCCCGGAGCGGCGGCCGTCCTTCCCGAACGCCAAGACTGCGGTCCTGGGAGACGTGTATGCTAGCCGCGCAAGGGTAAGAATCCCGTTTCGGGCGGATTGGGGACAACGATCCCACGACACGGATGTGCGGCCACGAGCCGCATGGGAGCCAGACTTGCCGCCAAGCGTGAGGCTGTCATGCGTTGGCTCGTGGGCTGGCAGTGGCGGGGACATGGGGTTCTGTCCTCTCCGGAGCGGCAGCCGTCCGTCCCGAACAACCAAGCTCCTATCCTGGGCGACGTGTGTGCTAGCCGCACTGGGGTCCGGGTGGGACCTCGGTCGGCTCCGCTATTTCGATCGCAGGACACGAGTGTCCCTCCACGGGCAGCGTGGGTCCGGCTTCCCGAGCCCTTTGGCTCCATCCTAGGTGTCGTGTTTGCTCGCCGCACCGGGGTCCGGATCCCATTTCGGGCGCCTCGGGGAAGGAGATCCTACGACACGGTTTTCTGGCCACGAACGGCGTGGGAGCCAGACTTGCCGCGAAGCGTCAGGCTGTAATCCGCCGGCTCGTGGGCTCGTAGTCGCGGGGACCGGGGATTCAAACAGTCCAGAGCGGCAGGCGTCCGGATGTGGACACTAGGCTCCGGTCCTGGGCGACGTGTGTGCCGGCTGCACCGGGGTCCGGGTTCTGTCTTGGGCGGCTCGGGGAAGGAGATCCCAGGACACACTGGTCCGTCCACGGGCTGCATGCGTAGCAGCCGTGTCGTGAAACAGGAGGCTATCATCCGCTGGCTCGGGGGCTGGCTGTCCCCGAGACGAAAGCGTCTGTCCTGTCCGGAGCGGCGGCCGTCATTCCCGGAGAGCCCCGCTCCGGTCCTGGGCGATGTGTGTGCTAGCCGCACTAGGTGCCGGTCGGACCTCTGTCGGCTCCGCTATTTCGATCGCAGGCCACGAGTGTCCCTCCACGGGCAGCGTGGGTCCAGCTTCCCGAGCCCCTAGGCTCCGGTCCTGCGCGACGTGTGTGCTAGCCGCACCGGGGTCCGGGTCCCGTCTCCGGCGGACTGGGGACAACGATCCCAAGACACGGTTGTCCGGCCACGAGCGGCATGGGAGCCAGCCTTGCCGCGAAGCGTCAGGCTGTCGTTCACCGGCTCGCAGTAACGCCGTTCGGGGGACCGTCGATTCAGACAGTCCAGAGCGGCAGGCGTCCGGATGTGGACCCTGGGCTCCGGTCCTGCGCGAAGTGTGTGCTAGCCGCTCCGGGGTCCGGGTCCCGCCTTGGGCGGCTCGACGAAAGTGACCGCAAGACACGGGTGACCGGCCACACGCGGTGTGGGTGCCAGCCTTGCCGCGAAGCAGGAGGCTGTGTTCCGTTCGCTCGGGAACTGTCCGTCCCGGAGCGGCGGCCGTCCTTCCCGAACGCCAAGACTGCGGTCCTGGGAGACGTGTATGCTAGCCGCGCAAGGGTAAGAATCCCGTTTCGGGCGGATTGGGGACAACGATCCCACGACACGGATGTGCGGCCACGAGCCGCATGGGAGCCAGACTTGCCGCCAAGCGTGAGGCTGTCATGCGTTGGCTCGTGGGCTGGCAGTGGCGGGGACATGGGGTTCTGTCCTCTCCGGAGCGGCAGCCGTCCGTCCCGAACAACCACGCTCCTATCCTGGGCGACGTGTGTGCTAGCCGCACTGGGGTCCGGGTGGGACCTCGGTCGGCTCCGCTATTTCGATCGCAGGACACGAGTGTCCCTCCACGGGCAGCGTGGGTCCGGCTTCCCGAGCCCTTTGGCTCCATCCTAGGTGTCGTGTTTGCTCGCCGCACCCCGGTCCGGATCCCATTTCGGGCGCCTCGGGGAAGGAGATCCTACGACACGGTTTTCTGGCCACGAACGGCGTGGGAGCCAGACTTGCCGCGAAGCGTCAGGCTGTAATCCGCCGGCTCGTGGGCTCGTAGTCGCGGGGACCGGGGATTCAAACAGTCCAGAGCGGCAGGCGTCCGGATGTGGACACTAGGCTCCGGTCCTGGGCGACGTGTGTGCTGGCTGCACCGGGGTCCGGGTTCTGTCTTGGGCGGCTCGGGGAAGGAGATCCCACGACACACTGGTCCGTCCACGGGCTGCATGCGTAGCAGCCGTGTCGTGAAACAGGAGGCTATCATCCGCTGGCTCGGGGGCTGGCTGTCCCCGAGACGAAAGCGTCTGTCCTGTCCGGAGCGGCGGCCGTCATTCCCGGAGAGCCCCGCTCCGGTCCTGGGCGATGTGTGTGCTAGCCGCACTAGGTGCCGGTCGGACCTCTGTCGGCTCCGCTATTTCGATCGCAGGCCACGAGTGTCCCTCCACGGGCAGCGTGGGTCCGGCTTCCCGAGCCCCTAGGCTCCGGTCCTACGCGACGTGTGTGCTAGCCGCACCGGGGTCCGGGTCCCGTCTCCGGCGGACTGGGGACAACGATCCCAAGACACGGTTGTCCGGCCACGAGCGGCATGGGAGCCAGCCTTGCCGCGAAGCGTCAGGCTGTCGTTCACCGGCTCGGAGTAACGCCGTTCGGGGGACCGTCGATTCAGACAGTCCAGAGCGGCAGGCGTCCGGATGTGGACCCTGGGCTCCGGTCCTGCGCGAAGTGTGTGCTAGCCGCTCCGGGGTCCGGGTCCCGCCTTGGGCGGCTCGACGAAAGTGACCGCAAGACACGGGTGACCGGCCACACGCGGTGTGGGTGCCAGCCTTGCCGCGAAGCAGGAGGCTGTGTTCCGTTCGCTCGGGAACTGTCCGTCCCGGAGCGGCGGCCGTCCTTCCCGAACGCCAAGACTGCGGTCCTGGGAGACGTGTATGCTAGCCGCGCAAGGGTAAGAATCCCGTTTCGGGCGGATTGGGGACAACGATCCCACGACACGGATGTGCGGCCACGAGCCGCATGGGAGCCAGACTTGCCGCCAAGCGTGAGGCTGTCATGCGTTGGCTCGTGGGCTGGCAGTGGCGGGGACATGGGGTTCTGTCCTCTCCGGAGCGGCAGCCGTCCGTCCCGAACAACCAAGCTCCTATCCTGGGCGACGTGTGTGCTAGCCGCACTGGGGTCCGGGTGGGACCTCGGTCGGCTCCGCTATTTCGATCGCAGGACACGAGTGTCCCTCCACGGGCAGCGTGGGTCCGGCTTCCCGAGCCCTTTGGCTCCATCCTAGGTGTCGTGTTTGCTCGCCGCACCGGGGTCCGGATCCCATTTCGGGCGCCTCGGGGAAGGAGATCCTACGACACGGTTGTCCGGCCACAAGCGCTGTGACTGCCAGCCGTGTCGAGAAGTGGAGGTTTGTAGTTCACCGGCTCGGAGTTACGCAGTGCCGGGGACCGGGGATTGAAACAGTCCAGAGCGGCAGGCGTCCGGATGAGGACACTGGGCTCCGGTCCTGGGCGACGTGTGTGCTGGCTGCACCGGGGTCCGGGTTCTGTCTTGGGCGGCTCGGGGAAGGAGCTCCCACGACACAGTGGTCCGTCCACGAGCTGCATGCGTAGCAGCCGTGTCGTGAAACAGGAGGCTTTCATCCGCTGGCTCGGGGGCTGGCTGTCCCCGAGACGAAAGCTTCTGTTCTGTCCGGAGCGGCAGCCGTCCTTCCCGGAGAGCCCCGCTCCGGTCCTGGGCGATGTGTGTGCTAGCCGCACTAGGTGCCGGTCGGACCTCTGTCGGCTCCGCTATTTCGATCGCAGGACACGAGTGTCCCTCCACGGGCAGCGTGGGTCCGGCTTCCCGAGCCCTTTGGCTCCATCCTAGGTGTCGTGTTTGCTCGCCGCACCCCGGTCCGGATCCCATTTCGGGCGCCTCGGGGAAGGAGATCCTACGACACGGTTTTCTGGCCACGAACGGCGTGGGAGCCAGACTTGCCGCGAAGCGTCAGGCTGTAATCCGCCGGCTCGTGGGCTCGTAGTCGCGGGGACCGGGGATTCAAACAGTCCAGAGCGGCAGGCGTCCGGATGTGGACACTAGGCTCCGGTCCTGGGCGACGTGTGTGCTGGCTGCACCGGGGTCCGGGTTCTGTCTTGGGCGGCTCGGGGAAGGAGATCCCAGGACACACTGGTCCGTCCACGGGCTGCATGCGTAGCAGCCGTGTCGTGAAACAGGAGGCTATCATCCGCTGGCTCGGGGGCTGGCTGTCCCCGAGACGAAAGCGTCTGTCCTGTCCGGAGCGGCGGCCGTCATTCCCGGAGAGCCCCGCTCCGGTCCTGGGCGATGTGTGTGCTAGCCGCACTAGGTGCCGGTCGGACCTCTGTCGGCTCCGCTATTTCGATCGCAGGCCACGAGTGTCCCTCCACGGGCAGCGTGGGTCCGGCTTCCCGAGCCCCTAGGCTCCGGTCCTACGCGACGTGTGTGCTAGCCGCACCGGGGTCCGGGTCCCGTCTCCGGCGGACTGGGGACAACGATCCCAAGACACGGTTGTCCGGCCACGAGCGGCATGGGAGCCAGCCTTGCCGCGAAGCGTCAGGCTGTCGTTCACCGGCTCGGAGTAACGCCGTTCGGGGGACCGTCGATTCAGACAGTCCAGAGCGGCAGGCGTCCGGATGTGGACCCTGGGCTCCGGTCCTGCGCGAAGTGTGTGCTAGCCGCTCCGGGGTCCGGGTCCCGCCTTGGGCGGCTCGACGAAAGTGACCGCAAGACACGGGTGACCGGCCACACGCGGTGTGGGTGCCAGCCTTGCCGCGAAGCAGGAGGCTGTGTTCCGTTCGCTCGGGAACTGTCCGTCCCGGAGCGGCGGCCGTCCTTCCCGAACGCCAAGACTGCGGTCCTGGGAGACGTGTATGCTAGCCGCGCAAGGGTAAGAATCCCGTTTCGGGCGGATTGGGGACAACGATCCCACGACACGGATGTGCGGCCACGAGCCGCATGGGAGCCAGACTTGCCGCCAAGCGTGAGGCTGTCATGCGTTGGCTCGTGGGCTGGCAGTGGCGGGGACATGGGGTTCTGTCCTCTCCGGAGCGGCAGCCGTCCGTCCCGAACAACCAAGCTCCTATCCTGGGCGACGTGTGTGCTAGCCGCACTGGGGTCCGGGTGGGACCTCGGTCGGCTCCGCTATTTCGATCGCAGGACACGAGTGTCCCTCCACGGGCAGCGTGGGTCCGGCTTCCCGAGCCCTTTGGCTCCATCCTAGGTGTCGTGTTTGCTCGCCGCACCGGGGTCCGGATCCCATTTCGGGCGCCTCGGGGAAGGAGATCCTACGACACGGTTGTCCGGCCACAAGCGCTGTGACTGCCAGCCGTGTCGAGAAGTGGAGGTTTGTAGTTCACCGGCTCGGAGTTACGCAGTGCCGGGGACCGGGGATTCAAACAGTCCAGAGCGGCAGGCGTCCGGATGAGGACACTGGGCTCCGGTCCTGGGCGACGTGTGTGCTGGCTGCACCGGGGTCCGGGTTCTGTCTTGGGCGGCTCGGGGAAGGAGCTCCCACGACACAGTGGTCCGTCCACGAGCTGCATGCGTAGCAGCCGTGTCGTGAAACAGGAGGCTTTCATCCGCTGGCTCGGGGGCTGGCTGTCCCCGAGACGAAAGCTTCTGTTCTGTCCGGAGCGGCGGCCGTCCTTCCCGGAGAGCCCCGCTCCGGTCCTGGGCGATGTGTGTGCTAGCCGCACTAGGTGCCGGTCGGACCTCTGTCGGCTCCGCTATTTCGATCGCAGGCCACGAGTGTCCCTCCACGGGCAGCGTGGGTCCGGCTTCCCGAGCCCCTAGGCTCCGGTCCTGCGCGACGTGTGTGCTAGCCGCACCGGGGTCCGGGTCCCGTCTCAGGCGGACTGGGGACAACGATCCCAAGACACGGTTGTCCGGCCACGAGCGGCATGGGAGCCAGCCTTGCCGCGAAGCGTCAGGCTGTCGTTCACCGGCTCGGAGTAACGCCGTTCGGGGGACCGTCGATTCAGACAGTCCAGAGCGGCAGGCGTCCGGATGTGGACCCTGGGCTCCGGTCCTGCGCGAAGTGTGTGCTAGCCGCTCCGGGGTCCGGGTCCCGCCTTGGGCGGCTCGACGAAAGTGACCGCAAGACACGGGTGACCGGCCACACGCGGTGTGGGTGCCAGCCTTGCCGCGAAGCAGGAGGCTGTGTTCCGTTCGCTCGGGAACTGTCCGTCCCGGAGCGGCGGCCGTCCTTCCCGAACGCCAAGACTGCGGTCCTGGGAGACGTGTATGCTAGCCGCGCAAGGGTAAGAATCCCGTTTCGGGCGGATTGGGGACAACGATCCCACGACACGGATGTGCGGCCACGAGCCGCATGGGAGCCAGACTTGCCGCCAAGCGTGAGGCTGTCATGCGTTGGCTCGTGGGCTGGCAGTGGCGGGGACATGGGGTTCTGTCCTCTCCGGAGCGGCAGCCGTCCGTCCCGAACAACCAAGCTCCTATCCTGGGCGACGTGTGTGCTAGCCGCACTGGGGTCCGGGTGGGACCTCGGTCGGCTCCGCTATTTCGATCGCAGGACACGAGTGTCCCTCCACGGGCAGCGTGGGTCCGGCTTCCCGAGCCCTTTGGCTCCATCCTAGGTGTCGTGTTTGCTCGCCGCACCGGGGTCCGGATCCCATTTCGGGCGCCTCGGGGAAGGAGATCCTACGACACGGTTTTCTGGCCACGAACGGCGTGGGAGCCAGACTTGCCGCGAAGCGTCAGGCTGTAATCCGCCGGCTCGTGGGCTCGTAGTCGCGGGGACCGGGGATTCAAACAGTCCAGAGCGGCAGGCGTCCGGATGTGGACACTAGGCTCCGGTCCTGGGCGACGTGTGTGCCGGCTGCACCGGGGTCCGGGTTCTGTCTTGGGCGGCTCGGGGAAGGAGATCCCAGGACACACTGGTCCGTCCACGGGCTGCATGCGTAGCAGCCGTGTCGTGAAACAGGAGGCTTTCATCCGCTGGCTCGGGGGCTGGCTGTCCCCGAGACGAAAGCGTCTGTCCTGTCCGGAGCGGCGGCCGTCATTCCCGGAGAGCCCCGCTCCGGTCCTGGGCGATGTGTGTGCTAGCCGCACTAGGTGCCGGTTGGACCTCTGTCGGCTCCGCTATTTCGATCGCAGGCCACGAGTGTCCCTCCACGGGCAGCGTGGGTCCGGCTTCCCGAGCCCCTAGGCTCCGGTCCTGCGCGACGTGTGTGCTAGCCGCACCGGGGTCCGGGTCCCGTCTCCGGCGGACTGGGGACAACGATCCCAAGACACGGTTGTCCGGCCACGAGCGGCATGGGAGCCAGCCTTGCCGCGAAGCGTCAGGCTGTCGTTCACCGGCTCGGAGTAACGCCGTTCGGGGGACCGTCGATTCAGACAGTCCAGAGCGGCAGGCGTCCGGATGTGGACCCTGGGCTCCGGTCCTGCGCGAAGTGTGTGCTAGCCGCTCCGGGGTCCGGGTCCCGCCTTGGGCGGCTCGACGAAAGTGACCGCAAGACACGGGTGACCGGCCACACGCGGTGTGGGTGCCAGCCTTGCCGCGAAGCAGGAGGCTGTGTTCCGTTCGCTCGGGAACTGTCCGTCCCGGAGCGGCGGCCGTCCTTCCCGAACGCCAAGACTGCGGTCCTGGGAGACGTGTATGCTAGCCGCGCAAGGGTAAGAATCCCGTTTCGGGCGGATTGGGGACAACGATCCCACGACACGGATGTGCGGCCACGAGCCGCATGGGAGCCAGACTTGCCGCCAAGCGTGAGGCTGTCATGCGTTGGCTCGTGGGCTGGCAGTGGCGGGGACATGGGGTTCTGTCCTCTCCGGAGCGGCAGCCGTCCGTCCCGAACAACCAAGCTCCTATCCTGGGCGACGTGTGTGCTAGCCGCACTGGGGTCCGGGTGGGACCTCGGTCGGCTCCGCTATTTCGATCGCAGGACACGAGTGTCCCTCCACGGGCAGCGTGGGTCCGGCTTCCCGAGCCCTTTGGCTCCATCCTAGGTGTCGTGTTTGCTCGCCGCACCGGGGTCCGGATCCCATTTCGGGCGCCTCGGGGAAGGAGATCCTACGACACGGTTTTCTGGCCACGAACGGCGTGGGAGCCAGACTTGCCGCGAAGCGTCAGGCTGTAATCCGCCGGCTCGTGGGCTCGTAGTCGCGGGGACCGGGGATTCAAACAGTCCAGAGCGGCAGGCGTCCGGATGTGGACACTAGGCTCCGGTCCTGGGCGACGTGTGTGCCGGCTGCACCGGGGTCCGGGTTCTGTCTTG